>NC_135152.1:17497412-18122412 GCF_050948215.1 Halictus rubicundus | reverse complement strand
CGTCTCCAACAGCGTGTCCGGTGATCAGGGGATTTATACTGTGTATTGCAAAAATTTCTTCTGTACCTTGGACTTCGGCTATAGTCAAACTCAATTGATGGTTTTAAATTTAATTAGACCGGATCCGTTCCTGAGCCAGTGCCATTCGATACTCGAGAGTTCCACTACGCAGCTCCTTAAAACGATAGATATACATATATATTTTATTGTTGTGACGTATATATATATATACATTAGTACAGAAGGTAGCAATAATTCTTCGACGAGGAGCACATTTTAATATTGCATTCGGCGAGCTGGCTCGAGCGAGCTAATTAACCTATATAAGTTAGATAAATGGTAGCTCGTTAAATGATAGCAAAGGTAAAGCGGCGTGCTTCAACATGCCGCGATAATTAACTGGATTGAAAACGATATTCGCCGGTGCCGACGAATTTCTACGGCAACCGTACATGGTAGGTATCCCGGTGAACATTGTAAACGTACGTAACATCAGATAACAAGACAGCACACGGTGTATGTACACGGTGAACATGCCGGATTAACTTCTCTGGCCATAAGACACCCCCGTGACCGTATCGGCCGGCACGGCCGTATTTACTGCGCCGACCACCCCCGGAGAACAGAAACGCGGTTACGTTCCTCGAAGGTCAGAGTTAATCGAAGTTTCCACACCATCTAATACCGCCTAACCATTTTCCAGTGGCTGTGCCGGATACGGGGCCGTACCTTCTCTCCCTATCAGCTGCAACCATGCCCCTAGACTGCCAGACGGTTAAGCATTGAGTTACCTGCTTTTAGATGCAATCGGATTGCCGTCTATTTGACCCTCGATCGTCCGCTGACTTCTGGATGTGCATCGCGTCGTGCATAATCGACCGCATCGGCCCAAGGATAAGAACTGCACGAGCGGGAATCTCTTAACGCGGAGAAAATCGTTTTCGCGATTTTGCGGAACGGGAATCTTCCCCGAGATTTCATTGCTCTTCAGCTGTGCCACCGAGATTAATGGTCCCAGTAATTTTATATTTTCGTCGAATTTTATTCGACACCGATCCGAAGATGTCTGCAACTTTTAAATAAGGTACAGTTGGTCCAAAAAGTATTTGAAAACCATATTTCCTATTCTCGAAAAACCGTTGATATTGAAACCGTGATAATTTGGTTGAAACGGAGATAGGACAGTAATACCGGACTCGTTTTAAAGCTCGAAGCTTCTGCTTTCGCAATCCATCGTTCATTTGTATTTAGCATACTCTTGAATCATATAGCCAATGCGAAAATGAAAACTCAACTTTCAAGTTAGTGGAAGTGTTACAGATTCAAACGCCTGTAAAAACATTGAACAATTTTTCTCGTGACTGAAATCACCGTAGATTTAATGATCGAAGCTTCTCTTCTCCAGCAAATGCTTAAAACTTGATCTACGATATTTTCTAATAGATTTATTGAAAAATTTATTTACGATTTATCGCGCATACGGATGTATATATAGTAGTTTAGATCAGTTTTTCTTCTTATTGTTGGTTCGACAAAGCTCGACTTTCAGTTTTTGGCCAGTGGCTTTATTGGCCACCCAGAGCGTACGTAGTCTATATTGCCAATAAAACGGGTAGTCTTAATTTTTTTTAGTTCTGTGACGTCCCTCTACGCTGTTGTTTTTCGGTCGCTTGTTAAATTCTTTTGAACAGTTCTATTTTTCCATTCCCGTTCTCGTTTTTGTGCTGTCCCCCCTTTTTGTATTATTTTCCACATCTCCTCTTCTTTTGTCTCCGTTTTTGCTGTTGCGAGAAACACGAAGTAATAAATCAGTTGGTGAAATCCTAATTCAATAACGATTTAAAACCGGCTGAGAATACCGTTCCTGGAAAAGTAAAGGAATTTGTTCTTTTTGGTACATAATTATATAGTTAAGTTTAGAGAAGTTGAAATTGTTTAAAGTTACAACAAAGAAACTAGAAGAAATGAAAATTGGCAATTCGTAACAATTTGACAATTAGAACGCAACGCGTCTATTATGATTAAATATTTTTTGGTGATCGGTACTGACAAGTTCAGCAGCCAACGAAAATCGCTAACAACGTGACGACATCATTTTTCTGAATTTGTAAGCTGTAGGGGGGGGGGCGGCTGTGGAAACTTCGGACTGTCGAGAATGAAAATATGATGAGAAGAGAAACGAGAGTAGAATGACTCGGTGCTTTATGATCGCATTCACGCCTCATAAGAAGGAAACTCGCTCTGACCACCGAACCAACGTATTCACCAAACATCCAGGCCACGGGGTTGAATGCGAAATTCCCCGCGATTCAAGACGGATGTGTATGAAAATACACCCGCCACTTCAGAAACTGCATTTCCAGTTCTTGGATGAGGTCAGATGCAGTGGGATCTCGTGCGTGTTCTGCTTCATCAAGCTAAAATAAAGATTCTGTCTTTTCTCAGGAAAAAGATACAAACGAATCCGTGGGGACACAGCAAAATGTCGGACAAATAGATATTACAGAGTTTATCCGCAAATAAGGTAAAATGAAACTACTGTGCGAACGCGTATTTAGTTAACAAACATCGGATACTACAATTTTAACGTGTTCATACTACTTCCGTATAACATAAACAATTAATGTATGTTGTAAATATATCTGCATCGAGTTGAAATGAATCTCGTTTACAGAATCAAAACAATTGTTTATAGACTACCAGCAATGTGTACTTGAAGCAAAACAAAATACACTGATTTCTCTATATATCTCGCCAAGGCTAGATGATAAACGTCGCGGAATTATCCTCACTGCCGCGAGGTATACTCGATATACACGACGCTGGCAAGATCTGCGTTGTTGACATATATCGAGAATTCACTGTATATGTTTTTGATATTCTTAAAAATTCAATCGGAAAAATTTACTTCATCTATTTCGATGCTTATTAATCCTGAAAAGAAAGAAGGAGAGATTTCTCGAATTCAACAGTGAAAGATATTACAAATATGTCATTTCGTGTGACAATTGTGTCCATATTTTTTAACACTTTACGTTAATTACGATAAAATTTGCTTGTCTTTCATTGTGTCTTTGTAGCAATTCATGACTAAAAAGTCAGACCACTTAAGACCGAGTCCTGTGTAATAACACAGAATCATAGGATTCAATTGCGAATAAAATCAAAAAGGTTATTGGTGACTGTGAAGACATTCATTGAAATTGCGTTTACATTTTCTCGTTATTTATACGAAAGCGATAATATTCTCTTGATTGGAATTCTTCTGTTATGAAAGGTAGCTCGTTCCTTCCATCACGGTTTATTTCTGGTCTTACAAATGAAGGCTGCTGGATTACCGGGATGCATGCAGCAAAACTGTAATATCAGTCGTCCACGTTGAAATTCGCGCAATGCGTTTAATCAAATACTTGAAGAAGGCAGCCGGTAGTTGTCAGTGCGCAATTTTATTTGCGTAACCGGGAAACCTATGCGGCCCTGTTACTTTAACGACAATGTTCCAACTCCGTGGCCCCGACATTCCGCCGTTGTTCTCTGTGCTCTTTCTACCGAGTGCTCGCGTACTTCGCTATTTTTAACGAGTCACAATCCGGTAATATGATTCGGTCATTTCATGCCAAAGGAATCACTTTGTGCCCCCGTCTCCCGGAGATTCTAATGAAATTTAAATGTGCTGTCCACGTGAAATTAAGAATGCCGCTTTAACATAGAACTCCGGGGAGAACTGCCATTCTTCTCCAACTCTTGTTTTACTTTTAATAATTTAATATAATTCAATTTTAATTTTAATAATTTTCGTATATTCTGCCTAATTGAACGACACTAATTTCAGCGTCTCTCTAAATGATCCTACGACAGATCCAGACATCCAATTTCTGGAATATCAAATTCCAGTGCTTTTCCCGATCAGGTCCTTACATTTGAAAATTCTACAGATTATGTCCGACCGACCAGATGTCCTCATTAATGTCGATTCAGTTGAACAAGAGAAGACAGTAACCCTTCAATGAAATATCGAAGCTTCAGCCCATAATCAGATGCTGGGATCAGACGCTGCATTCAATAATGTTTGATATTACTCATCAACGGACTGCAGACTTTGTACATGTGAGCGAAAAATTGAATGGGCAAAGCGCGGAACAGTAAAAATAATATTTTGCACTGATTAAAATTATCAAGAGAAAAAGGAAACCTCTGTTCGACTTTGGTTTCTTATGCTTGGCACGGAAAACTTTTATTTTGCATAAAAATCCGCAGTCTATTCATCGACTGTTAATTAATCACCGACTGGTTCGGGTTGGTTAATATTGATATTGCAACGAGTAAAAATCGATAACTCTAAATTTCTTGTTCTGGAATTGATGAAAATCACAAGGGAGTTTTTACCAAGAAACGTTTCCCCGCATTTACGATGTATATAAATAAATAGCAGTTTTATATATTATGCTGTGAATAAATGTAGTTATGCACATTGTAGCTGGCAGATATCGATCAGTGTACTTTTGTAATTCTTATACCAAATTAACGTCGTAGCTACGTTACGTCATTACAGGGTGTCCCAAAAATGTCGGAGAACCTTGACAGAGGTCATTTGTAATAACATTTTCCTTTGCGAAAATGTCCGCTTCGGTTTAGTTAAGGAGTTATTAACGGAAAACACGGACCAATCAGAGCGCGGCTATAGCAGAAGGATCCCGCCTCTGCGACTGGTCCTACTGGGCGTGGCGTTGCCATTGGTCGCTCCAGACTCCGTCCGCCGTAGCTGAGCTCCGATTGGTCCGTGTTTTTCATTAATAACTCCTTAACAAAGCTGAGGCGGACATTTTCGCTGAGGAAAAAGTTACTTCGAATCACCTCAGGAACCACCCTGTATAGTGGCTTCTCCGGATGTCATCTTTCGAGACAGTATTCCACTAAAAAGGGTCATATATTACATTTTTAAAACCTATTCAACCGTAACCGAAAATGTTACTGTAACCGAAGAACGATGAAATGCGAAAAAAGGATAAAAATGAAAAGTATAAACTTTACGGGTAAGAAAATATCTAGGCCCGCTTTTTGTTTAACTCTCAGATATCGAACGGTTGACGGCGTCCTTGCAAAAAGGGAAGGGTTGTCTTAGAAACGTCTCCATGTCCGTTCCCATTGTCAGCGTGAAGCTGTCAATTCGAGCGAAATCATCTGGCCGAGGCACACGGTCGGCGCCGATGCAATTTCATAAAAAAAAAAAAAGGAATGGAAAGGTATGTGAGAGGAAGAAATACCGAACGAATGACAGGATGGAGGTGGCTAGGGCTGGATCTCGTCGAGAACGCCGATGTCACGGAAGAGCCCGCAAATCTGTGCCACGACGCGCAGGCGAAACAATAAATTCCACGCCGGTGCTCGATATTTTACCACGTGATATGCAAAAGCCGTGAATAATGTTGGCTGTCCGTGGGAGCATTTTTCAGCCTACGTGAAAGGCGGGCCCCGGTTCATCACGCTCGCGAGAGAAACCTATCAACTCAAATAATTTACGCGGCCGACAAGACCGTTCGAGTGTCGCTAAGACGCTGCATTTGATTTTCTCTCGAGACGAAGCACAATCTTCCTGGGATAGGGGCCGTAATTTTTAACTGTCGACGGCTCCGCCGGATTTATGGATTCAGTAACGCCGGATGTACCGGGAAACGGAGTTTACATGCCATTGGCTCCTCCGCTCTTAATGATCGAGGGTAATTCGATAAATTGGTGCGATCTAGGCTGACGCAGACATACAGTCCGCGGCAGAATCCAATGGACACACTTTAAAAACTTCTTCAAAATTGGATCAAACCACTTGAGCTTTCTTGGAAAGTTAGAAACATGAACCCTTAGCACTCGAATGGTGATTGTAAGGCACCACTAAAAATTGCTGTATCATTATTCAAAATATTTTTTAAATTATTAAATTTGTTTCTATTTAATAAATTACTAAACATTTCAGTATTGTAAATTGCACCATTTTGGGATGTATAACATGAAAAATATATATATAGAAGGGAAATATTCTAGGTCGGAAGAAATGTTTCGCTTTGGGGTTAAAATAGCTTCGAGTGCAAAGGGTTAATTTACAGCGGGTAAACAAAATTGTGAGAAAATATTACACTGTACCAATATTTTAGTAATACAAAACATCAACAACTACAAATAGTAATTGGGCGGTAGATAGTAATGCTCTTATGTCAAATATAAAGGTAAGAAGTACTATAAAATATATTTTTTTATTAACAAGAGGAATAGTCTTTTCCTTAACTTGAATTTTTATAAATCGTGGCCTAGAAAATTTGTTTTCGTGTAGAGTTCTACGGTCTAGAATAATAAATAAAACCAAAAGTTTCTAAGTCAATTGTGGGAAAGAGTAGTTACATAAAAATAGATCTTTTTCCAGTGTCTTTGCAGTTTCGAATTCCACCTATTAATTTCTTTAGTCTTTTGGTAAAGTATACCACATCGTATTCGTCTCGCTCTCCTTTCGGAAGTGATATCGCGATTACGTAACGGTCGATGAGATGTGCAGACACGTGCATAGTGCATATGCAATTTTGTTAAGCTGTTAATGGCCGCCGACAGACGTAGCAAGTACAGAGTGGATTGCTTGCACGCAATTTTTCAAGTCGGTTTCCATTGAGAATCCGTTAGATTTGCTGTGGTACAGCACTGACGAACGAGGTAAAATTAAATAAAAAATGATTGCACACCATTTAAAAATTAATTTTCAACGACACGATAGATACACGAGACTCGGATTTCAAGGATATAAATTTTCCAAGTCACTGGATTTAACGAGTCCTGACTTCATGTAACAGAATTATCTCAACGAACGGGTTTACGAGAACAAGCAATCTTGCAACAGATAAAGCATTATGTCCGAAATGTGCAGTTTACCATCAGACACTTTACTAGGTCACTCGTGAAAAGCAGTATTAGAAGGGCAATGAACATCTCGACAAACGAATGGACGGTCATTTACGAAACACGAGTTTTCATTCGCGATCATAAAAAATTTTATAGAATAATAAAATACTTCAGTCAGGGTAGAGTGCTGTCATAAAAGACCTATTATGTGAAAAGTTATTAGAAACGAGTTTAACAAAACTTTATCGCGAGTTTTCGTTGCTGATTTCGTTCCATTTTTTCGTGTAAAGTGGATGCACGTTTTTCACGTAAACCAACACAACGTATCATCTGCAAACTGGTACAGTAGGGGGGAAATTACATAGTAGTTGGCAGAGAGGTTATGTGTTTATGTATGTAGTTTTATCGCTTTATTGGAAATGGATTTATTGTTGAAACTCTTGTCAATCGTCTGATGCAAATATCTTGCCAAAATTCTTCTGACAGATTATCACAGAAATAAAAATTCATTACTTGATATTAAGTAAACAGATGATATAAGATTCATATTAATTATTAAGCGTTATAAATGAGAAATAGAAGACGAAGTGATAAATTGATTAAAAAAAGTAGAAAAGTGAATAATGAAATATATTGTAAGCTGAGTGAAAAAAATTACAAGTAGTAGCTTAACCATTATAAATAATAGATAATCGTAATTACGGTATTTGCAAATAAATTAAGCCACTTTCCTTCTTGTTTTAATGATAAAACTTAAGGCAACTAACCGTAGATTTAATGTAGCACGCAATTTTAGAAGTATGTGATATTTAAGGACCTTGTAGACAGGTGAACTTTGTCGCTCGTTATAACAGTGCACTGAGTTATATGAGAAGCCGTAAGAGAGTACATAACGAGGGTGATGTTAACATATTTCTTGAAGCATTTACATTCCACTGAAATTACTACTATTATTTTAACATGCGTTACGTTGCCTTGGTACGGTGAGCGCACCAAATTAGGTTAGCACGTGTGAAATGTAGAAAAGTCGAAACAGTAATCCCTATGATAAATTATAGCTTTTTAATTTCGTTTTTAATTTTTTTTTTACCGTTTTTTCCGTGAATATATTTCTCAGAGATTGTGGAAGTACACTGATACCATTTATCAATGTTGCGTCAAATATTTGACTGGATTTTTCAAGCTTACAAAGAGAATCGTCCCAACTGGGAGAGGAGCCCGATTTTTTGAAAAATTGGTATGTAAACCAATTTTACATTGACGTGAGTGTAGGGAGTCGTTTCAGCTACATTCTATTTTTTATGCGATACATTATGCGAAATAATAGTAGAGATCCATATTTCTCAGGGACTCTATTTGATAGCTACTTGAATCGAATTTCGCTCCAAAATTCATAAAACAATTATTACATTATAGAATTCGTATTTTTTGATTGTTCGTCAAATGAAAAATTTCTTATTTTACCCTATATCAGGTGGAACTCGACATTCTTAATTTTCCATTTTAAATTATATTTTATATATTTTATAATATTAATTCTTTTTACTTAGATACGCAATGCTCATTAGCTATTTTCGATACAATTAAAATTAGTACAATCAAGAAATTGTCTTCTGAAGTACATTTTAAGTAAAAAAGAATAAGCAGTTGTTGGGAACAAATCTGAAAAAGAATTGACAATAGAATTGAAATCTGGAAAACAATATTTGTTTATATCGTCTACGGTTTCGCAATTATTTACAGCGGCAGATGTTTGGGGATAGTGTATTAATTTCAAGAACTCACGCTATCCAAGTTAATGGTGTTTCTTTGCTGGTCCACTAAAAGTACAATGAGCGCAATCGCGTTCGTGACAGACACGGCGTCAAATAGAAATTGTTATTGTGCTGGCCCGTTTGAAATAAACACAATGCTACCGGATCCCCACCTGTCAATTGTCCGACAGTGATTGATTTTCTACGCATTCGTCACATGCGTAGCGTAACTAGACTACGGTTCGGAAGATGCGGCACATCCCCCTCCCCTCCACCCAGTGTCTGAATATCTATGCGCGTTGCTGAATTAAATTCCTCGCGTGTTTCTTTCGTGGTGACACATTACTCGAATAAAGTTAGCCCGGGTTATTAACGCGACGGAAGTGCGCGGGAAAACATTTTCACAAAACCGAATGCGATGAATGCGTGCTGTGAAAAGCCGGCACACGGGATGCGAGCCAGATAGATGCTGGTTGGAGATAGATGCGGCGTAAATAACCAAGAGGACGGCTAACCATAGGAGGAGTGAATAGAATACGAAACGAAACGGACTGAATTTAAACGAACAAAATTAGTGCAACGTGTAAAGGTACTTGCTAGAAACAAGTCTTGACCGGGTGGAAATAAGAAGACAGTAGTCTGGAGAGTTTGAGGTTAGCCTCTATTGCCTTATGTTACCGTACGTCAGATGGCGCTGCCGTTTGCCGGTACCAATCAAACACAGTACTTTTCTATGGTGCTTCTTCCAGTAAATCAATGTTGAAAAGCTTTAACATTTTTTAAATTCAAAATTCAACTGTATTTCATTAAATCCTGTGAGATGATATAAAAAGAAGATCGCCCTCAGTAATTAACCAAATGTTCTGTAAACGCAATTTTTCCAAAATTTTCGTTACATACCATCTAGTGCACTGATCCTTCTAGCTTGGCAGGAAAACAGAAGTAGTTTGGTCCACTAATGAGAAAGTTATTCTGATTTATAGTGTCACAAATGATGAGACTTTCACCGACATTAAAATTACCTTTGTTGAGCACGAAAAGTGTGACGGAACATTTTCATTTAACATTGGCCCTTCACGTCTCCTTGTAAATTCAATCCAGTTTGTACCGTACCGTCGGTTCGGAGACACCGTGTGTACAAAAATCTGCCAGCTTCATTCTAATGACATACCGTTGCCATCGTGGTCCACGAACGTCGATGTAGCTGTACGCGCAAACCAATCACATTTCGCTGCTTCATAACGTGGGCTACGTGTGTAAATACGAATGTGCTGCACTCGAGGTACCTCAGTTTCCGGTTAATCTTCTGTTAAAGCGCTGTTTCCGCGATACCTCAATGGAACTGGGTTACCGTTTGAATTATTGTACGCCAGCGCCGACTAATATCCATTTTGATTTTTAGACAGTTTACTCAAAATAAACGCATGTCTTTTGTTATATTACTGGAAGCAATAGAATTTATTTAACCCTTATAACAATACCCAATTAGCCGGGTATTTACTTACAATTTTGTGTCAAAATTTATTTAACAATAAATCTGTCAGTCGAATGACCGATTTCAGGTTTCTTCGTTCACGATTATTGGAATTTTAAATTCCTTCGCTCAAACGCATAGTGAAAATTGTGTACAGTCTTTTCTCGATATATGTCGCAACTATCTAGCTGATAAAAGTCGCAGAACTATCCCCACTACCGCGGGGTATATCCCGTGAGGGGCCACGAAGCTTGAGAACACGACGTTCAGAGTGGATCAGAGAATAGTATCTCCTGGACGATATATGTCGCTGGCAAGACCCGTGTTGTTGACACATATCGAGAAAACACTGTAACTTCTAAGTAACTTCAATCTTGTAATTTTTAGACTGCAATTGCTTATAGTGCTCGGCACTGTTAATGTTCTCGTCGAGAAAGTAGACTTTCTTGGATAATTATAAATTGATTTAGACCTATTAAAATACGTGTGTTCAGACTATGTTGTTCAACAGAAAATTTTGGGTATTGACGCAAGGGTTCAACGGAAGACCAGCAACTCCAACTATTCGCTGCAACCCCAACACAGTCAACCCTCGTCTTTAAAATGCATCCCTTACGCTTCGTTGCTCGCCATGCACACCCTCAGAGTTCGTTCTTAAGCCTAAACGTGGCCACGCTCGCGTATTCGTACACTAAGTTTCCGATTTTTCAAAGAATTACCGATATTTATGCTGTTACAGTTTCGTAAGAAAGAATCACTAACACAATAATAAACCAAGACTCGGTGTTTACCTTCGCAGTCTATCAATTCCTTTAACACTTTGAACGCCCAACTAGAGACTCCAAAAATTCCACAAAATCAAAGTGTTATTTAATAAAATAAAAATTGCAAAAAATTAAATGTATGATACTGAGTAATCCTCCAACTTTCTTGCATGTTACAGATCCTAATCAAGTTTCGTACAACGAATATATCAACGTAAAAATTCATTTTAAAACCTGCACAAATAATTCCGTCACTCACATATGGGTGAGGTGGCATTCAACGTGTTAAAATATCATCGATCAATGGAAATATCCCTTTAAATTTTAATTAATACTACCCAGGTTATAACTGTCCGACACGGTAGTACAGAAAGCCCAAACAC
This sequence comes from Halictus rubicundus, assembly GCF_050948215.1. NCBI lineage: Eukaryota > Metazoa > Arthropoda > Insecta > Hymenoptera > Halictidae > Halictus > Halictus rubicundus. The sequence continues at coordinate 18,111,158 of NC_135152.1, read as the reverse complement.
AAAATGCACAGTACTTCCCGATGGATCTACCAGTGCAAGATCCGGCTTCGAAGCGCATTTACTCGTTCGAATAATTCTGAGCTGATCTGAATATGCAGTAATCCTCAGTTCGGCTACCAAAGCATCCGTGTGTCATTAATTTCACGCACATCGGGCCGTTCAATATCCGCGCAATCGGTCTGACAACCGGGTAGATTCATTCAGAATCGGTGCGTGGCTGTTCTGTCCACCGGCGCAACAACGCCACTCAAGACGACAAATTAGAACCGGTTCGGTCGAAATGCGCCCGAAGATCAGAAATCGTGCAGCCGGTTCCCGTCGATCCGAATAACTTTCTATTAAATGGCGGTACAGCAATTTCGTCACATTATCGTGAAATACATACTCTATTTACGGGCGGTAGGCATCCTTCCTGGATGCGGAGGCCGGCTTATTACGTGCTCGAAGATTTATGCAGTCGGATGGCAGAACCGAGCCAAGGGAGATCCATTGTGGACACTCCGCACGAAAATTGTTTGGACTGCATCGACGTGCATTGTGGAAATCTGGGTCGCCTTGAGTGGACTGGTAAAGCAAGAAAGTCACCGTTTGCAAAGCACCAGGCGCTGTCGAGAATCGTTCCCGGCGAACGAGAAAACGGGGGATTCGAACGGCGACGAACGCGGAGCGAGAAAGGACGACGACGTCGCTCGGACTAATTAACCGGCGGAGATTCCGGTCTTTGAAAAACTCTATTTTTCTTTTTTTGTTTTCTCACATTTTTCACTTCTTTGATATTTAAATGATATGTCCAGTTAAAAGGAAATTTCGAATTTTTAAGAGCTACCAAGGTTATAGCCCTTCAGGTTCCCGTATTGGTTTCGTACCTCAGCAGCAAAATTTTTGAAAAAAGTTGAAGAAGTTGCGACAAAATACTGTCCATCTTGAAAGTATCAGGAAAAGAATAGAAATTGGTTTTTTCGGTTCTTTTTGAGACGCTCCACCGTCCAAAGAGAATTTTTCGAGAGCTGTTACGGAAAGCGACGCTGACACTTATAATATTTGGATATAACCAAAATCTACACGTTATTTGTCCGAAAGATATACAGGGTGGGGCATCTGACACAGGCCACCCGAATAACTCAGTTGTTGGTGATAGAAAAGAATGTGCCAGCCGAAACTTGCGTGGTTTCGAGGGTGGCATAATTCCGTGTTAGTTTTCTTGCAGGTTGCCGCGTAGAGGACATATGAATGTCAAGTTCGTTTTTTAAATTAGAATGATGTGTATACTCTTCTATGTACTATCTAATAGGGCGTTTTAAGACGCGTACAGTGAGCTACGACTCAAGGTCATTCAAGATCGTTGAAGGTATATTTGACACATACCACAAATCATACCTGATGCATTACTCAAAAAAAAAAGACAGAGAAGAACGTTAAACCGTACAATAAACTCTAGTTTCTCTACTTTACGTGATTTCTGTCCTGAACGTAAAATTTCTCGAAAGTTTTCATTGCGATTAATCCGGTGACTTTAGTTTAGGAAAGCAATAACTCGTGTATACGACACGGAATAATCTTACGTGCAATTATTCTAGATAACAATGATGAGTTTTTTAAATTCTAAACTTGTGGTAATTATACCGGGGACCAAGTAGAATTGTTAAGTTGTACCGAGGGGAATTTTCATCAGACTTTCCATGGATTTAGCGTGGAGAGATAAGGCTCGAGTTACTGTATTTTACTACGCGGTAGAAGGTAATTCATCGGGTCGGAGGATTTGCATATCAAAATAAGAGCTGCGGGGACGAGCTGGGTAAATTCATAAACCAAGCGGCACTTTTTACAACTGTCGGTTTTCCTTCTTACTGCGCCCTTGTGAATTTACAGGAATGAGTTATAATTCAATCGGTCGGTCTTCGTTTCGCCTGAAAATGCGCGTGATTCTTCAAACATACTACTTTTCTCGCGTTACTATCCATTATTACGTCAGGCAGGAGATAAACCGCATTTATTAACTATTGAATTTGTGCATTTCGTTGCATTAAACCACAGTAACTGAATACGCTTGGAAATAACAACGCCAATAGCCATCTAAAGAAACAGAATAAGTGAAATGTAAAAATTACAATTTTCCTACGAATTTGTCAATTTGGTAGATCATCACGTTAAACTGATCATTTTTACGAAAGCTCCAGCAATCTAGGGTTAAAAGCAAATTGTCAATTAAATGCCGAATATGAACCGCAAAAGTCTCCACAATGAAAAAATAATGTAATTAGTAAATCCGAGAAAAGAAGGATAAAATTTATCCTAACGGATGCTGCTTCAACCCTGTTGCATTCTACAAATTCTAGTCAACTTCGGTTTATTCGGATATATAATAAATATGCTTCAGAATTAATATAAAAATTAATTTCTAAACTTATTCAGAGATTAGGACCGATCGTACTCTGTAAATTTTGGGAAATATTTTATATCGAATAATTCAAGCTGGTTCGGGAAATGTTTTATATCATTTTATATCACAAATATTTTATATGTTTTATAATGGTTAGTCAAATGTTCGCGTTTTCGTATATTATGATATTTAGGTAAAATTTGTCAGTATTCAGTGGCTGTGCATCTTGCCACACTTTTGCATAGCATGATGTATGCACGAAAAAGGATTTTAGACATGTTCATACAAGGATACAATTTCACCGTTCCAACGAAAAGGGACTGAAGACGATAGCGTGCTAGATTTTACCGTGCTGCATAAAATATCCTTCCGGCTGACGTAATTTACATCCAGAACGAGATCCGCGGCGACACTAGCACGTGATAGTGATGTAACGAGCCAAGAAGAACTCGAAGAATCAGTTTCATTCGCTTTAGCTGCAAAAGTCTCTTTATTTACGTAAATCTAATATTTAGAAAACAGAGGCTCTAACTCAACAAACAAAAGAAAAAAGAAAACGAATGAAATAAAAGTAAAACGAGAAAATTGACAAGGTTTATTTGTAAAGTAATTTTTTCTGTTACGTATTTTCAGCCATTTTCTAATGTTAAGTAAGCAGATCGCGAATTTTAATGCACAATAAAAATTGTCTGAATTAATTATGAGATACAGAAGCTATTATTTATTTCTTTTTTTTTACAGTTGTAGTGAGTTGAAAATAATACAACAGTATTTTCAATTTTTGTTAAATGTTTTTACTGTTTCGAGTTTAATCTACAAATTTTTGTCATAAATGCTCAGAATATATAGTCTTGGATATATAAATATTCAGTACGAACAAGTATGAAAGGCAAAGTGTATTATTCTAAGAACAGATTATATTCAAAAACGTATAAATTGTGAGAACCATTGAATAAATCATTTTAAGACAACAAGCGTTTTTGTCGTTGCATATTGAATAATCTCAGCGAAGTGAATGAAGCTACTGTCTCTGGTAATATAAAAAGTCCTTGACATTTTTTATTCTCAAAAGTATCAAAGGAATATTAGCGCTTGACGGAGCTCAAAGGGTAATAGAAATCTGTATAACTATATTTCGCAAGAAATTGTATTACTTTGTTCATTAGCCCGCGCTTTGATTGAACAAAGTTATTTCGCTGAGTGAGTGACAGCATGTCCAATTTCTTACGATCTAATCTGAAAATCTATAAACTTTATAGTTTTTACCAGTGAGGTTAAATTGCCAAGTCCACGAAAGTTTGCTTAGCCAAGAAAAGTCCAACTCCTTCTCTTCGAACTTTCACCAATCTTGAAACGGGGACGTACTGTTTTAAATTTACTTTAGCATTAAATGACGAGCTCGACGTTACTGAAACAAAAACAACCACTTGGTAAGTAATACTTTGTTTGCAACAATATTTTATTAGCCAATGTATCTTCATAATTGTGTTGACTATACTGTGGATCTTTATGCAAAATAAGAACTGTCTGTATCAATCACAAGAAAAGGAAGTTTCATGTTTCAAGTTTTTTCATGTAGAATCACCCCTTTTTCGCTTGTATCACCAGTTACCGAACACCCTGTATATCAAGAAGAGACTGTACTACGAAGACAGTAAAGGAAACTGAGAACAATATTTTACTGTTTTCGACTAATTATCAAAAAAGATTATTTTCATTTAGTTCTTGCTTCTCACAATTCACCTAGAAGATTTTTATTTTGTACAAAGAATCGCAGTCTAGTGATTATATAATATAAAATAATAGTTACAAAATTTTTATCTTAACCTACAAAAATGCAGTTAAATTTATGTTGTTCGTCCAGTAGGAATATTAGAAAACATTTTGACACTACCAGATAAAAATTTATTTTGCTTCCAGTACAGTAGATGTAAAAAAGTTTCACTAATTATATGATACGAGTGTTCTATTCGTTATGCATTGGTGTTACGTTTTATAACCTTGTCCAGGTGAAAGTGTTTTCGTTGAAATTGAAAATTGTGTTATTTATTCGTTTAATTTGTGCAAGTGTTGCTTACAAATGGCTCGGTCTCGTTAATAATATTGTTTGACAAAAATAGAATATGAAGCCTTTATCCTGACAAGTTTAGGGTTGTTTCACGATTTTGTCCGATAGTATTCTTCAAATCGAGCATAGAATCGACGACTGCCGGAAGATATTCATTCTACTTTGAAACTAATTAACAGTGTATTCCAGAGGGGACAGCGCACGTGGCCAGGAAACTTGGACGCACTGTACACATTGTTCAACAGTACTTAATGCGTCGGGTGTAATTTCGTCAGCAAACACCTCAGCCCAAGCTGCTTAAATCAGTTTGATTGCCTCCTTGATGCAACGCATCACTGTAATGGGATTCTAAGGTGTTAATAGCGCTCTGTCCTTATGCTTCTGTAAACATAATCAGCATTGCGGCTGCTGAGATGATTCAACCTATCGCGCGTTCAAGTTTGCCGGTACATGTTGCCGCAACTTGAACCGTTTCGTACCAGTTACCGTACAGAATCTCCCGCGAAATTCGCGGAAAAATGTACGACACGGGATCAAGATATCCGGATGAGGAAACGCCGCTGATCAGATAGCTTTTATTCGTGATCAGATAGCATTTTTCATGACTGGCTTAGATCTTCCGCGTGTCCGCCATCTGATAAAAGCTGAGAGCGGGACAATGAGGGTGAATAAAACAAAGCACCGGCGAAATACCCGTCGCACAATAGTCCAGAAAAAGTGGTATTTCACGGCCTAAGTTCGTGTAAAAAGTACTTCACGTACAATTACTCAGACTTGTTCCAAGATTTTTTATTGCTCGCCGAATCTCGTGGCCGAAATTTTGCGTGTGAACCATTCCAAAGAAAAATAAATTATTTCCCTAATAAAATTTGATTCCTCACATTAGATAATTTCCGAATTGTTTTATAAGCGGAGAAGAAAGAATGAAACCGTGTTTGATAGTTATACAGATGAAAACTGGGGAGATCCGTTAAAATATGGTAACCTTTAGTGGAGTAATTTAAAATATATTCTTAGATTTTATTCTTTAGATATAGTTTATCACATCTTAATTCCCAGCTTTAACATTTTTTTATTAATTTTTCAGGCGTTAACGTCCAGTGGTGGTTTATTATTTTATCAAATTGTATGATTTTACTTTCTGACGCACGATATACTTAATTTACTAATGTTAGAGAACAAAATGAAGTGACTCGCCTGGTAGAGCAGCGAAACATGCGATCACGTGTTAAAGGAACGAATCACGACGTAACGAATCAGTTTCCGATAATCGAGTACATTTTTGCGGTCACGTAATTAATGCTCTCACATATTGATGCGGATCGTTTGAAAATTGATCCGGGGCAAGCTGAGGTAAACCCTTGCAAACAAACAGCCAGCGGCCTTATCGTTAATATATGCATTAGCGGTTTTATCTGCAGCAACGGTGAAAATTACAATCCCCGCTGCCTGCTTTATTCAGTCGTTAATCTTCCGTGACATGGTCTCGCTGCGCCGTGGAACGTTGTTCGTCAGGAAACGAACTAGGAAAAATTCGTTTTTAACGAAGTTGTGTCAGCACAAAGCACGCGCCAAGAGTGTATAATTAAACAGGGGTATAGGGTACTCTCTCTCTCTGATCGAATAATGAGCACGAAAATAGACTGACGTCGATGGCATAAAAAATTATATAACTTCGTTACGATGAAATTGTGCAGATATGCACATATCCGGAGATGAAATTATTCATGTATTTTTTTTTAACATTTGTTAAATGACATTTTAAAAAAATTTTTTTTTTAACAAGATTGTATCGTTCCAAATTAGTTTTTAGATATACCACTCACGAAGTTCATCTTATTATAATATTATCTGAAATATGATTTTCACAACCATGATCTTGTACTTTCCTTAAAAAATGTATCTATATTTATAATAGTTCGTAAAGAAAATAAAAATTCAGTATATCGAGGATTTCACTAGGAAATTGACTGCTCGAATATAATTTCGTCGATTTATTAATTTTATTAAATTTTGGAAATAAATGATTTGGGCATAAAAGAATTCTTTGCAAAGTCTTTTTATAGCATTGCTACTGAAGGATATATTTATTGTTATTATATATTTCTTTAAACCATATAAGGAAGAATATATTTAGGTGAATCATTTACTTTCACAAAAATGTATAATTAGCCACTACCCTTGAACGAACTAAAAACTGCAATAATGAAACCAATTGAATCAACTCCGTGGTCCATCGATACACCTAACACTCAGATCTCGCACCTCATGCATCAAGCAGAACTATATTTTACGCGGGGTATAACATGGCTGTAATGATAACCGAACATAATTCGCTAAGCAGTTAATTGAGTGAGCAGTTATGCGTCACTTCTCACTCGGATTAATAATGGAACGCGTTGCAGCAATTCGATCATTTCAATCGAGGGTGCGTTGCATTTAGCGCGATGTAAGTCAATTATGAACTTCGACGTGATTGAAATTACGCTAGAACGCAATTAGAAAGTAAAGTAGCTAAATCGCAGAGTAATTCCGTGTGAATTTGTAAAATTGATGTACCCTTTATGAATACATACATTGAAATTAAAGCCTCGCACAGTTTCACGCATGCTTGGCCAACTATTCTCTCTCGTTATAGTAACTTCGTAAATTCGCTCTTCTAATAAAATGATGATTATCTCGAAATATTTCTCTTTTCAGGAATTTCATCATGTTCACACTGACAGAAGGCAATGCCATTTACTGGTAAATCATAATCATTAACTGCCACAATAGTTCCCATAAAAGTTACGCAAAATCGTGACAATTTATTTAATAATATAAGAACAGAAAAGGTTGATTCACTGAATAGATTGTGATAAAAATTAATTTTCAAGTTTAACGGAAAAATCGTGTGAACCATACATATCATTGTCAGCAATATTACTCTGTTTTGCATACAGCATTAAATTTACATTAATTGAGCTGCTTATTATAAGAGTGGTTCAAGTCAGCACAGTGGATAATGAGAAATTAAGTAAAAGTTCTATAAAACATAGTAATATTGCAATTATTTTATATAATAATGATTAACGATGTGGTATTAAACAGACAAATATAAACTTACACCACTTCAGGTTCAACTATAGAGGAGGAAACCGCGATCGGCTTGACTTTTATAATAAAAAAAAATCACGAATTTTAGAAGCTTGACATTTGCTCTCCTGTTGCACGAACGTTTGCAATCTCCATGTCAGCAGAAAAAAATGTCCCGGAGACATTCGAAAGAAGCAAGATAAACGGGACACGGCGTGCCACGACAAGACAAGTTTTCCGTTCAAGTTAATGGACTAAGGAAGCTACTGAAAATCGCAATAAGAGACGTTGTCGTGCAACGTCTCGAGGAAAACTGGACCCAAGATTTTAATAAAAAGGCGCAACGGGTATAAATATTCCCCCGACCGAAGATGAGCTTCCTTGTATACACGGTTTTGCGGAGGGAAATAAGGACGGCGCGGAAACTCCGCGAGAATAGCAATTTTATATTACGAATGCCTGCAAACACGCTGGATCCGGATAAACAAACGAGAATAACGAAACGCTGCGATGCACCGCGCCGCGGTGGTGCCTCGATGTTTTGTCTTGCCGGTGGACAAGTTTGCCGACACCGGTGTGCCGGTTGCAAATAAGACTCCAACGAAAAGTAGTCGCGTAACAAGCGCAAAGAAAGAATTATTGTCACGCTCTGCTTGATAATCGCGCGTGCACGCCATAATCCACCCGCGAAATAAGCACGAACTTCCAGGGAATTGTAAGGGGATAAAATATGATGAAGAAACTTCGGCCCGGCGGCGTGGGAACTTTTTAATACTTCATTTTACATTGAGATCCCCCCCTTTCATTCTTTTCACTTAATTCTACGTGTAAGAGACGCCGCGGACTTCGCAAGAGCAAAAACTTCTTATTACACGAACGAGAATTCACGCGGGAATTGATAAATTAGGGGAAAGTTTCGGGGGGTATCGCCGAACTTCACTGTATCGTTCTCATTTGCGTTTTTTAAATCGGGCACAGCTACGCATTATCTTTTACAGCCGCGTATTATCTTCTAAAATTTCTGTGGAGCCAGAATTGCATCGGCTAAACTTTATGCAATTCCTCCCCGGAGAGATAAGTGAAGAAATCGAAATCTTATTAATAAATCAGACGTGGCATTTTCTGTAGCAATTGCATTCTACTGTTTTATTACAAAAGGAAAATAGATGATGTGTTCTAAATCAATTTTTCTAAAATATCTAAGATATTTTAATTTATTTCGCTCAAATTCTTTGAATTGGAAGTCGATAAACGTAGACAATTATTAGGCTCGTGACGTGTTCATAAAGTTCAATCATGCAAGTATTTATATTATTTTTATTAACAGGATAATAAAAAATATCGTTGGTCCACGTTAAGATTTTTAATTGCTTGTCGTAACGTCACGCACTTCATAAATCCATGTAATTAAAAAAAAAAAATAGTGTGCAAAGTAGAGGACAATGAACCCACCGATGCGGTTATCTTATTGAATGGTAAATCTTTCTCGCTGCAGCAGACAAGCGTCAATCACAAATAGATTTCGCTTTTCGACAATTATCGTCGATTCGTCGAATCGACCGGTGCCGTTTGCGAATTGCTTACTCGCATCGGTCGTATGCGAGAGTAACCGTTGGAGGCTCGCTTCCCAGTCTAAATTCCGGAACTTCAGGATCAGTGGCTAATTGAGATTAAACGCAGCAATAATACCGGTATTAATCTCCACTGTAGGTCCACGATACTCCTATCCAGTAGCAATTAACGTGACCGAGTCTGCGCCTGTTGAAAACGCAGCCGGAAATTATTACGCGGAGCCCACGCGAGAGCATTGTTCCTTTGAATTTCTGTTAAAGCAAGACGAAGTATCTCACATTCACTGAAGCAGCATTCGCTTACACGACGTGGCAGAATACGTGATATAACGGTAAAAGAAGCAATTCTTCACGGTAAAGTCCGTTCGCATCCATGAGCCATCGAACGCTTATAGCACGTATAATATTTATTTTAATACGTATAGAATCGCTACCTGGTGCCATATTGTAACATTGAAATTAAGATACCTCCGTTAATGTTGGTTTCTTAAATAAATTAGTTGGGTGTTAGTTAGTCCACATTACCTGGGGATTTAATAATTCTACCACCAAATGTAAATGGAATTGTAATGTAATATATATATATAAAGTATATAAATATATGTATGAATATATAAAGTATATAAAATATATTGTGATGTTGCAAAACTTGCAATATACAATATATGAAATATATAAATATATATAGGCATATAGGATATATAAGATATAACAAGAGAGCAAAAAAGTCGTTTTTCCAAAAAAATAGTTTTAGTTTTTAAATTAATTAGTTTTTAATTTAGCTTTTTTTTCAAATAATCTATACAAATGTGTAATGTTCCGTAGTCACCTCATAACACGGGAAGCTCGCTTTCGCCGCGAATGCGAATTTGATCTTGTCGCCCGCGCGAAGTGATTTTCGTGCCTTTTTACAGGATCGAGTGAAATCGTGACGTCACGCTCGTCACGGTCGGCTTCGTGTGCGAAATTCCCCGTTGCTCGATAAATAAAACGCGATTTGATCGCAACGGCCGTGAATGTAAAGGTAACCGTGTTCGATTGTGAACAAAGGGAATCAAACCTGTTAGCGCAACAATGGCACACGTCGTTGGCCTACAATGGGAAGTTTACTTTCCCATCGAACTTCACCGAGGGATTCGCGAGAAAAACTGCGGGACACGTATCGGCGAGAGCTTACGGGGATTGAAAGCAATCCGGAGGTCCCGGTGAGAACTTGTTCGACCGAGAAGGAACGTCCCATAGTAGTACAAACACGTGCAACTGCTTGCTAACGCCTTTTCTCGCCCATTGAATCCGTCGAGGCGATGCAGAATTGCGACGAACGGGGAAGCAAACGCCGACTACTTTTCTTATTTGCCGTGGATTCGGCAGCCTGTCAGACCGAGACGTTACAAGATTAACAAGGCTGCGAGGACAAGTGAAAAATGTATTCCCAGGCTCCCTTTTTGCCAGAGGTTCGAAGGGACAGTTATTTTTAAAATGTCTTTGGAAGAAGTCAGTGAGTGAGCATTAATATTTATTGAAATGAATGCCAGTTATCGATCAATCTCAAAGAAATTTACCCAAAAAATACTAATATTTAAAATTCTCATTGCGAACAACCATTTTAAATGATTAATATTTTATTTTTTTTTTTTTTTTGGTTGTGACCCATATCAGTCTCTGAAATTTTTCTCGATTACCAGTAACCGATATAATTGGTTACCAATCGATTAATTTGGTTACCAATAATCATTATTTACGAGAACAAAGTTTATTGATTACCGCGTAATGAATGTCGTCGGCAACAATTTCTTTAATATTGTACAAAGTGCAACATCATTGAATGTCGTAGAAAGTGTTGGTTATTGCCCCAAGGATTTTGCATCTAATACTTTATCGACACCCTGTACACGTTCTGCGACACATGTTTGTGCGCGTTACCTGCGCAACCGAAATGATAAGGATACGTATCGACAGCCGAACGCGTTATGACAAATGTTCTACGTGTCGCTGTCGGTGGAGCACGCCCCCCGCCCCTCCTAAAAAAAGATTTGTACTGGTAAAATGAAATACCTTCGGAGACCGTGTCCGTAAATGTCAAGGGATCTGCATTTGAAAACCGTTCTGTCCCTAGTCGGACATTCAGAATGTAGATCGGTAAATTGGTGGAATTCGGTTCCACGCGAGCCGAGACATATTCGCCGTGACCACGAATCACTCGATTTGGCAGGCGTTTCAAAAACCTATTTCTCTTTCGGAAGTAATGGAGCCATTTGCTCGACGGCGTTCGGAACGCATTAACGGGGACGTTAAAAAGGTCCCCGTGTTCTTCTCTGTGTCGCATACCGCGTCAGAAACGCTCCCGAGATATATATATATTTTTTCGACAATTACAGTGATTTCTCTATATATGTCGCCAAGGCTTGGATGATAAACGTCGCGGAATTATCCCCACTACCGCGGGGTATACCCCGTGTGGGGTCGCGAAGCTCGAGAGACCTCGGTCGCGGTGGAGTGTATTGTCGCGTGGATCAAAGAATAGTATCTCCTGACCGATATATGTCCCTGACTGGACCCATGTTTTGGACATATATCGAGAATTCACTGTATTTCGTCCGCCACGGTCTCGCTGTTTCCACCCCGGAACAAGTGTTCACGGCTATCGAAGGGCCGAAATGAAATTCGAGAATGGAACTGTAATCTCCGCGGTGGTAGAATCGAAGAAACAAGGGGCGTAATCCGCGAGGGGATATCGGACTTTTTTTTTTTTGAAAAGCCTCGAGTACGGAACGCTTCACAGAAGAGCGAACAGCGACAGACCCATAGGCAGGCTCAGTACCTCGTTCGCATCCTTTGTACAAGCCGACGCATGTATTCGTTCCATTGATCCGAAAACGCGATTTTACTTAAACGATTTCCCGTTGCGATTACCGGGAATTTCTGGAGCCCGTGCTAGGCATCGCGAAATGGAACGAGCTGTTGGCGTAAACATATCGTGGATAACGTATGGCAACATTTTTCTTCGAATTTTAATTATTCCGGTCCTTACTCATCGGATTAATAGGTTGTAGAATACTTTTTTCAAGCACGACATCATGGTGAAAACAACGACGAAACTTCGCCGAAACTAGTTCTTAAGAGTTAATTTTATAGATAATTTGTTACTTTTTTTCCTACTGTGCCGCTTACACTACTTGTATCGACATAGCCCTCTTATACTACTTGTCCGACCAAGCCTTCGCTTGTCTTCATACTACTTCTCGAACTCGTTGCCACGTGTCCTTATGATTCTTGTCAAATTCAAATGTACCTATGGAATTTGTCTGAAGACAGTGATCCTTATACTACTTAATCCGAATTCTGTGTTTCCCAGCTGTTTATTTGTAGATGTATATATTATTTGTCTAAGCTTGTTAATTTATATATTACATAGGCTGTTTCCTGCTGATGTGTCGAACCGATTTGTCACTACTTGCCTGGTTAGGATGCTTATTATACTGCTCGTGTTTTAGAAAGTCCCCAGTCGTACCACTTGTCTGGCCAAAATGCTGTTTATACTACTTATTCGACCAGCAAAGATTGCTATTGTTCACTGTCTCTCCATAACCCTTGTTAACTACACATTTATACTATTTGTCTTTCAGTAAGATGCCATTTATAACACTTGTCTGACCAAAATGCTGCCTATACTACTTATTCAATAGAAATCTCTGCAGATTACTGCCTGTTCATAGATAATTTTTTTAACTATACAAGCAGGTCTGAGAGTGTACTAAACGATTGACAAGTATTATTTCCACTGCTATGACGAAAAATGGCACATACACCTATAAAATTTGGCAATTTGGTAATTTTTAATTTAAATTAAAATTATTTGTAAAAGTATGCAGCGGTCGGGTACCATTAGTAAGCTGCGAAATACTGTCATTTACAATAAAAAAATCAATTGCCGAACGCCTTCACAACGATCGCCATATTTGCCGCAGTATTTCACGGGCGTGTGCCTAAACATTACAATAAACAAATGAATCATCATCCTGGCAGCTGTGCCGGAAGCCCGATGGTTCGTGCAAATAAATGTGCTCGTGTATTGGTCATAGATCACTGCAGCCACTTACAACGTTATTTACTGCAGTATCTCCAGCGCATACAATGCACATCTGTGCAATAAATAACCCGGAGACCGAATAGATTCTGCATCTTCGAATAAACCCACCGACATTCAGACCGTACATTCACGATCGTGACGAATACTATAAAATTGTATAGCGCCTATAGGCTCCCGCCGTTCGCGTCCTTCATTCCAATAAACAGCAGTTTCGACTATGCAACTATTGTGCGCTCCTTGACGGACTTGCTCGTCGCCTCATTTTCGGCCATTCTTTCTATTCCCCGCTCATTTTCCTTCGTATGTGGCATCCAAGGAAATCACTGGCCCGGAAATATTTATTTTTGTGCCCATTGACTCATTTCTTGCCCGTTCGTCGATTCCACAATACGGGCATGATGAACCAGTGTACCTGAAATTCGTATCGAATATTATCCTGGATCTCTGCCAGCAGTCCTACCGTGTTTGTACCTGCGAGGTCAGTCGTTTTCTACACACCCGCGCTTATTTACGTTCCATTATGCGTCTATTAACACTTTACCTATCGGCCGTTATTTAATAATCGTTTAAAAATTAACGATCTTCAGCTGAACGTTTAACCCGCACGTTCGACACCACCGTGCGTTTCGACAACGATCTCCGTAAGTAATGAAATCACTTTCGAAAGTGAAAACAAAATTTATTGAAGCTCTGCTGTTGAGACACAGATAATTAATTTTGTTTATGTAGAGTAATTTTAATTTGAAAAACACTAAACTACGTAATGCACACATGTGTGTCAGTATCCTTAATAAGGTTAATGTTGTATTAAAATTATAATTTTCAATTACAGCCCTTGTGCAGTTACTAGACTGCGGATTTTTATGCAAAACAAAAATCTTCTATGTCGATTAAAAAAGAAATAATTTTAATCAGTCGAATATAATATAACAACATCCTTAAATTCTTCAAACTATATTTTCAGTTTTGCATTTTCACTCGCCCATTGTTGCCGCTAATGCTTAACATTTTCTTGAATGAAATCAAATCTTTTGATTATTAAAGAATGCTTCGAATCAAAATGTAATAAAGAATTTGATGAAAGAGTATACCCGAATGACGGAATCGAAAGTGCTCTCTAACCAAATTTAATCGACCATGGGCCGTTTGATAGCCAACAAAAAAACCTTCTACCAAGTTTCAACCTTCTACCTCGACTGATAGTGTAGTTATAGAGTAAAATCTAATTACCCATTTTTGTTCCACTTTTTTCTTTTTGGTCACTCGCATGTGAAAATTCTGAAAAAAAATCTGCCACACGGCAACTATCGAGATGAGAATTTTGACGACTTTTGATTGCAAATCCCATTCGAAAAATTGAAATCTGTTCCCTAGAACACCGAGACCAGTCGAGATCTCTAGCAGACGAGCCAAATACATATACTAATTGTCATCGTGCTTACTCTAAAGTAATGAAGATTTTGATAAATGTCAGATAAATGTTAATTAAAAACCATTTGAAGGAATTCTTGGGTGAAAAAAAAATTATCTCATTGTTTTAACACATACAGTCAATCCAAAAAACATATAGACACTAAATTTCCGATTCTCAAAAAATTGTCGATATATAAATTATGATAATTTCGTAAAAACAAATGGTGGAACCATCAACTTGGATGTATTACTTTCGCAAAGTAGCGTTCAATTTCCTCGAACAATTTTTTACGAAATTATCAAATTTTAAATAAGTTTTCAGGAATCGGAAATTTAGTGTTTAAATACTTCTGCAACCCACAGCATGTAATTTTTCTAGTTGTTAAAGATGACTTTTGTATTGCTAATTTTAATTCAAGAGAATATATTTCCTTGCATATTTTTACGCACTCGAACAACGACGCGAAAAAGAAAATGCTTTTCCTTGCTATCATCGTTCCCTTCGTTGTGAAATGGGTAAAGCATGCTCGGTATTCATCCTATTAAAGTTAAATTAAAATTCTGAAGGCAACTAGATCGAGTTCTGCCTCGGAGATTCTTGGTTGGAAGAGTCATAAAAACGTAAGGAGAGAACTACGAACGTGCAGATGCAATTTTAATAACTCGGGGTGCACTGATTTTGCAGAACAGCCGCCTGAAAGATTTATATTACGCAAAGGGCGCATGTAAGAACAGAAATCTCATTTTTTGGCGAATTCATTTGTCTTTCGATGTTCTTGATTTACGCCTCCTGGTGGAGCAGCACGGACTTATAATTTGGTCGTCACTTTAATATTTTAAGTGGCCGACTCTCTGCAATAGAGTTTCACAAGCTTCTGACCTAATTTCTCTGCTCACCTCGAACGCAAATAATGTCAAATGGGCTTTAAGAAGAATATGCAATACTGTGGGCTCCGAAAAAACGTACCTTCTATTGCATTTTTTTTTGTGTTTTACATGTGTAAACTATTGTGATGAAAGGATTTTTGAAATACTCAAAAATGCCAAAGTTACAATAATGGAAGCAGCTGATATATAGTTTCAATTAATCTCTGTTTGTTATAACTTGGTAAATTTGTATTTTACATTAAAGATTAGTAGCTTATTAGTTTTCTAGATCAATTTGTGTAGCAGCTGTAAAAATGTTATGAGACTCAGATCCCACGTCTGACTCCTTACGTTCTCGTACTACTAGCAGTGGATACACGGGTCGCGATGGTGACGTGCAGTGAGAAATGGCTGATCCATACAGTCTCCTTCCACTGCAACTTAGCTGCCCCGTTACCAGTCCTGATGTACAGCCCTCTCGGCTGATTCATGCGATCCGTTACGACTACTTCTACTGTTCGTATTCGTGTATACACGAACGTTCGTTCCGGGCCACCCCTATTTACACGTGTACGATTTTACGTAAGCACGCGAAGATAACGGCGAGCCGTATATGAAAACTGCAGGATCTAGCAAAAGACTGAAGAGCATGACGATCACCTATGTACAGGGTGTCCCACCCAAACTTAGAGTATTCGAAAGTTCGCGACCGAGTTTCAGACACCTCAAGACTATCTTTGAAAAAGAACCAGATTAATAAAACCATTATGTTAAAATATATCCACTTACGTTTAGCAAACCTAATTATAGTCAACATAATTTTCTCAAGACCACTTTCCCGAAATTTATCATCTTGATATGGTAGTGACCTTGAATACAAAAGATTCCTAATAGCTGAGTAAAGGTTGAAACTAATGAAAAAGTAACTGTGATTGAAAGATTAACGAAGAAAACATTATTTTACTATAAGAAGTGTTTAAGATGATGCACACCAATATTATATTTCTGTAAAAGATTTATGAAAGATTCTATAGTCCTGTGATAGATTCTAATGGTTATTATTTTGAACATTTATGAGATCAATAAGATGACCTTGAGAACATTTTATTATTTTTCCTATTATAAAAGATAAGCGAGATATCTATGATGCTTGAGTTGAGTGTGACACCAAGTATGTGCCATTCACACCTTCAACGCTCTGCAGTTCTTGAAATTCAAACCGCGCTGTGATAACTGAGCTGCGCACGTTCTGCACGTTTTCCCATTTTTGAAAACCGAAGATCGACATCGTGAGAAAGCTTATTTTCTTAGTAAAGAATGTCTGTGTATGTACGTATAAGAAATGTAACCTGCAACATATATTCCACTGAATATGATAAGTCAAATATTCTGTAAGTCACATGAACATGGGACGATATAAAAATGAATAACAGAAATCATGTTGAAATAAGAAAATATGTGGACGATGATGGTAAGGAACGAGAAAGAGCGATAAGATTTTTATTTTAGAGCTTGTTCCAAGAAACAACTTTTATATGTAAAGTAAAGTAATGCCCTCAAAGGGCATCTTTAAAAAGAAGACTGTATCTCGTTTGCATAATCTGTATTTCAATTTTCTTATTCAAATTGGAACGAACCTTTACAACATTTAGAGAAATAACAATATACTATTCGTTAGTTAATTAAACGTGCCATTTCAGAAAATAAAGTCATTAAAAACTATAGTTTCTTGAAAACTTTAGCTCGAATAGCGCTATACACTGGACTGCCTAACAGAATCTCCACGTGTAACATTTGCATTTTGTAATGCAAATTGATCTCAAATATAAGAAAGGAAAATAAGCGCAAAATAATAAGTAGAATATTATTTACATAATACAAATATCATAATATTTGTACAGAATATTCATTCATCTACATAACATGATGTTATGTTATAATAATAGAGAGACACGAATAATATACATAATAAGTAATGCACAATAAATGATTGGACAAACATATTAATCACGACTACATAATAAATTGTTAATTTGATCTGTCTAGATCTTTTATAAAAATTAACGAAATTTACTTGCCTGCTATTGAACGGCCGACTTTCTCTTGCTTGTACTACTTGTCGGACGAGGTACGCTCGAAGTACCGCTTGTCTGACCAATGATGGGTCTCTATACTGTTCGCCAGACTAGACTCAAGTTTAAACCACTTCGCCCCTAAATCTTTAACTCACTCACCGTCGCGTTAATCACCAGTGACCGACATTGACATTTCCGGTGACTCAAATGTAGTAAATGCAAACTTTCGTTTTTGTAGATAAACTTCAGAAAAATGTAGTTGATAAACAGCGTTTTAAACTTTTCCATCACCTATAAATGTATGAAATTCCGTCATCGAGTCAACATATGTACACTTTCATATGATTACAATTTCTTTTTAATTAGTGTAATAATCGAAGTACACTGATAAATATGAAAAAGTTGCAAATATCGTACCACTTAAAAAATTATAAGTGCTTTGAGAATAGATTGACATTGTACAGGATTTGCATATCGTCGAATTCAATTTAAAACGATAAAAGCAGCAAATTGTTATGAAAAAAATTGTAATTTTAGAAACAATAGACTGCAGATACTACATTTATCGTTAGAAGCTGTATGTAATAAATAATAACGAATTAATTCACAGGATGCGATTTCGGTGATCTCTATTTGACAAATTTCCTCTAAGATTGAACGAAGTATCGCAAATTACTTCTATCTGTAGATATGACTTTTATTGAACCATAGAATAAGCTTCACTCGACACCCGGTTCGTGATGAGTGTGCTAATTACGGATAGCCTGCCAGAAACTCCAAATCGAGAAATGGTACACATTAAAGTTTAACACGAGATTGAGAGCAGAATTGAAACAAAATTAAACCAGAACATAACGTCCAAATCCAAATTGACAATCAGCAATTTTTTTCTATTCTTATTATTGTTCCATATTTTTATTAGCTACTAACAAATCAAATTTTTAGTTATAGTATTGAACGTGCCGTTTGACTGGAATTTGGTATCTATGCAAAAGGATAGAAAATTGTTGTAATATTAATTCATTGTCAATTAGTTTCACAAGTTCTTGAACATGATCTTCAATTTGGTATTATAAAATTGACAAATGATTCTAAGTATTGGTATGAATAAAATGAAAACATTGTATGTGAAGGTACTGTGCATATACAGTACAGGTGTATGTGTGTACTCGATGGTCCCGATATTGGTTCGCCCGATAATTGTTAATCGATGTCCCGGCAATCGATCGTTCGATTGTTCTGATAATCGACGTTGTATTTTATCTGCGTCCACACACTGGAGGCCAAGTAATCAGTGGGCTGCATACTTTATGCGTTGATACAATAGACACGCGTATAAAACATCATGATAATGAAAATTAGTGAAAGCTAATAAAATTTGTACACTATTCCCAATCCAATGGAATGTTTAATATTGCAAAGGATGAGAGTCAACAAAAGTAAAATATTAGTGTGAATAATATGTTGAATTATGCTATGTTGAATTATACTAATGAAATGCAGTGCTTGTAAAAATAAATCGTTCCCTTTTAAAAAATAAATCTTTGCGAGATCTGAATTGATTTTAATTGTTTTCAGAGGGTTAATAACGTACAATTTGGATCGTTTTTTTTTTTGTTAATAACATAAAATGGAATTTTCTTCTTTTTTAATAACGTATAATTTGGATCATTTTCTTTTCTTAAACAGTCTCTGAAAAGAATATTTTTAAACCGTATTGGTACACATGCACGCAATTCTGCTACATTCCACCATGCATTAAACATCCACAGCCATTCTTAAAATCGCGCGACCGATAATGGAATCTAAACATTCGCTTAATCCTCTTTCGCACCGTTCCAAACACTTGTTTACATTAACAAACGCCCGTGCCGTACTCCCAAAACCTCGCAACGCAAAAACGTGGAACATGAATTTCTACTTTCGCCTGTAGGTAAAGTAATCTTTGAAAACGTGAATTTCTTCGCGATCTTCTCTTAATTTATTCAAACATTTTGGCACATACGTGTGCACATAACTACATTTTTAATTCATATTAAAGTTTAAAACGACGTACCGTTATCTCTGTTTTTTTTTTTAAATTCATTATTTAATTTGTTTCCTCTTTGTTAATAGACACGTTTTTTCATTCCAACAGGTATATATAAAAGTTTTACTAACTGCGTATTTGACGTACAGTCGATGTAAAAAGTATTCGTATCCAAAGTTTTACTTAGTGCAATAAGTTTGAATAAAATACACTGCTATACTGTCTTGCATAGAATAATTAATTTCCATTTGGTTTTAACTGCTCCAATAAAATTTGGTATCATTGTTGTAAACACGTTTGTCGTATTGAAAAGCAGCGAATAATTTAATGAATCGAATGATTATTTCTTTCAACGAAGAAACAATTACACAGGAACGTGCAGCGATATAGTAACGACAATAAACAAAATAGTATTGAAAAATTACAACCAATTATCAGAATATCGATTTCATGAAAAATTAATCTTTCCCAATCCCGTATTTCATTCCCGGATAATATTTAAATATTTTTAATTATGAGAGTTAAAAATCAGGGGCACAAGGTATTTTTAAACAATCATAACTCGAATAGCATTGCAGATGTCGATATGGAACAAGCGGCATGGTATGCGCAAAAATTGAAAATTGAATAAACGAATGTAACATAATACTTTGCGCACTTTAAACTTTCACTTGTTTTGTGACGAAATTTCCATAAAATTCTCTGTTTTAGTCTGCTTTATACGTTTTACGTATTGTGCAAATGCACAAGATCCTCAATTTAACTCGTGCCTTTTCGTGCCGCGGTAGTAAAAGTAGTGATTTACCTTCACGACCAAACGTTCCTTTACCGTATAGCCGTACTAACTTGAAGCAAACGTCGCCGAGAAATGTCATCGTAACGAAAATCGTTGGTAATTTCGCAAATTCGATCGGGTACCTTGATAAAACTGTCCAACACGAATTTTGTGTTTCGACAACCGGTAAGGTCAGGGACCCAATTACTGCGGGGGTACCAATTACTGTGCCTATATTAATTATACTTATTTTTAAAACATAGTGAACATTACATATTACATTTTTTTATTAAAATCAATTATTATATATGCTATATACTGCATGTGATTTCTCTATACATGTCGCCAAGGCTTGGATGATAAACGTCGCGGAATTATCCCTACCACTGGCTGCGAAACTCGAGAGGCCTCTGACAAGACGCTGGTGAGACTCGTTGACATATATCGAGAATTCATTGTATCTCTTTGGGACATATATCGAGTAAAGGCTGTATTCATGTTTCCAATTTCTTTAAACCTTTGTTATTCGGTGGTATTGAGCTTATTTATTCATGAAATTTATTCTAAATGTAACATGTTGAGTGTTAATAAATTTTGGCAGTAAAATAACAAAAAACTGGAACGGTGGTTAGTCGATTTAGAATTTGAACAATTTCAGGATTCGTGTTGGAATCAGCGTTTATAAAACTATAAAAATTGTCCACTGGTTATCGAAACGCTAAAAAAAAAAAAGAGTAAAAATTTGTTAGACAGTGTAATCGTGCGTATATCCAGTCTTGTCTCGCAGCAATGATCGAGAAGCTACTGTCAGTTCGGGCCTTCCCTTTGCCCTATCTCTCGATAACAAGCGACAGCTTGATAAGTGTCTCCGGACGATTAAATGGCAAGCCGCGGGCGTTGATTAAAACGATGTCGCCTACAGTTCCATATTTTACCATCAGTCTATTACTGTCAACTATAAAATGCAATCGGACCGGCACTAACTGACATGAAAAACTGACAGGATTTACGTTTAGGCAGGAGTTACGTCGGCAATAAACGGTGTCAAATAAAATCTTTGGAGAATTCTTTGCCTTTATCGGCGCGTAAAAACGTCCGACTAGCTGAATAACGATTATTGCGTGTGCACGGTTACTTTGTTCGCCGTTAAAACAGTGCCACGCGAGTTGCATAGCAATTGCACACGCGCAATTACATTGCGTCTCGTCAACGCTTTAAACGCCCATATAAAATATCCAACAGCCGAATATCATAAAATTCACCTTTCTTCGGGCATGCGTACTCGTGATATGCATCTGTAGCGTGTAAAATTATGCTACGTGTCGCTGCTATCGGGGTACAACCAAACGAAAGGGGAGATTCCCCAGAAAAGATAAGTCAATTTTGCGGAATGTAATTCTTGCATATCGCATTCCGTACGACTGATCTATAAACGCGAAAATTCTCGCTTTTCATGGTGTACACCTAACGTTTCCTCTTGTTCTAATTGTAAATCAAACAGATTGAACTATTTTTCAACTAATTTTGTAAGTATTTTAACTAAAGTCTTTTGACGTCGAAGATTCGGATTCGGATTTTTTATCCTAGAATTTATTATACAACTATTTCTGGACGTATGAGAGTTAACTCATTTGAAGTAGTCTTAAACTAATTTTAATTTCGAAATGCCGAAAAACGTAAAAGAAATATACTCAATATACAAATAGTATTGCATACATAAATGAACTTTATGATTCGAAAAGCATGCGGAGAGAATAAAAAAAGGTTTTTACAAATTACGATTGAATGCGATATGAAAACTGCTATCGGCAAAAGAATTTCAAGAATATGTATCGTTAAAATCGTTCCACTGCATTTTACATTGAATCGTGAATTCCCACAATTGGCGAAATCGTACTGATGAATTTGTTGTGAGGGGGAATGCGGGGTATCATTTCGAGAAAAAGAGCTTTGAAAGTTCGGTTCGAACGTTAAACGTGTTCAACTTTTATGCTGTACATTTTTGCAGGCGCGAGCCTGGGGAAATTGAGTATTATTAAATAAAAACTATTTCTTTCGCGAACGGTTCCGGTTAATTAAACGTAAAACGAACCACGTATTATCTGTAACTGACGTTTGTGTTTTATAACAACGGAGATTTTTACATCGTACAAATGTTTGCAGTTCTACAGTCCGGTGACGTCTGTTTGACGAAGACTGACTCGTCGCTCGGGAAAATTCTACGTTGGTAGTTTGCTTATTTGATGTCGAAGGCGGCGGAGAGGAAGTAGAAGGGAAATGGGTAAATGATAGGAAAATACTGAAGATACCGACTTGAATTTTCGTTTTCGCTGCACGCTATTCTCGATGGAAAAACTCTTGGAAACTGAATGAAGGATCCTCTCCTCTCGCGTCTAAACCCGAGAGCGTTCCGCACTTTGCTTGATTTACAACCCTAGCTGAGAGTGGTCGAGTTAGCTGGATTTAGTGTCACGTTCACCAGCTATACTGCAACTACTTATTCAGATTTAAAAGTGAACTGTTCTTGAAATTTTCTTAGGATCTTTGAATGCAAAAGGATTCAAAGATCATTCATTTCAATGACTTTTTGGTTCTTATTTCATGGAGAATTCCTTCGAGACTATTCTTGTTCGCAATGAGTACTGCGGGATGCAATGAAAAAAAAATTTTGACCTTGAGAAAAGTGTCAAGGTCAAATTTGCGATCCACTTTTTTAACAGATCTCCACCTATCCGGAGGTGCAGAATCACGAGATATTTATGTAACTTTAAAGAAATCGCAACAAAACGTACTGGATTCCTCGAAATTAATTACCACCTGAGCCAATAAAGTTAATCAGTGCGATGTTACCGGCTTGAGAACAAAGTGATCAATGATCAAAGTGTTCCAGATACTGCTCGGGCACATATACGGACCGGATAGGAAGGAATTCGAAGCTTGATTGTCTTTTTTTTTTTTTTGAAACGCGGTAGGAAAGTTCTGTGTCAATTAAAAGAAAGGGTCCGGTGGACGTTTTTCCGGTAGTTCTTGAGGTTAAGAGCCAAGTATAATTTCCGTTCACAGTTTTCAACCACTGACTTAAGATCCGCCTCGGTCTTGATCCGATGGGTCTTAAGTCTGTTACTAAACTTGTCAGGTTTTTTGCTTCAAGTTTTTGGCTTTACTTCGCAGACACCGAAGACAAAATATAACTCAATTCGTAGCTGGAGACATTTTCTAGCGCGCGCTGCTCTCGGTTTCATCCAGAAAACTGATCCAATGGCATAAAAACGCTTGCATTCCACGGCTTGCAGATCGTCAATTGTTGGCCTACTTCTATCGCTTATATTACCAAGTGTCTGCATAATCTCGTCAGCTCGTGACCAGCGCGCGCTAGATGGAACCTTCCCAGCGAAAAATATTCTCATATAAGAACGAAAAGTTGAGGCACGTAAAACGATTTTTCGCCTATTTCTGCCGGTAACGTGGTCACTCTACCTTAACGCGAATCTACGGAGTATTGGCTCTTAAGAATCGCTGGCGCAAATACTTTCTTAATGATCGGAGTGGTCCCGGATTCTGCTCAGGGACAAGCAAGGAGACTGATGAAAATGGCTCCCCGGAGATACGAATGAAGGACGACAGGTTCTGGCTGGAATAGGAGAGGCTGCGATAGGAGGTCGAGGAGACCGATACAGCCGAGGTGGATATCGAGAATTCCCTTTAATGACTAATCGATCTCCGACCGTGATCCCCCTTGTTCCTAAGCAGCAGCCAATAACGGTCGAAGATCAACGTTTTCGCATTCAAATCACCGGGAAGTTCACGTAATCCTAATAAACATTATCTCAGCCATCTATTTCGGGCTCTCGAGTTCGTTTCGGTTCAACAGAGGGGAAGAGGCCACGATTCCTATGACTTATCGAGTATTTATCGAGCGTTCCACTTAGGTGTACACCAGCAAGACACGGGCAAGAGAGGGGGGTGGGGGGTACAGTTTCTCTCTCTCTTTTCCCCACTCCCCCCTCCCCTGTTTCACCGAAACGCGAATATCCCATTCCGGGAATCCTTCGTCGAAGTTTGTTTGGGAATTCGCATTTTGCCAGCGGTCGTTAAGATTTATAAACGATCGAACGTGGACAACGTTACTGTAGAACTCCGATTATCTGAATTAATTGGGGGACGCGAATGTATGGATTAGTAAGTTTCTGGCGAGCAGGGCACTGGTTTTCCCGAATACTAATTGTCACATTATCGAAACGAGTCGGTACATAAACATCGTGTGATTTACATTTGGAAAATAACGCGGTATTCACGGTGTGAAATACCTATGCGAAAGTATTAATGCGACGCGGGGGAATGAACGAGGATGCGTGCTTCGATCGCGAAATGAGCGAAATCGAGTGTTTATACATAAATACGAAAGATTGATGCAAACTGGCAACGATGAAAACAGAGAACGTTGACAGCATGCATTAACCCTTTCGGTTACACACATGCCCCAGGAATGTTTATGATATTTTGTGCGACACATGTCTCACGTGTGCGCGTTACACTGTGCTCCCTTAGTTTATTTGACTGTACAGTACCGTTTCTAATTAGTAACTATGACAATAAGTAACGTGGCAACATGTAAAACCACTTTCGTTTAGGCAATATACAGTGTATCCCACGAATTCTGTCCACTTGAAATATTTTATTACTTTGGAATAGTACGCGAGAATGTTTCGAATAAAAAGTATTGGATTTAATTAACTATATGGTAATAGCAGTTTTTTGACAAGTGGACGTGTACAGGAGACATGGAGTACACTTCCGTTTTTAAATGGCATGGCGTACCTTTTATGCTGGATTTCGATAGATGATAAATTACGAATAAACAACACTAAGGCACATTTTTTCTAAAAATTACCCGTTTCTGAGATAATTTCACTTCTACTTTTACTGACGCTTTTTTGGTCCAAAATATTACAAATCGAAACGTCTGTGAAAACATTGAGAAATTTTTCTCGTGACTGAAACTACCATGAATTTAAGATTTCGATCTTCCCCGTTCCAACGAATTCTTAAACTTGATCTACAATTTTTTCTACTCGATTTATTAAACTTTGAATGATAGGTGTATTGCCATTTTTGCCATAATACAAGGTAAAAGTTTTGCCATAAAACTTGTTCCTCGCTTGTTGTATAAAACATAAAAAAAAATTGTAAGTCACTGAATTGGAAATTTAATGTTCAAATGCTTTTTGGGTCGACTGTAGACGTACGCACCTAGTAAATCTCATCAGAAAGAAGAAGGATAATTAATTTACCATCCATTATAAAATATTTGGAGCAATATATGGCTGTACGTGCGAAAGAACTTATGAAATTAGCTGATACATAGAACACACTATACACTGACTCTGGTGGCAGCGCTTAAACGGTTTCCACCAAGAACGAATAAAAAAATCCGGGGCTTATTAACCGCAGCCGCATTGTCATATCTTGCCCGAAATAAAAGAGACCGATTCCTCTCCCCTGAGCCGCGTAACGCATTGTGTTTAATAACCAAGCCGGATGTACGTATCCGATGACGCGGAACTTAATTACAGTCTGTTGGGGTCATTACCCGGAGACTTAAGGCGGCCGTTTAGCCGAGCGTTGCTATGAAAGGGTGTGAAAAGTAATTTTGTACATTTCGCGATTAACCCCCGGGATCACGGCCGCTATTACCCGCCCCGTAAAATCCCATTCAGTGTTTATTAATTGCGGAATTAGTTGGGAGGGTGCTTATTTAACGGGATTGCCCGGTGCTATTTAATGCAAAGAGAGAGAGAGAGAGAGAGAGAGAGAGAGAGAGAGAGAGAGAGAGTGGTGAATCTTCATACCAGCTCGTAAAGGCTGTAGAGAGATTCTCGAGCGTCTGAAACGAGGCATTACTTCATTTCAAGAAATTAGATATGGTAAGAAATCCAAACGGACGGTAAAAATATTGAATTGGCGGGCGGTGGAGAGTTACAACGATTGTTAGTATCCAGAATATTGCCAATAAATTTGCTCTAGAAAATTTTACGAAAGCCTAACTAAGTTATACTTTGACTTATACCTTTATCAAATTTTCCAGAAATTAATAGACTCTAACAAAGTCGTTTTTTTTTCGCTGTACAGTTCAGATCCCAATTATTTTTTATATTTTATTGTCCTTTCCGTGGCAACGACCCTTTAAAAATTAATATACGATTTATTATTTATTAGTTATGTGAATAAAAGTTGTTTAATAAAAGTTTAGTAAAAGAACCTCAGAAAATCGTTCACGAAGCGTTCGTGCAAAACTGTCTCAGGCAAAAGTGAATGATACTTAGTTTTGTGAAAATAGAAGCTTCGAGCTTTGAAATGTCAAGAGTTTCTCGAGAATAGGAAATTTCGTGTTTTAATTTAAAAATTTACTTACCGGGTACGCGTGTATTAGAATAAAAAGACCGAAAATACGAGCTGATCGAAGAATTTTGTTCCGCCGGATGCCATGGAAGAACTTTTGCGCGCGGCGTATCGTATAATATTCGTTCGTTGCGCAGTTAATTAAAACCAACTTATTCCGTTAAATAGTGTCCCCCAGAACTGCCAGCAGAACACGATACGGAAGGTAAACCGGGTTCCCATTTAAACGGCAAAACATTCTTAACTATGGCAGTACTTCTCTGACATTCATTTACTACGAAATTAATTGCCGCGGATTATTAATTTTAGAGAATCCCCTTTCGCGATAGACGGATATAAACGAAGAAGATAAAACAGATTTCACGTTTTCGAAAGGATTTAATTGCGCGGGTAATTACGGCGGACCCGTTTAATTTAAAAATGAATCCCCCGCCATAGAAACTGTTGAAAGTGTATTTCCTGTTTTCAATTAATCAGTATACCGTTTAAACTTGGATAAATATCTCGAAATGCTTACAACAGTACAGATAATCGTGACAGAAACCTGTAAATCGCGGAACAAATAATAATCTTTACTGGACTTGACTGTATAAGCAATTGAATTAATTATCATATCAATTATACATGCATTGATATACCAATCATCAATTCACCGCATAATCTATGTAACGAGTATCGGACATTCTATTCTACTTTATAATTCAACGGATGGATAATGCGTTTCATTTTATTCATGCTGTGTCTGTTACGCGCCTTTACGGTATCACTATGAAATCTAAGATGATCCTATACTTAAGCTTTTATTGTATGCGTAGCTGTGAATATTCAAATTCATTGAAAACCACCTTTATGTTAAGAACAATTTTACTGGTAGAGAATAAAAACATATAACAATTAAATTTAATAATTCGAACAGCAGTAATCAAGTAAATATTTTTTTAATCGATAGCTTATATCTACTAACATAATTTATTGTTAAATTCATGGCAAAGAATGGTGAACCATAAACGTATCCATTTCAGTTATGTATATATGTACAAAAATTTCATATCATGATTTATCATGATTTTACACTTAAAAACAATGGTATACAATTTATCTTGTAGGGGCAATAGTTTAACATACATTTTTCATAGTTCTTTGAAAACTTTGCAATTTTTGAAATAATATTTTAATGGTAAAATGACGTTCCTCGTTAAAGTATGTCGAAAACACGAAAACGTCTAAATTTTTCTAGGAGTAAGGCATTGTTTCTAAAATTATCCACAGATTTATTTTTGTGTATAAATAAATATTGGTGTTCCTAGCTGACACTAAAGTGGAACCAAACGCATAGGGAAAACTGCACGTTATAGCGGATATTCCAGTTTTATTATGCTTCGCATATTCTTCTTGAAAGCGACTGCAAGCCTCATTAAAAAAAAGCCATAAGCAACTTTGTAGTGCTCTTAAGGTCTCTCTTAACTAACTATTTTTTCACAGCGATGTCATAATGCTCTCCACAGGCTAGTATAACACTTCCCCAACTGTTTCGACGCAACATGTTCTCGGGGATGCATACACTCGTAAATTAAAACGAGGCCGCGAGACGGGAACAAGAATTGTTCTCGTATAGTCGCGCGTTATTACCATACGTATGCTGCGTTACCGCTAGTTGCAGAGCGTTTCCAATTGTTTGGAATCGTCGAGAGAGAGAGCACTTGTCGATCAGTCTATCGATGTAGACTATAGTTATAGACTGTAGGTAGAGAGTAATTTTTAAGTAATTGTTCAATATTATTATATAGTAATGTTTATAAATTATAAATAGACTGTGGATCAGTGTCGCCAGATCGGGAAAATCGAGGGGAATACAAATTTATGCAAAATAAAAAATCTCTACCACGACTGCAACAAACTGGGGCAAAAGAAAAATTGATTTCCTTTCTAAATAGGTTCAGTAGGTTGAGAGTAATATAACAATAGTTTTAAATTCTTTTAATGTTTTTACCGTCTCGTACCCATTTTTATCATAAATGCTTGAAACCCGCAATCTAATTACAAGTTACGTCTTTACGGGCTTATTTTCGAATCTATGATAGTTTCATTGACGAGACAAATTTTTCCAAGTTTTTGGAGACGTTTGAATTCACTGCGTTTTTTTAAAGAAAAATGGGTCGAAACTTTCCCACCTGCTACACCGATAAAACGATTCGAGGCTCACGATCAGGCTATATTTGTTTTTATGAAATTATCACAATTTCAATATCGACAATTTTTCGCACATCGATATGCAGTGTTTCAATACTCTCTGGATCCACTGTATGTAAAATTTGTTATCTGCCGTTTGTTGTTTGAAACCCTACGTCCGGATATGAAGTGAACCGATCCATATTGTACGCAACGCGTTGGGCAAAATATCGTATTCGCGATAATGCTTTCCGTGTTTTTGTTCGCGTAATAAAAATCGGGACGGAAAATAATTTATTTGTTACGCGAACGGTATGGAATAAAATTGGGCTGCGTATGTGGGTTACAAGAAAGAAGACTGTGGGGGAAAAAAGTGGCTTCGCAAGCAGTTCTTTCAACCGAATGAAACTGCTTATTCGACATATTGCGGAATGACTTCATGAAATCGAATGATCAATTCGCGCGAGGGCTCGGAATACGGCCCTGTAGCAGTCGTCTTCCATTTCCGCGTCTCTCGTCCGCCGTCGGAGGATAATTAAAACTTTATAATCATCGGAGGACGCGCAACGCGAATATTAGAAGGATAACACCGTTCGAATACGGAGAAATCCGATTGTAATTAATTCGAAAATAATTCGACGAAGCCCCGGCATCGGTAATTAAATTCGAGTTTCGTCACTAACCGTTAAGCGACTTTGGAGGCAAAGCTACAGATTAATTAGCGGTGACTGGACGATTCAAAGGGACCGGGTTCCTCCTTCTGTTGTATCGACGTGAAATGAATTTAATTTCCTCGCTTCCTTCTGTGACGTTGTAATGATTGTGCATTTTATCATAATTACTGTTAAAATAATCTTTTGTTATTATAATTACTGCAACAGTCACGATTTCAATTCCCTTATGTAAGAATGAGATGCGTAGAACGGCCCGTGAAAACAGAGAATTGTTTGCAGCTGTTGCCACAACTGTAAAACAACTGTTTCAAACGACAAATGCAAAATTCGACGCTGTACTTTTTCATGACATGCTTTGTTTCGGAGAGATCATGTTCGAAAAAATAAACAAAAGGAAGTCCCAAACAATTAACTATTAGATCAGAAATTGTTAAACTATCCGAGGGAAATAAATGTTTAGAATGGTACTTGCAATAATCAATGGACTGCAGATCTTTATGCACTTGCAATATTTTTTGACATCTAAAGTACTGTCCCTACATTGTGAAATTTTAATTTACGAATTTCTATAAAAATTAAATTTTTATAAGAGAAATTACTATCATCAAGTTTGAAACTATAAGACTCAATACTTCTCCTTTAAAAATGACTTTCACTTTCACTTTCAACTATTTCTTTGCCTCGGTACACCTACACTTCACAGGAGTTTGGTGGGGGGGGGGGGCCTAGGAGTAGGGAGAGCAGTAGTGGGGATAATTCCACGACGTTTATCATCCAGGCCTTGACGACATATATAGAGAAATTTATTTGCTTTACCAGTACGTCTTAATTGTGGGACTGCCGGGAAAAATTTGTGTTTGAGAATCTGTCGTATCTTTAAAACAAAGTACGAAACTTAAGAGGACGAGTAACGTGCTCACGCGGAGTGGCCAGTCACGGGTAAGGTTATCCGCAAGGAATACCCCGGACGGTATTAGTTTAACGAAGCAACAAGAACAATTTGTTCGTATGAATAAAAAGAACTGATTAGAGGGAAAGAGTCGAATATCTCGGCGGGACAGCAAAATTTAATTTAACCCGGAGGAAAGATCGTCGGATTTGTTAACGCAAATTGAAACGAAGGGGGAAAAAAGTTGGCAAAGCGGCTTATGCATAAAGCATGACCGGATGAATAAAATAAGACTTCCATCTCTCACGCAGATCATTTCAACTACAAAGGAATTATTCTTGGGCTGTTCTTTTTCCAGCGTAGGCGCCGAAAATGATAGTTCGTAGCTTGCTAATGCTGACGGAACTAATTTCATTCGCTTCTCTTTCGGATCTCGTCCTTGGAATCAGTTTGATAGTACTCGAAGTTACTTGTGAATATTTAACGTGCATCTTACGTGCGGAACTTGATGCGCTATCGACCGAACGTTTAGAACCACTGTCTGGTTCCCAACAAAATTATATCACGTACCAAATTTTCTCCTCGACGCTAATGTTTGTGGGAACAGCAACTGCACGTTAGTTCTGAGTTTTCAATAAGTTAATTAAATTGCTTGTGGCTGCCTCTAGTTTGACAATTTGAGAATCCATTTCCATGAGCGTAACTTCGGTTTAGTTAATGAATTCAATTGGTGGTCGCGCGTGAATATAAAATACGGTTCAACGAAAATTTGTTCGGTGATTTTATTTCGTAAACGAACTATAATAAATGCAGGATTATTGATGGACTGCAGATTTCAAACAGCATAAAGACTAACAATATTGCTGGTACATTTTACGAAACTTGCGGCGCACGTCCATCGATTAGTAATATTGCAAACGATCATCGGAAACCCGTTCGGAAAAACAAAAATATTAAATAAAATATAAAATATTAAAACCACCGAGGCAATTTCCATTAAAATCTACTTAAACTTTCATATAAAACGTATGCATCAAAGGGAGACAATCGCTCCATTATTTTACTTCCTTCAATAACGGAGGCAATATATTTTTTAAATCCACTGCGAACGAAAAAAAAAACGAAAAAAAAACAAAAATGAAAATGTTAAATCGATTGGAGCATTTAAATTGCAAAGACTCGAATCAAAAATTGGGAAGCCATCTAGTAGAGCGAAGAAGCGATCTTGGCTGATTACCAATTCAATTTCGATGGCGAATTTATCCGGCAGAAGAAGATAACGTTATTTAACTGATTTTAATAGCGCGTACAATACGTTTTTCCGTTAATATCGAGCAGGGTTTCAACGTGAAAAAAAAAAGAAAAAAGGAACACAGAGGAAAAAGGAGGTTAAACGTGCATGGTTAAAACTAAGCGAGTCGAATCTAAAATTCGAATGCGATCCCGGCGTTGGGGGGGGGGGGGGGATCGGGCGTTGTCTGATTTCCAATACGAGTTTAACGCAAAATTTATTCGGCGAAAGAGATAACGTTGTTTACCGGCGGTTGATAACATATGTACGAAACGATTCCCGGTTTCCCGCGGATTTTCGCGGCTCACAAAGGATTATAATGACACGCGCATTGTCGTTTCATTTTTTATCTTGCCGTTGGCTCGGGGAACAGAGCGCGGAGGCCGTCTAGCAAACACGTGCTAGATTTTCTGCACATTGCCGTGCGCGCAGTGTGTTATCTTAATGCGCGGTTTCGACACGGAGCTCCCGCCATCGACAAGTTTATCGGTGTTTAACCGCAATGTATAGTGTGTGTAAAGTTACCATAAACAACCGGGAATTGTTCGTCCACTTACACAAAGCTTGTTAAAAAGAGACGCGGTACGTTAATCGGCACTTTAATGGTTAATCGATAATAACCGTGCGCGAAAGCCCCCCCCCCCCCCCCCGGTGAAATCTCTCGCAGGAAAGTATTTTAATCGTCGATCCCGGAACAGGAAATTTACTATAACTTCCTTTTCTTTGGTAGGTATCGGGGAATCTGAAATGAGATTCAATTTCAGCTGTACAGGGGGTCTGGTATCAATGCGTACAGTGCATCCCCTCCACCGCCAATAAAAATCATATTCAATTAATTAATTTTACTATAAAATTACCTCCATAATTAATTTCAATCGTAACCTCCAACGAATCAAATGACTCAAATGACTCAGGTTTCTTCGAATCGAAATAAATTCAAATAATCCATAGGAAAATTGCCAAACGATGAAATCATAATTTATTAGAAAATAGAATGACGGCTGGACGGAGATGGCACAGTAGAAATTCGATTAACCGAATTAAACAAGGATAATAGAACTATAATGCTTGTTCAAGTTTTATTAATTTAAGATTTCGGAAACCGGAAGTTCGGATAATCGAGGCCCAGCTGTACGCATTGATAGTGAGAAATATTTCAGATAATAATGGTAAGTGAAACACCCAGTACGAGGGGTGTGCAATTTGCAGGATTCAATGGAAATCCGGCTTCCCCGGAAGAAGGCGAAAGGTTCCTCCGACGAAAAATGTAGGAGCAGAAGTAGGTCAGCGGGACATTCGGAAAACCAATAATGAATTTAGGGCGGCTTCCTAATCACTCAACGCTCGTGAGGCTTCTCCGTTTAACCTGCAAACCGGCCCGACAGCCAGAGAGATTGGGATAAAGTATATTGTAAGCAGGTTCGAGTCTGATTGGACAGTTTCGAGCACTTTATCGGTGTTTCGAGAACAAAAAGAAATAAAAAGAGAAGCAATACTCTGAAGTAAACTTGAATCCAGACGAGATACACTCGAACTCCCTACGATTACTCCGAGAAACGTAAGTCATACTTTCAACCGTAATCGAACCTTGATAGATTCAAAGTTTTTATGAGCACTTCGACCGGAAGGAGACAATGAACTCGATCGCGGTGCGCTACTTTTGCGATATTCGATTCTTTGAAACGTTAAAAGCAGCGAATCGTTTCATAAATAATATCGGTTTTCTTTTTTTAGGCAACAACTTTCAATGTGAATTATTCACACTTTGATTCATGATCAATCGTCAGTGCATCAGCCATTGTTTCGACCATTTCCCATCTAGCGTGTAAGTGTTGCCCGACACAAGACAGGCAGAATGCCAAAGTTGTTTGGTCACCTAGATTCAAAAACAGGGGTTAGAAATTTGTCGGCCGAAGAATGGTCTTCGTCCCAATAATCTTTCCCGACATCTTTGGAGCCATAACTTTGAACGTCGTATTGCTTCCAGATAGATGGCCTTTCAAAAGCGCGTTGACAGTTCCCTGCTGTGCATGGCACAAAAAAAAAATGTGTTTAGGGGCTCCACAACTCCTTAGGTAAACTATCGGTATCTCTCCTCTACAACATCATGGGGATAGGAATCATCCCTGCCTCTTGGTGAAACAGCATCACACGTCCTTATAAATATTATACGTAAATTACACATATTGTAAAAACGAGAATAGTAGTTACTTTTTTTTTTATTAAGGAAATATACAAATTAGGAAGGGGATCATTCCATGTGAATTAAATGATTTGTGTGAGACTGTTTAGAATTTTGATGAAATTGAAATATGTTGTAGTCCAAGTGAAAATGGGGGGGGGGGGTTGAGCCATCATTTTGTTATCTTCGAAATTGTTTAAAAGATACAGACCATCAAAGTTTTCCATTTTGGACGAGTTTTACGAAAACTGCCTACACAACACAATTTATACCTTATACCACAGTTATTATTAAAGATAAAAACGTTTTCTTTTTTTAATCATCATCGCAAGAGACTGTTCTTCTTAAATAATTTATCATTTTATATTCGAATGTCATTTCTTAATTCAAAAATATTATTAATATCTTTGCCTCGCAAATTTTACCACCGGTACAAGTGTTAAGAATTTGAAAAAATATGATATGAATAAATAAAAATGATTGACATATAATTATTGCAAAATTGTATTACGCATAAAAGTGATTATTGTATGATTATTAATAACAATTTCCATCCTTGTACGCATTTTTTGCAAAAGGAATGTATTTCATATCGTGATATACACGAATATTGAATTTTTCCAGTAAATTCCGCAATGTGACTGCGTCCGTGTCCGCAGGGATTTCTGTCGCTGACTATTCTTGTCTGTGGCCGACACGCTCCACCATAGGCATCTCGGGGGTGTAGAGGGGAGTAAACGATTCTGGGGTTCTGGTAGCAAATGACACGATTTTCGGCACTTGGCCTTTGTTGCGAGCACCTCGAGCGCCTCTCAAGTGGCCTGCGGATACGCTCAGTCCTTATGGCCGACGATTTTAGGCGACCAAACACATTCGGCATCTTGCCTGTCTTGTGCGGGGCGATCCTAATACGCATGGCAGCGATAGAATAAATATCAAATGAAAAGGAAAGATTTTTTCATTTGATAACCGAATAATGATATAGTCTAGAGAAAAATCGTTTTCCTGTGCGAATGAATCAACGCACAATATTATTTCAAAATAATATCCACCTAAGCAACGTAATACAGTAATTTCTACTTGACAAACTACTGCGAAGTTCGAGAGGCGTCAGACGCCGAGGAATGTAAACATAACACGGCTCGGGTAAATCCCCTGGACGATACGTAACGCTGGCAAGACCCGTGTTGTTGACATACATCGAGAATTTAGTGTATATTGAAATAATAATATATATGTTATTTTGAAACAAAATAATTAAGCCTAATTAAGAGTATTATTCTAATCTTTATTTTCCCAATTACTGACGTGACAAAGAAAAAACAAAATGCAAAAAAGAATTCTCCTGAAAGAATCCAAAAGAAAAGAAAAAGGAAGTGCTAATTTCAAAAGAATTCTTCTTTTCTCTTTTTTTCAAAATTTGTGACTGTGTACAAAATTGTTTAATTAAATTCGATGACTACCAATTTCGATTATTAGCGGTCCGGAGTTGGTCTAGTTGCGCTAGCTAGTAAAATGTATAAAGATTGGATGTATTATTTAATGATGCTGTTAGACGCAACACTGAGTACGACAAAAATACTGTTACTGTAATACAGAAATTTTGTAAGAGAGAAATTTTAGCTCTCGATTCGTCGTATACGATAATATGTGTCAAGTTGCTATAAGGTTGGTCCTCCTGTCTGCTGCAGATAGAGGAGCACATAGTGGCTCTTAGCCCCAAATAAATCTATCGGAGCGATAAATAACATAACCCAGGTTAAGTGGTTTCATACGGAGAATCGAGTCGACAGAAAGTTTTCCGGCGCCGAATTTGGCCTCCCTTACACAGGCAATTGTCTAACACCTTCTGTCCCCCAAAAAAAGCTTTAGGCGTAATGAAGAAGAGGGTTATAGATTATATCTGATTCACATATTCAGAGAACTGAATACTTGTGTTATGATGTACAGTGTGTTCATTACTAACCAGCGTTCTTCTTGCAAATAATAAATATTAGGAAAAGAATGAAGAATATTCATGTTCTTGTCAATGTCATGTTTTTGGGTTTTTAAATGGAATTTTTTTAAATGGAATGGTACTGTATCCTCAAATTGATTCTTTCAGTTTTGACCTTGTATGACCTTAAAGACCACTGTGCCATATACGAATGAATATTCTTGACGTATGCTTCCATATGATATAAAAAATATATATAAGAGGGGTGATAGGGGGATAGAGGGGGTGAGAGGGGTAATTTGAAGAGGGGTGATTCTAAATAAAAGAGTAAGTCGAATATGAGGAATTAAATTTTTTCAAACAAGGTTTTGTTATCGAGAATATCGACTTTGAAAATGTGATAAATTCATGTGCTTAGCATTTGTAAGAAGTAGAAGTGGTAGGTGATGAACAGATGCGTCAGGTAATTCCTACCCCATAGCACGCGTGCTCGCTGAATTGTCACACCCGATTTTCTTGAAAACAAAACCTCATATGAAAAAATTTTAATCTAGTTTTTCGATTTATTTTTTACCCCCCAATTACCCTGTATATCAGTCCGGTGGTTCTTGTATGAAGGGTTAAATTTTTCGAAAGCATCCGAAGTTAGATACGTACTGATTCAATATTATATCGGCTGAGGATTATCGATGAGCCCCTCCTTCCACGTTTCAGCTCGCCATATCCAGAAATATTGTGATTCTTACATTTCGCGAGAGCATCTGGAGATATATACGCGTTGTTTTGCCAGGGACCACGATGTGATGGATGCTCAGTGGTTGACCCTAATCCGTTGGGGGTCGCTGTTCGCTCCAAGGGGAGGAAGTTGTTCGTGCTCGGGCAGAATAGCCAAATGGCAGTTAATAAAGTTGAAGTAAACGCTTCTGTCTCGTGGCTGCGTTGACACGAGGTCCGGGCGACGTTCAACGCGTTAAACTTTTTCGCTCGTCGCTCTTACGAGATAACTATGTTCCGCAACACCGAACATATTCCTTAAATTACATTCGAGAGATTGCGTTAGGCTTCCAAGCAAATTTTTAATAGTTCCGATTAATCTTTGGAACGGTGTTCCATGAAATTTTAATTGAAACTGTCAACGGGCCTTGGCAATCTTCCTTGAAAAGCGTTCAGTTATGTTTCGATTAAAATTTGATTGGATTTTATTCGATTAGGTATAACGAATTTCGTTTTGATCCCACGACGAAATGAACGAGGTATTTGTTCAGCTAACGATATTATATTTCATCTTTTTCTATTAGAGACATTTTTCAACCGACTCAGACTTACAGTAATCTGTCCAGCGAACGCTTCAGTCGCACGTCTGTTAAACTGAATACGTTCGCAAATGGTTATATAATCCTTCGATTAGTATCGCTAGGTCGTACATCTCCGAACACAATTCTATCAGTATTTGTTTGATAGTTAGAGCCTTCGTGAAAAGTCCAGTGTAGAATTTTTTGTACAATTATTTTGTACAAAATAATTTTCTGTAACGTTTTTGTAAAATTTTTAATTATTACAAAATAATTTTGTCAAATTTCTTAATAAAAACTATTTTGCTTTTAATTGTAACTATATGTAATATTATGGCGTTAATTAAGAAACGCTGAACTGAGAAAAGTAAAATCAAAATCAAGCGTTTTAACAGCAGATGTATATATAGTTTGTTCAAATTGCGTAAAGGGATCCCAATTTCTAAAATAATTTACAGTTTGGACACAAAGTATACAATACGGAGAGAATTCAAAAAGGTGGTTTCCATTCGACGGTTACACTTCTACAATTCATAGAAATCATTCGTGTTCTTCGTGAAAAGCTCCCGTTGCATAATAAATATTCCGATACTTTGTTCCCGCATCTCATCTGGTCCTCCAGAACTATCGATAAATTTATAATGAACGTTCAAGTACTTGGCTACCGAACAAATCGATGTAATGAAAGCTCTCACCTACTTTAAAAGGTCCCAAGGTCCATTTCGTAATGCGATCCCGAGATATGAACGAATACGAAATTTCTTTTCGAAATTAGCAACGAATTTCGTGGATCATTTTTCTGTTAGATGTCAACCCTTGATCCGCGAAGGTGATTTTGACGATATTCACATGTATCTGAACCTTATAATCCTCTTATTGTTATTATCTTATAAAAAATTATAAGTGGTTCTGAAAACATTCTATGCAGTGATTAAAAATTTGTTGAGCAAACAATTATGGTTGTGTGGCTCTCGCGCTCTCGCATAAAGCCAAGACTAAATCACAAACGAATTTCAAGGTTACTATCGAGCGAATGATCCCAAAAGTATCTGAAACGCTATTTCTTTGTAAGAATATTCAAAGATTCCGACGTGTTTCATGAACCATCGAAATTCTTTGGAAAACCTTACGAATCTTCACAGTTTCCTCAGATCCATTCGCGAGTTTCTATAACTTTGAAAATTGTAAGAGCCTCGGAACGAATTTCTTAAGGTCTCTAACTGTTCATAATGGTATTTAAGAGGACCTAGCAATACCCAGGAACTTGAAGAGAACTCCACAGGCATAGAAGAAACCCGCAGGTTTGATTAGATATTTATACGATGAAAATGTTCGATTGCAGTAACGGGAAAGAATTAAAGTGCCGATCAATGGATGCTTTTAAATCTCTAGTTTGCAATGCTTTATAAGCACAGTGTCTGCTACAATTAAAAAAAACGTTCAAAATTTCGTCGAAGTGTATTTATCTATTTAGAATTTTTCTGAAAATTTTATATTGTTAACTCTATTCTTAGCTGTATAATCTGACATTGAAAATGTATGTCCAAAAATTTGCAAAAATTTTGCACGCTGCAAATATTTCGTTAATCGCACGCTGTATAATCTTTTCCAATCCAATTTTCAAAGTTTTTCTATTTCATCTTTGTCTCAAAATATTCCAGAACGTTGTATTTTTTGTATAAATAATGTGAATAGCAAATAATAAATTCCTTTTCTTGTGTGATCAATATACTCATTATTTTGTTCTCACATTTATAGATCGTGTTCTAAATAGATAATCAACAACAATCAATTATCAAAATATTTCGAATTATGATTAATGAATCCTTTAATATCGTATCCAGCCTAAATTTGCTTAAATTATTTGCAATTCACGATTAGCGATGTCAGCGATTCAAAACCGACTCATTCTGTTCTTTTGTCGTCGGATGTCGACATTGATCAGTATACATTTCATGGATAAATATCTCTCGCATGATTTCCACAGAATTAATGCCGTATTCATAGTTATTCGTATGATTAATCAATAATATGCATTAATATAAATATACGCAAAGTAATATACATTAATCTGTCCTGCAAAATTAATATAGACTGCTCATTTTGTATTTAAGCAAAATAAACTTAAAATACATTTTGCTTGTTGTTAGTTATATTTAATGAGTTTCTCATTAATTTTAAAATGAATCTACTATATACTTTATGTAAATATTAGACATAATGTTGGCATGCAAAGAATAAGAATTTGCTCTGCAGGTGATTTTCGAAAAGAAAAATAATTAACATATTTTCGTTGAAATCTTTTATACGTTAAGATAGTGTTAAATTACAAAGAAATGGTTGCTATAAATAATTGCAGGAGGAATGTAAGTTTTGGACTGAATTTCTTGAGAAGTGCGGATGCAACTATAAATTTTCCTATACACAATATTTCAGCAAAACTGAACAAATCCTGTCCGAACAGAAAGTATCGATAACCCATAGACCTGCCACGTTTATTGACGTTCCTCTCCAACTGTTTAAAAGTAGCGATGTTTCATGCACGGTACTTGAGAATCCGACCGAAACTGTCATCGATACTTCCGTTATCTGCGGGATTTGTCCCGGTCCCTTCATCTTATCGCATAATATTTCGAATGCCAGAATTGAGTATATATTTCAAAAGTTGTCAAACGGTGTAACCAAACAGGGCAAACCAAATTGAATTTGCAATGGGTCGTTCTATAAATTATTCAAAGAAAATACTTCGTGCCAATTTTCAACTCTATATGTCGACCTAGAGGGAAGGGGGGAGGTAGTAATAAGGTGACAATGAAAATCAGGTTTTTCCCTAATTTCTCTTAACCTCTTCAATTGAAAATTCCGGTACAAATGGAAAAGCTAAAAAATAGCGGTTTTTAATTTTTTTAACTATGTGCACCCACTGTGAAAAATCTGAAAAAATTATATGTATCTCATAACTTCTACAAGAAATCGGCAAGAAATTGTTCTTTTATTTTTAAACATTCGGCTTCAAAGGTAAAAATTCCGAAAAAATTCATAGATGTGCATTCTAATAGCTAAAATACGTCTGATTTTTTCAAATAATACACAGATATTTTCAACGTGATATGTTTTAATCTTTGTGCTGTTCAACACTGCGATGTACGAAGCCTCTTCGACAGCAGACTTCATTGGACCTTTGAATTAAGCCATGAAATCAATTTCCCTTCAATTCCAATTCAAAATACTGTTCGCAGATGGAAATTCGTGAAAACGCCCACTATTCTCTGCGAAGGGGGAACGAAGAAGAACGAAGTGAAACCCGTGTTCAAATTATTCAAGTATTATTCAAAACGTGCCTCATAAAAAAGAGGTCCAGGTCATACTAATCACAAGTCCACGCACAAGTAG
This sequence comes from Halictus rubicundus, assembly GCF_050948215.1. Classification (NCBI taxonomy): domain Eukaryota; kingdom Metazoa; phylum Arthropoda; class Insecta; order Hymenoptera; family Halictidae; genus Halictus; species Halictus rubicundus. The sequence continues at coordinate 18,070,590 of NC_135152.1, read as the reverse complement.
TACCCATTACATCGACAGAAACAAAAGTCCGCATGAAAATTATTTACGTGAAAATGTGTCGCGTAAAAGGTGATCCGGGAGTGTTAATTATGATAATTAAGAATTTACTCAGCGCTGTGGATCTGCGAGGATCCTTGCATCTTTACATCGCCAAATACAAAAACCCCGGAGCATCGAGTTACCGCAAAAATGGGTCGAGATAAAGATCGATGCGTAACCTCGTGCTCATGGCAACGGATCGGTCTCGCTGAGATTAGGTATCATTCCGGTAATGCGTAAGCGATTGCAAGCTGCGCAACAGCTTCGGCGAATCCCTTGTGCGCAGCTCGCGGCGGGAAAAACACACAGGATCCGGTGGGGGGGGGGAGCCTGGTAAATAAACGGAGCGTGGAGAGAGGGTAGGAGCCGAAACAGCAAGTAAAAGGAAACACGGGAGCGTTTTACATTTCCGATACCGGAAGCCAAGGTAGACTGCGTAACGGTCGAATAAATAAAGTTAACTGCACCTTCGACTATCCGTGGCAGTTCCAGGCCATTTCTAGTCGACGGCCGTGCGCCGGTGAATGGTAAACAACGCCTATCGAAATCCGCCTCGTAATCCAGCGGTGTCGGCGTCGTCTGCCATCGAAAGCTCACCGCAGCATTAGCAACAGAGTATCATACCAGGGAGTAAAGTTGGGATCGAGCACTGTGAAAGTAGGTTCGAATCTTACTTCGTGGTTCCGAACGTGTCATCAGTACTTCGAAAAAGGGGAAACTCTAAAACACAAGGAAACGAATAAAAGGTATATTCTAATTATAGAATTTTGTTCTTCCTTCATTTCAGTTTCTGAATTTTAATTTTTGAAAAAGTTATTACAATTTGAACATTTCGGCGTTTTCTGCAATATGTTCGCCTTGGGTGCTAATCATTAATCAGATTTACATGATACAGTAATTTCTCTATATATGTCGCCAAGGCCTCGATGATAAACCTCGCGGAATTATCACGAAGCTCGAGAGGCCTCGGACGCCGAGGAGTGTAAACATACACGACGCTGGCAAGACCTGTGTTGTTGACATATATCGAGAATTCACTGTATTTTGAATAATTATGTCAGGATCAAACTTTCATTTGGAACGATCAACAATTGTTGTCAAAAGATACACAAGTTCGCCACTTAAACCACCCCTCTAACTCTAATAGTTTATAAGGGTGCTTTCACCCCTTGATGGCCGCTGGAAAAAAAGAAATATGTGTCAAATATTTTTGCAAGAGACACGTCCTCCCAAAGTTTCATTGCTATCCGGAGATGTCGCTTCGGAATGGTCCCTATGCTATAAGTGTCGTAGGAACCTTGAACGGGTCTTTTCTAACACCCTGTATATTGGCAAGGACAGTTCTCTGCGGCGAGGGAAGGATGTGTGTGTAGTCAACTCACGGACCTGATTTACGTGACGACACTGTAAAAGGGCCGCGAGTACGCACGTGACGATAAACGTTTTAAACTCGTTCGTTAAGAGAGAGGAACGTCACGGGCGCAACGGCAAAACGAAACGGTTAACCGTAAATTCTCCTATTCCCGCATTATCCGGCTCGTTATCATTTTAATGCCCGGCGCGGGACCGTCCGGAAGTTCGGCTGCAGTCAGATATTCCGGCAAGGTGACGAATTCATGAATATAAAGCAGTTGGTCTGTTCAATTTTGCGACCGCCGCCGCCTGCCACAAATCTGCCGACAATCACAGCCGACACATTTTATTATGTAACACGCCCAATCTTACGACAACGCACACTTACCACGGACAGTGTGTTGACAAACTTCGAAATTTCATCAGTTGTGCTTTTCGTAGTTCTAAATAAACCACGTAATGTTTTGTTGCATATCGACGTCAACCACATATAAAATGTAGTGGATTACGAACTTCAAAGGCTTAACATCTGAAAATAATATTATAATTACTACAAGATACAGGTATCAAGATTACTCGTATCTGGAGCGGAGTCGATAATACAGTGATTTCTCGATACATGTCGCCAAGGCCTCGATGATAAACGTCATAAAATTATCCCCACTACCGCGGGGTATATCCCGCGAGGGGCCACGAAGAACGAGAGGCCTCGGACGCCATGTAAACATAACATGGCTCGGGTGTGTGTCCTGGACGATGTATGTCGCTGGCAAGATCCGTGTTGTTGACATATATCGAGAATTCACTGTATCTCGAAAAGTTATGGTACATTCACTGCAATTATGTACTGGAACAGGATCACAATAGTATTCGAAATATGATGCAGTATACAATCCGTTCGTCTATCTGAGAGCCATCATATATTCCAGTGACAAACTATACTATTGTCAACGTGAGCTTGATTAAGTTAAATACTGTACAGCTGTGCTGTTCAGCAAGCCTTGCGGCGGAACATAGACAATAAAACTTCCACCACTACTGTAGAAGATATGGCAGACCATTAATATTTATTGCGCTGTCACGTAAATATCGGTATTGAAGAAAAATCAAATTGTTCTTGATTTATGTACTAATAGTAAACAATTTCAAGCGTAATGAACGATGGCAAAAGCATTGAGAAACGAAGTTATGACAAACATGGGTAGGCGTATTTTAAAACAGTAAAAATATTAGAAGAATTTTAAATTGCTGTTACATTATTTTCAACCTATTAAACGTATTAAGAAAGAAAATAAATTGCTATTTCACTTCAGTCTATTGGAAATCAGGTAGAAAATTTTTATTTTGCATAAAGACCCGCAGTCTAATGACAATCTAATATTGTCATCATTGAAAGAGAGCTCAATAACGGCAAAATATAAATGTTATTGTCTTATTATTTAAAACAGTAAAAACCATGGTTCTGTCATAATAGCATAAAATCCGCGGTCTAGTGATAACCAATAAAATAATATGTTTTTCAAATGTGTTTTTACTGAAACAACGCGAATTAAGATGAAGTAACGGATCGAATAATGAACAAAATGTATTTGTGCAAAATTCTATTTGAAGAATTATTCGAATGAGGCTCTATTTCGATAAAACAGAGCTGTATCGATAATTCTCTCAGTTGTTTGGTCGAGGACCATTGTTCTTCGGTGAAACTGAATCTACATGTGGCACACGAACAAGAAGAAGCAAAAATGAACGAAGAATAAAGGCGAGCGAACATGTACCAACGGTAATGGCGAGCACAAACGGACATGAACAAACGCTAGCTAAACCAGATCCATTGCTTGTCGGTACATCAAAGGGGAACATTCATTTGCGTCCGTATTATGTGGACGTAACTTCGTGTATATTTGCGGAAACAACTGGATACCTTGCTTCCCCGCAAGCGCGTGAGAATAGTATAATTAGTCGTTAAGAAACAAAATATATTAATTACAAGTCGTGACACGATACTTCCCGTCTTTTAATCTCGTATTATTCGCTCTTTGCAAACGACTGTACAAAAGTGTTTAAACTATTCGGACCTTCTACACACGCGCTGATTCGAAAACAGAGGATTTTTATTTAAAATAAAAATGTTGTGCATCGATTGCAATACTCAGAAACTGCATGAAAACTTATTTCTTCTTCCAATAATTGTAATAAATCCGAAATAATAATTAGACAACGAATTTTTCTGCAAATAGGAATACTGATTTTTAATCGTTTTAAAAATTAGTATATTTTATTATTATTAAGGTTTCAATGAAAATGCGTATTCGACTAAATTTCTTACATTCTCACACAATGCAAAATGAATTACATTTTTACGCGATCATGCTTATAGGGTAAATAATAATGAACTCGTATATCTTGAATTTATTAAACGGATTAAACAATATCCGTGGAGATTGTACAAGCTCGGGTATCTTTGTTTTGTTGATTTTATTTTAATATCATGTTTATTCATACGTACGCTTATAGGTATTCATTAGGTTTCGTTCTGAAACATCTAAAGAATAATTTTACGCAACCACCGATTGCATGATTAGCGGATTGAAAGTATTTTCATATCCATCGGTTTTCATTGAACCGTCAAGGGGCATCGTTCATCCGTCACTGATATTACTATACAACTCAACTGCTGACGTTATTCATTTCTTTATTCATCGAGGTTGCAGGACATAAACTCATATTTTAAAAAATGATTTCTTTTGAAATTATAGACGAGAGAGTGAAACTTGAAAGTACAAGTATGTGTTGGACAATAGTATCGTGTATATTCTAACATTTTCTTTGTATGAATTAAGACGCTTCTTTTCCGTATAATACGCTTTTTGACCTAACAGGCGGCGCGGTGGTCCCGATTACAATCAGTTAATAATGATCATACACTATTCAATTTAATGCGCACCATTAAATCCAAACCCATTAAAAGCAATGGCTGCACTTATGAGAACGGTACTTCGCTGTTCTTCTCGTGCTAATATAAACATTGTTCCAAAACAATGCTCCTGTTAAGAAACTTCCTTGGCATCCTCGTAAAGGATAACGATAATCATTTCCGGTGAAATAGTTAAAGTTAACGATGTAAATTTTGTTTGTCGAAAGTAATCCCGTTGGAAACGGTAATTTCGCGAACGCGAAGCCAATATTGATTATCGGCGACTTGTAATATTAAATTGCATCTTGACCTATTAATTTCGCGACCACGAAGTTTCTTTCGTCTACAATCCCCCATTCCTTTCTCGATTGCCTCTGAAATTTCGCTTAATTAGTAGACCGTAGTGTGTAACGAGTAACCGAGCAACCAGCAACGCCGGGGAAGACATAGAAAATGGAGTGTTCGTTACCCGACGCTTCCAGGTCCATACGAGCACGCGTTCCAGAAACGGAAGTGGCTGCGCCACCATAGATCTTTATCTGCGGAATTCTATGAGCTCGCCCCGCAGCCTCATCCATAGATAAAAATGCAGTGTGCTTCGCGGTCCGGGACGAGCATTTTCACATCTCCGGGGAACAAGCCGTGCTCACTGGTAACAAGCTCGTCCGCGAGCACGAATCTTTTCGGAAATAATCGTCCGAAAATGCATTCCCGCAATAGGCTGCGGATCCGGATCATCTGGCGTTAAGGGGTTGCATATCTTCGAGCGGTTCAAAAATCAGAGCAACTGAACGGAAACCTCGAACAAGAGTACAGCCTGTTCCAGTTGCGTGGGACACCCTGTATACATAAAATTGTGCTTCTTTGAAAAATCAGTATAATACTGATAATAGGATATTGAAGTGGAATTTTCTGGAAAATGGAGCAAAATTCTCAAAAGTAATATTCTTCCTTGTTATTTAATCATTTGAATTATATCAACATCACATAATTCGACATATCGAAACAAAATCACCGATGTAATAAAAAGTCTAATGCGAGCAGTAATAAATCTCAGAAACGAATTCAAATAACTTTGCCTGACATAACTATGCCAATGGAAGAACAAGCGATTGAGAAAGTGCGAATCGATAACTAAACCTTCATATCGACGCTTCGCTTCGCAGGCGCTTCGTTTAATTACTAGTACACCCGGAACAACGTTGCAATTAGCTAATTATTGAATTTCATAAGAAATTGACTATAACAACGGTTCTTCATTCGTTCACAGAATTCATACTGTTTTCCATAAATGCTGTGCAAGCAGAAGTTTCTGCATACTTGTTTAGGTACTATGTTACACCTGAAATTCTACGTTGAAGGTGGATTAACCAAATTTGATTAAATTTGTGGCATATGAGGAGCTTAACCGCATTATTATGTTATAGTCTATGCGGTATTATGAAGTCTGTTAGGTCAAACGGAATTTTGGATCGGCGTTATAATCAAAGTTCATAGAAGTATGACTTATAAGCCCTACAAGTTAAGTAACTTGGGTTAACTTAGGTTATTTTACTTGATCTTTAGTAGCGCCCGGTACAATTATTATCTGTTTTCAAAAGCTTATACAACATTGTTAAAAACACTTTGCCTTTAACGGAATGTTTTGCATTGTTGTCGATAAATTTTTCTTTAGTAGCCAAGATATTAGGTTTTTGGTTATGTACACTTTCGAAGCTTGTAGCTAATAGATGGCGCCACATATTGGACCAAAATTCGATGCAACTTTGAGGTTATGTATTCTACTGTATTCGGTAATAGAACTTAGTTGAGTAAGCCGATATGTTCGAATATTAATTTACTCGAACCAAACAGGAAATCACGCTGTAGAAGCAGCAGAAGCTTATGCGGCGTTTGTAAACAGTTTAAATAAATGACTGCATTTAAAAAAAAAGCCGACAGACCTACACCTAATATTACCGTGCTCCATACGCGGAGACGTGTTATCCTAACGATTGCCGACACGGAATGCGAGCAGTCTATCGGTCTCTTAGAAAAACTAATTCATACCGAACTGGGTCGGCATCGTCCGAAAATAAGTCGGCCATATCGGTCAACCGCGATCTACGAAAACTTTGGCGAACTCGGTGATTTGGCCGCACTGAATCGGAACTCCCGGAAGGGTTTGGCATCAGGTGAATGTATCAGTTTCGCGGGGCAGCTGGCGGCGGTGGCGAGTCCCGTTGCGAACGCTGCCGCTTAAATATTCGATAAATTTTAATTGCATTCCTTGGGTCGATAGATCGTTTCTCCCCGTAAAGCAACCAATATTGCGGCCGCTAATTGCACAATAACCGTTCAGCATCCTTCTCGCAGGATGCAACAAGAGGGAGGGGTGGGGGGGGGGGGGGGCAAGAGGGGTTTACGACCGACGGAATTTCGTCGTCGTTAATTACAAGGCAGTGGTCGCGTTAATGCGCCAATGCGCGTACAGGGATCCGTGGAAATTGTTAACGCGCTCCTTACCGCAATGATTCTAATCCCGGGAGCGCGGATTATCATTAGTCACGTAACAAATCAGTCGGCTAAGTGACCCACCGACGGGATTTTAATTTGCATCCGCCTCCGCTAAACGGACCAAAGAGCAAAGGAACGGAGATGGGAAACGAAAGGGGTGTGGGTTTGGCAACGTTACCGGAAGGAAGGAGAGAAAGAACAGGATAAAGAAGAGCGCGCAGAGCAGCAAAGAGGAAAATTGGCGGTGTGCTATTACTACGGCGGCGGCGGCGGCTATTGAATAACCGGATCCGGTGTAACGAAAGCAATTTATTTAAAAAAAAATCTAAGAATTCGGTTCTGCCACTCTTCAAATTACTTCCCACCCTTTTCGTCTGCACACCGGCTCCGCACACGCGTTTTCCGCGCTTCAAAGCAGCCCCGGCTGCTGATCTTCTGTCAAAGCGCCCTGCAAGCGGTCCGCTAGCTGTTTTTTCGGTATCTTTTGTAAAAAGTGAAAACGGATTCCCTTCAAAGCGTTTCGCAGTTTTCGAGAGAAGAAAAAGAGCGTCCTCGTAGCCGTCGGGTTTGGCGTCGCGTGTTTGTTTTTTTTTCCGTTAACGAGCTGAACATCTTGGTACGGGATCGGCACTGATGAATAGTAATTATAATGAAAATTTGAGATTACGAAAATATACAGGGTGATCGACCACAGGTGCGAGAAAATTTAAGGGGTGGTTCTCTAAGACGATGTAAGGCGAAACTGAAGAGTAAAAAAATTGCGATTTCGGCTGCATTTTTTAGTTATTGTCGATTAAAAATTCGCCTGAAATACGGCAACCCGACCAACAGAGGTGTACGTTGCTTACGTCATAAAGGCGCGCGACAGTCACGTATCAAAGGGGGACCTTGCTCGCGCCCAATGGTTAGGCTTTGACGTCACACACTTTAACAAATAATTCGACTACAACCGAAAATGCGTGTGGAATGACCCAATCGGACGGTTTACACGCCGAATTCATGCCAGGTGACTTCTTGCGAGGCACGGCAGAGTATCTGTCGCTTGATACGTGACTGTCGCGCGCCTCTATGACGTACGCAACGTACATCTCTGTTGGCCGGATTGCCGCATTTCAGGCGGACTTTACACTGTGAATAACTAAAAAATGGAGCCTTACTCTTCATTTTCGTCCTACATTCTCATGGAGAATCATCCCTGAAATTTTCTCCCCCCTGTAGTCGAGCACCCTGTACAATAAAAAATCTGGTTTCAAACTGTTCTAGATTTTGCAACGAGGACTGCGTAACGAGACTGAATCCTCCATAAGTGGTACGGTCCGCAAAATAGTTGTTCATTGAATTGAAAATGCTGTGTAAAATTACACGTTACGACGTTCCAACGCGGGGAATGAAAAAGACAAAATTACGTGCGTCGAGTATAACGTGTTCTCTCATCTCGTTGCGCGCGCAGCATGTAACGTATCATCAAAATAAGCCGAGTAATTAATGCGAAGTGGGCCCTTACTTTGGAAACTAGCCCGTAGCCCCGGAGAATGAAACACGGTTTTCCTTGGGACGATCTGTCCACGTGGTGGATTCGGTAAGTACGAAAAAATTACGCTTTGATGGAAACGTTGCTTTCAAAGACATATATAGCTTAGCTCCGCTATGCGTGTCTAATAATTACAAGTTGAACATCTTTGCTCTGACACACTTGTGGGATCAAGAAAATGTTTTTCTTCTATATATGCGTGTAGAATAATGTGCAGTCTTAATTTTTGCAATATATTTTATGAACTTTTAAATTTCGCTTCAAACATTTAACTCTTACCAGTCACTCGTTTTCCCAATTTAATTTGTCCGTTTGTATACAATTATCACGGTGGAAAATAATTAATATAATCAAGAAATAAAGTTGCAACTTTCCTCGTTGAAAATAAAAACTGAACACTCTGTACAATGAAGCACAATATTGCTCTAATTAACACATAGTAAAACTCTTCATTTTTTTTCAACGAGCTGCGGGCAGAAGAAAAATGTGTTAAATTGTCACAAAGAACGGATAATTTATTTATTTATTTATTTATTGCTTTAAACCAAGTGGTTTATATAGCAAGTACAATATTATTACATCTAGCTTACATTAAATAGGTTTACACTGTTTCTAAAGTCTAACGGAACATTGTTTAAGGAAATTATAAATTATTTTTAGTCCTTTTATGTCAGGTTTACATAAGAAGGAACTAATACAAAGAGGGAAACAGTACTTGCCTTTGAGGAGCTTTGTTTCCAATGTATTGCGTTCGTTTGTATGATCCTCGGATAACGCAATTTGGATTCATTTTGGACCAGAAGTACAAACGTAAAAAACCGAACGTTATCGAAATTCGAGTTTTTTGGAAATCGGTTTAAATTATTATGTTCATATTAATAGGAAGTTCATATAATAAGAAGATCCGCGTTGATCTCTGAGTAAGGATTTAAAAGGATTTAACAATAGATGTCACGCAATTGTTATAAGTATGCCACTTCGAGGAGAAAGAAATCAAAAATCTGTAGCATGACAGAATCGGATAGCAGAATCTATTGTAGGTCTCCTTACGCTTTCGACAAAGTCAGAAAGTTTTTTTACCAGGACAAAATTCCAAAAAAAGGTATGTCACGTATGAAGCCTTCGGGAAGCGAATTTTTCAACGTAATCTAGACAATCGAGATGATATCAGCGGAACTTCTTTGTCACGAGATGGTTTTAAGGCAGAAATTAGTTCTCGGTGACGTTTTGGAACTCGCGACGAGAAGCAGGGATCGTTTTTCAATTTACCTACCTGCCGGCACAATGCTGCCCAAAGTCAACAGGCAGGGAGAATGTTTGCTAAACCTAATTTCACCTGCAAATAAAACAGTCGCAGCAGGCCAATGCCGTCGTAAATCACCGGCTTCGAATGGCTGCTGCAACTTTAACAGCCCCCAATGGGACCCTTGGCATAAAGTATAGTTACCATGATAAATAATTATCGGAAAACTATTAAGATCGATCCGTTCGTCAATGACACACAGTTTTACAATACAAATTCTTCGCTTGACATCAACAGTTTTTTTTCTGTTCCCAGGAAAATAGGTTTTGCTGCCAGAGCTTTTTCATTGTCCCAACGTGAATGTCAGTTGTCACCGAAATGGTACCTCCCTGGACAGTTTCATCGAAATCGACACTTCTGTAGGGTCAACTATAAACATTCGCAAAGCATAAAAAATTCTTGGAAAAATTCGCGCCACTTCGATCTGCAAAATTATTGCACACATTTTCTACGTTGCTTCACGAACAATTTTAGTTGTCATTAACTTTCATGAATTTGTCTCATTGTAAACAAATTTATTCGCGCAGTTTCATTTTTGTTCTCCATCATATTTATTGATTTATCGTATCTTCCGGTTAACGCGCTTAAGGACTCCATTTTGTAGGACAAGGGAGAAAATATCAATCACACGCGTTTCTGACCCATGACTTTCAGAACTATTTTATCCTTTCAATATGGACGACGACCGATAAAAAAACAATACGTGTCAAATATTTTTGTAAGAACCACTTCCTATCAAAATTTCATCAGACTGGACGAACGTCAACTACAACACGTTTCCCGTCAGTCAAAATTTGATTGAAGTTGCCTCAATGGTTCGGAGGAAAATGGGTCGTGAAGTTTTTCGCGAACTTTCCCGGAAATGCCTGGGAATTGTGAATTCCCTTAAAAATTATACGATATGTCAGTTGCTGGAATGCAACGTACAAAACTACTTATATGAATTCGCTAAAGCAAATAATATGTTAGCCAAAATGCGTGGTAATAAATTAATTTCTAGATCCCCAATTCCATTGTTAACTGGTCGAAGTCTGAGAACACGTCGAGTCGATCAAATTGAAAAATAAAAATGTCGCGTTAAGATTGTTTCAGCTATGAAACTGACCGTTGCGAGAGTTTTAAAAAAGCTATTTTTAATCTCCGATCGATTATATAGATGGGTGTTATAAAATGGTCCCCGTAACGCGCAAAATTGCCGTCATTAAATGAAACTCTAAACGTTTTGATTGTTTAAATGTTCGCGGGATATCCATCATTAGTCATTAAACTTTATTAGTATCACCAGCGGAATCCTCTTTCATTCCGTTCACTATTTATGAGTTTCGAGGTTGATTGTAAGAAGGAATGGCACCGGCGACCCAGCCACGGGACTCGAAGCCGTATAAATCTACCTTAAGTGTCAGAAAACGACCGCGAAGATGCGCGAAACACTTCGCTATGATTCATGGGGATGATATTACAACGTTGTTCCCAGTGCGTTTTAATAGTTACGTTCACTTTGATATATTTCTGATTACCGTGCGCGCGCTGCAGGGTGGCATTAAATGTCCCGGATAGCAATCGCGCCGCGTTCTCAATGAACAAACAACAATCCGTTGCATTTTACTTGCAGCGAGTCGTATTTTCGACAATGTTCCCGTATTATTTGTAGTTCGACCGAAACATTCCGATTAAAAAGAAATATTAATTTTACGCATGAAGATATTTGATTGTGAATGAAAAGGAACACACGGTTAAAAAGGATTACTTTTTGAAAGTAAAAAATTTCAATTACCGAATCTTGCATTGAATAATAATTATACATATTTAACCATGAATGCTAACACATATTACAAATAAAGTGTGAATTTTTATACATTCATGGCGTCAAATAATTTGTAAAATATATGAAGGCGTTCACATTAATCATACTGTTATTTTATTCTTAGCATAAAGGCGCCGGAATAACTTTATTCCTTTACCCTGATTTTTATACCAGTAGATGCAGACATGACAATCGGAATTGTTATAAAGTCTGACAGTTCAATTACAATGAACAAATTATAAGTATTACGAACCTGGTATTAATATACACTTAATTGACAAAGTAATATTATTACGTGTATAACGCAATACTCGGCATTTCTTCGACATTATTTCTCTTTTATTTAAATGCACTTGGCCACTGTCGAGGCCAATTTACCGGAACGTCAATGTACGTTATTTGCAAACCGCGATGATAATTTGATTCTTTTGAAACGGCAGAATGAACATAACGTTCCGGCCGGATATAAAAGCTTTTATCAAAATTCGAACACGCGAGCGTGACAAAGGGTTGTCTGGATATTTGGATACGCGCATGTTTTGCGTATCTCGCCGATGAATAATTAATTATGCAAAGCAAATTTTCATTTACCCTGCACGTTTAATCATTATTTATAGCATTACAGTTTTTACAGGACACCCGTGCGGCGCGGCGCAGGGAACGTAATATGTTAATGGATCCGCGGCGTCCTGATAAATTGCGTTTCATATCATTAATTTGATCAAGCAATGCCGAAACAGTATTCGATATTTAAACAATATCACGGTATCGAATTCCCAACGTGTTCCGTCGTAACGTCCAATGGTTGAAATCGCGGATTGATTTACACATGGCAGGATTCTGCATCGCCCCCTCTATTATTCGCGAAATAATAAATAATTCCGTGAAAGAATTATTCATTACGCTATATATATATATATATTTATATATATATATATATATTTATATATTTATACACATATAAAAATAATTGACATTACAGCTTCCACACGTCACGGGACGGTACGCAATGTAAACTAGAAGAGCAGAAACCTAAAAAAGTTGCAGGCGCGCGTGTTTGTACCATTAAACGAAGTCATAATGCTCCGAGTAATTATTAAAATACGCTGTCAATGCCCCCGCACACGCATCAATTATTTCCGTCCCTCTTGATCACATACATTAATTATGGAATTACTGTTTCGGGAGAGGCCGTCGAGGTTTGAACAATAACGATTTCGAACTTGTTTCACTTGCTCTTCATTCATTATGAGCATATTGAAGTGGCCCGTTTCGACGAATCACGTTCGCGAAGGTACGTGATCGATTTAGCAGGTTTTATTAATTCTGAACGTCCGCCCACTCCGCCCACGTCCGCGCAACCTTTCTCGTTTCTTACGAGCTTGTTGCACGTGATCGGGGGGGGGGGGGGGGACGTGTAATTCGACGGAACGTGATTGGTCGTTTGCGAAACGAAATTTCTTCTTACGTAAACCGTGTGATAAATTTCGCCCCTCTTATGCGTTCGCGCGCACCGCTCGCAAATTTCAGCTGTTATTTGCGTTGCAGCCCCGAAGCCGTATACATATTGCCGCCGATGATTAATGCCGGTACCAACTAGTTAACGAGTATCTGGAACAGTTAAGAATCATTGGAGCGGCGCGGATTCGTATTTACAGACACGGCCGGGCGAGTTTGAAATTATTTTGTCGATCTCGAGCAAAATTGCATCGCGCGATCAATTTACTTCTAGCTCGAACCTAAAATTTTTAATAACACTGGAACTGCACATGCGATCGTCGGAGTTTCATTTTAAATTGTTTGTCTCGATTAATTGATATACGTACATTGAGTGGTCCGTTATGGGCATGAAAATTCCACATTGTTCGATTGTTTTTATTATTCTTTCTCCGAAGAAATGATTAAAAATCGTTTCTTTGGCACTGATTTCAATTGCTCCGAACTACGGAACAGCTGCAAACCCCATTACATCGTTCTGTCATGTAAATGGCGCAGAACATTGCATCGACAATGAGAGCCTGCTCTACCGCCGTCGAAATCGAGAGTCGAAATCAGGTCTTCTCAAGGCACTGTACACATAGACAGCAAGACATTTGGTCCTCTTGTGTATGTGTACATATAGCTAGCCTTCTATCTCCGTTCTTTGACGTCATTTGCTCCGAAGCGTCGCTCCCGGGCCAAATCTAGAGCGCTTCCAGGACTGAGAGCGTTTATTGCTCGTGTCTGTTCTAGCTCCTCTTCTTTACGTAACAGTCTCCCACCTGCGTGTGATACGGTGAGCAGCGAACTGTTAACCCTGTGATAGACGTGTTAATTATGCCACGAATCACAACCGATCAAGATAACACTTGTTCAATCTGAAATTCTACAGTATAACAAAATAATAAAAGTAGTAAAAAAGAAAAATAAAAGAGAACCAAAAATATCAGAAAACTGGAATGATGGTTGATGAACTACTATTGTGGACTACTATGGGCTATGAACCACATGCGTGCTATTTTCCAGTGCCAGAATTATAAACATATCTATGTTAGATTGAAAATTAATTTTAATGAAAGTGTATAGTGAACTTACTGTAGAGCTTCAACTGTTTCAAGTTCGTGGTGCTTGGTAATGAATTTTGTGATTAGAGCTTGGACAACACGATATCGCTCTACGAGAAATTTTTCGACAAAGATTTTTAAAAAATTGTTTTGTACGTAATATTCGCAATTTTTGTTCGAATTTTCCCAACGAGTTCTGCAATCTAGCTTTGCGTATAGAGATTACTGTCCCCCAAATCATTTTGCTTTCGGGCAATTGGTTCACCTGAAACTGTGTACACGTGTGCGCTGTTTGCAGCTGCGTGCTCTGCAGTGCTATCTCCACCGCTTCATAACTTTAACAATTTTCAACAACCTTTTTTCAACAATTCCGTTGGTATTACTCGAAAATTCGGCCATAATGAACAATAGTATACTGTCAAAAGTTGAGGAGACAGCATGAATACTACACGCGGTAAACATATATAAGTCAGGAAAATAATTGGACATGATAAACGAATTGGAATACAAATAATTTTTTGGAGCGGGCAGAAGCGAATTATGCGTTCAGTGCATATCCTGGTACATATGGACCCAGTATGCGATTATTAAAAAATAAAATTAATTTTTAGAAGTCTCTAAGTCAATTGTGAGAAACAGAAATGAGTAAAAATGAATTTTTTCTTTTAGCAATTTTAAGAAGTCGAAAATACTTTGTATGTCACTAATCCATTTTTTCCTTGAATGCAGTTTCGTAATTATTAAAGTTATTGCATGATTCTCTACATAAAAAAATAAAATCTGTACACCATATTCGAAACTTCTTTATTAATATGTCCAAATCTGATGATGATGATGATGATGATCTAATGAATTAATTGAATCCAATCTGATCATTGATGTTAGCTGGTTAATGAGACTTGGCCTTAATTAAAATTAAACTATTCCATACATTATAATTATGTAGTAGTTCTGTCTCATTAATCGATAATAAATTATGTTGTAATACGTAATTCAGATTTTTATTCGACCAAGGTACCATAATTATACTCAATTAATTGTATATGCAGTACTATCACAAGGTACAGTATAATTAAATTACTAATTACAAAATATTAATTAATGGTAAACGAAAGAGCCAGGAGAAATAGAAGATGGAGGAACGCGTACAACTTCAAGTCAAGAAAAGTTACCACAGATGAATATTATTTACTAAAGTCAAAGTCTCTGAACAGAAATAAACTTCAACGTCATATTTTCTTCCATTAAAGCGTCTCATTAAGGAAGGTACGCCGAGCAGACATGAAAGATAAATATTAATATTTATGTCGCATCTTCAGAGCTTCGAGCTGTCATTTAATTATATTGAATTTCAATTACATTGTATTTGAATTACATTGTACCTCAATCATAATGTTGATTAACTAATTAGCAATTGAAGTAATTATCCATCCGTATGCTATGCCGGAGTCATTCGTGACACGTCGCGGGGAGATAGGCTCTAGCGACCGTCAATATGTATCATTGAAACATCGGTGTGGGTCGGAAATGACTCCGGCATAGGCCTTGAATTCGCAGGAGTCCGAGAGTTAAATGTTCATTTACAGAAATTCTATTGCACGCATAATTATTGACATACTATGCAACTAAACTACAATGTACACAAATTACGTAATTAAATGCGGAATAATTCAATTAGTACAACTCCGTATCTACATAGCCAGTCATGTACGCCCTCAATGTGCAGTCAATGAACATTAGATTTCATAAAACACAAAAATTGTATAAAACACTAATATAATATTGTATAAAATATTATTTGGTCAGTCTCCTTCTTAAAAGTTGTTGATACAATGAATTCTCGATATTTGTCAACAACACGGATCTTGACAGCGACATACATCGTCCAGGAGACATGCCCGAGCCGTGTTATGTTTACTCTCCTCGACGTCCGAGTAGTGGGGATAATTCCGCGAAGTTTATCGTCCAGGCTTTGGCGACATATATAGAGAAATCACTGTACATGTATACAATAAATCATAGCATTGTCCAGTACATGTTGACCTACTGACAAGCAACTAATCGTTTGAGGTCAAACGTCGACATAGTCTCGATGGACACAGCACTCGAGTTCTTAAAAAATTTATATAAAAACGGAGACTCGCATAATCCACTTTTGCGAGGGCAATAATCGGGAGAAGAGTCAATGGGGGGGGGGGGGGGAATACAAAAGAGGCGGGAGGGCAATCGCGAAGAAACTTTCGTGCAACCGATCCACGAATACGGCGTGAGAAAAATAGAGAGAGAGAGAGAGAGAGAGAGAGAGAGAGACTTTCGAAATTGAAAGAAAGTGGAATAAGCCATGAAACGTTTGCCATTGCAACCCGTTCAGCCCGGGGCTTGCGCGACAGGAGCATTGTTTGCGCTCCGCGCGACGATAATTTTCTCAATTTCCTACGATCACGGAGTTCTCACTCAATCGGGGCCGTGTGCACAGATGGTCGAGCAAACTGTTTAGAGCGAGAGCCCGGACTCGGTTGCTGGCTGGTTCGATTCTCGCCACGTGACCGATTCCGGTCTTTATTAATTCTCAACCAGCACCGTGTCCCGTTCGTTGACGATCCCGGGCGGTCCCCGCCCGGCGGGAAACTGTGAGTCGTTTGTTATTGTCGTATTTTCGTTTTACGTAAAACGCCAGAGATTGCGGCCGTGCCACGGGATTGAAATATGCACACAACGTGCCACGCATGCACCGGGCGAACGCGCGCGCGCGCGCGCAAACACGGAAAACAAAATCACCGCGACAATTCGCGGCACGTTTCTCGCGCTAAAAGTGTCAACCGCGTTGAATTTATAGTGTTTTTACTTGGCCAGAAATTGAAGCGAAGTAAACAAAGAAGACCGCGCCCCCGCCGGCCGAGACTGCGTTGTAATAATGTTGCAAGGAACGGCGCACAAAATCGTCGAAACGCGGACAAAAATGTTCAAATGAAATTTAATGAATGCAGTAGAACCCCGCTAGTTGCGGCCTCGTTCAGTGCACGGTGACCTCGGTCGTAGCACACTAGCGACCCCCACCACAAACTGTTCAAAGTTCTGAAACTTGTGGTGGGGATTGTGGTCTACGTAGAATCAAAAGAAGATGTTGCACAGCATTTTCGATTTTTGCACGACTTTCCGGCCCCGTTTTGTGCAACTAGCGAGGTTCTACTGTGTTTTTTCCTGCGGGTAGCTTTGTTTGTAATACGTTCGTTCTCATAATCTGGGCGAGCACTGTTAGATATAAAATTTACTCGTGCTAATGAAGCATTTGAATTGCAACGCTCTATTAACAGGAACTATAAAGTCTCTATGATTTGGCCCTCTATGAAGCGGGTGATTTATCACTCTGAGGAGCGTATGAGGATTAGCAAAATTTTAATGAAGCTACGGCGAAAAACTTCGAATATTTTGCTTGATGCCCAAGAAAATAGGTCGACGTCGACGGCGTGCCATGATTTCTGCCCCCGTGACTCTCCTTCTTCTTTTTCCATGCCCATAGCTTCGCCTAACACGTCCCGGCGAAGTTGCTCCCTTTTTACGTAACTCGTTTTTACGCAAACGTCTTCCTGTTTCATTCGACAAAAGTGAATTAAACGACACGAGAAAAACACGGTGATCCTGTTAGGGGCAAGCTCCGCGAAAAACTGGATTCTAGTTGGGGCGAATTCAGTTTCGTGTTTAAAAAGCCTGTCTTTAAGAAGAGACGACAAATACGAGAGGAAAGTGGAGCTTGTTAGTCGAGCATGCTGTCGACTGAGAGTTTTATAACGGTTTCGAAGGGAATCGTTTCGTTTTGCATGGAAATTCGAAGTGGGAATTGTTTAGCAGGTGGAGAGCGCAAATTTGAGAACGAATTCTATTTCGAGTGGATTGGGATGATTGTATGCTTGCTACGCAAGGTGGTCCACCTAAAAGTCGATATCGAAATATTTACTGATTAGCATTAAACAGGATTAAACTATTAACCCTTCGGGGACGATACAGTGCATTCTCGATATATGTCAACACGGGTCTTATCAGCGTCAAGTATCGTCTAGGAGACATACCCGAGCCGTGTTATGTTTACGCTCCCCTTCGTAGCCCCTCACGGGATATACTCCGCAGTAGTGGGGATAATTCCGCGACGTTTATCATCCAGGCCTTGGCGACATATATAGAAAACTCACTGTATTGTATTGTCAGTTTACGATGTTACTGATGTTACAATGATCGTTTGATGATACAGACTTCTTGATATTTTCCGTAGATATCTTCAAATTCTAGAAACCGAACAAAAATGCATGAGGACACTTTGAAATATTTCTCAGAGTCGGTAAACATTAATAGTTATTTGAAAAATTTGATTATTAAAATCTAGGTTCGACTGTGCGGACAGCTGGTAGTCGTAGCCACTCTCATTTTATACACCATTTCGTGGGTACTTGGTAGTAATAGTGGATGTAGGTAAAATTTTTATCGGTAACATCAACTCACGCGAATTTTATGTATATAGCATAATAGCTCTATTCTGTCGTTATGCAGTTTACCGGAAAATGCTTGGAAGCATATGTTACTTTATACTTCGATATTCCACTTTAAATCAATCGTTTTTCCAATCTGGACGATTTATGTATTGGAATTATTCATTAAAATAATATCTTTTGTAGAAGGAATTAGAAATGATTATTTGGAATAATATTCTTTTGGGAATATATGAAAAATAATTATTTCAACTAATGTTGTGTGTAAACATACTAATGTTACATGCTTAAATTAACTCTGCTTAAAAGGTCTCTCAGGTCACGCCATATTCCGTTCAATGTAAAAACATAATAGGATTTCCAACAAAATGAAGTGAATAGTAATGGACATGAAAAGGGGGACATCTGCAGTTATAGAGTAGGGCAAGCTCTAGAGCTCTAATCTGATATGAAGCACTTTTCATTATCGGTAAAGTACTTCAGCGCGTTAATATTTACAAGTACTGTTGAAAAAAGCAATATAATATGATTCTATGATCAAGCATCGCTTTTAGGGCTAATTTTCTTTGATGTTAAACAGACTGTTAAAAAGAAGGGTCTAAGGGATCTTTAGGGGCGTATAGTTTTCATCAAGGGAAATCAAGAATTTACATTGCTCTAGAAATTAAAAAATAATAATAATAAATTCTCTTGAATTTACACTGGCTTCACATATATTCAAAGAATATATGTCATTTTAGAAATTCATTCAAATAAAATAACAGGTAATCTCATTAGAACCTCTTATGCCAGATTATTTATTATTCTATTAGAATAATTTATATAACTCAAATAAGAAATTAGTTGATAGTCATACAGTTGAATTTCATACAAAATAAACTTACTTATCCCATGTTAGTCTAACATAAAAATAATAAATTAGTTGAAATAATTTCTTATTTGAAATTATTACTTCTTCATTTTATAATGTTTTTAAACCTGATACTGAGCGTTCTCCACAAATATTCAAGTAAACTTTCACCTAAGTTTTACCAACGCCTTCCACGAAGGTCTCAGATCCTTTTTTTCAATAACCTGTACGAATTCAAACGACAGCCACAAATCCCAAATGGCAACTTCTCGAAATGAACCCGCGTAAACTGTACCCAAGTTTTTACAAGCAATAATTTTCAAGCATCTGCGAGTTTACTTCCTGAAGCATCTTTCATTCAGGAGACTTCTTTTCGTAGATCATATTTCATTCTCCGTAACATTCTCGACAAGTGAAATTTATGGACTGAGCACACCTCAAAAGGCTTGGGTTTTAAACTATATCGCGGTCCCATTGTTTCCTTCAGTGATCCAGGGATGGCCATAGACACAAGCACTTGGAATTTCTTTTTACATCATTTTTAATTCATCTCAATCTTCTAACATTTTATTTTTCTCCGCATTATACTTCCACTCTGACCTTTCAGTTACCATAATTTTCTGAAGATTTATACTTTTTGATATTTTCAAATGATATACTTTTTGAATTCTCGAAAACAAACAGTAATACTTGGAAGTGTATGGCACTTCGTCATTGTCTTGTGCAATACAGCGTTTTCTCGATATACGTCCAAAACACGGGTCTAACCTGGGACATGTAACGGCCAGGAGATAGTTCCGAGACTTGTATCGGCTAGGAATTTGGGACATATATAAACACTGTATATTTTTATATATTCTTTCAGGTCTATTTCAAAATTTGATCTCACAAGGGTAACAGCACTACAAAAGACTGAACCAAAAAATAATGAAATTACATTATTGAGATTTTATAATTACACAAGGCATAGTTATTAAAAGTATATCAGTAATTTTCGTAACGTATTCGAGATGAATGTCAAAAATATCACCAGATTTTATTTTGTAGAAAGAAAAATAATCTAGATTATTAATGCCCCTTCTGAGACCCTGGGTGACGGAGACAACACAGCGAAAATGCTGAACAACACTATTTCCTTTGAAGCAAAGTGTCTTTACCTTCTGAGCTTCTCGCAGCACCTTTATTTCTTTGCTCTGCCTTTTAACGAAATCTGTTGTTTTTCCCCCGTTTACTTTCTCCTGAGAGGTCTTTACATATTTCGTAGCACGGAGCGACACGTTTGAGAAGTTCTCTTGAATTTGTGCTTGTTTCAATGGAAATGTTTCGTTGCCCAGGACCATCCAATTGTTTAACCGTAGCAGAACGTTCATGTTGCAGAAATGTTTACGGGAATTGCTCGTGATATTAAATTTATGCTTTGTTCTTTTTCTTTTTCACAAAGAACTGCATTCTGCCACGGCTCTCTGATTTTCATTGAATTCTGCAAGTTTGTGTTATTAAAAAGCTAACAATAAGGGGCAGCTGTATTTTTATGCATGGAAACTCGAGTCTTTTTTTAAATGAACCATTCCTGTGAAAATTAAAATATTAATATTAAAAATATCATTTTTATAACAAATGAGTTCGATTTTTCAAAAAATTATACAAAAATTTAGGAAAATTTTAATTTTACCATATGCATTATTAAACATTTCAAACTCTTGGTACCAACAGGCAAGGGGTGATTTTACATTTCAAAAATAAGTTGGAAATCAAGAATGATATTTGTTCGAAGAGGAATTCTTTTCCCAGATAAATAAACTCTGTAAACTTTTCTTCTATTAACATATTAATACCTGCTAGTACCCACGAAAATTAGGTATAAAAATTGTGTAACAAAACAGTCTCTTATGATTAGTAAACTTAGTAATATATCAGACTTTCTTATGGTTTTTACAGTGCGTAGAGAGAATAAAAAACAGAAATTAATAATTTTTTGGAGCTACATGTTTTGCTGGAGGTTTGTTTTCTGTGCAGTAACATTTTTTACTTGCATACTTAACTGTGAATACTAATATCAAAAGCTTCTGAAATTTTCTTTTAAATTTTGTAATTTAAAAGCTAATTACCAAAAATGTATAAATTGTCTCGAAAAGAAGTATATGCAAAGATATTCGACGTTTTCGCGTAGAAACGGTCCTTTCCTGTGTGCACCTGACTTCTGAAACACTCTGTACAGGTACAAAGATACCGTCGCAATTTATGCGTTGCGGAGGTTCCAAGAATAGCAAACGTCCGGGTTGCGTCACTTTAATACCAACGGATTCGGAAGTCCATTATTCATTTGCGCCACCCTTCGATTAATTATTATCCTGATAAACGTCACCCGGTGTGCGATTCGGCGATAAATCGTTATTCCACAAACAGGTGCAACCGATGAAACGAGCAATTGATCTCGCGGACATCACGCGAGGTAATTAACCCCGCCATTTTTTAGGGAGGGTCAACGATCATAGGATGAAACATGTTGCAACCTTGTTCGACACATAAACCAAATAGCTATTCGATTATAACTACAAGTGTGGGCACAATTAAAATAAATGCGATTACGTGTCCAGTGAAGAATACAAACGATAAATAATCACGTTAGTTTCGTTCTCTGTCGATTCGTTGTACGATCAAATATAATTGACAACAGAAAAATTTAAAACCTTTGTCGAATCTTTCACAATGTAGAGAATTATTTAAAATACTGATTGAGCAATTAGAAGAAGCAGAGAATTAGAAGAATATGGACACAATGAGACCATCCCCGATAATTCTTTCAGTTTTGCAAAAGTGATTTTTTGCAACATGTGATTTAGCTTTCGGACTCGCAAAGCGTGAAGAACCCTTTGTGCATTCTATAGCGTATTCTATCAAGGTTTATTGTTGGGACAAATACTAACAACCACTCACTGTGAATTGGGTTTGCAATACAAGTTTATTTACCGAATACTAACGCTACACCGACACACGACAAAGAACAGGCATTGGTTTCAATAATGAAAGTACCAATCGGTCAAAGTGACTAGTCAGTGCTTTTGACACAAATTACAGAAGTGCATGAATTAAGATTTTATCGACTTTCATTCTAGAGTGTGCACACGGGTAAATCAATTTACTCGATATTGTTTCGCAAAAGCAGTTTTGTACTTCGAATTATTCTGAAGCAGCACGTATGAAATAAGCGCTGCATGTTCCATAGCCGTGTTCTCGTATAGTCACGGAAAACAGTATAAATAAATGATATGATTTTTCGCAATTTAAAACAATGGAACTCATTATCCGTAATATCTATCCGTTCATTAATGCATGCACAGGGTATCTCTCTTTTGATAATAGAGTCGAGAGAAGGTGAATCTGCCGGGAAAAAATGAATTTGAAATACGGAGTAACATTTGTGTGCAAAGCCTCATTTCAAATTCTATCAAATAACACGCATATCTAGTTAAAAATTCACGCTCAATTTTTTTCAATATGAAGGGATCCATTCCTTTTTATTTTTCCATGTTGATGATAGCCACAATGTTAATATTAATACGACGCGTTATTACCGATGTAATAACATTATGTTTGTGCAAAAGTGACTGTTGTCATTGTATTTGCTTTTAACGTTAATGATACCACCTGCGTTCAATAAATTATTTGTTTCAATCGATGCCTTGTGCCAGAGGTGGTGGGGGTAAGATATCCATTTTCAGTGGAAATAAGCATAACTTTTTCATTTCCTGTACAAAAAGAAAACGATAATTTAGCGAGACAATCGTGCTTGCTTTAGAAATGAAAGTATGTGTATGAAAAATAATTTTATTGTTATTCGCGGTTTAAAAATTAACTTCCTAGTAAATTGGAAATCTGACTGGACCATTGGGAAAACCAGATCTATTTTTAACGAATACAATTAATTAGCCTAGTCTTTTTGAATGAAACCGATTTAATAATGTAATACAGTGATTTCTCTATATAGGTCGCCAAGGCCTGGATGATACGCGTCGCGGAATTATCCCCACTGCCACGAAGTAGGTCTCCTGGACGATATATGTCGCTGGTGAGACCCGCGTTGTTGACATACATCGAGAATTCACTGTATCCTCTTCCGTCATTAACCATACGAAAAACATGTCTGATCCTAATTTCATGAGACACCATATCTATAATCGTTATTTCGAATACGAACGATGAGAGGCTGTGATTGCAGTATTCGACGTTGTAAAAGTATGTCAAGTTGAAATGATTTCCTGGATCCCCAGCTATCGCGTGATAAATTACTTTGCAAACGATTATGAACCGTTGCTGCGTTGACGCGGGATTTAATGAGAGGCGTTAACGCAAATTCCGGGATTTCCACGTTCGTCAAACAGCGGACTTTTATTTGGACACGTTTCGAGGACCAAGAGCATCGGAGCTTTCGCTGACGGTTGCAGCTTTCGGAGGAATTTCGGAACGTAAATCTGTTCTCATAGACGACCATGCGCGAGGGGAAGTTGCCAACTTCACCGCCTCAACTTTGATGTACGAACTATGAACAGCCGAATTTTCCTGTCAGAATGTACACTTTAAAATGCAAATCCCTGTGCAATATGCATTTCCGCGATGAACATCCGGCGTGTGAACTTTACGCTTTCTTCGGTGAAACGAACATGATACTGCCACTACCAAACAGTGTTTCGTTGAAACAACTGGCAAAGGAAGTTATGCAAGTGCAGCAATGTCTCGACAAAACTTCGGGACCGAAATGTCACCTCAGTGACAGACTTTATTTCTTGATTTACTATCGTCAGGATCGACCATTGAAAAGGGTAGCGAGTAAACGAAACATCGACGCCAATGCTGGTCCAGTGACAAAATTTCCTTATTCTTAATTATTTCTTTATGATTGACATGACACCAAACACGACACAGTTCAAATAATATTTACTCGTTTAATCCACGATATAGTAGAACCTCGATTATCCGAACCGATAATAAACCCACTCGTTCAACGCGTCATTCTTTTTGTAGTATACAATCTTTAAAAAGTTAGTGAATTATTTCAATTTGCTTGGTTTTATGATTTTACAATAAGAGCATGTCGTGGGTTCGGATAATCGAGGTTCTACTAAATCGACAATTGCACCAACGAATATAATTCGAATTATATCGTGTTTGGTTTTGCTGGTGAAAGTTTCATACAAAAACAATTAGAGACAAAAATGTTTTGTTATTGGATTGTACAAGTATCGTGCGTATCTCTAACACATATATCGAGGCGTTACTGTACACTGTTCTTAAAACTAAAGTTATTGGGGTGTAATTTACTTATTCACTGATTTTCACGGGCAACTGAATTGTACAAGTATCGTGCGCATCTCTAACACATATATCGAGGCGTTACTGTACACTGTTCTTAAAACAAAAGTTATAGGGTGAGGGTGTAATTTACTTATTCACTGACTCTCGCGGGCATAATATTATAAAAGCGAGAAGAAGAAGAAGGAAGTGAAGCACGAACCCAGCAGTGAGCAACGCGTAAATCGCGAATGAAGAGGGTCCCGGAGAATCTATTCGTACATGATCGAGTTCACGTCGACTTCGCGTAGCAAGAAAGAATTACAGCCATACGACAATAAGACGAGGTCTGGTCAGCTCCGGGAAGTGCTCGAAACCCCGGAGGACTTCCCCGGGAAAGTTTAAGCAGAACGAATAGATGTAGGGGAAAGACGGAAAAAGAGTAGGAAGAAGGAAAAGTAGCTCGTCTGAGGTATGAACGGATAGCTTACGTCCACTAATAAGCGGAGTTCACTTTGTGTTCGTAGGATAGCTGAGAACATTCTCGAACTTTTAAAATCCCTCCCGTCCCCTTTATTTTCCATTTTCTATCGCCGCGAATTAACGAGGACCGGTAGAGACCTAGAAACTAAAGTCATTATACGAATTCCGAATTTCAGTTCTGAACGATGTTCGCCCTGCGAAAGGAAAAGGGAATTATTATTATTATTATTAGGAATCCGATTTGGGGATTATCCAATTAAAAGCAATTTTGATAAATTCGACCCATCGGGAATTGAGTCTAGATACAAATTAAAAAATACGTAAATAATAAATTATTTCGTTTCTGATGAAATCTAACTAACTTTATTATTTAATTCGAACAAACCGGTTACTTGTAACGATAATGATTATACATTACAATAATTTATCATTAGGATGTTATACATTCATCACAGACACGAGAGGATGAAATTTAAAGTAATTTGTTAACGTTATTATTAAAAGACATACATTTCTATCTGTATTTATTAAACAAGATTGATTTTTAAAAAATCAAAAAGTAATTCATTGTCTGTTTGTTTGAATCCTTTTGATTAATACATTTTGTGGTTTCAACTAGAGGCTAGTACTTGTAGTTGCTAAATTCAATTAGAAATATACTACAAGGTAATGATTATGAATAAATAACTAGCCCACTGGTCGCACGAAACTAGAACAATTATTTACAACTTGAAAGAAAAATTTGTACTAAGCAATATGTAAGGTAAAAAATGGTTTCCTTAGTGATAAATATGAACGTAAAAATACTTAATGTTACTTAATGTTTACCGCGTTTCAGAAGTAATTCTAGTTTCTACAGATTTCTTGTAGCGGCAAATACAAGCAGAGTGAAGCCGGTTTTCCGTTCCATGTATATTGTTCGCAGACGATCGCCTATGTTATTTTCAACGACCTAATAAGCAAGTTCCTAGACAATATCGAAGTCCTAAAAGTCCTAGAGGACCGTGCGGAAACTTTTCCTGATTCTGTTCGTTTTCGAACTACAACGACAAGGGAATCAGATAAAGTCCACGCGGAAAGAAACGCTATGAGCGTGAAATAAAGTAAAAAAGGAAATTCACCTCGGGGAAAGATGTTCTAGAACTCACGAAACATAATATTGGTAAACTGTAAAATATAATATTAACCATTTGCGGGTGAGAATTTTTTGAAATGCTAAGAACTTTTCAGGCAACAATATTATGTATAAATCTTATAGGTAATAATCTTTCGTTGCGTGGATAATTTTTAGAGATTTTTCATCTGAACGTGTTTAGAAAAACTCGTTCGATTCAATTTTTGCAAAATCATTCGATCGTAAAGCGCGTCCGAATATCAATTTCGGCGACTGTAACTTATTAAAAATAGTTCCAGAACAGTTCGAGCCCTGATCGAATTAGCTATAAAGTTCTCAGGTCAACGTTATGGTCTTTGGAAAGCTGGAGACGTAGAGATCGTTTTATATTCATCCGCAATTGTTCTAACCGGCGGTTCAGCTTCGCGTTGCGATCGTACACGTGCTCGATTTGCGCGGTACGTGTAACAGAGACGTAATAGCAGCTTCAATACCGCGTCAAGTGCCGCTATAAAACTGCAATTTTGTCAGCTACAAGAAAAAAGATACATCGATCACCGGGCTGATCGATCCGCCATCGACATAGCGTTCGCAGCGAAGGAGCCTTTTTCAGAGGGAACGTCTGAGAACTGCTGATCTAGGAAGAATGGCCGAGGGCCCCAAGGATTAGGAAAGGAGGACAAGTAGAAGGAGAATTCCACTCGTAAAACACGAGTGTACGAGGAGTATGAGGATGAAAGGAATGATCACATATTATATGTGAACGTATATCTCTGGTCTTATTTTTTCTGTCTGAGCCGGGTGGTCCGCGAACGATTTTTCGGCGACCCTTCGATTCCCTCCAGGACGGTTTCATGTTGTCGGCGAGCGGGGGCCCAGCGTTTCGCTAATTAAACGTCTACAAGGGCATTAGAGGTGCTCCAATTACGTCTGTATGTCGTTATGTAAATTTTCTAAGCTGCCGCGGTGAAAGGCGAAACGTGTGTACCAGAGCCCGCCGGATTTTATCCATGCGTGGGAAGCTCGATTACTGCGTCCGAATAATAAGCATGTCTTTAACCGATGCAGAAACGATACGCCGAAAATCCCGATTGAGTTTGTTCGAAAGTTCAGAGCCCCCGTGCCCTCTAGCACCCCCGCAGGAAATTCGATGCGCGCGTTTCGAACGGGGCGCGAAAAGTGGATACGCGTAAAGAGAAACAGATGCAAATTGGATTACGCGACATGAAATAAATGTCGCCTGAGCGGGAATATGAATACGGAGCGGGGGTGGGGGGGTAGGTACTTAATGCGTCTGAAATTTAGTATGCGCCTCGGTTCGCGCGAAATTTTTATTGTAAATTGTCTGCGATGTCGAGCAAGAATTTTCGCGGGATGATTTGATGGACGAATGTTTGAGACACGCGTGCCGATAAAACTGTCTCGTCGAGTCCATTTCTAAACTTATCAATCTAATGAACGGACTGTTTCGATGAGTTTTATTATATTGTCGACTGAATGCGAGTAAACGAAACATTTCTGGTGGAATGTTCGCACGGATAAATGAAGCATGGCGGAAAATATTCGATGAAACGTTACTGGAATTGTTCGAGCATGTATTTAGTATTATAAGTATTATAATTACCAGAGTGTCTCTGATAATCTGAACTGCTGCTTCGTTAGTACGCTGTTAGGAACTCGTGACTGAGAGAAAATAAGGAGACAGTAGTCTGAAGAATTTGAGGTTAAGTAGATCTTTATGGGCTCGTGCGTGATCTCCCTTTACGCCGATAACGTGCGCAAGATGGCGCCACCGTTCGCTGGTCGCACCAATCAGTTCAGTAATGCTTGGCGATGACAATGGTTCCATCCTGCCATTGTCTACTTTTGGTGTAAAGACTGCGATACCAGCTGAACCGAGAACTAATAGTACAACCTGACACATGTGGGGTCTCGGTGAGTCATACGGATCTCGACTTCGGAGGTTTAGGGTATCTAAGAGGTCTAGCTGGTATCAGGGATTTCAAGGATTTCACAAGTTCGGAACTCCTCAGGAGCATCGGAGACCTCAGACCCCTCGAGGACTACATGAATTTTAGGTATCCATGAAATCCTTGGAAGCCCTAAAACGTCACATTCGAAATTCAAGGGGACCCTTTGAACTTCTCGAAAAAATCGGGAAACCGTGCGATCAGCTTAAGTGCCAGCTAGGTCGACTGTATACATTGCGAGTGGTAAGTGCTGTCTGCGATGAACTACTCAGTATCGAATAACAATACCTCGGGAGTTCTGTTTAAATAGTATCAGATGACATCTTGATTATCCAGCTTGCGTCTAGTATATCCTGTGCAGACCAGATACTAATCAAGTAACTCTGAACTTGTTGGTTTCGAATTTGTTTACTCCTTCGTGGATGAAACTCGGGCGAGCGATTTCTCGATTGTACATATTTGTTCTGTGCAATCTGCCTTGATTAAATTTACCGTACCTGCACGCAAAGTCTGCGATAGAAGACGGAAAACATTTTAAATGTTAAAAAAACAACAAAGTTCTGTACGTTTTGAAGGTAATAAAAAATACACAGCTGTTGGAAAAATGTTTCCGGTTGGAATTTAATACACGATAATCAAAACTATATTCTGGTGTGGAGAATTTGTTGTTGTGATTCCATAATAGCTGTTCATCGAAGGTAATGTTTTTGTATATTCTTAGACAAAAATTGTTACAGGTATTATCATTTTTCAGAATCAGTGTGTAGACATTTGTGGTACATGCTTAACAAAACTTCAGATAATTATTATTCAAGATTGAATATCTGATGGTACCTCTTGACGGTTTCCAGTTGACAGAAGATAGTTGTTGAAGTTGTTACGGCATTTTTGCCGGTTGGAAGTCACGATAACACCGAGCAATTTTTCAAGCTAAAAGTAAGTATATTTTCTATGGCAATAACAGCGTGCGCATACCTAGAGTAGAGCTCAAAAATATTTGTCTTTTCGTTTGAAAAAATGTGTCGGTGAACTTCCACCGTGAGAGAGATATGTAATTGATGATATAAACCGACTGGCTGAACCTATGTGAAAAAAAAACAAAAATCGAAAGTGTACAGAAACATTTTTTCTCGTACAAATCCGATTGTGAAAGAGTCATGTGCGAAAATTTATTGAGAGCGTTATTTGTACCGTGTCTGACTGTCACCGGCTATTTCGACTTCGAACGAACATTCGTCACAGTGTAATACCTTCTGCGTGCCGTTTCACTATTTTCTAATAGCTGAAAAAAGTTAGTGTTAAGTATTGTGATCGATCTGCTTGCTATAGGCAGAATGAATTGATATGTGTTCGTTTTTAAATAATTATAGTAGGTCCGTCCACTTTTGATCTCCAAGAATTGAAACTTGGATTTTCGGCATTTTCTCGCCAAAATCTACAGGATTACATAAAAAAAGGTTAAAAATTTCTGGTTTTTTGAAGTAAAGTTTAACCCAGCGTCTGATTATCGCAGACTATTTCTACTTCCGTATTGATCATGGTACAATATGTTCTGGGTGTGATTCGAACATTTTCTAACAGAGAAAAATATTAGTGTGAAGCAATGGCGGTTCGTATCGTGATTACGTAATGCTCGGTTTCGCTGTAATTTCCTCCAGCAATGCAGGAATCGTATTATTGTCTGAGACAGAGAGAGAGAGAGAGAGAGAGAGAGAGAGAGAGAGAGACATGATTACAGTTTTATTGCTTCCATCACGGACGTAATTCCACGACGGAAAGCCCCGGGTCGGCCTCGCGGGGAAGTGGGCACGCGCAATTAACGAAAAATTGTAAAGGGCCGATGAATTTCAGAACAATACGCACAAAGGATTCTCGGCAATGCTATTCTTAATTACTGTCCTGAATTGATTTATCCCGTTGTCGTACCTTTCGAAATCCAACCGAGCGAAACGTCCGGCTGTAATTGCGTTCGAGCCGTTCACGACGCCGACGCCGACGACGACGACAACGACGACGACGACGAAGAGCAACGACGTCAAGGAAATACGGCCAGATTACGTAAGCCCGCGGAATTTGTTGGTTGCGCGCGTAATCTACCGAACAATTCGAAATCGAGCGACTCTCTTGCGGCCGGCCGATTACAAACAACCTGCCCGGACCCATTATTGTTCCGGACAAATATTGAAATAGTTCCGGGCTCCTTGCAGTCGTTATAATTAATTCCGGATCGAACTAGCCGAGGGCGAGCCGCGTGCTCGAATTAACGTCAACCCGATCCGGGTCCAGGCTCTCAAAACTCGCGTCCGCGCGCGTAAACCGCACGGAATTCCCTGATTTCGGGAAAGTTTCGCACCGGTTCCGTCGAAGCGACGTTTACCAAGCTGCATGCACGAGAATGGATATCCGCGGTTGGTCGATAAATGACGTCGAGACAAAAAGCATGCCCGGTCACTACGTGCACCTTATTTTTGCAACTATAAACTTTGGCGCGCCCCCTTCCTCCACAACTTGTTCCATTTCATGAAATGGCTACGTCATTTCTGTTTAAATCTAGAAAATGTTAATACAATGATTTCTCTATATATGTCGCTAAGGCCATGATAAACGTCGTGGAATTATACCCACTACCGTGGGGTATACCCCCGGAGGGGCCAAGAAGCTCGAGAGGCCTTGGACGCCGAAAAGTGTAAACATAAAACAGGGCTCGGGTATGTCCCCTGAACGATACTCGACGCTGGCAAGACTCGTGTTGTTGATATATCGAGAAGTCACTGTATTTCTATGCGTGATGTATACTAGTGATAGTGGAATTGACTTTGGAAATTCTGGACTCCCCGGGTAACAATTATTTACTAACAGCTTCACAAAATTTGTGTGCACGTAGTATCCAGACTGCTAAGACCCCAGTTTATAATCGTTTGGCTATGTTTGAACAACCCAAGGTATCTTCTCCATATTTTTCATTAACCCCTTGATGTACAACGGCGTCCCAGGTACAGCACATGTTTCCTACTCCATTGTACACATTGAAGTAAAATAGTGTTGAATACTATACTGTTCAGGCTTCAACAAGCTGTGTAAGCTTCATCAATTGGTGAGAAATAAATGGTACCTTTGATCACGTCGAAATTCATTTATCTCGTATTTCAATGGGTTAATTAAGAGAAATGTATACAGAGTGATCAGTAACTGGTGGTGCAACCGACAAGGCGGTGACTCTACATTAAAAACTACGTCGAAAATGTAGAATAAAATTTTTTTAAGCAAGTCTTTGCTCTTTAAACAAATGCTAGGCAAGTCTGCGTGCTTAGCATTTGTAACAAGTAGAATTGGTAGGTCATGAACAGACACGTCAGACGATTCCTATTTGTCTGAATAGGAAGTAGAACCTGAAAATTTGTTTAACTTCTAATAAAGGAAATATACGCAATTTCCTGCAAAATAATATGCAATTAAACAAAGAAGTACGTTCCTCAAGTCCAAAAAATACACATTTTCACAAAAATTTTTTTTTCAATTTTTCCGAAAACGGTTTGTTTTACAAACAAACAAAAGTAATAGGGCATAAAAGACGCAGCCTGTCCACAAGTTTCGTCGAACATATTTTTCGATGCATAGATATTCGAGAAAAACTATTTTATGAGCATTTAATTAATTATTTTAATGTTTAAGGGCCTTGGGGCGCGTTTTCCCGTTATCCAATCGAGCTCTAACTATGCACACATTTTTTTTTATTAATTGAGACAATCCTCGGTAATGGCGTAAGAAAATAGGAACCAGCCTACAAGTGTAGAACTAGAGGTGTAGAGTCACGCCTGGAACGGGTGACTATTACTTTTCTCGCAGCGTGTACACCATCGGCAGCCGAAGATTTCGCGGCTCGGTGTTTCGAGGAAAATTCACGACACCCTCGTTGTACCATTCATTAAGAAACTTCGCTTTCCCCGCGCGCGCGTGCCAGCCACTCGGCGGCTCGCAAGTATTGCGTTCGTCGCGTGGCATCAAGAACTAATTAGAAACGACTGGCGACGGGATTCCGTGAAATTTGAAGGAAAACGATGCGTGAACCGGTCTCATTTAATTCGCTCGTTCCATCGCGTCACGCGTAATCTAAAGAAGTGCTCGTTTAAACGCCCTCCACCCGTCTTCCCCCAAGGCCGATCCTTCGTTACCCCGACTGCACTTTTCACTTTTCCTCGGGCTAGTCGCATTCACTCCCCTCTCTCCCCGCCGCGGCTTTTTTTTTCGTCGTTTACCTTCATTCACGGTGGTATACGCGGGATTCCGCGGGAAATTCCCGAACAAAGTTGCTTCCGGAATCTCGAGAGGTTTCGACAGTACTTTCCAAGCGTGGCTTATTATCGTGTCGATGCAAACGGGGCATTCTGTGCTCGAAACCGAACGGAGAGCCGATATTTTGGGTTTGGTGACGTCGCGGATAGCTTATCGTCCTTATTCCGTGCGTCATCGGGTTTTCCGCCAAAGCGTGGACCTTCGCTATACTCCGAGAATAATTATTTTACGAGACTGTACAGTTACTCACATTCATATTCGAATGCCTCTTAGGACAGAATAACTTTTTTCAAATTGGGCCAAACGACCCGGCTTCGTTTGAACAATTAGAAGCATCGGTTTACTAAATGACGTGCAAGAAAGAGTTTGGAAAAATTGCAATTGGTAAAGGGTACGTGCGAATATAAAAGCAGCACTTTTTGAAACTTTTTTATCCGAGCCCGTAATAAAAATTTAGAATAAGCGTTTTGTGGATCTATGTTAGTTATACGCATGCTGAAAGTTTCATTGAAGTTTCCTTCAGTTATTGTTGTCAGTTTAATCAGAAGAATGTCGCAAACATATTGGTAAAAGTTTCATGAAAAAAAGTAATTAGAAACAAGAAAGTATAAGTGTTCGAAAAGAACTCTCTCCATCTTCTTTTTGCAGGTTCGATATGCAGTGATTTCTCTGTATATGTCGCCAAGACCTGGATGATAAATGTCGCGGAATTATCCCCACTACCGCCGCGTATACCCCGTAAGGAGCCACGAAGCTCGAGAGGCCGAGAGGTAAATATAGGTCTTGTTTCTAGGAAATAGTTTACTTGAGTCTTTTATTGAATAAATTATTTCAGAATTACGGTATATGTATGTATTTCGTCTTGAGATGAATTCTTGTAGCACCTGCTGGGAAAGTTTAAAGCAGGGGTATAATTGTTTAGTAAAACTCGGTACTTTCCGTACGGACTGATGAATTCTTTAACAATTAAGGTACCAGGTCGGAATAAAATTTACAATATGTTAACAGGTTCGCAAAGTTGGTGCAACATGCGGTCACGTAGAAAACTCTCTCCTATAACTTAGGGGATGAGTTTGGTCGTTGACGCGCGGTTATCTCTTCTCTCTTCCTTTCTCGATTTCTCTCTCTCTCTCTCTCTCTCTCTCTCTCTCTCTCTCTCTCTCTCTCTTTCTCTCTGGCTATCTGGAGCGCGGGCATGCACCTCTTCACTACACTAATTAACGACCAATCGAGAACAGCAAGAAGTTTGAAGATGCTTCACTCCACCCAGAGGTAAGCTACCATAGAAAAATGATTAAACTTTGAAATCAGTTTTCCTTGCTGTGTACGAAACACCCCCCGCAATTATTTGAATTGTATACTTTGTGTACCTTATTTATTGAAAGCAAAATAATTAACAAGATTTTATAGAAGGTCAAATAATTTACCCTTTAATCGCAGTTACTGTAAAACTTGAGTTAGAGAGTATGCGTATGAGTATGAGAGCATGAGACTAATACACTGTTACTGAGGACATAGGATACACCAATGAAATTGTTCCATGCCATAATATAGTATTATTGTGGAATTATATTTGTGATTTTAATCTTATTGAAAATAATATAACGATTATCATGTGCTTAATTAAATGTCCCGTTAATTGCATGAACTTTGATCACGATTTTTCGGATCTTTTATAACTACCGAGGTTCAACGGTATAAATTTTTATGTAAACTCCAAAGCGAAAAACATATTCCATTCAGGCTCACCCCCCCCCTCCATTTTTCATTATTGATTTTAAGTATTTTAAATAGTTCGCGAACGTAAGGACACATTTCCAACAAAAAGAAAGTAAAATGAAACGATTCGGATAAGCAGAAAAAGTCCTCGAACGTATCAATCTCAGGGAACTTTTTAGAGCAGGATTAAAACGTTTTGCACGCGCCTTTGACATTTTCGCGCGTTTTTTCTGTAGTTACTACGAAACATTCGAAATCAGGTTAAGATATACGATTCATTATGAGGCGAAATTTAATATTTTCTTTCATTTTTACTGAAAGCAATTTTACTAAACCACTAAAAAGTAGCGAGCCAACGCCGAATCCGTAGTTCACCTTACCCCGAAATGTGTAACCGAACTTTCTGACAGAAAAAAATTCTTCTACGGTGGTTGGCGTATTTTCAGGTAAAATATCTCGAACACAGTTTTTTTTTCTTGTTTATTATGATTAAAGTCACGCCAACCTATAACTCAGATTTTCATCGACAAAGTCGATCAAATTTAGGAAAGAGAAATTCCGATAAAAATTAAGAGAGAAGAAGTAATTAATTAACACATTCAATATGAAAATGAGTTCAAGGACTTGCGACACAACTTTAAACTGATTTTTACTTTGTATAAAAGCTTTGAGATCTGGCGGCTGCACAGACAAATTTGCAGTGTTGCGCTATGAACTACAAAATTTTATAACCGAATCAATCATTATTATTCATTATTATTATCAATTATTATTATTAGGTTTGATTATTATTATTTTATTTATTATTGGTTTTTATTGATTTATTCATTTATTTTGTCTCTTTATAATTTTTCCAGT
Source organism: Halictus rubicundus (assembly GCF_050948215.1). Lineage (NCBI taxonomy): Eukaryota > Metazoa > Arthropoda > Insecta > Hymenoptera > Halictidae > Halictus > Halictus rubicundus. Next base: position 18,035,550 of record NC_135152.1, on the reverse strand, counting down.
TCAAGGTAACTGCTTCCAAAGTTAATTTCAGGATTTCATATTTTCGTATTTGCGAAATGATATCCAAGATTGTCTATTATTGATGCAAGATTGATGCAACACTTTTGCTAATTTTCACTATTCGTGAAAATGTTTCGAACGTAGAACATACATAAATGAGACACTATGGAATACTTTACGGTAGCAGCAAGAAAGACTGTAGTTTAATATGCACCATTAGTAATACCGCGACAGGGAATTGTGCAATGCGTATTTTGATTTATTCGTAGCTCGAAAAGGCTGCTGAAGTAAATGGCGTAGAAATGAACAATTCTTGAAGAAATATATTACTCGCCTTCCTTCGCTGCCTTTAGCGACATGTAAATGCTAATTGAATTGATGCAAATTTTTGTCATCGACACTCGATTTAGCAAAAGCGTCAAAATAACTTGTCCAATATTCTAATAATTATTAACTTTCACCATGGTGAAGAATATTATATTATATTTATATCACTCGGTGAAAAATTAAATATATTTCAACATAATTAATATATCCATCAAATATATGAATGCATTACTATATACTATATACTATGCATTCTCAACATTCGTAACAATAAACCCAAGAATAAAGCATTGAGTTCGGAACATAAATCGATCAAAATTGATAAACGTCTCTGGGGAAACAGTCGCACTCTATACATGCCAACAGTGAATTCTGCATAGCCGGATATATAGCTTCAAAATGACTGGAACGATATAGTGTTCAAGCTGTTACTCGCACTGTATGTGCACACCTCAATGTTAGTAAAATCTAAATCATAAACTATCAAACTACTTCGAAAATCATTTTCTAACCTAATGCACTGAACGCATCTCAACAATTTGTTAAAAATATTAAAAATAAAATACGCTCAAGAGAACCATGAATTTCCCAATTGAGGACACTCGCAGACAAAACATATTTTACTATCAGTATTCTTCCTTGAAGACACGACCTCTTGAGACATTCCGTCTAGCGTACTCAGAATAAAAATATCATTCGGGAAAAATTCCGTCAAATAAATCGGCTAGAGTATAAGTATAATAAAACCGGACTACGAATATCCAAGTTCCGGGGAACACAGCACGGCCAAAAATTTCGAAACTTTCAATCGGGCTCGGAGCGAACGTAAAGTAAGTTTCCGCCTAACGCATCGCTTTACACTTCGCTTCCCCGTACTAAAAAGCTTTTCATCTCGCGAAAGAACGAACGCTCGCCCACCCCCCCCCCCCCCAATCGCGTACATTTCCGCAAACTTCTTACGCTGAAGGGGCTAAAAAATAATGATCGACCGGCACAGTTCGAAGACTTTCGGAAGCAGCGGAAGAAAAGTCCGTCGACGGACAATACCGGGGGAAACTGAACCACCGCGTGCGTGCTCCGTGGAACGAACCGCTTCCGGCCATAACGCTACGAAAACAAATGAGAGCAGTCCGGTGCATTCTTGATGCATCGACCCCGGACCAGTCCGTGTATTCGAACTGATCGCGGAGAATCGAGTCGATACGGTGATACGGAAAACTCCGAACCACAGACGCCGCCGAAATCCTCTGAAAACTAAGTTTTCTCCGATGGGGAGTATGCACAGTGAATTCTCGATATATGTCAACAACGCGGGTCCTGCCAGCGTCGCGTATCGTCCGAGAGACATACCGTGTTATGTTTACACTCCTCTGCGTCCGATGTAAACCCCGCGGTAGTGAGGATAATTCCGCGACGCCTATCATTCAGACCTTGGCGACATATATCGAGGAATCACTGTATTTGCATGAAAAAAAAAACTGGAAAAAAGTCAAATTCACAATTTATACATTAGTTGAGCAATGGAAGTTATTACTAGACTGCGAATTTTATTAAAAAGCATTCGAGAATATTAATGCATTAATTTCAGTTTGTTAGAACTTTCTACTTGTCTTCTGTTTCTTGTAACTGACGTAAGCAACTTTGCCCAAACAGCCACGGTCTAGTTATTACTGTTTGCACACTGATCGATCTGCATAGCTGTCGAGAGAACGGTTAAACAGTACGCGGTGCGGATCGAGTGTCAGACATGTTTGCTTGATCTCTCACTCGGTCTGGTGTACTGTTCATCCGCCAGATGATGGCTAGGCAAAGTGTTTACGTTCTCGCTCTATCCTGACTGGAAGTTGTACAATACAAAGATCCGGTTAACATTTGATCGATCCTCGAAGTTTTCCAGTTTTTCGGGCCGAACACCTCGCTGTGGCCTGCATTCTCGGAGCAACGGGGTTGGGAGGGCGAGACGGGGAAGATCGGGGTGATCTGCGAGGAGGAATGAGGAAACGGATGGGAAAGCAAGGAGGGGTTGGAGAAGTTCGAGGGGGTGGTAGATTGGGGCAGAAGATAAAAGAAAGAGAAGACTTACCCTTGCCAGTGCCACGGCTGGAAAGTTGTCCCAGGCGAGTTGCGCTTCCTCGCCCGTGTTTCCATGACGTTGACCCGAGAGGATCCTCGCTGCCGTGAGGGTGCTCATCCCCATCCCGTCGCCGACGAAGAGAACGACGCCCCGCGCCACGCCGCCCGGCGGCGTCGTCCCGCTGACGCTCGAGCTCGCCGCGGACGCGCGAATTCGCGATTCGATCGCGCGTGTCGCAGCCTCATACCACACCTCCCTCTCTGCGAACAGAAACATTTTCTCCACTGAGCGGATTGTCGGTATCCTAATCCCCGCCCTCGACCCTTTGGTAAAAGCCCCGTCTTAATTGAATACACAGCCGAACGAATTGGCAATTAACTGGACGTACGAACTGTCCTTGTCCTGACAAGGACCCTGGTCGGCAAGCTACCGGACCCTGAAATTTTACTGCGCCTTTTCCCGAGGACTTAAGCGACCTTTATTGCACCACGATGATCACCGTTAAAATCATCTGGTTAGCACGTGCGCTCCTAGAGACAATAGACTGTTGTCATGCGCTCGAGAACACTTGGCTCCGGGGTGTAACGTTACCTCCTAACCACCGACTCTCAGCACCACGATGTAGGGTGTCTTCCACCCTCTCTTTCCCTCCAGTGGGCGGTGCACTTACCTTGCGAAGGACACTGCTCTCTAAGTACAGGGTGTTTCAAAACTGCCTGTTGCGACCACTACAACGTGATTCTGCAGCTCTGGGCAGGTGGAGATTTTTAAAAAAGAAATGGACCGCAACGTTGACCTTGACACTTTTCTCAAGGTCAACATTTTTTTATTGCATTCCACAGTACTCGTCGCGAAGAAGAAAAGTCTCAAACGAACCATAGGTCTCAAGTGCTCTAGTTCTCTTAAAAAACAACTTTAAAATTTCGTAAGCTATTCTATGTCTACAGTGTGTCTGAAAATGGTATAAACGCAGAGCAAATTTTCATTATGTGTCATCTGGTGAACTAATCCATTTATCTCGGCTAAAAACCTGAAATCCTTCGTGGACTATTTCGTAAAAAATGATTCCGATGTAAGTTTAAAGTTTCGATCACGAAACATAGCAAAATAGATCGCGCGTGTCGCAGCCTCGCACCACACACCTCCCTCTCCGCGAACAGAAATTTTTCTCCGCCGAGCGGATGATCGGTATCGTAATCCTCGCCCTCGCGACCCTCTCGTAAAAGCTATCTTAATTGAATCTATAGTCTCCGGGCGTCGTCGAGACAATCGGCCGGCGCTGCCCGCCTTCGACGCAAGTATCGTCCGGTTATAGCAATCTCTTTGTTTTCGCGCTTGTACGTGCAAGAAGACGCTCCACCGGACGGATGAAATGCGCGTGCTCTTTGTCGTCGGGGTGCTACGTTTCTGTGGATGGATCCGTGAGAATCGCTTTGTGCCGAGGCACACGATATTCTCTTTCACATGTGACGTGTTAGAAGTACTCAGAAGTCAAGATTCTTTTATCATCTCTTCGAGAGACTATTTTCAATAAGCGTCGTGTCTTTCGAATCAATTTCTAGTTACTAGTTTAACCTATTTTCTGCTAGAAGGAAAAGCCCGGGGTTGTGCCTGTGCTGCAACAAAAATGTATCATAAATCCTATACTGTGCCACCAGCCGAAAGTTTGCACCATAATTCCCGAGACACCCTATGAATTTTTCGACCCCCTTCTCTTCGATCAAATTTGATCTTCTTATTGGCTTCAATAAAGCAGCTAATGATTCAGCTGCTGGAAAATTTTATAAATTTGGGTTAAAATGGACCCTGCACAATTCGTCGTTCGAGGGTGAAAGAATTTGAGTGCAGCTAAAAGTTTATTAGCGTAGGGGAAAAAACAAACCAGCCGAAGGCGCGCTCATAGTGAAAAGGCGATGCTAGTTTATGGGAAAAGATCCTTTAACAAAGGCCCTTTGTGCAGCGTACTGCGTGACCTATGCGAAGAAACGAAGTTATGGGGTCAGTGGCCGTTACACGATTTGGGGATACACCCCAAACCAGTCACTTACAAGCGGGAGTGGGGGCAGGCTTAAGAATTTAGACTTCGAACGGAATAGTTGTTAACTTTGACCACAATACGTTTTTCAACTTTCAATTGCGTAAGACTCTTCGGGACTTGAACAACTGAAACTGTAAACTAAGTACTTGGAGCTTGGGCGACTGGACTTTGTAGAATTGAACTTTATGCATTCAGATTTTGCTGTCGAACAATTCCAACCTAATTATGTTACAAATGATTCTCGAGACTGCGTTAATATTTTTCAAGCTTATATTTTCACCATACATTTTTTAATATGTTTCTTATACTAAAAGTAGCCTTCTCTAATTTTATATAAATTAAATATAAAATATGTTGAAATGTTTTCAAAGAAATTTCTGGATATGCACAACACTGAACTCTTACAAATGAAAAATGTAGGTGTAAATAATGTGCTATCCAGCACACAGTAGAATTAAAGGAATTAAAGGACAAATGTTACTATTAATGCTAAGAAATGATGCAGTTTGTTCAATGAGATAGGATATTCCTCCGCGTTCGATTTGCCAGTCGGCTACATTAAACCCCCATCTGTTTCGTCCGCGTTTTTCCCTCGGCGCTAATGAATTAATCATTTAAATACTTTAGCGCATCTAATGGATATTCTCGATAACGGAAACCGAACTATAACAAGGTGTTATTAGGCGGCGAGGGGAATTCGCGAACGCTGAAAACGGGGAACGGCGATGATGCTAATCTTTAAGTACCGTGCTTCTTCCCGAGGAAGCTCGGTTACGTTGGAATTGTCATGTTGCAGCTTCAAATCGCGTTCCCCTGTCTGCGACAGAAGCGTTTCTCGTTTGAATGCTGCCGAAGGGAGCGGATATCTTAATTGAATCTGTTAGTAAAACGGACCGAGTCCAACTGTTTCCAGGGAAGTCGTTTGCTGCAGTTACCCGCGGAAAAAAGGACGACTTCCCGGCGAAGCGAAAGCCACCCTGAGACACTTAATGGTCATATGAGGGCTGGCATTTAATACAAGAAAGTTACATTAACCGAGTCAAAAGGAACAGGAAGACGGAGCTTAGAGTCTTTTGGAAGTAACGTGAAATTCGCGGAATATGGCTCGGACTGATATTTCCCATGGGAATTCGCAGGGAAATAATATTCCTTTGATAAAATTGTAACTTTGCGTAACAATTTTCAATATTTACGTTGCGAAGTTTATATTTTGAAATCTTTGCGGTATAATTTCAACCCGCTAATTTGCCCAAAAGCGCTCAAACATTTTCATTGATGCCGATATTTCTGAAAAGTTTGCCACGCAGTGTGCACATGGAACTGAAATCTGGTACATCGGAATTATGCTACGAAGCTGATTGAATTATACAATTTTGCTTTCGGGATTGTGCGAAACGCATTATCGAATTTTTTAGTCACTTTAATTCTGCATACTTATCGTACAGTAAAGTTGAAAATTATTCTTTTGACAATCAAACACATTTTGAAAGTGTAAACGCGTTAAAGAATTTTAGTAGCCACAAAATTTTCTCCCGAGAAATCACGAAAGCGAATTATTTTTGAGTCGTCGAAAATTGCAGAAAATATTTCGAGCGATCAAAATAGGGAAAATATCCTGTACATCAAAATTAAGTTATAGATAGATTTTTTCTCTTAATTAAATCTTTGGTCCAATCGACTTTGGTTCAAGTTCATCCACGAAGCAGTGATCCAGTTATTTCGTAATAAGGAACATTGAAAAAGATATAATTACATTTTTTTTTGTTGTGACAGAAAAGATATATCCATTCAATTAGTATATAATAATGTCATGGCTTGTAAATTCTTGCGTACCGGGTGTCAAGGCGATTTGAAGTGCAACTAGGTGGTACAGTTGACGAAGAAAGTTCTGCGGATTTGTGTCGGTGGCGATTTCATTCGATGGTAGAGTGGCAGGAAATGTGTTAAGGTGAACGACTGTTTCCTGCAAACTGTGCTACTCGGGGATCGCGTCGTTACGGTTTGCTTAGAAACACATTGCCGGCTAATAGCCACTAATGGGTAAGTTTAAACTGCGCCATACCTACCAAACTACCATATCCTGTCGCGATATTGGCCAACCCCGTATCTCCATGAAAGCAAGATCCGATACACGTCGCGGTACAGAGTTACAATCTGTGCCTCCCTTCGGAGACATGTTCCTACTGCGAAACTGCCTTAAAGAAAGAACGCAGCGTAATATAAACGACGCCACAGTACCGTCTAGAGAAAGTCTACGTGTCCACAGAGAGACGCACAAATAGCACAGATTCTTTTTTTTTTTCTTTTGTCAACACAGGTAGACAGTTACCTAACAATTATATCTTTTCATTAGGTATATTGTGCCCCTTTACTCGGGATCTACTAAACCAGTGATCCAAAATCTAGAGAAATGCATATGGAAATTATTTATAAATTCTAACATACTTCGAACCTTGGAGTCTCTTTTATTTTCAAATCTTGAGAAAAAATTATAACTATAATGACATAAATAAGTTCTTGTTTTATTTAAAAGCACAATCGTAATAAAAATGTGAAAAACGAAGAGCTGGAGTGAATGTTTCCAAATTAAAATACGTACTGCTAAAATTAATATTAGTAGAAAAGGTAGGCATTAATATTTGAGACTCTATACAGCGGCTATTAACAAATATGACTGAATAAAATTCGAAATTTTCGTAAAAATATACAAATATTTTTCGTAAAAAATGATTAATTAATTTTATGACGGCTATTTTTTACAATCGTAAAGCATATTGTAATATTCGAAGAATTTATGATTCTCCTTTATTAAATATTTTCCATATTTCACGGAAGAGAGATGCATCGCATTTCATAAAATATTTTGTCCATTTAATATTTATAAATGACGAATCCATAAAGAGAACGGCGGATTGACAAAGAATTGTGTTAAACGTTACGAATAAATTGCTGCCATGTAAATTCACATTTCTATGCACAATGTGTTAAAACATTGTACATTTGTTTTCACTGAAAACATTTGAATTAAACAAAAATGATATATAGAGTGAAAACAAAAATATTACTGAAGTTACTATTTTATGGTGCGTCGCACAGTCGATAGCCGACCATAAATTTATTTTATTATATGCAATGTGCGCGTACACAAACATAATTCATTGAAATGCATCGTACCAAATTAGTTGAGTTATGGGAGTGTCATGTGTTCATTAAAACGCCCTGTTCAACATGAATACGAGCAGTACATTTTTCAAAAGTGATATAACTAGACTGCGAATTCTATGCATTTATGACAATAATGGGTAACTACAATTTAAAGCAGTGGACATACTAAAAAGATTTAAGGATATCGATAAGCATAAGAAATAAATTTTTATTTCGCTCCTGCGTCGCGCAATCAATGCAAACATTTTTTATTTTGCATAAAGATCCGCAGTCTAGATGTAACGATCGCTTTAGTATGTTCCTTTATTAACATAGTGAATCTATGTAAAATATATCAATACTGTGGCATTTCCATCATCCAATGGTTACGGATGCTTTTGCAATGAACTATATCCAACCTTAAAACCCACACAATTGCGTAGGGCTGTATACGTGCCAAATAAATGCAACAATCTGTTTAACGATGCATGTCCTCAACACCAAGTAAACGCAATAATGAGAGAAACATAAGTTCACCCGCGCTCGATCCTGATTGGTCGAGTCACCGATGCGGAACAAGTAGCCGAGCGTAACCGAGGGTATATATACCCGAAATTTGGAGGAGTGAATCATTCGAGGCCCTGAGTCTACAGCGACAACATGGAGTTCTTCAGGTCTTTCCTCCGCGTGATTGGACTGCTGCAACCCGCAAAGGTGGACTTCATTTCCGAACTTCCGCCGGAGGTGTCGCAGATGATCCTACGCAAGTTGGATTCCAAATCTGTTCTCCGTGCAGCTCTAGTGTCCAAGAAGTGGCTGAATGTCTGCAGAAGCGATCCAGAGCTAAGACGAACCGCAAGGGATTACAAAGACCGCACGGAGCAGAAAATGAAAGAACGTTTCCTAGGAGATGGTATTGAGGCGCCGAAAGTGATAGCGCGAAAGAATCTACCTAAACCCGCACAGGTGCAAAGAATTGCACCTTGTGCGAGGACTAAAGGCGAGGTATTTCGACAAATTCCTCGGCGTCCTTCAAACCGCGTTCAAAATGAGAATGGGGTGAAGCGTACAGCAATAAGAGCTAGCAGATGTATTAGAATGTAGGGTAATAAAAAATCTGATTTTGACATGCTTGCAACAACAAGCTATTTAATTTTGGTATGTTTTATTATAGCATAGGATAATAAATATTTTAATTCGACATGCTTGCAACAGCAAGCTTTCCAATTTTGGTATGTTTTATCGTAGAATGTAGGATAATAAATATTTTATTTTGACATGCTTGCAACAGCAAGCTATTTAATTTTGGTATGTTTTATTATAGCATAGGATAATAAATATTTTAATTCGACATGCTTGCAACAGCAAGCTTTCCAATTTTGGTATGTTTTATCGTAGAATGTAGGATAATTAATATTTTATTTTGACATTCTTGCAACAGCAAGCTTTTTAATTTTGGTATGTTTTATTATAGAATGTGTAACTAACATAACTAAGAATTTTTATTTTAACTCAAATTATTCAATCGTAGGTAGGAGTAAATTAACTTACATTTTTAATAATTTCAGCGCTTGCGTCTAGAACTACAACATAAGCTCCTTTACATCCTACTTTCACATGATTCTATCTTATTGAGAACATTAGAAGAATTTTAAAATGCCACCGTATTATAATTAATTTATTAGTCATATCGAGAAAGGAAAACAATTTCTATTTAACTCCAGCTTGTTGGATTTTTTATTCTAATTTTTCATAAAGATGTCCAATCTAATTGCGATGTATATGTATGTGATTAAATATCTTTGGACGCTTGAAAGAATTTCTGTATTTGTATTTACGTAAACATTATGGAATTTGCGCAGTTACACACTCATAGAACACATCTTCCGTTCGCATGTACCCGCGATATCGGGAGTTCTGAAGCCACAAGCGTAGAACACAACTTACCGAGAGGAGTTTCACCTCTGGTCAAGTTCTATGTGGTCAGGATATAGTGGAAACTGCTGAGCTCTGCGCAGGTGCGAAAAGTTGCGCCTCATATGAGGTTCGAAGCTGACAGTGTTTCGAACAATTTCCTGAAATCTACCAAACCGGATTTGGGCTAAGGGAAGCTCCATAGCAGTAATATCTAGTAGACGATTCAGAATATAATGTGGAATTTTATTGCCAGGTGCTTGCTTAGTTCACTGTAGATAATAAGTGGACTACAGATTTTGTACATTTATAGCAAAAATAAGTAGGTGTAATAAAAAACTTACTAATTCGTAATTCATTTCATTATTTTAACCATGTTAAACTAAACATCATATTCTATTCATTATGTCGTTCAGTGAAAACTTGTTAAATACGATGTACATTATCCTCATTTCCGTGTGATCCTTCAAAAAGAACCAGTTGACGAGTATTTCTACGAATATTCTCACGTTTTATAAAAATGTATTTTACAATTCACACTGAAACAGGCAGTTTGACGCGTTCAACGTCGATCATGCGTCAAGAGTTGACAATTTTTTCGTGCGAAGATAACGAAAATATTTTCCAGATATTCAAATTCATGGAAATGCAACAGGAGCTCGGATTAAATGTATGAAAATGGAAATAACGATGATTGATTTCTATTACGAGGCCACGAGGCGTGGATAGATCTTCGAACGTTACTCGCGAAAGATATGAATTTTGCAAATCCGCCGATTTCGGTTCGGCTGTAACAGCAACTCCAAGTTCTGTCCGCGTATCACGTCAACTCGTTGCAATTAATCCACCGAAAAACAAGGCAGAGCAATTTGTATCTCGCGAGTATCTCGTATTTTTGCATGAACGTGTAACTAGTCCGCATTTCATCTGACAGGCGATTTACGTTGTGCTTCGCGGTGTACAAGACATTTAACCTTCAGAAGACGAGCCTTTTCCACAGCCATAAAACTGGCGTTGCATACATACAGGGTGCCACAGGAGTAATTCCTGAGGTCATTTAAAATAACTTTTTCCTTTGGGAAAATGTTCTCCGCAGCTCCGTTAAGGAGTTATTAACGGAAAACACGGACCAATCAGAGCGCGGATTCACCTGCTGTATCCGCGCTCTGATTGGTCTGTGTTTTTCGCTAATAACTCCGCAACGAAGCCGCGGAGAACATTTTCGCAAAGGAAAAAGTTATTTTAAATGACCTCAAGAATCGCATCTGCAGATCTGAGATAAATTTTTGTGAAAGTATTTCTTCCAGCGTCCTTCTGCTGTTCATAATGTAACATTTTATTCATTCGTTTGAATCGCTATAAATTGAGTTATTGACAGGCGATTTCAATCCTTTGTTTGCAGCACAAGAAAAGAAATTATCGACGAAAGATCTACAGGCACATCAGACGAATACGATCGTTCGTGAAAGCGAGCGTTCCCGACGAGATCCGAAGTATATTTTAAACGACAGTTTGCCCCGTCCGTACGATTCTTCGTTCGTGTCGTTAACCCGAGCTCCGTGAATGGTTGATACTTCGACGACGACGAGAGGTAGGAATTTATGACAGCCGGGGAGCCAGTGACACATGGAGCCGGAATTTATTTTACTAGGCAATCCTGATAAATATTTGCGAGGCCGCGTCGGATTGAAATCCGCACGGTCGACAGTCCGAGCCTGTTCCAACTATCGATTGACTGCGTGCATCGCAACGGCGGCTGAATATTCATAAATATATGCAGCACGATGATTCCTCTGAAAGCACAGTGTCACATGGATGTAAGCCCGCGTTGCACCCGTTCGTATGCCGGCTATGTTTGTATAATCGAAATTTAATTACCAAGGATTCGCGTGCTTCACTAGATTAGTGATCCACGTCTAGAATACACCAGATGCTGCGATTCATGCGCGAAATCGTGATCCGCGCGGATAGTAAACATGATTGAATAGTACCTGCTTCCCTTTGCTGACCTTTCCCAGGCTCACACTTCTTCGCTATTGGGTAATGTAACCAGCTCTATGAAAGTGGTGCTCAGTATTAGTATTAGCCGTAATTGATAGTAATTACCACAGTGTAGTAGTGGTAATTAGTTCACTAATCACTGTTTCAACCATCGCTTCAAATGAACGGATATTTTCTGTTTGAAAAATTTGTTGCATATTTGCAGGAGTATTGTGCATTTTTGTGTCAGATGATTACAATAGTCGGAATCAAATTTGCCAGCAATTTAGCTTCGTTACGAAACGCTTCTGTCAATAATATTGTACTATTGTAATTGTGGTGAAAGTTAGTGGTCAACATTTTGGTTGAATGTTAGTTAATAAGCGTGGATATTTAGTTTCAAATTACAGTAGTCTCTGCTAAAACAATACACAACTCTCACTCAATACACAATAGACACATCAAACAATGGATACAGAAATAGTCATAATAGATGTCCAATGTGTTCATAGGAATGCGTGTTCATTTGAATAGATTTCAAATTTTGTACGGCTTATTTTTAAAATAACTGACGCAAACCTACAGGGTGTTCAAAAACAAAAGTTAATCGCCGAAAAATCAGGGCTATAAAGTTATGTATCTTCTTCAATTTGTGAAACAATTCTCTTCGAACTAAAAGTTTTCGAAAATGCCGGGTAATTTTTAATAAAAGGGTTTTTACAATATTTAAATTTCATCAAAGTCGGAGCCGGACGTGTTAATAAGTGGAATGAAAAATACTCTTGTTTTTACAAGCGGTAAAATATTTGATTTCTAAAATATTAAATATATTAATGTATTGATAATATCATATTAAATAAATATAATATTAAAATATTATATTGTGAATACGATACAATGCAATGAACTTAAAAGTAAAACAAAAATTAAAAAAACAGAAATGGAATGAACATTTCCCTGGCTCTTTTCTACATATAGCTAATTCTGTGTACCTGGCTGAAGAGATATAATTTGAATAATTTTTCGAATTTTCGAATTTCCTTTAAAAAATATATTTTTAAGAGACTAAATTATAAAAAATGTAAAAATCTCAACAGGAGAAATTAATCTCCTTAATCTTCCTTCTCGCAGACCCTAAAAAATGTTTTGCTCAACACCATTGTCACAATTAATCGTTAAGTGTGGAGAAAAAATAGCGTCAATAATGCATGAGCTAACGTGTTAACCTGTCGAGGATGGAGGACCGCTTTACTGCATTGTTCACGCAGGCAGAGATTTATAGTGCTTCAAAAAAGTACGCTCAGCTTTTTCGTAATAACTTCACATAAAGAAATAGCACGTTGATACAATCTGGATGTCTGGAATTCCAGTATACGTGAAATATAGATTGTATATATACTTATTCACGTTAATGTAAAAATGACTTGAACGAAACAACTATCTGATTTCCAAAATAATATTGATGGTTGGTTGATACTAAAATAAAAATTATAATAGATATGAGAAAGAATTGTTAAAGCAAATACCGTTCTCCAAAAATATGCGTAAAATTTCGAGGAAACGGATATAATTGGAAATTGCGAATGAAAAATACATACTTTTGCATTTCTACAGAATTCAGTTTAATATTACATAATATTTATTACTTAATTCAATACAATGTGAAAGTGTTTCTCGATGCAATTGCATGATCATTACAAATATGCTGCAATCACTCTTGACATTTTCTGCGAGAACCATTACAATTCTCGGTGCAGATATAATAACATTTTCTGCATTTCTGCTTGTCAACTGCTGTCAAATTAAAGATCTTCCAGAGATGGAAGACGGTTATGGCACCACTTTTAACGCTCAAAACAATTGTGAGGATCAAAATGTTAGGTTGCGGATTCTATTCGTTTATGACAAATATGAATGAGTGAAGTACAATACTGTGAAAAGATTACTATATTATTTCCGACTTAATAAAATAATTACTGAACAAAGACGTAAACTCTCATGTGTCTTCTGTCTTTTACCATTGATTTAGAAAATTTTTATTATCGACTTAACAAAATGATTAAAAAGTAAAATCGATCCTGTAACATCAAACAATAATCTTTCATTTTATATGACGTAAAGTGATGTTAAATTGAAGTGCTTAAATTTAATATGGCGTCTGTAGTAAAACAGGGAACTGTAAAAAATTCGATCCGGTGACATCAAATAATAGTCTTTCATTTTTAATGACGTAATAAATCGCTGCAATTCGTTGATGTATGTGTAAATAAATCGCGAGAGCTTTTTTGAAAGCTTCTACTCACACATTTTTTTTTCGACGTCCAATGCGGTGGGTTTGATTTCTATCGTGAAAAGGAAATTGGCATTGGCGTCGGATTAAGAATCGTACCGATCTTTCTTGTTCGCAGTTCGCGTGACCATTTCGATACGTATGTGTGTCAGAGAAAGAAACGGCGAGAGCTTAAAGGATAAATTTGTGCGAAAAGTTTACTCCTTCGAAAAGGTTCGAGAAAATGTGCGGGTCGTAGTCGCGAGAGGTACCAAACTCGAAATACAGTGAATCAGCAGTCTACTCGTCTGAGGCAGTCTTCGGAAAACTTTTGAAGTGCAGGTACATGCGATTAAGAAATGTTTTCGAAGAGAACTGCATCGATGTAAGTTCAAGTTTAAGCGGAACACCGATTACACATACCTATATGACCACGGTAAATAGTGTCAAGAACTGGATTTCTGGAGAATTTTATTCAAACACTCCAACAAGGTAATTTGTACAATAACAAAATTCATAATATATTTTAAACTATTTTAACTATCTTCAGCAACGAATTGCAGCACACGCTAATTTTAAATTTAAAACTGTGGAGAGATTAAAATAAATTAAGAATATCTGTGTATTATTTTCCAACATAATAAAACTATTCAAGATAGAAAGAAATTTCTATCTAGCTCTTGTTTGTTGCAATCGACGAACAAACATTTCATTTTGCATTAAAATTCGCAGTCTTGTAGTCACTTATTTAATAAACAACGGATCTTGTTCGTTCGCGGAATAGAATACGAATGGATTCTTAAACTTCTAATTTAACCTTTAATCAATTGGTTATACTGACATTTGAACATTTGCGTGTAGGCGCGTATAGGAAACTGTTCACGACGAAGCCACACAATTAACCTGAATAATGAACGTGTTCCATTGCCGGCGGGAAGTACGTTTAAAAAATTCATTTATCGTTTCTCTACCATCATTGTCGTTTGGTTTATCCTCATACTAGGCCAGTAATTTAACCGGGCTCGGTTGACCCCGGGGATCATTCTATTAAAACCATTTATCTGCTCTCTGAGAAGTTCTCCCGGGACGAGTATTGTACTTTCCCAAAGTTATCTTGAGTTCCCAGTGGACTCTTTCGACGGTTTCCTTTCTTTCACCTTAGTCACATTTTTCAACGACTCTTATCAGTATTAAGTCGCGTAACTAATATCCCACGGTTCCAGGTATTATACTTATGCAGTTACCAGTCGTATCTTCTTCTGCACGAGTGAAATACTCCGTTTACGTGAGTACTCGCGACACCCGCTGTTTTATGGCATTATCATTCCCAAAGAAACTTTAACACGGCTCGCTTGTTAGATCCGTAAGAATCATCGTCTGGAATATTTAATATCGACGTAATTTCTGTTTTGCGAGTTTGTCCACGAATTTCTCTTAAAATTAGAACAGTGTTCGAGAACCTTCGGAAAATCTTAAAATATAAACTTTAACGAAATATCATTTAGATCGAAGCAGTCTTTAATCCAGTAGCAATTGTTTCCATAGTAGAATTAAAAAAATACCACTAGAGAAGTTGGTCACATCATAACTGAAATTTAAAGTTTCTATAATTTATTTAAGCATATTTCTAAGGGTTGAGGCAATTTATTATTTCCTTTCAAATGAGAGATGTTGATATAGCCTTCTCACTTTTAACTTTCAATCAATTATATGACTTACTTAGATCTACAAAAGGCACCTTTCAAATCTTCACTAAAAACACAGATAACAAAACTTAAAAATCGCTTTTTCTCTCTCGCAATTACCACCAGACTTCAAGCAGTCTGAATCAATTTTAAAAAAGTTATTTATTTTCAAAAGATGTACGGAAAAATATAAATGTATCAAGCCTCCCCGTGTATTTGTCCCCCTCCAGTCTCCCCTCCATGGAACATGAAATTAATACGTTATTGCGCAGCTATTAAGTCAGATTTTTTCGGGTCGAAGAGATCCGAGGTGTAACATAAAATCGAATGGCGCACAGGGGTTGATACCGAGCGGAATCAGAGCTCTCCATTTTTGTTCGGTAGACAACGCGCTCCGGTTTAACCGTAAATCCCAGTGTCACGCGCATCGACGGGTAGCAAGGTGAATTCGGGCCGGGACGAATCCGAAGCAGGACAAAAAGACCGGATCCGCGGTATTATCCTGCAGCCGCGCTCACAATTAGACGTAGCCGCGCGTCACCGAAAATGCGAGCAAACAATATTTACCCCTCGACTGGTTCCGCTTGTCGCCGGCGATCTTCCAAGCGAGTTTACCGTCGAAGATAAACGCCCCTGTAATCCGCTTTGTGGCTGATTGCTGAAACGCCGCGGCGCTCCTTGACATAATTTATGCCTCTGCCCCCCTCCCCCACCCCCACCCCCCGAACTTATTATAACGTCGCGAGGTGTCGCGCGTTGCGTCGCAAACAGCTTGCGACAACCGGGGGCGTTAGTTTACGATCGCGATAGGTTGCCGCGAGCTGCATGACCGAACAGCTTCCAGCTCGTTCGCGTCGATGCCCGCCGCCAGGTGCAACCTACTTCCTTTGAGGGTAGAACGGAACCGGATGCGAATATCGTTATCGGACTGCCGCGGCCAGCCTTCTTTCGCTGGCTTTTCAAGTCCGGCCTGGGTCTATGTGCCATTTTAATTACGTGACCGATCCGAGCGCGCGGCTACCTTTGAACTCGCCGACGCTTTGGAACAGAAGCGGTTCAGCCGGATAGACCGCCCGGCGCCGTATCATCCGGACGCGAAGAGATTTTACCCTCCATTCTCGAGTTACGTTAACACCGGCCGGACCCGCTGATTCTTTCAACGAAACTGTCCACAGTCTGCGAAATTTCTATACATCCACGAAATATTCCATGTGTTTCTAATCGATCTCGATTGAATTTATAGTTGTTACCGACTGGGATAGGCAGCCATGTTTTTTTGTTTCCCCAATCACAATTGTTTTCTTCCTTGTTGTGTGCAATTTTGATTGTCACGATTAATTGCCAACTTTAAGCGAAATTACCGTAGTTCCGGCTGATCTTTATCGGCTGTAAATATTTTATCTTTAGTTATACAGGGTGTTCGACTACAGGTGGAAGAAAATTTAAGTTCTCCAAGTTGATATAAGACGAAAATGAAGAGTAAAAATTTCGGCTTCATTACACCTCTGTTGGCCGGGTTTCCGCATTTCAGGCGGATTTTTAGTTGTTAATAACTAAAAAATGGAGCCGAAATCACAATTTTTTTAATCTTCATTTTCGTCTTATATTCTCATGGAGAACCACCCCTTAAATTTTCTCCCACCTGCAGTCGAACAGCCTGTCTAATATTAGTATACACGTTCTTTCGATTTTCATCGAGACATCGCGAGCCAAATTATTAAATACGAATAAAATAATAGCAATTATGAAGAGGCAGGACTTTCTAATTGTGAAATTGCCTGAAAATAATGTTGTTAGATTAGGTGATTTCCGTGGTAAAAAATCGTTAGTTTTAGGTGCTGAATCGCACAAAAATGTTGCAAGGCAAATGTGCGATGACGGGTTAACCCTTTGCACTCGAGTGGTGAGTCTGAAGCGCCACTAGAAATTGTTGCGGCATTATTTCAAAGAAATTACAAAAAGTATTACAAAATATTTATTACATTACAAAATTTGTATTTAATAGATTACGAGACATTTAAATATTGTATGTGGAAATCGGATCAGTTTCGTATGAACAAAAAGGAAAATACTCTAAGACGGAAGAAAAATGTAGTTTTACAATGAAAATAGCGCCGAGTGCAAAGGGTTGATACCGATAATTAGACTGCGGATCTTTAGAGAAAATAAAATTTTTAATTGCAACAAATGGAGAAACCAAGTGGAAAGTTCTGTCTTTCTTTAATAATTTTAATAATTTCAATAGATCGCGTACATTATTTTTAATGTATCAGCGTGTTTCGATACTTTTAATCTTCTCAGTATGCTGAATCTCATCTACCCAGTGTTGTGAGAAAACGCATTAAAATCGGCACTGTACCGACGATTAACCATTCTAATCCAGCAATCCACTCGGTTCTTCGCGCAAACCTTGTTGCCGAACTACTTTCAGGTATCCCGCGATATTCCACGAGGAATAAATACTTCGAACTGCAACATAGTTTCCTCCGTGCAACGCGCACCGCTGCGAATGCTCGAATTTCGGCTACGCCTTCGCGCCGCGTTTTACAAAAGACCTCTCACGAGCAAAGATCTCATCAAGAGTACTGTCTCCGGTTAGATAATTGATATCGACAAAGGCGATACAGTTTCGTCTGCGCCGAGTTCCGCGCCTGAGCACCCGCTAATTAGTTAAACACTTCGCTGACCATAATTAATACGGTCCTAATGAATATTCGCCGGCGGGATCGAGTTGCGCGAACTTAGTTCCAAGTTTGCCTGACATGAACCTGGCTCATTCCTAAGGGATTCCTGTAAAACAACACGAAACCAGTTAAATAGACCATACCTCAGACGAGAAACACAATCTTGATCCTTTGATATCAGAAATCTGAACCCGTAGCTTTGGTAATATTATTTCATCGCTGAAACAGCTACACGTTCTTGTTAACGGGTTTACCGACGTGGTTTTCACTTTATTTTAATATAAACGTCCGTTAATGACCGATTCGACTGAGGTTATAGATTAAACGCTTCTAATAATCAAATAATAGGTCCGTTGAACAATAAGTTTAAAATCTGAAAAATCAAGTTAATTTATTGAATGGAACCAAAACTATAAAGACGAAAGTAGTCGTAATAAGTACTGTTCCCAATCTGTCTCATAATTTGATCCTGTAACTCCCTACTCAAAAAAGTAAACAACAATTAAGATTGATGAAATTATTAAGAGACGTAAAGAAGAAGAAATTATGAAAAGGATTAAAGATATTATTTCAACTAGTTATATATAGAAAAATATCCAAATGTACAATTTTATTCATACACGGTTAGCAGAAGAAACGAACTTGATCCGAGTCGTTTTAACAACTGAGAAAGTTCCAGGTACTAACGGTAAACGAATTTGTGTAACACAGTAGTTTCAAGTAATTGGTCGGAACTAATTCAAATATAACATTAAGATTTGTACTCTCAGTCTACTGATAAGATTACTTTCGCAATTATTTCAGTATTCAACGTTTAAGACAGAGTTAAAATAAAGCGCGGCGAACAGATTCCTTCGTTCCGGTTACACGAGGACGGTTCGGCCACAAATAATCGAAAATAATGTGCCCGAACAGTCTCTAGTTTTCTGTTGCGTTCCTTTTTTCTGGCAAGGATCCTGCGGAACGAAGCGGCGAACCGAGGAATTTATGGACCGCGATTATATCTGAATTCGAAAGCCCAGAAACGATCATTCCAACATTTATTTATCGTTGTCGCGTTATCGCCGAGGAAACTGTATACAGCATAACTGAGGAATGGTTGCGCGCAACAGCTTTATTGCACCCGCCGCGCCGAGTTTATTGTGCCAGGCAACAACTTTTTGGAATTAGCTGTTCCCGCAGTCCATTCCCGATTATGAATCAAACCGTGCTGCCTCTCCGACTCGTACTTCACTCGAATTTCAACTCTATTACCTCCGATCCTCATCTTAAGCGTCAAACTTAAATTTAAAGGATTGCTCAATTCGATATTCAATCCTTGGCCGGGAAGGCCGATTTGAAAGTCGAGATGTAATAATGCAAAGCAACCAACCAATTTCGATCATACGCATACTCTGTGCAGAAAATATCGAACAAAGACAAAAGTATAAATCAATATCAGACACTAACATTACAAGATCACATCGAAAACACACTCGTGCAAACATTAGATTATTTTAACTTTGGTGAAAAGAAAAGAACAATTGTGAATTGCTGCTTATTAGTAGACTGCGGATGTTTATGCAATTTTCAATCTTTTAGAGGTATTTTAAGAAAGTGGAGTCAAGTATGATAAAAGTTTATTCCCAGTGGTAGTAGCCTTTGGAGATATTTCGTGTAGACCCGTCAGTCTTTCCGTTGTTCATAATTTATTCATTCTTTTCAATCACCAGAAATTGAGTAATTACAGGACGATTTTAAGACTCCTGGTGAAAAGAGACCTGGACTCCACCGTCGAAGGGTTAATCATTATAATAAGTTGGGAACAATATAACACTGCTCTTTAACTCTTAGCACTCGAATGGCGACTGTATTTAAATTTGTTACTGTTATTAAATTTGTTTGTATTTAATAAATTACTAAAAATGTCAGTATTGTACGAGTAAATTGCACCATTTTCGTATGTACAATATAAAAAAATATATAGATAGGAAATATTCTAGGTCTGAAGAAATGTTTCGTTTTGGAGTTAAAATAGCTTCGAGTGCAAAGGGTTAATTCTTTTAACATTTTTAATGTTCCGTGCCTCGCTCGCTCCGCCTATCCCCACCGCTGACGGTCCAATAGTCTAATACTTGGGCTTCAACGTCACACGCTGCATAGTATGTGTGCCCGTTTTAGCCAATAGAGCAGCTGGAGGCGTGCCCCTTCCACTGTAACCAATCAGTCCCGCATTCCTTTCACGGGACTTCTTGCGCGGCACACACAGTACACAGTCTAGCGACGAACAAGTATAAAAGAACAAGGTCAGAAACAAAGTGAGTATAGTTCGCTCATTTCGTATAAGACTTGTACACGCTATCTGCAGATATAAGTCCACAAAGTCTTCGGATGGTTACCAACTTTCCACGTAGTTTTGTAGACTTGTTGCGTACAAGCCGCAGACCAATGCGGCCTGTCTTTTGTCTTCCACCCAAGTGGAAAACTGTGTCTGCTGACAGAGTTTCACTTTTAGTTCGATCGCTGAAGTGTGCGGTACATTCGCCCTTGTAAACACGCGGTCGGATAAGAAAGTTTTCTCATTTCACCGATAATTTAAAAGGCCAAGAGCTCTTACAACAAAATTTCAAACTCAATTTTCGATATTTTTATGGAAAGTTCCGAAATCCCAGCCTGTCTTCCAGGTTCAACTTCTCAGACAATTCGTGACAATATGATCCGAGGTTCGGATGCCTTTTGTTTCAATTACAGTGTAAAATAGGAGCCCTTGTCCTCTAAATTTTCATCTCGGTGATAAACGAAGTGTCGGATCCTGAAGGGTCCCCACACGTGGTTCAAAAGGTCAGCGGATCAAAAGGTCTTGCTTCTTTGACATTCACATTCGTTCGTCAGAATGATTGCCAAAGTTAATTAGCAACTTCCTTCTCCGGCATCTGCTTCATAGGGACCCTAGACAACGGTATTACTACGAAACTCCTTCACTTAATTCCACTACCATGAGATTAGCATCATAATCATGATCATGATTTTCCTCTAGAAATATTCCAGAAACGGCATCTACTACAGAGGTTTTCAGAGCTACTCTGTTTTAGGAAAATACTTGTCATAATGAGGAACCATCAGATGATTCACTGTTCTCCACATCCACATTGTTATTAGTCTCACTCATCTTGATTATAACGGTATAATATTTATTTCTTTAAAACCACTGACAAATTGAAATAATTATTTATAACAATTCAAACCCAAATACGATCTGGGAGTGATGTTGAAAAGGCTGAAAAAAATGTAGTCCGTGTAATATTGGTAAAGTATACAGTAGAAGTTAACACATACCCAATTAAACTTTATTCTCAATAACAATTAATTTGACTTCACAAGTACTTGATCCTGCGGTAATTAGACTGTGACTGACTAATTTATTTTACTTTAATTCTGATAAGACGGCACTAAAAAATTTACCGTTATCATTCAGCGCTTGCTAGTGCATTTTAGTTGCATTATTGCAACGATTTACATTGGAGTGCGGAGTTAATCAAAACGGTGTTAATCTTTATTATTCAGGAAAGTTATTATAAATGTAAAAAGTTATGACTATACCAAGTGCTTTGACACTTAAATTTAAGATTTTTCAAAAAGTGGAGTTAATCGATTTGTGCAGTGAACGGCTCATATACACTTGCGTTTTAAGTCGACACGAACTGAGCATATTCCGTTCGAGATTTTCGCGGAAATGCGGTTCCTTCAAATTGCAACGACAACAGTCAACGGAACCACTTAACCGCGCCTACCTGCGTCCGACGCAAAATATATTCTTGCGCGATTTTTAGGGAATCGGTAAAATAGCCGAAAGGCATCCCACGGGGAATTTCAACCGCGAGACTTATGCAGCATTCAGTATACGAATGCAGGAATACATCCGCGAATAAACCTGGCGCGCCAGTATCGGTGGCCTGGATCTCACGTTCCGACTTCCAATATTTCGGCAAAGATACCTGGCAAAACCAGTAAAAACGAGCAAATATTGGTTGAAGGTGCACGGACTCATCGAATTACCTCCTTCCGCGGCAGCGTGAAAGAATTCGTTCTTCAGAATATATTACTATACGCTGTCGTGATATGTTTTAGATGATTTAGGGAATGGATTTCAGGGATTTCATACCTACATACGCAATTATGTTTCTCTAAACAATGAATATGTACATCATATTGTATGATATTTAATTATTATCTTCCATTTCTGCAAAACACTTTGCTTTCATCTAGTACACATTTTTCTAATTTTACATTAAAATAGACAAAGAAAGCTAATCCTCGTCGAAGCTGATTTTGAAAAAAAAAAACAATTTTTAGAAAGGTTACAGATATTTTCTTGAGAATTTCACTGCAAAATGTTGCCCAAATTGGTCCAGTAGTTTCTCAAATATTTCTGGTATCAATTATACAGGATACGGCCGAATAACATGTACAATACTAACATGTACAAAAAAAGGAATAACATTTTTTCACTTGACGCCTTGTTTTCGAGAAAATCGAGTTTGAAGATCCGTAGGGTTCGCGTGCTATAGTATATGCAGGAAGTAGAATTGGTTGGTCATGATCAGACGCATCAGACGATTCTAGTAGCACGCGTACTCGCTACATTTTCAAACTCGATTTTCTGGAAAACGAAGCTTCGGATGAAAAAATTTTATTCTACATTTTTTCCTTAGTTTTCCGTGTCAGTTAGGTGTACGTGTTATTCGACCGCGCCCTGTATAAATCGGAGGTAATTAACCAGATGGTCTGTTTGTGAAATTCAATTAGAAATCGAAGTACAGTGTTTATTGATTTCACGATTAACCAAAAAATTACTCCACGTAAAATTTCTTATTTAAGCAGGAAACAACAATTTACTCTTGACAAGAAAGATATCGAAATAGCGCTCGGCCGATGCTTAGAGCGTAAAATATAAATTCAAAAAAAAAGCAAATCCACGGGATGATATTTAAAAATAATATGTGAATCCAGAAAATACAAAAGACAACGCCAGAAAAAAAATATATATACAACTGTATGCAAATATGAATGATCTCCCTACAGTCCCGAAAATCGTCAACACGTCTCCAAAAACTTCGCATACATTCGAGGTAGAAAAATTAAAGTGGGACATGAAAACATCAATGGAAAAATGCGAGCGCGTTCTCTTCGATCCTGCAACGACTAGATGCATGACGCACAGTTTCGCGTACACACTACGTTAAAACGGTTCACAGGTACTCGTAGTTCCGAGAAAAACAAGTCCATAAATTTCAATCGTCGTATTGCTACAGGATTCACGATACTTTAATTGCTGTTGAAAATGGGGCACCGAAAAGTGTCCTCATAAAATCTAAACGACTCGTCAAATGAGCAACGAGCAGTACAAGACTGAAAGAAAAAGTAAGGACAGAGAATAAAAAATGTGTATGTGTTCTCGGACTTTTTGTAATGACTGGTCGTTCGATTTTATGCTTTCGAAACGAGCTGGTACAATTTAAAACAGCGTAGGACGAGTAAAAGAGATGAAGGACATCGATACATATATTATTTTCAACTCGTTAAGGCTATTAAAGAAATAATTTTTTATATTGCTACTGTATCTTGCAATTAATGCAGACAATTTATTGTCCTACTAATAATGTACACAGTGGCTCCAAAATATATTTCAATGACTAAAAATATTAAAAAATTTGTTTCCTCGTTGAATCTACCATAGGCTCCAAGATTGAAGTTTCCTTTTTCACAACGACTCCTCTGCAACTTAATGCGCCATCTTTCTTGCTGTTTTATAGAACAGGAATGCGAAACAAATTTGGTCCTGTAAAGCCTTTATGGTGTGCTTTAAATTACTGTAAAGTTGGCAATATACGTTTCATTGAAACCCCAATAGAACGAACAAACAAGTTTTAAGGAGTCGTTGTAAAGCTTCAATCTACAAGTCTATGGTAGATTCAGATTACAATGCTTCAATCTCTTGTTTTTCGAGAAAAATCGTAGGTCTATAGTTCCACGATTCCTTTTTACAAAATTATAATAATTTAAATATCGGTACAGTGATTTCTCTATATATGTCGCCAAGTCCTGGATGATAAACGTCACGGAATTATCCCCACTACCGCGGGGTATACCCGTGAGGGACCGCGAAGCTCGAGAGGCCTTGGACGCCGAGGAGTGTAAACATAACACGGGTCGGGCATATCGGTGTGAGACCAGGAGACCACTACTAATCCAATAACAACACTTCTTTATTTTTCATTATTTTTATGGAACTTCCACAAACATATTCGTGGCATTTCTACGTTCGGCATCAAAGAATAGTACAATCTTGTAGACAGCATTTGTCGCTGCTAGACCAGTGTTTTTTGACATACAGCGTGTAGGACAGGTATGTTTACACGTTTTTACACCATTTTAACGTTCGTCGCGGATCAAAGAATAGTGTCTCCTGGACGATACACGACGCTGGCAAGACCCGTGTTGTCGACAAATATCGAGAATTCACTGTAATTCTTCGAAAATTAGAAAAATGCTGAAATACTTGGAGCCCGTATATGTTAAAGAATTTAAGGGATTTAACGAACGAGGAATAATTTAAGGGCACAGACAAGTAAAAAAGAGCGGGTTAATTTGTTAAAAATACACCTTATTACAACAATACAAGCAGCACGAAAGAAATCAGAATCGGCAGAATCGGCACGCGATTACTGTTGGATCGGCAAAACATTCGTGCCATAAAATACGTCATTTCGATATAGAGAAGTGTCGATACTGTACAGCAGTTACGGATAAGTGAACAGGTTTATATTTAAACTACAGATAATACAGTTCAAAACGTCGATGGTGTTTATATGCTCTGTTGATAAGTGGCCGACAAGTTTTACTCGTCCACGTCCCGTGAAATTTTTCGATGCTCGTTCTATCGAGTTATTTTTCTTCGTAGAAACGCGAGCGACAAACATGCAATACATTCGCATCCGGAATTGTTTGTTGTTCGTTGGATTGTCCGTGTCGGCGTTAATCGCGCTCGACGGAAAGCCGCCGTTGAAACGATTAATTCGGTGAAATTTCCCTGATAAAAACCGACGAAAATATCGTGATTGTGTATGCTTCCCGGCCACTTTATCGCGTCTAATTAAAAGCCCTGATGAAATTTCTTTGATTCCCGTAATTCGAGCATGGACTATATCGCTCGATTGGTCTCGCGTTTAGATTTCTTAATAATTGTCCATATTTTAGACGTAGCAGATATTTTCATTAATCTTCCAACGTACATCGGATTCGAAAGGTATTCGAATTTTCCGATTCCCGAGAAATTGTCAATATTTGAACTATGATAATTTCGTAAAAAAAAAAAAATAGTAAAATAATAGATTTGTGCATAATAAAAAACTGGGGGTACAGTGGTTATTCGATATATCGACATATATCTCCAAAATACGGGTCTAGCCAGGGACATATATCGAATAGGAGATACTAATCTTTGATCGGTATTATGTTACACTCGAGGTCTTTCGAGCTCCATTGCCCCTCACGGGATATATCCCGCAGCAATAGTTCTGCGACTTTTATCTGTTAGGTTTTTGGAACATACATAGAGTAATCACTGTACTGTTTTCCTCTTTGAATATCTACAAATGTCTTCTTTCTGCCAAGAATAGTATATAAAAAGACGTAAACAAGAATTAAAATAGAAATTAAATTCTCGGGAGAATAGTAAATCAAAGCAGATTTGTTTTGACGTTCCCCATTGACTTTCCATCAAAAAAACGAAAACGTTTGATCATCGATAACAAATTTGAATCCGTAATACACGTCGGCCAAAAACTAATTGCTGTTTCATAGTATGTGGACACAACTTCGACGATGAAAGTAGAACATAAAAATGGAAAACCGAGCTCATATAAAAATATGTACACGATGATCTGGTTTCATCGATATTCTGTTCGTGCATAGCGTTGTTTTTCAGAAAATCAAACTTAAATGTTCAATTGATACGCTCAGTATAGAAGGCTGACCCGGCTAACGCTCCCCGGCAATGCGCGACGTTTATGAATTGCTGTTTTCGCAGAAATTTTTAAAACGTTCATTCTATATATTCAAATGTATAATAATTTGTCTGGTCACCGACTCGCAAAGTACAGTGAAGTCACTACAGAAGCCAACCTTCAAATATAATATCAGTAACCACATCATTGAAATCAAAACTAAGTACTCTACGTTTATATCAAACAACAAAGGCCAAAATTTTATTAAGTTTATCTGGATACCAGCACACGTAGGAATTATCGGTAACGAAGAAGCAGACTCACTTGCGAAAGAAGCGACCAAAGAAAGCCCTTCACCAGATATCAAGGTTTCAATCGCTGACCTAACCAGAGACCTCAAAATTCAAGCAAGATTGTCCACTAACACCCTAATCAAAAAGGAGGGTCTAATCAAAGGTGTGAACTATGTTAGATTTTATCACAAGGACAAAGGCAAGCCATGGTACACTGGTCTTGCGCTCTCTAGAGATTTTCTAGTTTTTGTTAATAGATGTCGAGCTAATCACTATAATTTAAATGGTTCTTTGGCGAGGGTTAACTTTATAGCTAACAGTGCTTGCCAATGCGGAGCAGAACTCCAAGACCTAAATCATGTTATATGGCAATGTCCACACTATGAAAACGAACGCAACACATTGGAAACAAAGCTCCTCAAAGGCAAGTACTGTTTCCCTCTTTGTATTAGTTCCTTCTTATGTAAACCTGACATAAAAGGACTAAAAATAATTTATAATTTCCTTAAACAATGTTCCGTTAGACTTTAGAAACAGTGTAAACCTATTTAATGTAAGCTAGATGTAATAATATTGTACTTGCTATATAAACCACTTGGTTTAAAGCAATAAATAAATAAATAAATAATAAATAATTTGTCTGGTGTTTGATTGCAAGGAAGCTGACTATTGGGTAGGGAATGAAACAAGGTACCTTATGGCACAGCAATGTATAACATTGCAATAACCAACCGGCAATTAAACTTTTTAAAAATTTTGTTCCAAACTTTCAAGCAGTAGCGTAGCAGTCTAGTCCGGCTAGAATTTGTTTAGAAGCTGAAGCTGCTTATTTCTAACGGTGGCCGCAACTAATTAACGACACCGATGGCGTTCCGTCGTCGATACTCGCGGCGCGAGTGCGGGAAAGTGTTCATCGATCTCGCATTTGCGATGCAGATGCGGAAACTCTGGCGGTGAAAACGCGTGGATTTTCTTGAATCTGCGAGGAGGAGACGCCGTTTCCGGTCGCCGATGCGGGGATCTTGATTTACAATGCAGAGTAGCCAACGGGCCACGGCTCGCGAATGCCAAAAACCGCGCATCTGACCCTGTTCGACATTACCATCTTCCTCTTAAACGGCGCGCAAGTTTTCTCCTCTATCCGTCGATACAGAGGAGCCGTTGGCCTAATGCATTTGCCGCAACACGGATTCCTGGAATTCGGTGTATCTCAGCCGGCGCATGGTCAATTTAGCAGCGTGTCACGCGTCAATTTATCCACGACAAAATATCGCCCCCAACGCGTCGTGTTGCGTCGCATGGCGCCGCCAACCCTTCGACACAGTCTATTCGTGGTATCAACGCGAATATTCGGCATGGTTATTAACACTAGGTATACGGACTACTACAAATAACTATTTTACATTACTTTATAAAAATAACACGAATGTATCTGCCAAAATTTGTCGTCATTCTTTTGTTTTTAATAATATATACCCAATGAAATCAACTTGTGAAATAATTCCTCGTGGATGCATCTTTACAATCTCAATATTCGTGAATTGAAAATATTAGAATCCGCCAGTTTGACGGGTTCTGTGAATCTAGTGTTAACTAACTTTATTGGCTGCACCGGTGTTCTTTATTTATTTACGCAGATGCCATATTTTGTGTATCAAATGGCTTATAGTTTGGAGACTTGCGAAAATGTCTCAATTATACTTTCTTAGAGTACATCCAGGCCTGGATGATAAACGTCGCGGTATTATCCCCACTACCACGGGGTATACCCCGTGAGAGGCCGCGAAGTCCGAGAGGCCTTGGACGCCGAGAAGTGTAAACATAACACGGGACGGGTATATCGGTGTGAGGCCAGGAAACCACTATTAATCCAATAACGAAACATCTTTATTTTTCATTATTTTCATGAGACTTCCACCAACATATTCGAGGCATTTCTACGTTCAGCATCAAAGAATAGTACAATCTTGTAGACGGTATTTGTCGCTGCCACACCCGTGTTTTTTGACATACAGCGTGTAGGACAAGTATGTTTACATCGGCGGCGAGAATCGTTGTCCTTTTCTACGTTCGGCGCGGATCAAAGAATAGTGTCTCCTGGACGATACACGACGCTGGCAAGACCCGTGTTGTTGACATATATCGAGAATTCGCTGTATTAAGCTATGTCCACACCGAAGCAACGTCGAGCGCGTTTTTCTCGCGTCTTGTTGCCTTCTTCTTCTTTCACACGACGGAACGTGGTATTTCTATAACAGGCGATGTAATGAAATAATAATCGATCGTTCCACGCTCTTGTCCGCCACTGTATCTCCGCGTTCATGAAATTTCTACGTAGCGCGCCGCGCTCAAGCAGATCAACGATAATATAGATCATCTCTCGGAGAAATCGTCCGGCGGTGCCGGGAGTCAAGTTAAATGAAGAAAGTTGCGCAAACCCCGGTGTAACTTAGTTACGCTCGATGATGTAGCCGGTCACGTTTCCGAGCTTTCCGCCCCCATTCCCAGCATTCCGTAGCTTATCAGAGGATTGAACGGTTTACGCGATCGTATTGGTACCCGCCACAAAAGGAAGTGGCGCTGCGTAAATCGTCCGCTCGGTAGAGGAAGTTAAATCTCACTTATCTCTCGTCAGCGCCCCCCTCCTCCCCTCCCCCGCCGCCAGATTTCTTTCTTTCGAGAGAGCCCGGTATTCACGGATCGGGCGTTGCGCATTGAAATTCGACGTCAGCCAGTCGAGAATTCGATACTACGTCCGTCGTCCCGTCGTTCTGCTGGCCCGGTATTTCCTGGTTTATTGCGTCCGAGAGAACCGTGTCCGCGAGAGATTATGCCCGCGACACGGGTCTAGGTCACGTTCTTGGTTCATAGACCGGCCTCCGCGTGTTCCCGGAACGATACATCAGCTGGCGCGACCGGGAACAGAAAAATAAACACAGGACCACCGAAACCTGCAAGGGATAATTATCCGGCGGACACAGGATCCTCTTCTCTTTCTGTTCCCGTGTTCGCTAGGGCGAATCCTAGTAACACCTGGTGAACATTTTTTGCGGGATTTCTTCCCCAGCGCACCCCTAACGCTAGGTTTACGGGACCCGTCAAAATGACGGATTCTAATATTTTTAATTTAAAGTTACCGTGATTTCTCAATATATATGTCGCCAAGGTCCGGATGTTAAACGTCGCGGAATCATCCCCACTACCGCGGGGTATACGCCGTGAGGGGCCCCGCAACTCGAGAGGTCTCTAACGCCGAGGAGTATAAGCATAACTCGGGTATGTCTGCTGGACGATACACGACGCTGGCAAGACCCGTGTTGTTGACATATATCGAGAATTCACTGTGTTCAGATTCTAAGGCATGCATGCATGAGAAATTATTTAGCATTTCTTTGGGTATATATATATATATATTATTTTTAAAATATTGCTAAAAATGTGGGTAGCACTTTCTTATTATTTTTATGAAGTAATGCGAAATAGTCACAGTTTCGGTGCCCCGTTTAGTGCTCGTCGTCGCGAAGCGTCAGATTAAAAGGAGGACAGTTCGAAAACGGTCTCCGGGGGCCGAATTGTCGCGTTAAACGTTCCGAGGATTTTCTGTTCCGTCGATTCGCGTACGAACGAAGATGTGTCTGAGGTGACGCGATAATAACGTTACTCCTGGCGAAGAGATTCTAGCGGACAGGCGTTCCGACTCGCGTGGAACCGGTAATGCTGAAATAGGAACACATGTAACTTGTAATCCGAGCAGGCGAATTAATATCTCGACGGGAGTGCTGGCGCGCGCGGACTCGCCCCTATGATGCAGCCGTTGAACGCGTACATCTGTATCGCGAATATTACCGCAAGCTGCAGGGCTAGATACGTCTAACTTTAGGACCAGACATGGTTAAGTTTGATACAGTACGAAGTCCTCGCGCAATTAACGTCATTTCAGATCGGCGTGCTGTAATTACGGATTTGCATTTGATGAAACCAGTCGAGCCTCGCGACAAACTCCCCCTTTTTCTTTGCGATCGCATTTGCGCATGACCGAACGAATTAGGTTTGCTTCTTACAAAGCGGGTATCATTTAAAACGTGGAACTTTTTTGCGAGATATGTCAACCATTGTAAATTTTGACGTCGTATTCCTTTCCACTCGCGAACGTAGCACGTATATTATCCTAAACATGCTGGTAATTACTCTGACCCGAATATTTCGAAATTATCTCAGTGTAAATATACGAACAATTTTTCGAGAATTATGCAGTATGTAGCGTTTAGATACTTCCTGGATCCACTGTTATACAGGGTGTTCGACTACGGTTGTAGTGGTGGTTCTCCAAGACAATATAAGAGGAAAATGATGAATAAAAAAATTGCGATTTCGGCTTCATTTTTTAGTTATTATCAATTAAAAATCCGCCTGAAATGCGACAACCCGACCAACAGAGGTGTACGTTGCTTACGTCATAAAGGCGCGCGACAGTCACGTATCGAAGGGGGTCCTCGCTCGCACCCAGTGGTTAGGCTTTGACGTCACACACTTTAGCCAATAATTCAGCTACAACCGAAAATGCGTTTGGAATGACCAATCGGACGGTTTACACGCCGAATTCTTGCCAGGTGATTTCTTGCGTGGCACGGGGGAGTATCAGTCACTTGATACGTGACTGTCGCGCGCCTCTGTGATGTATGCAACCGTATACCTCTGTTGGCCGGGTTGCCGCATCTGATTTTAACCCTTTGCACTCGAAGCTACTTTAACTCCAAAACGAAACATTTCTTCCGACCTAGAATATTTCTCTTCCATATATTTTTTTTCCGTTTAGTTTAGTAATTTATTAAATACAAACAAATTTAATAATGTAAAAAATATTTTGAGTAATGATACAGCAATTTTTAGTGGCGCCTTACAGTCGCCATTCGTGTGCTGAGCGTGAAATTGTGAATAACTAAAAAATTCTTCAAACTCTTCATTTTCGTCTTACATTGCCGTGAAGAAACACCCCTTAAATTTTCTCCCACCTTCGAACACCCTGTGTACATATATACAAATATGTATATGTATATCACTAATTATATATAGATCTAACTATTTTATTTAATTATGATTTCTATTCGTATGGCATGGTATCTCTCACCGAAAACCGACACGCATTAATGGACCATATTTGCGATGCAATTCCCGTGTCCCGTAAATGTTTAAACCGTGTCGGTCTCTTAATCAATCATTCGCACTTCTAAATAAATGGAAATTCGTTGGGAACAAGCGTACCGAGAGAATGGGATCGGAGGTGACATTTTAATTCGTGCGGTTTTTGCGCCGCACTTTGCGACAAACAAGGTCACCGTTACTCGTGGAACAGGATCGCAATCCTTCACCGGAGGCTTCCACTAAAGTTTTTACGCGCTATCTCTGCCGCGTCGCTGCAGCAGCATCGTCCGACTAACGAATCATCGGCAACAACTGTTATTCTATTCGTCGCGGCGAGCGTTGGCCAGGCCAACTTTTTAAATAAAATCCCGAATCGGGGGAAAAACAACCGGGCCCGAACAAACGCAGTCGAACGAACAGACATTAAAAGTCAAAAACTCGTCATCGCGGCAAAGTGTCTGCAAAGTTGGCATAAAAGAGCTAACAAGGGACGGCGTTTTAAACACATAAAGTCTAACAGCTGCTTCAACCGGAGCTACTCCGCAGTGATAACAAAAGAAGCTGAAGTATTAAATCCGGAATGTTCTTGGACGCCCGTAAATGCACCGTCCTATGTCGCACGCACAGCACTTAAAGTCTTCCCGCGGGGAAGGTTAATATCAAGGAAACCGTTCTCCTCTATTACCGCTATCGGAGGCGCGCCTTTTTTCACGGACAGGAAAACAAAGTAATTGCGACGCTGCCGCTTTTTTTTTATTTTTCCTCCGTTTCTTTTTCTTTTTCCATTGATTTTGTTTTTAAGCTTTTACGAGCGGCGAATCCCGGGGCGCACAGTTTGTCGCCGGGAATGTGTGGATGGCCCTTCAAGCCGTGTCTGACAACGATGGAAAATCCACTAGCGTAGAATGTCCTGTCGTAAATTGAGTACGTGACTACGTTTGTTGCCGTGAAAACACCATTTTCTGGATATTTACGAGTTGACGCTATTATGTGTCACAGGAGTGGGCGTAAGGCTCTAATATTTCCGTTTTAAATACAGTTATATTTATTTTTCATGGTGTGCTCGCGAGTTTACGGGCGCACGACCGTGTCCGGAAGTTAACGTAAGCGACAAGAGTAATTGCAGTCACCTATTCCTTTTGCAGTTAACTACTAAACCCTTTTCTTTTGGATGCTCTCGGAACTGTCCAATTATCATTTGTTCGGCCACCGTGTTTCGTATCCGTTTCACTCCGAGCTGAAACGTGACCCAAATTATTTACATACCAAAAATGTTAGTAATATTAACGTACGTTATTAACGTACTTGATAATATCAACACCCTCGTAGAAATTTTGTAACGTTTAATCGAAGTGCGATTAAAATTTAAAACACGTAAATCATTTCTCATCGATAATAACATTTAATTGTACAATACATTTCGTACAATACATTTATACAATACATTTTGTACAATACAGACACTCATCGTTTATAAACACACAAAAGTTTTCGAACATGTAATGTATCAAAAGCGATGTCTAACAAGCTTCAACATTGGACCGGGAATTTCTATGCAAAATAAAACTTGTTTGTATTAATTGTAAGACGCAGGAGCAACAAAGACATTTATTTCTTTCCTGAATAATTTTAACGAGTTAAACATAATACAATAGTATTTTTAACTTCTTCAAATACTAAGTATAGGAAACTGTCAATCAAAGAAGCACAAAATACTGCGTAATCTTTTCCATGTATTCAACAAAAAATCTTTCAGTTATAATCTCCAGAGAATAAAATGAAATATTAATTTAGCTGGAAACTTTCTGCGCCGCTGTACATGAAAAGCGAGGTCAAAGAAACTTTCCTTAGAACCGTTTTGTTCGCCCTTTCGAACAGTTTGACGTTACCTCAAACCTTTGACTGTGGTTCTCTGCGGAACAAAGCGCTGACACTGTGTGACACAGAAGTGGCCATAATTGCTAAGCTTAGCGACGAACGTCTCTGGTCGTCAACATTACACGTTGACGCTGTTAGCTGTCAAAGGATTGAACAGCTTCTTCGTGTATCTATAAACAGCAAAGATATTTAAACTACCCCTGTGTGTAGGCAAAGGTGCATCACAGTACTCCTACGCCCTGGGATCTGAGCTCTTTTCTAATGACTTTCTGGTCTGATTCTTTCGCCTACTGACTTGAGAAGTTTCCCTTTGATGATAATTCTCTTTGCGCCAGCGGCTTGTATTAACACAAACTTTCTGTTTTCTACTTACATAACTAAACTGCTCTAATAAGTTCGTAGTACTTTTTTATTTCACAATTCAATTGCAGGCACATTTTTCGTATGAATTCTGTTCCCTTGCTTCAAATTTTCCAAACGTTACAAAAATAGTAATTTGTAGGTGCTAAGCTGTGAACCCTGGGCACTATACCAAACCGTCGCCGTGGGATTTAATAGTACAATGTACTAGTAGGGACGTACCTCATGGTGGGGGGTGACCTTGAGGGAGTACCTGGGGCGAGTGGTAATCTTGGTCAATCGAAAGGTCATTGACTCCCAAAAAATTTGAGCTCCCCCACCACTCGAAAGGTCATTGACCCCCGACAAGGTCATCCCCCTCTCTCCCAAGGTTACCCCCGCAGGGACTTTTAGCAGAAATGTTAAACATATATGAAATATCAATATTATTCGTTGCTTTTAAATCTAAATAAAGTTCTGTTCCTCTGATATTAATATCTGAACGTTAATCTACAAAAATAAAAAGATTGTTGATACAGTTCATTTAATATTCTAATAAACGAACCCATTTTAAAGGGCTCTTCTAATTTGATATTACCGTTAAAAAAGACCTGAATATTTCTCTTACTAGACCCAGTTTTCAGGTTAAGTGCACCTCGGTGCCACCCCGTACAAATACCTTCGTTGCCCGCTGCAGAGGGAATAAATTTGGATTACGAAGAAAGCAGGCGACGTCAAAATACTTCGACATTCAATATTCCCTAACAAAACACAGCGGTGGAGCGTAAGTATTGAATGAAGAAGAAGAGGAAGAAGCGCTCACGAAATCACCTTATCAAAGACGAGAAGATGCAGTAATAACCATTTCCTCGTTGAAATTACAGCATCTCGGTTAGCGTAACGGAGAAAAGGGTCACAATTTCTCCAACAATTTTTCTCTTTACAGAAGATGATGATGACGCTCGTTACGATCGAGTGGGGCGAGCGTCGTCGCACAAATGACACGGAATAAAAAATGATCCGGAAATTCGTTCGTGCTTAGAAATTGTCGCGACGCACGGCGGTGGAAAATCATGAAAACGCGGGCAAAATTCATTGAAATTACTGACGCGACTATTAGCGGTAACATTAGCATTACTTGCTTATTTATGGGTGCACATCGATTGAAAATAATACGGATAAGAAAGTTAAGAAGAAATTGTAATATTTAACTCTATATTGTTATGCCATAATCACCAGACTACGAACCTTTGTGCAAAATACAATGAATTCTCGATATTTGTCAACAACGCGGGTCTTGTCAGCGTCATGTATCGTGCAGGAGACATACCCGAGCCGCGTTATGTTTACACTCCTCGGCGTCCAAGGCCTCTCGAGCTTCGCGGCCCCTCACAGGATATACCCCGCGGTAGTGGGGATAATTCCGCGACGTTTATCAACCAGGCCTTGGCGACATATATAGAGAAATCACTGTAAAATGTTTGTGAAAAGGACGTTAGATAGAAATTATTTTTATTTCTTCTGTTAATAATTCTCAATACATGAAAACAGCTTGCTCATATTTTCACATTCACCTAATGGTTTTACCATTTTATGTTTCATGTACTTATTTCTGCCACCAGGTACCAGGAACCATCAGATCGGTGACATCCTTTTTGAATCAACTAACAGTGATTCTTATTGAGCAAAAATACATGAAAATTGCTCAAGTCTGTTAACAATGAAGTTGGTGCTACAGTTTTGCACTGACTCGAAAATGTTGCTCGTTATACAGGGTGGTCTATCTATCTTGAGACAGGTAAATATCTTGTAAACAACACATTTTGTCCAAATATGTTTCAGATATAAGTTGTTGTTTAACAGCGGAGGTTACTCTTCCAAAGTTAAAAAATCTTAGAAACATAACTTAGGAGCAAAGAAACTTTTTTTCCGTAGTAACTAAAATAATGTACTTTTGTTATAATAGTGATCCATATACCTAAAAAAAAAACAATTAAAAATTTCCGTATATAAAATTCAATGAAAATAAAAGAAAAATCCAAATCCAGATTTTGTTGTTTTCAGATTTGAGACGCCTCGTTAACGTTTCCATGGGGATTTCATATGTGTGTATCTTCTAACTCAAATCTCCAAAATTTGTCGACTTTTTGAGAGCTTCCGGGGCTACTGTGCAGTGTGCGACGCCATGGGGCGCGCGCTATCGACGCAGAAACGTCGGATTTGCGTCGAATAACGTTTTCCGCTTGCCCCGTATATCGCCGGCCCGAGATGACCAAACTAATATAATCTGAAAACGGGGGCGGGGGCAGGGGAGTCGATGCGGGGCAAGCATTCGCATGATTCGGAGACCCGGGTTGCGTCGAACCAGCGCGGCGGCAGCTTGAGCACAGGCGACCCTCTGATACACGCTAATTAAGCTTCATGAATTTAAAATTGCGCTCGTTAACCGAGGCGCGTGTCAAACAATTTCTCGCCGCGATAATGATTATCTTCAACGCGTGTTACCGTCGCGAGACCCGTTCCTCTCGCGTGACACCGGGAATTTAAAAAAAAAAATCCGGAGACGGCCGGATGGCGTGTTCGCGAGATTTCGCTCGGAAAAAGTTTGCTATAGCCCGACCCGGCCCGCCCGGAGGGATAAATTATGCAGAAATATATCCGACTTTGATCGTACGACGACCGTGCGCCTCGATAAAAAAAATTAAGTTCGCCGCGCGTCGAAGCCAGATAAACGTATCACAGCTCGCGCCTTTGTTCCTTATTATGGAATTTTTTTCGAGCGACGCCCACGTACGCGGCGTTCCTTTCTTTTTTCTCTTTTTTTTTCATTTTTCTTTTCTTTCTCGCTTTTATCGCCCACGAATTCCCGTCACCCGAGATACTATTTTCATTTCGGGATTTATAACGCCCAGCTCAGCTGCACTCGAAATATTTCCCACACCACTACTTTTCAAAAATTCCACTTTTTCAGACTGGGCTTTATACTTAACACTATTTCCTTCTACTGTGTGTGTGTGTTCGTAGTTCTTCTTTTCTGTTTATTTTTTTCTTTTTTCGTCGCTACATATTCCCTTACGGTCACGTACTACAGGCTTCGTTCAGCTTTCAGCGCTCGCCCTTTACTTACAACCTGTGACTCGTTTTTTCTTCCGCCGGAGTCAAGCACGAAGGGTACCTATTCCTGGCTAAATTAAAGTGTTCCGACTTGCTGAGACGAAATAAACCCGCGACCGCTTGGTTTAAACTGCGACACGAATGTAATCACATGCTACAGAGCCCGGTCCCCACCCCCCGGTAGGGGGAGAGGGGGTACCGACCGACGTTGCAAATATGATAACGAAATCTCGGTGGTGAGCAGTGTTACCTACGTGTTGAACATTGACGTGTTTCGTTTTCTGAATGAGGGGGGGGGGGAGGAGAAGAGCAAAACGAAACGGACCCGTAGAATCGTTCGAGACGGCTGCCAATAAATTGACGCGAATCTTACAACAACGGGCAGTGTGCAATATCGCGAAATAATAAATAACTTTGTCGCCGTCAACCGTGGAGCTCCGCGAACGATTATTTGATATACTGCGTGCTCTGAATAACGGCAGAGGGGCAGGGGAGGGGAGAAAAAAAGGAACGAGCGAGCAAGCGACGCCCTGGCTCTTTGATCTATCGGCCACCTATACTTGCTTCCGTTTGAGGCGTGGATAAAAATGCAGATACCGAAACGCCAGATAAATGCTAACTACATTGATAAATGGCGTGCACAAATGGACCATAAATCCTGAGAATGATGTACACCGTCTCCGCGGATCACCCGAGCCAACGACCAGTTTAAAATGGAGGAAGCGGAGGCGTCACGAACATCATATATTCTTAGAGTTCATTTATACTTATGGAAATATAATATCGGATGACGCGCGCGCTCGACGCGACGCGACGCGACGCGACGCGACGAGACGCCCTCTCAAAACACGATTTTATTCCCGTGCTGTTTCTTCGGAGCATCACGTATTTCATCAAATTATTTTTCACACAATTCCACACGCTTTTCTGCACGATCAAAGACGGCCTGGTTTACCAGCTGCACAAAAAAATGCACGCTTTTTGTTCGAATCAATAGTGGTGCATATTTATGGAGATTATATTTCTTAGGCTCCAGGCAGAAATTCGAGATAGAATTATTTTATTTTAATTCGATCTGCGCCAAATTGATATTGATTCTGAAACTCTTTCTTTGTGTAGGAATATTTTTTCAAGGTAAAATAATGCTAATATTTCACGATAACGTAATTGAAATAAAAAGAAGAGTTTTGTCCCAATTAGTGTGCCTTTACAAAAGTTTTGAACACATTTGTGTGCTACCACTTGTGGCACACTAATGTGCTCGTCGATATTTGTGTGCCTCCAATTAATGTGCCCGTCGAAACACTGCTCCCATAAAAATTGTTATTCTCTTTAGAATAAATGTTTTCAATTTTTTATTGTAAAAGCAGAAATATGCGAACGTGAATGTACCGTAAAATATAAATCTATTGCTTAGTGTGAACAATGGGTCATAGAACAATATGTATCAATTTAACATGCAACGTCGAGTTCGTGCATAATTTCTTATGCTCATAATGCGGCTGTGAGTACATTTGAATTTGATTTGACCAGTATTTTAACAAAGGCTCTGTTATGGAAGTTTGAATATAATAGCAGTCAATGGGATACCAAATGAAAAGGACACTTGGAAATGTTGAATAGAAGTTTTTCAGCTGGAGCTTCGCGTTCGTGAAAATCCACTTTGAATAAATTGTTTGAATAAAGTTTTAATAGCATTGATTTTTCCGCTTGCACCGAATACGGTGACGCGGTATTGTCGTTAATCACTTGCTATTGACTTTATTATGTTTCTTATTCTAATTATCAAGTGTTTCGATGAAACGAACGCTGAAACTTTTGAAATAACTGTGTCAATTATCGAGTCAATTTGAAAGTAACGTGTCCTATTAAAATGTGATACGAAACGATTCTGTCTAGCTCTCCGTTCCGCTTTTTATTTAAATTTAAATCGAAAAATACGCCTGGGCATAAGCGAAAGACTTGCTGCTGACCTTGTTTCTGTTTAATCGGTCTCGATCAAAATTATTAAGGCGGTGGACAATACTTTGAATATTTTATGAATTATTTGTTATTAAATTAATTATTATTAATTAGTTTGTAAATTCGATATCGTCGGTCCCCAAAACACTGACATAGCATTTAACGTGTTAATATCCAATCGATCCACTTCCCCGCTATTACTATGTGCAACATATATAGAGTTTCGACCGTAAATCATGACACCTGCGGAGTGGGGAAGATTCTATGGCTCACAATAAATCGAAATGATGGGAATAACTTTTTCTGGTACAAAGTTTCAGCCCCCCCCCCCCTACCTCCAGAAAAACGAATTTGGAAATCAATCGACTACACGTGCAAATGACTGATCGCTGGTGTAACTGGCTTCAATACAAACTGCTACGGCGACCATTTTTATACACGGTCATCAAATTTATCTTTTTGGGCAATGAAGCTTCGTACGAGGAGAAGTTATGTTCTATTTTATCATTTTGACTTATTGTGAGCGATAGAATGCCCATCTACTGGCTGATAGAATTTACGGTCCACCCTGTATTCTTATTCCTCTGGTACACGAGCATTTGCAGTAGTCGACACGTGAATTCGCACGCGAACATTTCTCTTTCCACTCGTTGTCCTTTCGATCGTACGAATAAACATTGACTCGCGGGTTGTTCGTGTTTAAACCCACTCTAAAGGTCGCAAAAGTAACAAGGAGGTATGCTGCGTGTTGCAAAACATAAAATATAAGTCGTTCTGTATACAGGCTAGGGCCGGACGAGTGGTACAACCGGGCAGGGGATGATTCTGCATGTAAAAGTAAGTCGAAAAAAAGGAATAACAGTTTTTCATTCGACGTCTATAGTATATGCACGAAGTAGAATTGGTTGGTCATGATCAGACGATTCCCATCTAATAGCACGCGTGATCGCTATATTCTCGAACGCCACTGAAACTCTCGCTCTGCTCTGACAGTGGAGTCCGGGTCTATTTTAACCCAGAGCATCAAGATCGTCATTCAATTGTTCAGTTTCTAATTAATTAAATAAACAATAGAAAGATTAACGTGTCTATAAGAAGTAGTTTCGAAAATATGTTTTAAAAAATGGAGAAATAAAATAGTGAATGCAATTATCTCAGACCAACAAGAATATTCGTCGATCAATTTGCACTTCATTGCTTTACAGATTTCGTAGAGATCCATTTCTGAGCAGAATCGTTACCGGACATGAAAATGGATTCTTTATGATAACATAAAGCGTTCCAAGCAGTGGCTAAACCTAGCTTATCACACGGAAAGGTGCATTTGGTGGGACTGTCGTGGCACAATTCACTTTGAGTTGTTGAAACCTGGAGAATCAGTTACTGCTGAGTTGTATTGTCAGCAATTACAACGGCTGTATTCAGAACTATTGAAAAAGAGGGCACCTTTAGTCCACAGAAAATGTGTAATACTGCAAATTGACAATGCCCGGCCCCATACAGCGAAACTCAGTCAGGAAAAGATCAAAGAATTGCAATGGGAAGTTTTACCGCACCCCCTACTCACCGGATGTTGCTCCCACTGACTATCATCTTTTCAGACCTCTGGAGGATTATTTAAGAAATAAAACATTCACTTCTGTAGAAGATGTAAGGAGACACCTTGACTCATATTTTGCTTGACGAACCCTGGATTTCTATAAGAGGGGGATTGAAAATTTGCAGGAAAGATGGCAAACTGTCCTTGATAATGATGGAGATTATATAATAAATTAAGATATAAAAACCTGAATTTACTACAAAGTTTGTTTTAGATTTCAAAACAATTGATTACTTATGGGTCCCCCTAATAAAAGGCAGACGATGCTATCCGTGTACCGATTAGATCATGATCCTTTGATACCATATGTAAAGTGCTCTAAGCTCGATATCTACGGTAGCAACATCTAGGCTCACTCTATAGACGATCCAGATCTCGTGAAAGACGATAATAGTACATCCGTAGAACACGATACAGGTGCCCTCAGACATGTAGGATAGGAAATGCACTGCAGCCTCATGGAAAGCTGTAGATTCAGCGCCTATGGAGATCAATAGTGACAATCCATCCCTGTGGAACACGATATCAAGGATCCTGCAATCCTAGTAACGATACCAGACCCTTCAAATTTGCTAGAACTCAATTGTCTCCTTACTTAACCCGGAGTTCTTTCTACCTTGACATAAAACTCTCCTCCTATGAAATATTCATAATTATTTAAATCCTACGTGCCTACATATTTCATACGTACAGTCAATCGAAAATGTCTTCGTACACGTTTGGGAACAGTCAAGTTAATATCTGCAATGTCTACACGATATATGTCCAAAACACTGGTCTAGCCAGGGACATATATCGGCCAGGAGATCCTATGAATAGAGGCCTCGGTTTATGATCTCTCACGGGGTGTACCCCACGGCAGTTGGGACAGTTCTGGGACTTTTATCGGCTAGGCATTTGAGACGTATACAGAGTAAACACTGTATATAATAATATAAACAAAACACATAAGGGTTTCTTTCGTTTACCCTATGGTTTTATAATTTTACAAATATCTATACAAAGCGTCCAGATAGTTATTCGCGATATAGTGTTCGCGCTCGTTTACAGTATTGGCCGTCACCAACCCAAGGCAGTTAAAAGCTTACAACGGAAGCTTATGCTGGCTATAGTAAACATCCCACGAGCGTTGCGAACAACTGCCTACACATTCATGAAAACCAGCAACAAACCATCGTAAATCTCCAGCTCCGCACGTTGCTCTGTTTTGTACTCGATATCCCATTAAAACCGCCCCCTTTTGAAGGGCTTTAAACCTGATTCTATTGTACTGCTAACATGAGATAATGCCCGAAAAACCATTCCAATATTTTGTATCCCGAATTCCGCCTCTAATGGCCTCCGCACATATATTTTAAATAATAGAACTGCAGAGCACGCGTAGATCGTTCACTATCAGGACGTTATATAAACTTTAACATACCGAAAATGCTGCATACTCATGTACAGTTATTCAAACTGGTATTCGGACTGTATGCTGTTCCCCTAATTCTTGCCACACAGAAATTAGACCAACGAATCAGAAAAACGCCAATAAATTCGATAATTGAGTCGCAAAAGAATGGCATTCTATTTCTTTAATATACAGTGTTTACTCGATATATGTCCAAAACTCGGGACTAGCCACAGACATATATCGGACAGGAGATACTATGCTTTGATCCACGCGACCTTACACTCACGGGGTATACCCCGCGGCAGTGGAGATAGTACTGGGACTTTTATGGGTTAGGCATTTGGGACATATATAGAGTGAACACTGTATCGCAGAATATGTGGCTGTTAGAAATAAATTGCTTCTGTACTTTCAAGAAGAAATGGCGCACTATATTGCACAATAAGTGACCTTTTTTCAATAGCTTTAGTGCTAGCAACGATACTAAACACTGAAGAGAAAAGTAAACTCCTTGGAATAATTTGCGAGCGGTGATCTATTTTGCGTTCTGGAAACTACCGACGCCATTAAGTCCTATCGCACAGACAATAAATTGTAGATACATCGACGAAACTCAACGGGATTTGGGTCACGGGAGCCATGACGAGTGAGTACGCCTTGTTCAATGCACCTCAACAGGGCAACTTTAATTAAAAATCTGTTCATAAAGCTAGCACGGATATTTCCGGAGACGTATTTGCATGAACTAAAATTGTTAATAATTGATTGACGCGCGTCACGATCCGCAGCAGAACGTTTACTTTAATCAACCGTGAACACGACGGCCGAGTGCGTTTTGCACGGTCCGCACCTGTGCTGAATACTTTCCGCATGAAATCTGATTTACACTGATTCCATATGCAACGTAATGCTCGTGCCCAATTAATCCTGACTGACGCGTAACCACGAGAGCCCGGTGGGTCCAATTACCAGAAGGAGAACTGGAAATAAGGAAAGCAAAGCCGTCGGTAGTCTGACTCGCTTTTACGATAGTACAAATATTTACGGACAGGTATTAGAACGACGAGTAATTAAGTCACGCAAAGGGAATACGAAGAATCTCGGCTGGCAGGGCAGAGATAAGTATCAGCGCACGGATACTTGATGCTTCATAATCCACGAGCAGATTCCGTCCGTCAGACGTTTTACTCCGTTGCCGGACCGACTGGCTCGGTGAACCGCTAACGAGAAATTGAATATTCGGACAATCGAAGCACGCCTCCGTTTTCCGCTGATCAGGGGAAGTGGATTTCAGAGTTCTTCGTTTGAAAACGGCTCCCTTATAAATCACCCGCCAGCCGATTCTCAAAGAAGCCGACAGATTGAATTTAAAAAGGCACACCGTGCGAAGATTTGCCGGAGCTCCGACGACTAATTCCAAACAGAACAAACCACGGTAATGTCTCGCTAAATGTGCGAAAGATGCGCACGATATTTGCACGAAATTTATGTACCCCTCAGGTAAGACGTTCACTATGTTTCCTTTAATCATTTTTAATGTTCTTTCGAACATATATGTATAAAAATATAAAATAATCTTGATTCGCGGTACCAGCAATAAAAAAAAAGTTGTTAATCTTTGAACTCCTGTGACGACATATGAAAAAATCTTACAACATTTTTCCTGCAATTAATTTAAAGTTTGCTCGAACTTAGGTTTTTGAAAACTGTTCTTCCTTGTGAAAAAGGAATGAGAGACTGAGGCTGCTTGTTTTTTTTTTTTGTAATTCAGACGATTGCAGACCTTAAAAAATTTTGTTTCGTATTTGCTTCTCCTCAATTCCCTTTATAAGAACGGGTGTTTGAAATATCTATGTACATACGTCCATGGATGTAAAATTAGAAATTATTAAATGAATTACAGACAGAATGTTGTAAGATATTTTTACACAAATTTGTAAGAGTTCAAAGATCCACAATTGCATGCAAATACTACATGCATTACGTTAATAATGCATCAATATGTTTAAACACTGATTGCACTGAGAGAGAACCTAAGACACGTTAATTTTATATATTATTCCATTTATTCTGAAACTTAGAAGTGCAGAGAAAAATAAAATTACACCACGCGCTAAAGCGAATTTTGGACCCGTACAAGGCATTGGCAAAACCAGAAAGCTAAAAACGTATTCCTTATAAAATCTCTGCACAGTGCAGCGAAGTATCTATAAAAACTAAGCATAACTAAAAAGCTATTCTCAAGAAGCAAGTAGAATTAGAGCTAATTGCGCGGAACGGGTGTAAGTTGAACGTTTCAAGAAAAAGGGAATTTGCTAAAGTACGGGTTAGGGAAAAGAAAAGCATTCTTTTAAGAGGAAATTGCCGACTGAAGTCGAAGGAAGGAAAGACTAAAAAGTATAGTGACGAGTCTTTAAGGCTCTTGCTGCATTCCTGCTGTACACTTTTTCGCGATGCTGATAGGCAAATTCGAAATAAGAGCGTTTTGCATAATAAGACGATGGAATGGGGGAAGGTCAAAGATTAATTTATACATACGCATATCGATCGGTTGCGGGGCAGAGTTTCGGTACGAGAGCTGACTCAGAAATGCAAAGAATCTATTTACGCAAGAACATCAAACACGTAACGGAATTGCACCTGAACACAAGAAGTTAATAAAAATGTTACCGCGAACGCATACTTCTGCGGGAATGTTGTGCATGAGGGTGCACAATGGATCGGAAATGTGAGCGCATAAGTTAATAGTAAAGAGAAACGATATATACGCCAGTGTAATACATTTTTATTTGCGCCACATTTATCGATAATAAATAATTCATAATAAATAAGTTTCGTTTTATCAAGTAAACATATTGTACGATAAAAAGGTATTAGAATATTATCTCTTTACAAGAAACAGGACAAAATTATTGGAAAAAGAACATTTTTCTGAAATATGAAAATAACGTTAGGCTAATCCTGTGTTTAATCTATAAAGTATGTTCTATAGGTTATGTTGTATTTTGATCAAAGGTGTAATGAAATTTACTATCATTATTAAGAAAAGGAACTTGAATTATTAATGACTAAAGTCCGAAACTACAGTTTCTTTTCGCTTTTCACATAAAT
This sequence comes from Halictus rubicundus, assembly GCF_050948215.1. Lineage (NCBI taxonomy): Eukaryota > Metazoa > Arthropoda > Insecta > Hymenoptera > Halictidae > Halictus > Halictus rubicundus. The sequence goes on along the minus strand of NC_135152.1, from coordinate 17,990,615 downwards.
TTGACTAATTAATTATTAACTCTTTCGAAGAGTCGTTATAAAGAAAGTTTTGGAACTAAAAATATTTACGGCATCGCCGATTAACCTTCTTGTTTCGTAATTAGTAATCTTCTTCGTAATTATCTCCCCTGGAGATTAAAAAAATTTGCCAGATTTTTGTGAATAATTGTAACCTAAAAAATTGCTTGCAATTCATGTGATAAGAGGAAAACAACGTTCAACATCAAACTGCAAAATGTTTTCATACAGATTCTGCTCAACCATTTGGAACAAGGTTCCCTTTTGACGCGAGTAAAGCCGTCGTTCGCTATATCTTGACATATTTTACATTTTTGATCTCGCAGCGTGTTTCCTTTCCCAGACAACACCGGTCGAGCGAGGATAATACGAAATACGTTATAATAAATAAAAAAGACTGTACGCAATTTTTTGCTCGCTGCGCGACTGCGATGTCATAGAATATCAAAAGGGAAAATACGTTTCCCCTTTTATATTTTTCCTTTTTTAATTTTTTTTTCTTTTTTTTTTTGGAAATAAGAGCATTTTGCAATTTCTCCACAACTTTCCCAACTCTTGATCAACTTAAGCAACCAGCGAACATTTAAACAGTACACTGCGAATCTTAACCCAAAATACAAATCTTCTATACCGTTTCCAAATACCAAATAAAAATGTTTTTCTTTCTTTAATAATTCTTTTAATGTTTTTACTATCTTGAATTTCACTTACTAATTCTTGTCGTATATCGTTTATTTAAATTATAAATACGTTATCCTGCGGGGCAGAATATATATTCCGACGAACGGACTGATTTCATCGGCACTATAAGTTATTTTATTATAATGGCGTAACTTCATTTGTTTTTTCAATTATTTAACTACGTTCTACCAATTCGATCATCTCGAAACATTCATATACATATATTAGGAAGGTAACAGATCATTGTTCTTGTATTTTGTGGTAGGTCTCACTCGAAGGGTTGCGTGCAAGCCCCACCCCTAAAAATAAATGTTTTTTTTTACCCTTAATAATTTTCTCATACTTGTGAAAAAAATATATGAAATGCAGGAGATAAGTTCGAGTATTTTCGTGTTTTTTCATGTGAATATCTTAATTGACAACCGAGAAGAAAAATGATAAAGTTAGGTGTGTTTACCCTCGTATTATTTTTAAATGAGGGATTGGAGACTTAAAATTTTGAGGGACTATCTTTGAACCTAAAACCATTGTTTGGCACAAGATACCAATGAAAATTGTCATGGTGGCGGCTGGAACATCCTGCTGGACCCGAAAAGATAAACCAAAAATCGTATCTGGATTTTTGCAACGACCCAATCCACATGTAAGTGAAACCTTGTAAACCCGAAGGAAATAAGAAAAGCTGCGAGACATCAAATTGCTCTTATCTTGCCTCTTATCAGCTGGAGGTTAAGCCCTCAGAAAGTGCAATATCGTAGGAAGAAATGCCTTTCTGATGAGAAAACAAACTTTCCCATAGGTTCAAAATGATCCAGCTTACGTAAAAGTGTGTCGTACGTCCCCCCGCGCCATTTCGTTGCGCCGTTCTCGGACACTCGAAACGTAAGAGGAAATTGGTGGCTGCGCGACTTCTTCGCGGGATGTTAGAAGCATCTCGGAAGAACAGAACAAGCATCACATCCGACGGTCAACTCCATACCGAAGTAACCGAGTTTCGGCGAAAGATTAGTAAAGAAGAAGCACGGATGATATTACGGGGAAGCGAACAAAACGTGAAAGTTCGAAAGTGGGTGGAGAGCGTAGGAAGCGATGTATCGCGAGGAAACTCGAGGTCCTCAATGGCATTGTCGCATTGGAACTTCCCGAGAACTTAGAATGCATAAAAGATGGAGATTCCATGCCCGTTCAAAGTCGCGAATAAATTCCAAAGCGGTAGACGAGTTTATTACGTCGCGACACAGCTAATTGAACAATTGTGTCATGTTTAAATGTCTCGGCTGTAACTCCCTGTTACTTGTCCTCATAATAGCCTTCCACGTGAACGGACCGGAGTAATTAATGGCAGAGTGGTTTATGTAAAAGGACTTCTTATTTAGCACCTGGCCCCTTATCGTTTCAGTAAACGGTGGTAAATTGTTTCACTTTTTCCGTCCCGCAAGAAATTTTATTTTGTCAAGGAAAATGTTGCTATTGTCGGATTATTTAAGCTATTGCCTTGTCGATTCGTGGATCTGATAGGAAATGAACAACACAACGTCAACTAAATTATTTTTGCTAATCTCATTGCTGCAAAGCGTATTCAAATATTCGCTCCATATTCAAAGGAATAATTTTTTAACAAGAATATAAATCAATGGCATTAATGACTCCATCTCGATTAATAAATTCTGTTAAAATTTCTTTGGACACATATTATGGTAAAAATTGCTGAAAGTCTGAATACACATAACCTTGTTATTTTTATATCGCAAAATGGCCAACTGATGCACCGTAGATTTAATGTTAAATGCATTTGAACATGAAACCTTGTTACATCCGTCACACCGAGCAGATATCTTATCAATGGACGATCATCTGTTTTGCCATTTTGAATTATTTATAAAGTATAATATGTCCAGCATTCGAATTTAACAAATACGTCGGATCGAAACGCATTCGTTTTGATAAAAACGGAATGTATGAGTAGTTAACCGACGAGAAAAACCAATAATACTAACGATGCATAAGTTAATCAACTAAATCTTATTGCTACGAAAAATACATTTTATTTCGACCTGCAAAAACAGAAATTCTGACTAAATGATCTTCCCATCAGCCATAAAAAAATTGTAAATGTTTGATAATAAACATCTGTTCAGACAGATTCGATATAATCTGTATTTTCGTAGCAAGTTTACAATAAACGTTGCATTCGAGTCAATATCCCCTTCATTGACAGTTTTATCATTTTCCACGTATGCATATTTTCAATTTTTCATACACGCGTACAGTTTAAATTAAAACTTCTGACAACAACGCAGTATTCGTACATATTCAGGATAAACCTAAAAGCCTAAACTGCACCCTCCATTTTCTCAGCTATTTCTCAAGATATTAAGATGCAAGAAAAGCGAAAATGAAGCTACAAACTAGCTTTATTTGGGATATTTTTTCCGGAATTTTACACGAGTTATTAAGGATTGAAAAAATTATTTATTTTCAGGGTTGGTTTTCCCAAAGAACCCTTTAAGTTTTAGAAAATCAGGAATAACATTCTATCACATAACGGCTATGTGTGAAAGTTTTGAAATGGTCAAATGGGTGGAATATTGTTAAATAGTATGAAAAAGTTGTGCAAGATAGCTAGCTATACCCTTCGATTTTTAAACCCTTTCTTCAAAGTTCCAAAATTTTACAAGTGGTACGATATTGGCAACCTGCTTCTTACTGAATCCTTGTGACCTTCAAGACGAACAGAAGACTCATCTAACGTTATCGAGAATCGTTAACGAGGAGCATGGGTAGGAGTATCGACAACGATCTCGCGCGAATTTTCCAACGCGATTCTCGCGAACAATACGATCGGGCAATCGTGAATCGTGGATTCGTTGAAAATCTGCCGCATTTTACGAGAACAAAACCAAAGGCCTTGACTCGGATCAGAGACATAATATCTACGTAATTATCTCAAAGAAACGTCACGAGTGGAGGCATTCGGGAGAATCCCAATGACTGCTTTCAGACTTAGGCTGAATCGGGTTATATCGGGGGTAGAGGAGGTAAAGGAGATAAAGGTTCAGTCCTAGTCCATTACCCGTAACGATCTTTTTGCCTCGGTTACGACCGCCTACATCCTCGAAACGAAGGCAACGACTATGAGAAGAAAGTCGTAAGAGGGGGACGGTGCGCGGGGTGGAAAGAGCAGGGAATGAAAACTATGTAGCACCGTGCATCTGGTTCGTTTGAATCGAAATACTTCGCCGCTTGGAAATTAGACCGAACAGCGGAAAGAAAGGAACTTCGGCGTGCGAAGAGTGTGTTAACCCTTTTGCGGAGGAAATATTCTTGCGAAGGAACTTCGCCAGATGCTGCATTAGTTAGCTATGAGGGAAACTTTCCCTTGACACTGAGCAGGCTACGTCGAATCCCAAACGCATTCCTCGCGTCAACTTTTTTTCCCGCTCGCCGCTATCGAATTTCAAATTCATTTCATCTACATTTTTATAACGCAAGTGGCTCGATTATACGTAGCTCCTCTATAACATTAGTGGCTCCGGTGTAACTCAATTTTTACCAGATGTACACAAACTTTTGTTCACGAATTGCTTATACTTAAAAATGTGTGTACGAAGAACAAGTTGGTTTGGGTTAATTATTTGCGCTAATCTTCCTCAGTAATATATCAACTAATATTTATCATTTATTAAGTCCACACGAATTGCAAGACACAGGAGCCAAAAAGCAATTTCTATCTTTCTTCGATGGTTTTAAAAAGTTTAAAAAATTATGTGCCAATATACAGAAATACAATCAGAGACAAAAAGGTAGTCGAGATCCGCAGGCACGTTGTGGGTCAACGCGGACCCAGCTATCGTCATGCGAGGGTTTAAATTTCTCTTACAATTATGTGTTACGATTTGACATTATTACCCTTAATGAAAATATTAAGTACAAAATATTAAGCATATTTCTATTTCTATAGTGAAGATTATTTAACTGAAATCATTTCCTTAAATAAAATAACCGAAGATCGAAGAGTTCCAATGAAGACATTATGACCTATCATGTGTTAAGCTGCGTACAGTACGGAATTAATGTAATTATTTATTGATTATTCGACAAGCCGAAGCTCCCGGAGCTTCGTCTGATCACTTAGGCAATCCTACAATTAATTTGGATTATAGAATAGTGAATTGGATTATCGTTAATAATTACTCAAATAATTCAACAACGGCGGAATACCCAAGAGAGCGCATCCTTGCAGCCAAGTGAAGCTCTAGCTTCTGCGTCTGAGCCACATGAGCCTGATTTTGGCGACGGTGTAATTTATCCAGCTTGTCCATCCCTGATAGCGGTTTGCACCCCACTTATTTCACGAACACGGATATACAGGGCGGTCCACGTACCTGGAATATTTTCGTTATTTGTAACAATGTGAAAAAATAATATATACAAAAGTTGCACGGTATAGAGGGGGAACTATTTCTATGTAAATATCTTTTACACGCGCGAAGGCGTTTCGGAGATTTCAAGGTTACCTTGATCTCTTTAAATGGAAAGACCTACCTTTTGTATCATGAATCGATAGAGTATTCAAATTCTACGTAAATATGTACTGACCTTCATATGTCCTAGAGCTAATAGTCAACGAGATATTACCGAAATAATTTTCCATATCTACCCACCATATAGTAGTAGGAACATGACTATCAGATCTAGGACACATGAAGGTCAATATTGTATGCAGAATTTGATACAGACGGTAGGTCTCTCCGTTTAAAAAAGTCAAGGTGACCTTGAAATCTCCGAAACGCCTTCGCGCGTTTAAAATAATTCCCCCTCTACACCGTGCAACTTTTGTACATATCACTTTTTCATATTATTACAAATAATATAAATGTTCAAGGTGTGCAGGTTGCGTGGACCACTCTGTAGGTGAGAGTCTGAGGTACTTCACGGGTTGCCACATAGACCAAGATGACAGTAAAGGACGTAGTGCAAGACTGTCAGGTACCGCTGATGGGTTCTTGTAATCCATTTACGTAAGAAACTCCCAGGAGAAAAATTTCTTGCAGCCAAGAAGAATGAAGTCCTCTGTCCTTAAAACCCTGATCGTGCAGGAACCGAGTGGCTTCGAGTATAGAACACCCGTAACGAATTGACCCAGAAGAGGATTGCTTAGAACCGGATAGGATAAGAAACGCAAGAATTGGAACGCTTCGTGTCGAAGCTGTGTAAATCTGCCCCAGTTAATAAGATACTTCTCACGCCTACTGTACCGGACAAATGAACTCCGGACGCAAACATTTCTCTTGCTGTTCGTCGTCCTTTCGATCGTACAAGTGTTTCGATTCGCGGAGTGTTTGCACTTAGTCCCATTCTAACGGTAAATTACATGGGATTACAGAAAATAGAAGTTTTCTACACAGGATGTCCGAAAAATGTTATACTTCCTTGAAAGGAGCGATTCCCAAGGTCATTTTGAAGTAACTTGTTCCTTTGCGAAAATCTTCTCAGCGCCTTTGTTAAGGAGTTATTAACGAAAAACGCAGACCAATCATGGCGTGGCTACAGCGGACGGATTCCGACTCATCCAATGCCGTGCTCTGATTGGTCCATGCTTTTCGTTCATAACTCCTGAACAAAGGCGCGGAGAACATTTTCGCAAAGGAAAAAGTTATTTCAAATGACCTCGGGAATCGCCTCTTTCAAGCACAACATTTTTGGGACACTCTGTATATAGAAATGGACAAGCGTATTCGGACGACTGATTTTTAAGTGTATCTTAATATATATTAGCTAATTAATACTAAATATGACTCTCTCACTATGCACATAAATACTTCAAGCATTCTAACATTTATGAGTATTCTGTAGATTTTTACCTATGCAAAATAAAAATTGTTTGCATCTTGTTCAGGAAACAGGAGTCAAACAGGAACTTTATTCTTCTCTTAATAATTTTAGTAAGCTGAAATTAACATATTCTTAAATTCTACAATATTACTGTTTGAAATTGCATCTGCTCATTTTTGTTATAAATTCATAAAATTTGCAGTTACGAGCTTTGGTCCTGTTTTGTCGATAGTGAATGAAATGAACAGAACAAAGTACATTGAGCTTCTCTAAATTAAATAACAAATAACGAAACTATAAAGCAGGAAAACAGTAAAACTCATTGACAATTTTTACACGCTCCTTTAAATTTTTAATCTGTCAAAAGAATGTAATATATTTGAGTAATCATTTACAAAAGTATGAAACAAATTTCTAAAAAGTTCAACACTCTATTCGCATATGAATATACGTACAGAATGATTTTAGTTTTTAAGATATTTCATCAAAACTACAGCTCGTACTACTATCATGCAAAAATCATTTGAGATGAGCGAAAAATAATATTATTATCAATTTAAATCTGTAGAAATATATATTGTTTTGAATAATGAAATTAACACAGACTGAGAATAACGATGAAATATAATCATTATATTTTCCTGAAGGAATTTAATCATTTTTATACGTCCTCGCAGCTTCTGCCATAAATGGAAGAAATTCACGGTTGACTTAGCGTGTCAATTTTTAGCACGGTGTCGTCGTCAGGTGGATTTTGTTTGAAACGATTTCTGAAGTGAATGCAGCGTTAGAAAAACGAACAGAATAAAAAGTGGAAATGGAAAAGGACGAAGACGGAGCGAATTCACGTAACGCATTCAAGTGAGCGATGCTGCACACGGATTGCATCGTTTACCGGCGAAGGAGGTTTGCCTCTCCATCCCTTCGGTCGAAAATAAAGGTAAAAATACACAACGTTTCTCGCAATCTACGATAATCGCGGTTCTCGAGTTTTTCTAAATTTTTTGAAACACGTGCGGTTCACTGCTGCTTCTTCCGCCAAACCGAAATTTCATTTTCTCACCCACCTTCGATTTCACTCGCAAATTCGTTTTCCCGGGTGTAAATATGAAAATCCACAAATCCCTCTCCCTTCAGATCCCAATTCCTTCTCTTCTTTAATAAAGAATGGAAATAATCGCTGGATTACAGACATTTATGCAACACACATTTTACAAACAAATACGCAAAACAAACATTTTTTGACAATCCATACGAAACAGACATTTACAATTCTACAATAATGAATTATACAATAATCACGTGCGTGTACATACATAATTTAATAATTTGATCGTGCGAAGGCCACTCTAGAATTGAAGTGACAAAACTATCGTTCGTCGATGTGGAAAATTGCGACAGAAAACATAGAAGATATTAATTAAACTCCTGCGTTTAAGAACGCAACTAACGCCGAAAGAGTGATTTAAATTACGGGGTAGCGAGTTGCCCGTGTTAATCAGGGCCGTGCTGGAAGAATCGATTGCAAACACTTCAAATTAATTAAAGCGGCCACTCCTCCTTCAAAGCAGAACAAAATATCCCAACAGCTAGAAATTACTGCACCTTGCCGTGTATTTACCTTCGGTCCGGCGCGCAACAGTGAGATTGTTATCAGACCCGGGAATGAATCACACCGAAACTAGCAATTTTAGTATAGTGCAACCTGTTAAACGTCTGCTACTGGGATGTTCATAATTATACCCCGATCACCATCTGGGTGGCGCAATTAACGATTCTTACGTCGTGGCCGTGCATTAAGTACGGGCGATAGCCGCGGTGCTCCTCAAGATCGCCCGTAGATTACGAACAGATTACGACAAACGACTCGCAATCTCGATTTCGGTACGGCTGTAGAGTCGCCTAATCATCGCAGGATCTAGGAAGATGGAGCGAGACCTGGTTCCACCCCTTATTGCAGACGCCGCGCGGCGATAGCCCGCGTGATTGTGTACAATTACCAGCCACGGAGAAAGATAGTAACGTCATGAGAATAGCCGGCTCTCCGTTAAGCTGGCCAGTCATCTTTCTCCATTAACCTCACGGATCGCGTTCGAGCGATCGGAGCTCGGCACCGGTAAAAATTTCCATATTGCCCTAAGCCGGCATTATTGGCGGAAATTTAATTAACCGGCTAACTATAGACCGAGCACAAATAAATCCTCGTTACCTCGATCCTCTGCTCGCATTACGGGTACCGTTCGCTCGCTCCGAAAAAAATCATTGGAACGCTGAACTTCCGACCACCATAATTCTTCGACTACCATAGGTTTGAAGATTGAAGCTTCCTCTTTAAAACAACCTCCTAAAACTTGCTGTACGATTTGTTTACTACTGTGTGAAACAGAAAAGGGACAAGCTCGGTCGTGTAATGGCATCAAGGTAGACCTTATGTTATTATTGTGAAGTTGACATTACACCTGTTGTTCCAAGTTCAATGAAAAGACAAAAAATAATCGCACATGAAGTTTCAGGGAATTGTTTTAAAGAGGAAGCTTTGATCTACAAGTCTCTGGTGAATTCGGCGATGAGAAAAATGCAACAATGCCAGAGACATTTCAATTTGTTGTATTTTCTAGAGTAATCGTGTCTTCAGTTTCTTGAGAATCTACCTTGAAGATCGAAGCTTCCCCTTTACGACAACCCCCGAGGGAGGCCAGGGCTAGTTAGCTAATGAGGTTAATTGACTACTTCCCTCTAACTATTGTGTTATAGAGTAGATGGTATTATTTGTGATCATCAAATCTGTCACGGTGAGAATGAAAATCCACAAACACCGGCGGTGCTATTGTTAATTTAAGTATGACTAAAACTGCAATTTATACGTAGCAAGCATGAAAAAATTCATAGAAATTATATAAAAATAATCGGCACAATCTGTACATCGCCGATGCCCACGGGCACAGCTTCGGGCAAGTGACTTAGCAGTTAGGGGATAGGTCATAGTACCATGGCCACGTGCCTGTGACACGCGTGTGACAAATACATACAATCTTTCCCGCAAGGGCGTGGCTTCGTCCCCTCCAGGGCGTGGCTTCGTGCCTGCTGTTCTGTGTATGCCCAGGGCAAGAAGATCACTGCCCGTACGGGCAGACGCTGAACAGCTCTGATGTCAGTCATTATCACAAATTGCACGTTTCATATTCATCAACCTAACATATCATTCCCATCGTTGTTATATTAAATTATTTAAACGAAACTCTGCTATACACACATATTCCCAAAACCTAATGAAAACTAAACAGTGACTGGAATAGCTGGTAAAATAAGCTACAAATTGTGTTTCATGTCGCAGCTTTTATACATTGAAGCTGCTCCAACTTTCGCAACGTGCCAATGATTAAACATTCGCCTATGTTTTTTCATTTTAAAATCCAGGCTGGCCGTTCGGCAAACAAACGATCAGACATTCCATGCCTGCGGTGTATACCGATCCGTTGTGCGGCGCGATCGACCAGCCAGGAAAAATGAAAATGTAAAAGAAATGGCGGTTTTTACGGGGGAAGTTGCTAAGTGTTCCCGATATACGGAAACTTGTCGGGCAACGCGAAACTAAGAGATCCCCGAAAGAAAATAGTTATCGGGCATCAAAGTTGGATTATCCCGGGTGATTCGTACCGTGCCGCGTGTTTTACAAAACACCCGGCTTGAGCTTAAGTTCCACGTTGTTCCGCGAAAGAAAACGCTCGAACCAGAACCGTCGAACATTCGACGTATCATTTATAAACGAGTGACTATACCTGATATCGTGCTCCCCCGTTCATGTAGCTCCGAAGCTTTCCTCTCATTTACATTTTTGCGAAGTTCGAGAATATTATACACGTGTTGTCGCGAAGTTATCCGATATATGTGCCGAATGCATATTTAACTGCACCGGGCACGATTAACGAACGTTTAACGAGAAACGAGTTAGATGCAAAAATGAAGTTAAACGGTGCTCGCGTGTTACCTAAACTTTGCGCCCGTCAAATCTGCATTTCGCGGCTAGATTATTCCCTTCGCGAATATGTGTACACTTAACCTTACGGTAACATTAAAATTTAATAGTCGCGTAGGCAAACTTTATTTTTCGTAATGAGTTTATAACTATTGTTGCGCCACTTTATTTCCTTCGATTTCTGTGTACGGTTAAATTTTGAATTTCTACGGAACGTTCAAATCAGACAATTATTGTGCCGGTGTTTGGGAAAGTAGTCCAAATTAAAATCCCAATCAAATTGATCTTTTTACTGCAATTATAGAGAGAAATTATATATCGTGTATTATCATGTTAAAATATTTTTTTATCTAAATGTAAAAAGTATAAAAATACTTTTAAATATTTATTGAAAAGGTATTACTTAATAAGTGTTGTAAATTATGTAAATAAAATTTATACTATGCATATACAATGTTATATCTGACTATGTACATTTTTTTCGTTATGAAGAAAATGATAATGTGCCAAAGTATTTACTGAATCGTGAGAGTCGTCAATAATTTCCACTTTCGTACATTAATCGAACAAATTATTCAGAATAATTCGTTGCCATTAATCAGGTAACTCGAACACGATGCGTCATTAGAGTGATAAATGCGTCGTTACAATTTGTTGCTGGAAATAGAAGTTATTTGCCATTTAAACTGCATAAATTATGGCCAATTAGAAGCGAAAACTATCATTGTCCACCCTTAAAAAAGTTCTTTAAACATTTTCATTGCGTCGGTGAGATCCAGAAATGAGAAATGGGATCCAGAAATGTAAATGGAGCTTGGATAGAAAAAAGTAGATAAGTAAATGGAAGATGTTAAGAAAGATGAAACCGGATTGTTTTACCTCGGGTTCGCTTGAAATGTCACTTAATTAATCCGAGAATGTGTTACGCGTGGAAAATGCATAAATCTTAAATGAAAGATGTTAACGAATGTGAAACGCGTGGAACGGATTGCATTGTCTCTGGGAACACGTTGCGAAAGGCTTCTTACAGCGTCGGATAAACAAGTTAACTTCCGTGCAAAAACCTTTCGGTGTTCTTCGATTCTGCATCGAAAGCAATACTGGAATTTCGAAAGGCGGCGGTGGATTAGATAAATAGAAACGGACACTTGACGGGTAATGTACGGTAATAAAAGTCGTACTTTCATTTCGCAGAGTGTGCAGACTTCGGACAAACGTGATCCGGGTCCGAATACCATAAGAAAATATTTAGCGTCCAAGTATTTTATGTAAGCACTCTTCGGGGAGAGCTACAACGGATTAAAGAACAGGAATGAATAGGAAATAAAAGAGCGATGAATGTGATCGGATTGAAAAGTTGATAAACAATCAAATTTAAGCTGCCAAAATAGGATGCATTTGAACCGTAACAGCTTCGCTTGTTACTTCAAGAAATATTAATGGTATAAAACCTACATCTGTGATTGAAATAAATTGAGGACTGCTGCTTTATACATATTAATATTACAAATAAAATTTAATGTCCCAAAATACGATCAATTTGAACTATAGCTGCTGCGAATGTTATTTCAAGAGATATCAATACTGGAAAAACTAATTTCTTTTTTATTTCAACTATATGCAGGGTGTCTCAAAAATATTGTACTTCCTTGAAAGGGGTGATTCCCAAGGTCATTTGAAATAACTTTTTCCTTTGCGAAAATGTTCTCCGCTGCTTTGTTAAGTAATTATTCACGAAAAACATGGACCAATCACAGCGTGGCTATAGCGGAACGATTCCGACTCGGTGATAGGTCCCGCTGAGCGCAGCGTTGGTATTGGCCGCGCCGGTCCCTGTCCGTAGTAGCCGCGCCCTGATTGGTCCGTGTTTTTCGTTAATAGCTCCTTAACAAAGCCTCGAAAAAGATTTTCGCAAAGGAAAAAGTTACTGCAAACGACTTCGGGAATCGCCCCATTCAAGGAAGTACAACATTTTTGGGACAGCCTGTAGACGCGCAGAAGAATTTCCTATGTCCGAAGAACCATTATTCAAATACCTCTAATATCTGAAGGGTCTACTAACCGAACATTATACGATCAAAGTTTTTAAGGTTTCTACGAGCCGGCATTATACAGTTTTTACTCTTAAAACTTTCAGATGTCAGCCCCGTTTTTTTTTTTCTTATAGGAAAACCCCACACGTTTTTCTAACACTGGCAGAGCAGATTAGCTTATCAAAAAATTTATATAATTTAGCGGAAACTGTAAATATTTATTTGAAAAATCTTCGACAAGTGCAAAAAAATAAATAAACTAGCCAAGAACTTGAAAACTACTTACTCACGTCCTGCGGTGTGTAACTTAAACCACTCTCGCTAAATTACACTTTTACCTTAAACGTTAACCGATTCAATTACCCATGTTGTTCCGATTGCTATACAATATACAATGCATGGAAACACATTCTACGCTGCGGTTAAGTGAGCAGTGTCTAATTTTCGGTTTCTCAACACAAAAGCTCGTCATTTACTTCGGCAATCGGATACAAGGTGGTTATTAGAACGCTTCAGGAAACATACGTTATTCAATGAACTGTTTAACACAAATCACTGAACGTGATTTGAAAGTTTTGTTTATTATACCACAAAAAATTCAAAGCGAGACGAACCATTTTTTACGAAAATATATGTACGCTGTAAATTAGGTGTACGAAAGAACGAAATAAATTATTTAAATGTGTAATTTTGACTCTAGTAATTTCGTAAAATTTTACGTGACACGCGTGCCCTGTTGGGGGTCAACGGGTTAAACGCATTTTTGTCATAACAAAAGGAAACTTGCTATTTTAATTGCTATTGCTTCTCCGTAACTGATATGACCTGGTTCTTTGAAACTAAGGATGTGTGGGAACTGCCTGTAGAGAAATCTGGAATACGCCCAAAATATGCTCTCCGGCTTTCTCATCGTGCCAGGTTCATTCACAACTCTGCACGCACACTTCTAGAGGGTAATATTAGAACTTTAATATCGTACTACATTCACTCTAAAAAGTGAGAAAATTACACATCGTCATATTCCCGCGAAATTATGTTTGCAAACATTCAAACTCCTTTTCTGGATAATCATCGACAAACTGCAGGTTTTATGCATTTATGACAAAAATGGAATAGGTCAAATTCAAAACTCCGAAGACATCGAAAGAATTTACGATTGCTGTTAAGCTATTTTCAATAGTATGAAAAATACATTTACCCTCTATTTCTTACAGTTGACTTCGAAACCTTTTCTTTTCCATAGAATCCGCAATCCAATCATCAAACTTCACGTAAACATAACACGGGTCGGGCATATCGGTGTAAGACCAGGAGACCACTACTAATCCAATAACAAAACTTCTCTATTTTTCATTATTTTTTTATGGGACTTTTACCAACATATTCGTGGAATTTTTCTAACGAAAGCCAGACCCGTGTTGTTGACAAATATCGAGAATTCACTGTACCATAAATATTCAAAATTGAAACAATTCGAAACCACTGTGTGCACTAATAGTTCCGAGTGTGCTAAACTAGTAGTTCTAAGTGTAGCGAAATGATTTATTTTTTCAGTGTTTATTTTCGTACGTGTCCTGAGAAAAGGATAACATTGCGCGCTCATAATTTGACACAAACACCGAACATTTGGAAGAATGTCGTATCTCGTGGGAATACTCTTTGGAACGAAACCAAGAATCTTTTCCCGCCCTTTTCGCCGAACAAAGCGAAGACCCCAGTAGTCTCAACGTCGATGCTCGGCGATCTTATTATCCTAAGACGCGCGACGGCTCATTCCCCGAAGGTTCGGCGCAAAAAAGTTCTGAACGAAAAACTCTTAGACGAAATATCTGCGTGCTCGGAAGGGAAAAAAAGGGATACCGTGACAGATAATCAAATGTGTTCCCGAAAAAGTTTCGCGCACAGGTCTTCCCGAGTAAAACTTTTTTCATTTGACGTAATGCAGCCCCGGTGGCGCTTGTACTCGGGCTCGCCTTAATTTTCAAAGATAAGGCCTCGCCCGGGCCAAAGTTTCGTCGAAAATCGAGTTTGGGTTGGCTCGATGCTATGTTGTTATCGTGTTTCTTTTTGTTTTGTTTTTTTTTTTCTTTTGTTTCTTCATACGCATGGTCCTTGGAGCATCGATTGCAACCAGAGAACATCTGTTCGGGCCAATCAAAGAGCCAAAGAGCCAAGAGAGCACGATCGTTGGGTTCCACGGGCAAGAACAATCGCTGCTACGTTTCTTGCCCGACGAAACATCTGTTATCTCTTTATCTGGTACAAACGCGGACAAATTGCGAGCGTTTATGCTCGCTCGTAAATAAACTACGGGGGCAAACTGTGCGCTGGCACGCCGTGTTGCCAGCGTGACGAAGCAAATTTTATTAATCTTGCCGGACGCGTGTAATAAAGCGAAATTAATTGACCAAGAGCCGCGGGGATTCAAGAAATTTCAGCACCGCTGGTCACTCACTTTTTTTTTTTGCGCTGCACTCCGACCTCCTGAAGGTAATTGGCGCATTGTCCGAGTTACAATCGTTGCGGAAAGCACGCTCTCGGATAAAAAGATAGCGCACGCGTACTTCCTTCAATTTCTCATATTACGAAAGGTCATCAAATCAGACCTACACACGTTTGGATTGAACATTTAATTCTTTTAGCTCTTATTTATTTATTTATTTATCATTGCTAACAACCAAGTTTAGTAAGTACAATATTTTTACGTGTAACTTGTATTACATAAGTGTCACATTCTGTCTAAATTCTTACGGAACATTGTTTGAGAAAATTATAAACTATTTTCAGGCCTTCTATACAGTGATTTTTCTCTATATGTCGCCAAGGCCTGGGTGATAAACGTCGCGGAATTATCCCTACTATCGTGTAAAGTGTAAACATAACACGGCTAGGGTATGTCTCCTGGACGATACACGACGCTGACAAGACCCACGTTGTTGACAAATGTCGAGAATTCACTGCATCAGGTTTACATAAGAAGGAACTAATACAAAGAGGAAAACAATACTCGCCACTTATTTATTGATATGTGCCGTTATGTTTTTCAAAGAAATTCATTTGAATGTATTAATTAATTACGAATTAATTTGTGCACCGCTGAGATAAATGGTTGATTGATTTTAACGACAGTAATGAAGTTACAGGAACTTTTTTCTAAGATAGAAATTTTATATTTTTGTTGCTTTCGTTGTGCGGTAAATATCTTTCTAAATATTTTCTCAGACTTTGTTTTGAACATTACGCATTATTCCATATTTCTCGTGACCACGCTGATTATTTGAAACGGTGAAAAATTGAAAGAAACGAAAAACTTTTTCAATGAACGACCGGCGACCTTTATCAAGCACCGACCGGAAATGAAAATAAAAACGTTTGGATATGGACCGGCCCCGGCTTATAATTTCTCGCACGTGTCAAGTTCCACGCGTTGCTCTACAATATGATTCGATTGCATTGATAAGCGGACAAAACGGTGCAGGAGGGATCATAGATTTGATCGGTCCGTGAAATTTGCAAGCACGAAAACGAACCCAACCGTTTCGCTTTATTGTACGCGCGAGGGGCTGGTGTATGGATTACGTTAGTTACGGCACATTCAGTTAGAAAAAAAAATGCGGGGAAAAAATTTTACCTGTTAATGTTAGCTTGAAAGGAATTTCATCGAGCAGCATATGCTTTCGCGCATGCCAATGTTAAATAATACCGAACGGAATTTTACTAATCTTGTTGTGAGAAATATGATTCAATAAATAAATAAAAATAAATAAAGACGATTCAAACGAGAACGATTTTGTGATTAAAATATCCTTCAATTATTTCTGCTCGACCTGTTTCACGTTTAATATGGATATTAAGTAAAGTAAAGACAGAAGCGGAAATAAGTAATAAATATTAAAGATAATATTTTTATTATACTTATCGATGTATTCTCTGAATATAATCCGAGGTTGTTACCGATCATTATATGGAAATGTTTTTCTATATCTTACAAATAATTTTTATTATCATTCAGATATATACATCTATTGCTAACTTTATTATTACTTTAAAAGAAACCGTTAACAAACAGTAAACAAATTCTGAAAAAAGAACCTGCCATTTTAGTTGTTTAATTTATAGTCTCATTATGAAGTTCAACATTCACTGTGGCAGAATATTATTTCACCAGCTTCCGTGCAAATTAATAATTGATCACCCTTTAGGGTACAAAATTTTGCCGAATAGTTAAATAAGAGGATTCATATTAATATTTCATAAAGACGAATTGTAGAATGAATAAAGTTAAATGAATGAAAGATTTAGAGGGTTTCGCAAAATAGTGATGGTAAGCATTGATTGCAGGCGTCCGACGCACATTAGGACTTACCAGTTCACACTGTCCCGAGATTGTGTGCGTGACTACGTTATGAAAGTGTGGAGCCATTACAATTTGCATCGTCCCATTAGAACGAAAGCGCTAACTCCTCGTTTACGCGTTGTAGCTGATTAAAACCAGCCCTACCCACTACGAAGTTGTACATTCGGACCATAAAACGATTTACAGCCGCAGAGATCGTGACATCCAACGTGTCAAATTGAAACAACAGCGTTTTGTGCGTGTAATAAAAGTACCGTGACAGATAAGTTTGTGTGACATATACGCGTTCAGTTCTTTAATTCGATAAAAGTGAAAATTATGGTTGCAACGAATACGTAATGATTAATATTAAACTTCATGATTCAAAGATGAACAAAAAATTCGTGAGCCGATTTTTTAAAATTTTTTATCGTAAAATACGTCACTTCACGGATACTTAAAATTCAGGATTTTAGTTTTTAACGTATCTCGAATCAGACCGTTTTCAATAAATTTTTGTTGACCCAGACACCTTTTTTGTTTTATTCAAGTGACTTTTCGTAGTATTTCGTGTTACGAAAATGTTTCATATTTACATCGTTTTACACATATTAATACAGAAATGGCTAGGAGGGTAAAAGGACATCCATTCGCGAGTAACGCGATATTTTACAAAATAATACTGTCACTCATGTGCGAGTGACATGGTAGGTGTGAACCATGTTGGCGTCGCGCACACACGAGCGATATTTAATATTACTTGATTTTATGTTACGTTGAAAGTTCAAACGACGGACAAATTAAAAATTATTACCTCTAAATACGCACACTTCAAAGACACGGTGGCGCACAAATCAGAAATGTTATGCCGCGTTAAAAAAAACCTTGGCACTGTTTTTCAATAGTATAAAATCGTATAGTAATCGTTCTACACAAGATTTTAATTTACAGGGTCAATTCTGCAATCAAGAAACCATATTCATTAAGTTGAACTTCAAATAAGAGACAAAAATTCCTGTTTAACATCCATACGCGCAAATGTACGTGATGCTTTGCAGTCGACACGAGTATACGTCGAAATTGTGCAATAAAAAAACCATATTTGCCAAACGTTTTGTAGTTTCTTGAGCTATTGAGAGAATCGCATTTGAAATACGAACGCGAACATGGTTGTTCAGTAATGGGGGCAGCGTTCGAACGAGATATAGGGAAAGACGAATTACAGTGATTTCTCTATATATGTCGCCAAGTCCTGGATGATAAATGTCGCAGAATTATCCCCACTACCGCGGGGTATGTAAACATAACTCGGCACGCGGTATGCAAGATCCGTATTGTTTACATATATCAAGAATTCACTGTATTGAACTATTGAACTATTGAGAGTGGAAGAATACTGTATTTACACCATGATATTAAACTACTATGAAAAATTTACTTCAGAATATCGAAGAGTCATTTGGCCATTATATACGTGTATGTGAGTTGTGTATCTGTATTAATAAGATATGAACGTGTATACTTCATACTGTTAGCGACAATGATTGTAATAAATGTTGAACTATTTACAACGTTACGTTCGCCTTCTGTTACTTTTTATTTCGGTCTACCTTTTAACACGAATTAAAAATGAGATGAATGTAGTTGAAAATAAATTCTACACAACACGGTTTTGATTGGTTATAGACATAGGTATAGCGATCGATTTTGTTCTGGTGTTTGCTTTATACAAGTTTTACTGAACTTCTTTGACCGCTACGGCGGAAGATCAACGAGGAATTTAATCTTAACGAAAATAAGACCGCCACTTTGACAACTATTTCATTTAAGTGATACCAAAGAGTGATATCGAAGTAATGAACGAACGGCACAATACCAGCATTTTGCCATTGGAACGGAAGAACCGTTTATTTACGACAAAAGGATTTCCGATAAAATCGCATTCCTGACGAAAGAAAATTGTGTTACGTCGGTGAAGTTTTACGCGACAGTAATTGCGCACGCAAAACCATGCCAGCAAAGTGTTCAGGACCATTCGAAAATACATTTAGAAAGATACGGAAAACAAAATTAACGATCGATTGGAAACGCCTGAAATATATCGACAGATATTCGAGCAGTAATTTCTATCGAAGCAACCATCACGAATTATCGAAAGAAAACTGTAGTGGAATATCGGCGTGGGTCAAAAACCACCCCGGCATAGGCCTAGAACTCGCAGGAGTACGAGGGTGAAAAATATAGTATTCCACGTATTTCCTGTTCCATCTGAATTCAAAAACAATTTTCTCGCGAAATCTCTTGAACAAGATGCAACAATAAATACGCAATTTCCGAATGGACGGACCTGTACTTTCACGACAACAACGATTTATTTCAAAGATATTAAAATATTCAAATGTAACGCGTACTGTTTTTAACGATTCAAAACGTTTCTTTACCTTTGATGTAACAAAATGTGTCACATTTAATTAGCAAGAACGTGGAACCGATTGAAATAATATATCGTACCGTGCACCGAAAGGAAAACATTAAACAAATTCGCGTTAAAATGTTGCCGCATAAACGATACGCTTTTCATTTCGATTCCGCGAAGGTATTTCACGATCTTTGTGTAAAACGATAAACCAACAAATGAAATTTGTAGCTGGCAGAAGATAAGGATTAAAAAATAATAATCTAAGCAATTATTAAAAAATGATTACATCGCGAACCCTTTCTTCTAGCATACAAAGATATTGCAGTTTGCGTAATGTAATAACTAAATCGCTTTAATATAAAGCGTACATGTTCGTTTAGACTGATAAAAAATTTGTTTACTCGAGTAAAATACGAACTTCGTTAGAAACCAATATTCAATTCATTCAATATTTGTTTATACGAAATTTTTAACAATCACGTAGGCTGTAAATACGTGAACGTTCACAGTCCGGCAACCAGCAAATAACTTTGTTACTATTCTGTTAATCGGTAGGATGGCGTTAAAAAGAATTAAACGATCGTTTTAGAACACCCCGGAAATTGCTTTTATTCTCGGCCCGACTCTGATCCATTTCCCGTGATTCCACCGTGATCCTGATCGTTTTCCTATGGAGTTTATTTAAAACCCATTAACTTGGACCTCGATCCTTCTTGCCTTCGTGATCTCGTGGTACAGTGACACGTTTTTGCAATCTCCAATTCGACCACCGATATTCGAATTTCCGTAAGTTCTTCTTTTCAGGTGTCGGTTGAAAAGCATTCCAACAAACCAACACCGTAGCCAGATCAAATTCGCCGTGTATACTACTGCGGTGAAATAAAATCGCAAAAACCTTTTGTAAGTCCACTCGAAAAAAACTGATTCATTGTATCGAATTCAATGACGGTTGCAAAACTTTACTTTGCTTTAGATGGGCTTCAAATTCAAATGGAAGAGAAACAGTCCTGTTTAACATCTGTAAACGTAAACGTACGCAATGATGCTTTGCAGTCGATACTAATATTGCTCAGACTCCAGTGACAAAGCTTTTCAAGTTACAGTGAATTCTCGTTATATGTCAATAACATGGGTCTTGTCAGCGTCATGTATCGTCCCGGAGACATACCATAGCCGTGTTATGTTTACACTCCTCGGCGTCCAAGGCCTCTCGAGCTTCGTGGGCCCTCACGGGGTATACCCCGCGGTAGTGGGGATAATTTCGCGACGTTTATCATTCAAGCCTTGGCGACATATATAGAGAAATCACTGTATTTCCTTATGAAACTGTTACCAACGTATACGTGACATTTCGCCGATTAAAATGAGACCAAACACGATACAATTTGCATCATATTTACCTGTTTAATTGACGTTTGACTGGAACCTCGATTATCCGAACCGACGACTTCTGA
The DNA here is from genome assembly GCF_050948215.1 of Halictus rubicundus. Classification (NCBI taxonomy): domain Eukaryota; kingdom Metazoa; phylum Arthropoda; class Insecta; order Hymenoptera; family Halictidae; genus Halictus; species Halictus rubicundus. The sequence continues at coordinate 17,969,863 of NC_135152.1, read as the reverse complement.
ATTCTCCAAATACCATGTAACCACTTTCACGTGTAAACAATTCAATCTAAAGCGACTCGTACACAACACGATTTATCGTTTCAATACTGTATCGAAACAGCTATTCTATTAATGCTCCACTGATTCGTTCGGATAATCGAGGTTCTACTATATATGATCCAAATTGCGTCGTGTTGGATGTCATTTTAATCGGAATAACGTGACGAATATGTTCGTCGAATATTCATTAAAGAATAATGAAAAAGCAAAAAGGTGACATCTCGTAGTTGTCACATATATCGGACATTGGTTTATTGCATATAAAAAATTTCGCGACTCTAAACACGTATCATTTGCAAGCGTACTCCGCGAGGGCCTCGATTGATTAATTCTAAACTTTCCTTTGACCGGCACCGCACGTTACTTTGTTCGCATAACTTCCTTCGTGGACTATCGCGATGAAAATACCGCGCGCTCGTCGCAAAACGGCCAACGGAGCGAAAATATTCCCAACAGTATGATTTGATGAGGCGTAATTGAAAGCGTATACGAACGCATGAGCGCAGCTCATTTAGCCAAAAAAAAAAACGAGCATGCAACCCTCGTCGCGAGCGTTCAATTATTGACCAATGAAGCAAAATAAGTATTTATGGGCCGGCCAGTTTCGCTCGACTAAATCTCCTCTGTCCGTTCCCGATTGTTTCCGCCCTCGAAGTTTACTTTCCCGGTTTTATTCGAACGGAACACTATGAAAAACATTGCGCGGGCACCGACGAACGTAAAATAATTTCAGTTCATGTCGTCCGTAATATTAATCCCCGCAATCTGTTAATTCTCGTATTTCCATCCCGTGATATCATAATTTTCAAATTTCAGTAACATGTTTAAACGGAGTCGTTTTCTCTGAATAATTCGAACAATGACGGATGTCCATCGTGCGGCGTATAGGTCACAAAGGAAGGATGAATTCATTAAAAAATTTTATAATTCCTGGATGAAAGAAGAAAATTCCTTAATATATTATTAGACTGCGGATTTTATGCATTTATGACAAAAATGGGTAGGCGTATTTTAAAACAGCAAAAACATTAGAAACATTTTAAAATACTGTCATATGATTTTCGATCTATTAAACATATTAAGAAAGAAAATAAATGTGTATTTCACGCCAGTCTGTTGCAATTCAGGTAGAAAATTTTTATTTTGCATACAGATCCGCAGTCTATATATTATCAACGATAAATTTTTTATGTTTATTTCAACGTAACACAGCCGGACAGTTTCCATTACTGAATGATTTCGATAATGGAGACTTGTTTCTTCTTCCTGTTTTTATTATAATAGTTTCGACAATAAAATCCAGGGAATGGAAATTTCACACGTATTTAACGCAATTAATAAACTCATAGGCCAAATGCACTAATCTGTCTTGCAAGGGATTCGTGTAAATTACACGTACATGTAATGCAATATTATTTTACCAAATACCTCATTGTGTTAAACATTTTCAAACCTACGAGTTCTTTTACGAAGTTACCTTCTGACCTTCAACATTAAATTCGCGAATTTTTTGTGATCTTTTGCAGTAAAAAAACTGTGATAAAATGCGACAAGATTGAAATAAAATCATCCGCTTCGCTTATTCTGGAGAAATAGCGTGTTCTGTTCGTTTTATTAGACGTGAATAATCTCATGTTACATTTGTCATACCTCGCCTCAGTTTCTCATGTTCAAAGAAGTAATTCACAAAATAAATTATTCATCATTTCATCGCGTTTGCCATCGTGTTGACACCATAATGACACCAACGAACAAATTCAGTTGGAAAGATGAAGACGAAAAAAGGATTTACACGTTCGAATAAACTTTCTGTTTCTATACCGTCCTCGACAATACACTTTCTTTAAATCTTCCCTTCCTGATACATAAAAATAAGTGAACAGGCAATGTTTGCAAGGATTCCCTCAAGAAGATTTACAACAGTTATAACCAGACTGCGGATCTTTATGTAAAATAAAAATTGTCCGCATCGATTACAAAGATAAAAACTAAGTAGATTATTTCTTCACCTGCCAAATTTAACAGAAATTTTTCAAATTTTCCTACAATTTCAAATTTTATCTACTCAATTTTGTTGTAAATGCCTAAAGATCCGCAGTCTAGTTATCACCATCGCCTGTTCGTCAGAACAAGAAGTCAACTGTTGTCATTCGCCAGCACATCGATGAAAGCTCGACGGCCACGGCCATCGTTCACGGGAACGAAAGATGAAGACGAAAAAAGGATTTACACGTTCGAGTAAACTTTCTGTTTCTATACCGCGTCCTCGACAATACACTTTCTTTAAATCTTCCCTTCCTGATACATAAAAATAAGTGAACAGGCAATGTTTGCAAGGATTCCCTCAAGAAGATTTACAACAGTTATAACCAGACTGCGGATCTTTATGTAAAATAAAAATTGTCCGCATCGATTACAAAGATAAAAACTAAGTAGATTATTTCTTCACCTGCCAATTGTAACAGAAATTTTTCAAATTTTATCTACTCAATTTTGTTGTAAATGCCTAAAGATCCGCAGTCTAGTCATGACCATCGCCTGTTCGTCAGAACAAGAAGTCAACTGTTGTCATTCGCCAGCACATCGATGAAAGCTCGACGGCCACGGGCATCGTTCACGGGAACGTGTTGAGGAACGCTTCATACATTTTTCGAGGCCGCTGCGTACCGCCATAAAGGGACCGCCGAACACCGTCCCGGCGTAAAAATAAATTTCTCACGGGCGGAAAATTCACGATTGCGTCTCGCAGGCTAAGCTAAGATGAATGAACGACTATTACCTTGTTCGCCAGCTCGCACGAGGACAATCCCATGAATCGCCAGCAGGAGGACGGTGAGCCCGAGGACACTGTGCCGTATATAGCGCCGCATCTCCGAAAACGAGAAGGGCTAGTCCCTACGTGCTGTCTGGACGGCCCCTCATACCCCCTTTCAGCGAATGTCCGCGTGCCGATCGACCGTCACCCGTGGAAAAAGCAGCGGCGACCCGTCGATACCGTTGACTGCCCACGATCTGCCGGCGTATAATACTCTGTCGCGAACACCACTCGGACCGATAACCGTGGCTGCTCCGATCCCTCCGCCGCGGCGACATTAACCGATTTCACGCTGGAATGCCGGCAAGATCCGCCTCAATTTGCAGACGCGAAAAGGGATCGTGGATCCTCGCTTGGTTTCACGCCGTTATGATCGTCGATTCGAATCGGGGCGTGCGTCGGGCCCAGCGAACCGAACATCTTGCGCGAATCGATCATCTTTCCCACCGGAATTCGTTGTATCGGTTTCAACGCACGCACACAAACACACACCGTCACGGCATCAGAGTTCGCGAGGCTCGAAATCGGCAGAACGAACCGTTTAATTATATCCCGAACGGTGCCAGACGAAACGGCACCTTCTTCTTCTTCTTCTTCTCCGTCTGTCAATTTCCCAATGAAAAAATCGCGTGACTCACTCGCGACAGTTCACTGTACCATTTTGGGTCCCGCGACGCCGCGGAGTACCCTAAAATTTTAGCAATCCTTGTGCCATTGAAGGTGTCTCCTTTCTCTTTCTCTTTCTTTCTCTCTCTCTCTCTGTCACTGCCTGGCCACCCGGATGGGAAGCGATCCACCGTCTATTTACCGAAAATCTGCCGGCGGTAAACAGGGGATCGTTTTTCGCGAAGCGGGCCGAGCCTCAAGGACGATTCTCGGCTTCGACGACCACCGATGTCAACACTCGCGGCCCACGGAGGTGGGAAACGCCGGACGAGCTCGTAGCTCGTGTCACGAAAGTCGCGGGAAAACGGACGGGATCACTGACAAACTGCACCAAACGAGTCGGATAACTTGTTGACTGTCGCGTCGCACCGCGCATCCCTGGGTGTCTCTCCGGCACAACTGTTTCTGCGTAACAAGACCAGTCGTACTCTTTCACCGAAAGAGAGGAAGAGAGAAAGAGCGAGTGGGACCGCGAAGGAACAACCCTCCCGGAAGCTCCACCAAGATCGAGGATCGACACGCGATGGAGGACCGTTGCACTTGATCGGACGTGTAACAACGAACACTTTGGACACTTGTTTTTTCAACACCTTGTGTCTCGATCGTTCCGAGGAGCTATCAATTTTTGATAGATCGCCGCTCGACGATCATCGAGAGAGAGGGAGAGAGCTTATCATCCCTCGTCACCGGGGAACGTCATCGCGAGAGACGCGCGGCGAAGAAGAACGACCGGAAACGTAGCGAACGAAAGGGTAGAGGAACAGAGAGGATCGTAAAGGGAAGAGAGAGAGAGCAGGAGAGAGCGGCTGCACGCGCGAAAACGAGGAAAGCTCGCGCGGACGAGTGCAAGCGCAATGCCACGATGCGATTCGGTAAACTCACCGGGTGCTTCCTCGAAACGCGGAGCCGAGCAGAGACGGCGGTAGCCGCGCGAACCCGAATGAACGGATCATGAGACTCAGCTGCCGTTAGGCGCCTCTATCCAGCCACCACCATCGGCGGAACGCCTGTCCGGTTGCGCCGTGGCACACTGATCCGTGGCACACTGATACCACCGTCAACCCCGTTTCCCGTCCCTATTCGTTCGGAGGACACGTGATCCCTTTTTCCACCCTTCGACTTTATTTGTTTCCCCCGTTTAACCCTTATGCCAATAACGACGATCCTCGATGTTCTCCTACGCTCCCGGAAAATAAGAAGATAGCACACGCGTGGAAATCTTTAATCTTTCTTGCATCGCGGTAACGTCAAGGTCAAAATGACAGGGCACCCGATTAATTTTTACATTTTTATTCAGCGGATGACAGAAATGAAATTTCTTGAACATAGGGTGGAGCTAATAGTCTGGCGGAATATCTTTGTTTACTTATGGCATCTAAAATTTGCAATATAGGTAACTGTAAGTGGTGTGGAGGATACTGAAAGAAACAACGTTGATCGTTTTGAAGCATTCGTTTGAGTCGCAAAACCCATTTCTGCTTTGCCACGTAAGAAGTAAAAAGAATAGATTGTTTTGTTTTTATTCTGTACACTAAATTACGCCTGACAATGTGTCAGGTAAATATTCTGAGATTGTATGGTCCTTCATTTTGTCCTCTAACTTGGTAATAAATAATGGTGTCAATAAGGAAACCTATGTAGAAATAAAGTATGACGGTTATAGTTTACGCAAGAAAAAAAGTATCTCTAGGTTGTTGCTACTACATGTTATATAGGTGTATGTATAGTACCCAGGGCTAAGAAGAGAAAGCATAATCGGGTACCTCGGGTGTGCCACACCCGTGCTGCACGGGTGCAGACCCTGATTGTAATGTTATAACTAAAAACGTGCGTATATACAGGGTGTTTCCGAAGTCGTGCTGGCAAGAAAAAAAGAATAACATTGTTTCGTTTAACGCTTCGTTTTCCAACAAATCGAATTTGAAAGTTGAGTGAACACGCGTGAGATTAAATAGTAAACCGACTGACGCGTCTGACCATGATCTACCTTTTCCACTTAGTGTATGTAAGTGCTAAGGCACGCGGACTTGGCGTATGGTATACAACACGGTAGTGGGGATAATTCCGCGACGTTTATCGTTCAGGCCTTGGCGACATATATAGAGTAATTATTGTCTTGAATTTTTTTATGCAAAATCAAACCAAACACGACACAATTTGGATCATATTAAAATATATACAGTATTCCAACTTTACGCAAACCAGAGAAATGCATAATTCACAACTAGACCGTGGAATTTAATGTGAAATAAAAATGTTCTGCGCTAACTGGAATAATCGGGAGTTAAATAAAAATGTATTTCTTCTTTCAACAGTTTTAACAAACGGAAAACAATGTAACAATATTGTTCATTTCTATTCGTACCTCCACTGCTCTTTACTTCACTTATGCGTTCTAGCTATAAATGCATGAAATCCGCAGTCTATTCATAGCCTACAAAATGTATCACATTTTAGCTACCGAGAGGCGCCGTAGGCCAATATTTCAATTTTTATGAAACGACATTTGCCACGAGGCAAAATTTTTGTATTTAAATCCTTGCGTCAAAGGGGGATTGCATTTGCTTTTCATTAATTTGAGATGGCTAGAAATGATAATATGCAATTGTGCAATAATTTTCGTGAATTGGTATACGTTAACACATTGGTATATGGAGTCAGCCAGATTAGCAATCCGTCACACTATGTGTGGTATTGAGTAGGTAACGGCTGACGTGTCTGTTCATGACTTGCCACTTCTACTTCGCGTTCGTTGTACATATAGAGGAAAGTGACCAAATGACTGTTGCGAACTTCATTAACTTCTTGAATTAGGGGCTCAAATGGATACCTACGTCGTTAACAGTTACTTTATATTACTTACGTAAAATGTTACAAAATAATAGTCGTTGGTAATCGATTTTGATTAAAAACTAAGCTAGATTTGGAAAACGTATTATTTATTTTAGTAGAAACAAAATATAATGTAAAGAAATAAAATGGTATGTATATACATATTAAAACAAAAAATTATGAAAACATTTTCGGCCGTTACGATCATATATAACGGTGAGTGCGAAAATTATTTCACTTTCAAAATGAAATTTTGAAAACATTATCAGCAAAATAAGTAACAAGAAGAAGCACTCGTTTGAAAGGCAAAGTCAAACAAAGCTACTAATTAATATTTTAAATACAATATTTCTCGTGATATCAAGGTGCATAATGTTAATGTTCATAAATTACTTTAATTCATTTCGATGTAAAGAAGTCATGCATTAACTTACTGCATGCAACCGCATGACTCAAAAGACATTTGATCATTGGTGCTAAAACGTCTGACTTTAGTCACGCGGCCTGATGAATAATTCAAGCACACGAACGCCTCAAAAAATGAAATTAGACATTTCGGAAACATTGTGCAAACAAGTTTACGTTTAATGTATACAAATCAATTAAAAAAAAAAAGGCAAATCAAATCGCGCGTTTTCATTAACTTTTCCAATAAGCTCAACAAGCGTTAAGTTTTGTTTTCACGTTGAAACCGCGGCGACAATCAAATCCGCACCGCCACGGTCATAAATCAAAATGGAGCCGAACGAGCGTTAGCGTTGGCCCGGGTGTAACAGAACGCGGCCGTCTAGCGTTACAAGCCTGATCCGCACTTGTATTAAACTGAACCGAACAAACCGTACGCGTGATCGTCACGCTCCATCAGCTGCTATTGCCAGGGGTAATGAGCCGAGCACGTGATCGTGGATGCAGCCCGAAAACCGTAAAATAACGTCACCACTGACGGTCCTCTGATTTAATTCAATACCCCTAACTAATTCCGTTTACAATCTGGGTAATTGGCCTCGTTCGTTCTAATATTATACAACGCTTGAACTAATAAGACACTTTACATATTCATACATTTCGTACATTTAAAGCTAGGAAACGTAGGGTAATTGTTTCGGCAGTCATTTAAGGCCAGTAATCAAATATCTTAAGTGTTATTATTAGACTGCAGATGTTTATGCAATTTTTAAGAAAGTCGAATGAAATAATATCCTATTTTTGATGGGAGCAGCCTTTGTAGATCCAAAACGACTAAAAATCGTACTGAATTCTATCAAATTTTATATGCCAGCATTTTTTCAACATTTTCATACGCCATAAACGCATAAAGATACGCAGTCTAGTTATTATCGTTAACACACTATTTCCTAAATTTTGTATATGATGAGGCGAAGCTATGCATTGGAAGAGAGGAATAGGTTGACCATAGTGATCATTCAAATCTATAGGAGTTCGTTTGTATAATAACCTAACCATTTTTTATCTCATAAACTGTCGAAACTTGACGGCCCCGAATGGGAATACCATCTTCACTCTTCAGGCATACCAATACAGTCTTTACTCAATATATGTCCCAAATATCTAGCCGATAAAAGTCCTAGAACTATCCCCACTACCGCGGGGAATACCCCGTGAGGGGGGCCAAGAAGCTCCAGAGTAAGTATCATCGGAATTATAACATATTTGGTATTATTTTCATTAGAAAAATGTCACGAATATGTTGGTGAAAGTCCCATAAAAAAATAGGTGGTGTATCAAAGAATAGTATGTTCCAGCTGATATATGTCCTTGGGTAGACCTGTGTTGTGGACATATATCGAGAAAACACTGTATCTCGCGTTTTGGCGTAGCTTCAACATCGGAGTTATTATAAAAATAATATCCGATAAACCTGTTCGTATATGTTCGAACAACTGTCAAAGGTGAATACCGTGAATAAATAATTGTAGAAAGTGTCGCCGATAAAGGGGACGCCGGGAGATTCGGTGCTCCTCACTGCGAGCAGTGTGTCGTAAATTTGGTATAAAATTTATGCGACAAAATTGTAGGTTGATATAGGGTGCGCAATACGCGGAGATACCAGGGCGTTATGATGCATGGACACGGCGGAGAATTAATGCAATAAAATATCAACGACGCGCATCCCCGGAAACTACACGCGTGTGTCTAGTGACACCGTCGCAATTCCTGCTGGCGTAATCGCGTCGGCCCCGTGCGAATCGTGTCTCCTTTGTTTTTGTTTTCTCGTTCTCATCGGTTTGCTCAAACCGATGAATTCCCGATAAACGTCGGCACGCGTTTGCCGAGTCCAGACAAAGCTCAGGGGATACACAAAAGCTTAAAGCTTTCTACGTTTATCCGCACGGGAACGGATCACTTTTATATAAATGTTTTTCCGGAAACTTATAACCGACCTGTTTCGAAATTTAGCATCTATCTGAGAACATGCTTCGATTAGCTGATTAAATATTTAAATATTTGGAAATACTGTCAATCGATCGACCATTTGTTATTCTACGCTTAGAATTCAATTCTAATTGTGAAATAAATCTTTCGTCGAAATTACTATGTTTTCTCTGAGAATCAATACCTTTGTTAACCCCTTGCCGTATAATTTGATTCGTGCTTACATAATTTCTTCGAAAAAAAGAAAAGAAAATTTACATGTATTCTTGCATCCAAGATTTTAAAGTATTTCTACACAGATTTAATGCTTGTCTCACCTATCAAAAATGTTTACCAAAATATGATTAAGCTTCTACAAATAATTTACCAAAATATTCAGCTTCTAAAAATAGTTTCTGTGTTCGTCAACATGTTCTTAGAAAACTGAGTTTGCACTACTTAGAAAAAGACAACTATTCTAAAAATTTAATAAACATAAGCATGAAATCATATTAAGAAATCGATAAAGCAGCCTTGAAAAATAAAATTTCAATTGTGCATCAATTTTTCGACCATTTTCAAATAAAAGAGTTGCTCACTCTGTTAAGTTTGTTCAATTTAATACGTGCTTCGCCATACTGTTTGAGCCTCTTTCTAATAGCGGCATATTTTCGAACAAACATCGCAGATTTTCGAAAGCGTCCGCACGTTTTCGTTGATATTTATGCGACCATAATCCAAAGGAGCTAAAAATTTTCCCGGGTCCCGATATTACGGTGGCGGGGGTTTTGCATAATGGGGTTACGCGTTTTCGAAATTTATGAATGAACCCGATTACGATACGTGTTTAGCACAGCGAATACCGGTGTCGCGTTATTTATAAGCAGAAAAAGAATGAGCGGTGCACGCACACCGGATGCAATTTGGTCGCGTTAAATTCAGCACCGGGCACTTCCTGCAGTTTGCCGCGCTGATATTCAGCCTAAAGCATTTCATGTTTATACAGTGTGTCCGTAAACGCAACGAGGGAATCGCAAAATCGTCGGAACTATCCAGTATATACGGCGCGCCACAATTGTCCGGCGAAATTTCATCAATATGTTCTCGTAGTAGAAATAGAGCGAAAAAATATTATATAAACACCGGTCGTTTCAAACTTTATTAAAATGTCGAAGCGGAAGCTCCGGATTTGATCAAACCAAAACTAATGGATCGATATAAAGAATGAATAATATTTTCGCTTAAGCCGAATCGAAGTCGATAGCAATTAATAATAGGTGCTACTGAAACGGTCTAATAATTTTACATGGAATGTTATAGATAGATGACCGTATCGATTTCCATTTCTCGCCTAGATTACATTAATAGCAGAAGTACTCCGACTACAGTCTATAAAATATTATAATTTATTATTAGTATTTTACCCTCCCCTTTTTATCGTTTCTTTTCTTCAGGTTAAATAGTGTTATTTAAACTCATAAAGTATACCGATTATATACATATGTCATCGTGTTTGTTTTTTATAAAATACTGTAAATAATATTCTTCAATAAACAATTTTTCAGGAGAACATATTGAAATTAGGAATGCATTGTTATACATAACCGAAATGAATAAAGAAATTATTACCGAACTAAATGAAAATTTTTTCTATCTACATTTTATAATTGCAAATATATTGAATGGAAAATGAACACTTCGTTTTTTACATTTTATTTTACAATTGCTGAAATCGAATACGTTAATAGAATTGGAAAAAGCAAAAGCAAAGCTTGTTATTGACTTGTATGTGTATTTTTCTTTCTCACTACCAATTATCGATTTATAATGTGAACCCAGTATAACAATGATCCATAAAATCTTAGACCACCATGTACAGACTACATGTCGGCGAAATATACTTATCCCTATCAGGATGCCGTGATAATAATCTAAAAACAGAAATCACCGTCGAGCACATCCCTTAATTAAATATTAGTGAACATTGGCCAGAATTTAATTGGATATTGAAATGAACACGCGTCGATTTATTATGAACACATTTCGGTAACAATACACAGCTCTCCGCAGGTCATAAATTCCAATTTGAAATGTACAATATTTAACCCGCGCTACGTTATTTACTTCGTCTACTTAACCGGCATTATGGTATTATCTGCCATCCAATTATAGGGTGCATTCGTAGAATTTATTGCCTCGTTTGTTTCTCAACAAAAACCCGCGTCTAAGGAATAAATCTACCTCTAGGGTTTAACCCCACATCCCACAGCTATCCAGGATATTACTGAGGAAACTTGTTTCTATCCACATGCATATTTAATAGCCTATTTCTTTCCGTGTACTGTCTCCTTTTCAGTTGCCTCCCTTTATATCGAATAATTGTTGAACCGTTTCAGTTTATATATACAGCGAAAATTAGCAACCAATAAGTTCCATAACACAAGCTAAAAAAGTTAAAGTTAAGCTAAAAAATATCAAGTCCATATTTGTCTGGATTAATATTCTTATCGAATCACAGCATAGTAATCTTATCCTCTGTGTTAACCCTTCACCGGCATACTCGGTTGCTGAGTTCAGAATTTTTTATTTTCATTGCTAACAGGTTTAAACGTCTAGCTAAAGTAACAGTTGCCGTTAAATTGGAGAGTATAATAAGTACCTCAGGATTTTCTCAGATTTTAAAAAATCTTATAACAATAAAAAATCAAACTATACAAATTATAATAATTATAGTTAAATTATAATAGTGGCAATATAATTAAAAAGACGTAAAATAACATTTTTTCTAAAAATCCATCTATATCCTGTACTATTCGCTATTTCTGCCACTATTTACGAACTACCCGGTATATGCTCGTTCGTGTATTTCAAACATTAATACTACTACAGATTAGGATCCGAAATTAGCTCGTAAACGCATGTCAGTGTTCCAAACGCGGCAAGGACTCGCGCCACTGTCACGAGGCAACTCGACGACAGCGTTTTAGTGTCTTCGTACGTTCCAGATAATTCAGTCAATTCGTTCCACAGTCCGTGCGTTACTTTCCAGAACAATTTCATACGAATTGAACTGTAAAGTAATTGTAAAAGGAATGCTATTGTTTGATCGGCGCCGAATGTAGAAAAGAACAACGAAGGTCTAGAGGCAGTGCGGAAAGTTCTAGGGCCTTTAAGGGTCAGGCATTTCGGACATATATAGAGTACACACTGTACGTAGCCTTGCGTTCCCATACTATAAAACAATTCTGAAATATTATACTAACCTTCTTACTGTTCTAGGCTTTCGAAAAATCTACAAAAATTCAGGAATAGCGATCGTTAATATGTATTGGTAAAATGTCGTTGAAGGTCATAAATGACTTCGGCACAGGCCTAGAACTCGCAGGAGTCTGAGGATTGAATGGCTGACTGCTCGACCAATTACGCCGCTTGAAATTTTAAAAGATTTCTCCGTTCTTTTTCCGTTTGTTCTTTTTCTCTACCACCCACGGGAATTATTGCACATCTCGACACACCTGTGCTATCGGCCGGATGAAAAGATATAAAGCCATCAAACGGTCAGTTGCATGTTTGTTCATTTTTTTTTTTTTTTCGCAAAGTTCCGCACACAAATCCAAGCCAGGCCTTGACAAGTGATAACTTTTAACTAGAGGATCGCGTATGCATAACGCAACCGGTTCCTCCGCATCCGTCTATTCGCATCTGTTCGAAATCGATATCTCGAGGGAACGGTCGTGGAAATTAACACGCGGATTGACAGTTGTTACGACGAATCTCGATCGTATTCGTACGATAGTTTCGTGCGTTTCAAGAACGCACGCGGGGCCCCGTGTTTGTGTACACAGAACCAGTGCCGTCGGGTTTTTTTCCGTTCCCCGCCGATGAAAATATTTACCAGAACAGTTGTGGTCATGCAACATTCGACAGGACAGCGTTATCGGGGAAAAACAAAGTGCCAGGTGAACGGGCGATACCCTTGATCCACGGATTACTTTTTACACTTGTTTCGTTCCAAGGATCGCGTCAACCACTTGTGCGTGAATTACGAGATCGACAGGTTTCGCAGTGCGTTGAAATCCGCAATTCCGTTGTTGACTACTGGACTGTGGACTTCGTGCATTTATGACAAAAACGAGCACAGTGATTTCTCTATATATGTCGTCAAGGCCTGGATGATAAACGTCGCGGAATTATCCCCACTACCGCGGGGTATACCCCGTGAGGGCCCACGAAGCTCGAGAAGCCTCAACGAGTGTAAAAATAACACAGCTAGGGTATGTCTCCTGGATGATACATGTCGCTGGCAAGATCCGTGTTGTTGACATATACCGAGAATTCACTCTGCTTTGTACAATTTACGCATATCACTTTTTAGTTTGCATAAAGATCCGTAGTCTATTTGATTACTACAACAACTTGGGCATTTTGTTTTATTGAGAAAAAAGTGTTGATGTCTAGCAGAGGGAATAAGAAAGTTAAGAAAATGGCCAATAAGAAATGCCCAATGACAAGTCAATGATATTTTCGTCAGAGGTCATTTGTGGTGGTTTTAAGACGAAAGACTATTCGAGACTTGTGAAACATGTAGAATCTAAAAGATTGTAATGTGTAATTTAAAAAAATTTATATGATATTCATATGAATTTATATGAGATCACGAATATGATTCTCGTAAGGATTTGATTTGTAAAGGAAGTTTATCTATGCGCACAGTCGTGGTCCTCCAGAATGGTTTCTTGGTAAATGCTACCTTGTTTTTACCTTCCCCTCGCAAACTAAAACTCCGTTTCCAATTGTGAACGTCAATGAACATTCCCAAGTTAATAGATAGAGGAGGTAAGACGAATGAAATGAGATAGTTTCTTGATTGCACTCGCAAAATACTTTGTATTCAAGGAACACACGGATCTTCGGAATTCAACGAAGTTAAACATTACCTAGAACACAAATCGAAATAAATGTGGAACGAATTCTCACTAGAACGAACAAATAGTGCAAATTACCTTACAAATTGAATCTTACCCTGAATGAAACCGACTCGATAAATAAATAGGTAATAAACAAATACACTGATAGAGAACATGTTGTGAATACAATCTGATTTTCGTGATGAGAAACTTTAAAAGAAAAAGTATTCAGAAACACTAATTATTAGTATTAAGTATTAAGCGAAACATAAAACAAAGGCATACTTTCGATAAAGCTCTTATTGTACAGTATCCTACATATTTATTTATGATATAAACATAAGTAGAAGAAATATAAAAATAGTAAATTTCCCCTCAAGTAAGTAATGCAAGCTCAACAATTATAATAACAAAATGCTGCAACTGTTCTCGTTCTGGAGAAACCAATATACAGGGTGTCCCAAAAACGTACTTCCGTGAAAGGGGAGGTTACTGCGGTCATTTGAAGCAACTTTTTCCTTTGCGAAAATGTTCTCCGCGACTTCACCAATCACAGCGCGGCTATGGCGGACGGATTCCGGCTCGGCCAATGCCAACGCCACGCTCAATGGGATCCACGCTGTGATTGGCCCGTGTTTTTCGTTAATAACTCGTAAACAAAGCCGCGGAGAAGATTTTTGCAAGGGAAAAAGTTGCTTCAAATGACCCCAGTAACCTCCCCTTTCAATGAAGTTCAACAGTTTTGGAACAGCCTGTATTGTTAATACAGTAAGAATATTTTTGTCACACGATACATACGAAATACAACATAGCCACATACCTTCCGGCGAAGCGAATTTCACAGGTTTCTGAACGAAATTCTGTCGAATTGGAGTTCGCTTTAGTTTGCCAAAATATTGAAGCATTTTAATTTAATAGGGAACAGATTGCGTCGGAGCTTAGATATAACATAGTTTTTCTCAGAGTCGGGAACTCGACTTTCTGCATTAATAAGCAACTATCGCTGGGAAAACGGGGGCGAAAGCGGGACGCGCGCGCGTACCAGCCGCATAGATATATATCAATACGCGGGGGAGTCGGACTTCGAAATTAGCTTGCGGATCGGTGGCTACAGTTTTAAATGTACCAAGAGCCGGCCAGAGTCGGCTGTCACGATACGCTTTCGACAGGCACAGCTGCACACCCCGAACAAAACATGCATTCTCCATTCTGCTGTCGAATATGCAGAGAGGCTTTTAACAATTCATCAATGCCGACAATGGCGGGCTCTACTTGTAACCCTTACCACGACATTTTACGATCTTCCTGTCAGCCCGGGGCGTCGTCCGTGACGCGTACGTCCATCATCATGCGATTCGTGTTACCCTTATCGCCATCGTTTCATGTGAACTTTCTGACATTTTCTGTGACTCGAAATACGAACCCTCTAAGACGCAGCTCTCCACTGTTCAAGTATTTTTTAACACGTTCGTTGCTGATACGAATTTTTTTCGTTGCAATTTTTGCTCATTAAGCGCAATGTATCTTCTTATGAAGAGAAGAATTTGTTTTATTTATTTCCTGTTGATTGTCAAGTGTTACCAAAAATTTTGTACGATTTTTATTAGGGGGCCATGTTACCCTGACTTTTGTAACAGGACCAAAAATGATTTATTGTATTTCGAAATTATGTTTCTTTTACTTCCGTCTTTTATCGCGTGTAACCTTATCGGTTTACCTACATTTTAAGATAGGAATCCAAATGAATGAAACTAGGGGCCACGTTGCTACCCCTTCCTTTAGGTACTTTTTGTAATGATAGAAATACTTTATCTAATTTTCCCGCTGGCTGCGCGAGTCCGGCTATTTCAATCCATCGATGCGCGGAAATCCGTCCGGCGCGGCGTGTCGCACGTTTGCCGTCGTTTAACAATAAATATTTCACCGGCAGAGGCAGCTTTATGTCCCTGTTGATGAAGTTGCACCATCCGCGGTCGCGATGCCTCCAAACCGCATGGAACAATATCCTTAAGTGGCTCTGGAAATAGCACGAGCTCGCACGCCGCGTCGCGGCGTATCCTACGCGAACAAAGAAACAAAGATACATGACTACTAACTGCGACGACACAAAACGGGAGACGCGTTATTATCAGGATAGCGCGGCACCGGTATATAATTCAAGGCTGTCCTCGGCGAAACGCGACGTTATAAAAGCCGCGTTATGGCTCGCGGAAAGACTTGCGGGAAAAGGAACGAGTCCTAGACGGTGAATTTTGCAAAGTTTTACGAGACCCGATACACCCTGTTGCTCGGAAAAATATTGTGTTTCCATTGTAGGCGACGACTGTTGCCGAATATTAGCTTTACGTCATCGGGGGAAAAAAAGAGAAACGACGACGACGACGACGACGACGACGACGACGACATATCGGTTCAGAGAGTATTCGTCGGGCGAACGACAGATCCTGGACCAACCCGCGGTACAGAGGGTTTTCCGATTAATCCTTCTATCCAATAGTTTCAATTAAAAATCCGATAACACCCGACGTTCAGAATTTCAAGGACGGCACAGAGAATGTGTTAACGTGTAGGCCAGTGCTGTTCGGCAAACTTTGCGGCGGGCATGGGCACGCGTCGATGCCCGCAGGCGTGGGTAAGGGCAAAGTTACGGTCAAATGACGTCATTTGATTTAAAGCGGAGTGGGGGAAAAAACTTGTTGTTTGTACAACGTTGCCCGAAACGGCGTGCTTTATACAGTGTTTATTCGATATTTGTCCAAAACAAGGGTCTAGCTGGTGACATATATCGGGCAGGAGATACTATTCTTTACTATCTCACGGGATATACCCCGCGGCAGTGGGGATAGTTCTGGGACTTTTATCGGCTAGGCACTTGGGACATATACAGAGTAAACACTGTACACTGCCCTTACGGACGATAGGGCGCCCACCGAAGCCCGCGGACATAGCTGAGGGCAATGTGACGTCAACGGGAGAAATGTTGTCATAGGCTGAACCATCGAAAGGACGCGTGAGTCGTTGCACGCCAAGTCGCTTGTGCGATTTTAATTGGAAAATATGTTACAAATATGTTGGTAAAAGTTTCATAAAAAAAATAATTACGAACAAATTTGTCGACGTTTTGTTTACTCGTTATTCTTTCCTACGTTCAACGTAAACAGTAAGGGACCAAAGAATAATATCTGTGCACGCTATAAGCGACATTTCGGTCCCGGGGGTTCCACACTTAAAGTTTGCATTGTACTGGTGTCTTTAAAGAAAGCGGAGCATCGCCCGTAGACTTATAGCCTAAACGTGAACACTTTTACGTTACGATGGTTGGCACGCGGGATTGATAGCTGAAAATTAGTCGGAAGGTCGGTCGACGAAAGTTTCGAATACGAACACGTGACATCCGGGCAGATACCTACATCGGCGGTGCGATGACAAATGTAAGTCAAGAGCAGATTTCTCTGACCGCGATTTCCCACTCATAAAAACATCAGAAACCGCGACCGGACTCCAGCCCGGAGGTAGTACTGATACCGCGTGATTAATTAAGTGCACGGCGATAAGTCCGACCGTGGGCGATCGTCGGAAAGTACTTCATTGTGATGACAGAATGCATCTGCCGGCAGCAGACACCTGTAATTCAAGATGGCGAACGAGAGCAAGCCGAGGCATTCAATCACCTCTCGACAGGTCGACGAGGCTGCCGCAACGGCGCCCGACGAATTTCCAATAGACATTTAATTATCCCAAACAACGGATGGCGTTGCCTTTAAATTTCCGCGAGCGTGAAGCAACCTTGCTTAATTCGAACACCGCCAGTTGCCCTTTACTCTCACGCTGACAACTAAAAATAAAATGTCGCAAAAATTATTCTCGCAATCCCTCCTTACACTGCGTCATATATGCAGGGTGTTCGACTACAGGTGGTAGAAAATTTAAGGGGTGGCACCCCATGACAATATAAGACTAAAATGACAATGCCGCCTAGAATGCGGCAACCCGGCCAACAGAGGTGCATGTTGCGTACGTCGTCATGCACCTCCTTACACTACATCATAAACAGAGTGTTCGACTACAGGTGGTAGAAAATTTAAGGGGTGGCTCTCGACGACAATATAAGACGAAAATGAATTGTTTTTTCGTCAATAATCATTAAAAATCCGCCTAAAATTCGGCAACTCGGTCAACAGAGGTGCGTACGTCATAGAGGCGCGCGACAATCACCTTTACAGCCAACTCGTTGCCAGTATCATATATCACTGTTCAATGTGTATTTCGTGAAATGAATAGCTTTGAAATTTTATTAATTCTTCGGCCAACAGCCAAAGTGTTAATAAATCTTGGGAACAAGTGCGTTAAACGCAGACACAATGTTTGGACAATTCTCGGCAGGACTTACTGACAATGAGTGTTTCTGTGTCGGACGTCTAGACTCGCCAGGGAAACTACCAAGGCCACAGGCAGAAAAAAGGAAGTTAGCTGCCTCTTGCAGGTCCACTCGGTGATGATGTTGGACCATTGTAGTCACAGTGGTTGGTAGCTCCATATCGCAAGGTCGGTTGGCTTTCGAGGCCAACGTTTCATCTGCTTGGGCACTGCCTATGCAGAGACACTAGAGCTTTAGAAAGGGCCCACCAACGTAGACGTACCTAGGACCTGCAATCTCACCGTCAAATTTGTAGCATGTTAAAGTTGTGGTCTAGCACATCAGCTATGCGGGTTGATTGAACCTGTCGACTAATCCTTCATCCAAAGAGGCCGCATAGAGCTACGGACCTATAGATTAGAGCTATAAACGAACAGCTCCAGGCACTTGTCGTGGACGTTAAGGGGGTATTACCGTGCGCATGCACGTTTCCAATGCAACATTTGGAAATTAATTTAAAGAAAACGAGACTCAAGATGACGTTCTGCACATGTATTTATTTATGTTTGTCATCAGATATTTTACAGATATTTTCAGATATTTTTTTTTATTTTAAAAATTGTAGACGTTATTATGTGACTTTTCAATCGTGAATATTTAGGACGACGTAACGCGAGACAAATGAAATTGACATAACACGAAGTTTGGCGCAATCAGCGTAAATATGACATAATTTAAGTGGATATTATGGCACAACAAAGTGAAATCCATCCAGTGAAATGTCTTCGTCAACGTGTCACTTGATCTGCAAGTACAACTGTGACAATAAAATTAAATTGCAATCTATGTTACAATTAATAGAGTTTTACGTTATACGACGAATTGTGTTATGTTATGCTAGTAGAAAACTTTCAAAACGATAATTGAATAACATACTTTTAAATTATCGTTTACAAATCGAGATGATACTGTAATTGTGCATATTGCGTACATTTTTATATTAATTTATAAGGAATAAATTCGTGTAACACAGAAATTGTATAATGTCTATTTCATTGTGAATATCTAAAATTGAAAAATATTAATAAGTCATTTAAACTGATAAAACCGGAAGAAAAGATGATTTGTATACGATAGCTGAACTCTAATAAGCACGTCGAACTTCGCTCCTCCGTATTTAAAACTTCGAATAGACGAACGTTCCTTCTGCACATATAAAAAAGAATTGACCAAGTTTTCTCAGCGGAGAAAGAATTATAAGTTAAGAAGAGAAGACGTAATACCGCCTAAGAATACACGATGTAAAAAACTCCTTATTCACTAATTCCTTATACACTATAACCTTCGTTACTTATTCAGAAATATAATTAATGTTTCTGATATTTTTCATAGCTATCTTCGAATTCTAGAAACTAAACAACGATCGACGAAAGTGCATCGCCCTTAATCATTTGTCCTTATGTAATCAATTTTTGTCCACGAAGAACTGTCCCTTTTTAGGGGTTTAGCAAATAAATTGTTCAATTGATTTGCGATACGTTCGAGTCTTTGCGATACTCGGTTCAAATTCGATTCGAAAAAATAACATTTCTACGCGCCAACCGAAAAGCAATGTGACTCTGCCGTTTGATACGAGCACCCTCAGCGACCATGCACAACGTGCTTGCAAAACATGCCATTTTTCTCTGTTTTAAAGTAGCGTTATGAAAGCAGCCGATGTTTCGCTTCTACGACGGGGGTCCCGCTGCAACCAGAGGGGTGCGCGAATATTTTCCTTTTCATCTTCGTTGACGAGCTGACAGGAAAAGAAGAGAGCAGAGAGAATCTCGGGCTAACGAGGAAAATCGGGGCCATGAAATTCAGGCAAATACAAATAGAGAGAAGCGGAAATGTCGGAGGAAGCTGGCACGCTTCGAATGCTTCGGTGTCTGGCTTGACCTGTCTCCCGGCGTATCCGGAGTAACCCGTAAGAATGAAGTGATGCTCTCTCTCTCTCTCTCCGTCCGGAAACAAATGCAGAATCCGCAAACTGCACGCTGCCCAGAATGATGAATGAAATGTTAGGAGAGTAACGGCGCAGCGAGAAAGATCGACCGACCACGTACGTTCGCATCGCTAAAGGTGGACCGTAATTTTCTGCCGGCGCGGCGGCATTTCAAAATCCCGTCAAAAGATCGCAATCCGCGAAATCAAAATATTCCTGAACACCGCCGAAAAAGTCGAGCTGTTACCACAGCGTGGACACGCTACTGACCAACATGCTATCGCATGTCCGATAGCACGACTAAATTTTATCATTTCACCGCTCATCACCGACGGCCGCATATTAGTAATTTTAGTCGTTTGCAGTAAACAAATGACTCTTGAGTTTCTTGAAATTCAGATGAGCTAAAATGGTCCACGAATTTAGCGATCGATGAGATCATAATTTTTTAGAAAACATAAGAATATCCTTGCTAATTTCATTGTTGGGACTATTATAATAAGAAAAATATTCAAGCGCAGACAAGAGTCATAGAACGTCGAGCAAATTTGTAAAAACGTTTTCCAATAGCTGTAACTCTCCAGTAGCTCCAAAGCTGGCCGCTAAACACTTCCAAATTATAAAAAGCATGCTAACAGTCCGATGCAAAGCGATAGATTGAGAATTTTAAGCAATTCTTTGCCTTTAAAGTGTGTGTTCCTACATTCTTCAAATTAAAACGTTATTTAGCTAATTATGACGAGGACCTCGCTCGCCATCTGGCAGTGAGACCTGCAAACTCGAAACTACAGGACAGTCGAAAGGTACAGAAACAAAGACAAGGTATACCTCGTATGTGATAAAACCGTTCATTCGATATTACCGCTAAGTCGTGAACGTGAGCATATTAGCACAGACAAGGTATACGAGTAGACCAATTACCATATGGGGTATCGTGTCTCACGATCTGAAATACCGACATCGTTCACAACAACTAGATTTCTTACGCCCTCTACGCTGACGAACGATAAATAAAAAGCCACATAGTTATATGTATATGGCTTATGGATCAGAACAGATCTAAAGCTTTTCCTAATAAAAAGAAAACCTCCGGGCGTGAGAGCTCTCATCTACTCTCTGATAAAACTATTCGCGCCATTCATAATTACTAGAGATTTTCTCTCTGTAATCACATTGGACAACAGAACAACAAACAACGGAAGTAGCGACAACAAGAAAAGCTGTTTAGTATAAGTTTTTTAAAGTTTTATTAGAATAAATGTGTCATATTTCATTAATACAATATTGTAGAATTTTAAATTGAGTTACATAATTCAAGTTCTTCTGGTACAGAGATTTTCTTATTTAGATTGTAATAATGATTTATTATACCAGCTCCTAGAGCATCAGCTATAATATTAATGGTGGTTCTTATACGATCTCTGCAATGTAATATTTTAATTGAATACGCTAACTAAATTTTTGGTTTTACATATATTGATGGATACTTACACAAACCAATCTATTGCAATAATTAATGAAACATCTTCTACTGGAACTCCTATAGAGTTGAGTACCATTATTAACATTACATAGCCACCACTAGGCAGACCAGCAGCACCAATACATGATACAGTGCATGTAATACTAAAATCGTTACCCGAATAGAATCATATAAGTACACTTATATTGTATCTCTATAGATTTTTTGTCAATATTTGTAATACTACTTACCTAATTGTTATGATTCTCAACAGCGAATATTGTAGTCCATGCAACTGAATGATAAAAATTGCTCCAATATTTTCATATAATGCTATGCCATCCATGTTTATTGTAGCACCAATTGGAACAATAAATTTAGTTATTTTGGAAGGTATTCCAATGCTTTCCAAGCATGCAATTGTCATAGGAACTGTAGCTGTACTAAATTTTAATTTTGACAATTCATAATTTTTCTGACTGAAAATAATTTAATATATAACTTAATTACCTTGACGATGTTCCAAATGCAGTAGCAAAAGCTGGTCCAAGTTTGGATATAATTTTGTATGGAGATTGTCGTACACATATAAAATACACGAAAGGGAGTAATATAAAACCTTGTATAATTAAACCACTAAATACAGTTAACATATAAACACCCAATCGTTTTAATATACTTCCAAAATCATCTACTTCCAGAATTTTTGCAGAGATGAGAAACAATACACTTACTGGCACTATCCTAAATAATATAAATTTTTCTTTTTACTATAGTTCGATATTCTCTCCATGATTCGTCAATGACAATTATATTTACATTATTGCCCAACTCATGATCTTCATCATTGCTTCTGATAAAGAATAGAAAAATATTTTTAAATGTTCACCTTTTTCATCTATTTTTCCAATAGCTAGACCCAACATTATACTAAAAAAAACTAAGCCTAAAACATTTGTTCCTGGTGCATTCCTATGATTTATTTGCCATTCAGCTAATGGTACTATGGGGAAAAAAATAAACTTTGAAATGATCAAATTTTTGTAAAATCATTCCACTATATTTAGAATGAAGTTTCCTCTATTATTCTTCAACATACCGGAGTTATTTTCTGGTATTTCTAACACAGTTTGATACTAAAACAGTATACTTATCAGTGTTATGTATCAATAACAATGATTATGTAGAATAAAAAATTCTGTTACCTGATTCAAACATGCATTCATCAAGTTTTCTGGTATCAAATTTCTGTGATACAAAAAAGTAGGATTAAATCAAAATATGAAATAAAAATTAGTGTAGAAGAATGAAGAAATTAGTGAATAATGAAATACCGAAACAGATCTAAAATTGTGTCAATTGTCATGGAATATCGAGTTGAATGTTGTGATAAAACATTTTCATTTTTGAGAATTTCCCCAGGTCTTATTGTTTGAACCAATATTACGCTCAATGTTATCCCGAGTATCGTTGTCATTGTGTAATAGCACAATACCATTAGTCCAATTTTACCTATAAAATCGAACTATACATCTATAATATCAACTTCCAAAAATGTTATCAGACGTTTCATTTATTCTGTATTTACCTGACTTGTTCAAATTACAAGTAGCACTCACAATGGTAGATATTACAAGAGGCAATATTAAACAATTAACCAACCTCATGAATAGTTCTCCAGGGAACTTGAGATACATAATACTTCGCGCTGGCCATGGTTGAAGTGTAAAGCTTTTGAGAATACTACCTAATATAATTCCAGCGCACACACCGAAGATTGTCCTTAATATTATTTTTTGCTTCAGCAGAACCTTTGTCACCTTCATATTTATTATAACGTCGCAAGAATTAAATTTTATGTGTACTTTTAGGTATATCACAGATTTGCAATTTGAACTAAGAAAATCACATTTCCTTCCATCGTTTTACATGATCATTAGTTATGTAAGATCTTGTTCTATCTTATATCTACAAACGATAAGAATTCTTATCTATTGTTCTAAGGTGCATTCGTCAAAATCTAATATATTTATTCAAGTATTCTATTTCCTACAGATGGAGAATGTTACCTTCAGCAAAATATCTTATTACAGCGGACATACTTACGTTCTTTTATAATATTGTAGATGTAGTAGTTCCTTCGATTAGAAGTAGTAGTAGAAGTATTAGTAAACAAATGAACAAACGATAAGTGTTGATATTTTGCCTTTTATTTATTTTGCACCTATTACAATATAATAAATATGATCGTGCACAATACATGAAGGATGTGTATTTACACACGTTTTTGTTCTTTAAATTTTCAGGCCATAATTTTACGTATTTGTAACTGAGTTCGCATTACCATGCTATATATCTTTAATCATTTAATATAATTTATACATATCTTTACAATTCTGTATCGTCTTTCAAGTTAATTGTTAAAACATCACATTATGCATTTCGTCTGCATCCAGTCTTCTCAAGAAAAAGAATCTCAAATAATCTATTATCGTTTCTTCAATAAAATGATTACTATTAATCCTTAGAGTTCCAATAATTAGTTCACTGTCGTTTATATGAAGTTTATTAGTGAGATCAGTAAAGAAATTTATTAACGTTACATTTATACAAAGTATGTTTCGTAAGTTTACATATCTAAATCTACATATTTTCCTATGTTGTTTAATATTTGGTTTTTTATTCCGTATATTACTCAATTTCCACTGTAATCAGGGTTCTTTATAGACCTTTCTCTCTTGTGCTTCACTTTTTCAGGTGAGGTAATTTGATTTTGCTCAAATAAAAAGAGAAAAATTTGTTTATTGACTTTCGCTTTTTGGTAATTACGATTCGCCAGCCACAGTAACGGATTCCGGTGTCCTGCTGAGGTGTTTCTGTTAACACAACCTATATCACAGAAATTAAGACTGCGATTAGACATTCGATCTAGTGAAATCAACCGCGATTAAATATTCTTACATTTAACAATTAATTATTGATTGACATAAACTTGACACAATACAGGCACACTTAAACATAGATTAGTAAGACCAGTTATTCTGAAAAGATTAGAAAGGTAAAACTTTTAAAACTCACTGTTGCTAAGCGTAGAACTGTATTGCAAAATCTAATGTTATACATAGTTATTCTTGACCATGCAAAAATGTGTAAGTCATGATTTAGTAAAAAGGAATACAAATACATAATCTACTGATACCACTTCCAAAATTGGACACTGCGATTACAGTGCATAAGGATTGTCTACATCTATTTTTTATAAATTGTGTAATCATTCGGATATTGTAATACCATTTCACGAGACTACAACTAAACTTTCATAACAGAAAAAAAACCTAAGAACTCATACAACAATCTTTAAACGAAAATTAACAAACAAATCAAACGAAATTCAAGGAATAAAAATATTTAAAATCTAATTCTAAGTGTACAATTCGATGGAAACTGTATATATGCATGAAGCATAATGAAATTGGTGCATTGTAAGAGATACAACAAATATATTGTTCTATTTGTTTATACAATGAAAGTTTCTTAAAGCTTCTATGATTTATTCTTTTTTTTTTACATATGTTTAAGGTATAGACACATTGTTTTCATGATCAAAAGATGTTTCCTGCAATCCTTAAAAATAAAACTGATTCAATACCTTTCCCTACAAAGGCGTTTCCTTTCGTGCCTCTGCTTTCCACTGAAATCCATTTACTCGCGTCGTAATGGGTTTATTCCTATTAGTTGCATTCTCAATTCCATTTCTAACACCTGCTACTAGTCTCATGGCTGGGTTGGACACCAAGCCATTGCGCTTTGGTTTTGCATTACTTGCACTAAAAAAGAAATAAGTTGTAAAAGGTTTCATGTAATTTTCAATGGTATTAATAAAATTAATTCAATTATATGGTTATAATAACTAGACTGCGGATCTTTATGCTAAATAAAAGTTGTCTGCATATGTTATAAGAGAGGGAAGTTGCATAAAAATTGATTTCTCTTAATAATTTTATTAAATTGAAGATAATGTACCAGTAATACTAAATTCATTTGATGTTTCTTGTATATTGTATTTCCCATAAATGCATAAAATCCGCAGTCTAACAGGATAAATATCCACCTGTAACATGTAAGTGACAGATGAGGACAACTATCATGAGGGTTCAAATGATAGTTGCTATTATCGCATAGAAATAGAAATAGAAATAAAAAATCATAAGATAAAAGATTACCTGGCAGGTGTATGGTCAGAAGTGTGTTTCACACTCCTGCCAACACCAGCGCCACTATTCCCCAGAATTATCCTCATATGCGTGTCTCTAGTGAAATGAGTATCGGCTGAATTTCTCTTTTCGTCGAGCCCGTTCTTCTTGTCTTTGCCAACATTTAAGCCTAGCATCTCGTTCGTCAATTCGAATGGCTTGCTAATGTCATTCTTATCGATGATCTCGGTCTTTATGTTGATCGGCTCGTAGATAGCTGGCGTGTGACTGTAGCTGGTCAGCTGCGCCTTGTACGGTACGTTCTGGTTTCCAGTTATCAGGGAAACCCCCAACTGACTTTGTATCACGTTCGCTGCAGTTTTGGCGCTCGGTGGACTGGTGGTGTTCGTAGGTGAATAGGGTATCAGGCTGTCGCTTAATGGCGAATGAGGTGGCGAAGCATAGATTGGGCTCTGTGGTTCACTTTTCAATGGCGACAAGAGTTTGCTGAGCGGTCTGCTTTTTGCTCCTCTCGAGCATTGTTGGAGTTGTTGCGTGAAAGATAATGGTGTCTAAAATTATAGGAGTCAGATAACGGTCTGGTCTTTCGTGTGATCTGTGATCATAGCGTGTATAGATCAAGTTGATTTCTACGAAGCGTATGTGAACAAGGTTTTCGTTTATAGAGTGACTTCAAAGTGTGTATGAGTTGCGAGCGAGTGTGTTGTTGTTGCCAAAGTGAAACAAATCTTTTCATGGTTAGGATAAGAAACGATCTGTACACGAGTGCATGGAACAGAATGAACAAAGCATGCAGCGGTTAATGAAACGTGTGATGGATGAGCTGATTGGAAGTGGTATCGGAACTTGAAAATTCTTCGAGTGCAGTTATGAGTTAATGGTAAAGGTTTAGAAACTTTTTGTTACCTACTTTTATTACCTGATTCACCATTGAGTTCTGATTGAATTTCCCTTGATCGCTTTTTGTGCTGCCCGTCAAATTGCTGCTAGATTTACTGTTGCTCGAGTTATTGCCCAGAGAGACGCAGCTTCTTCTTTTCGTTGAATCTGGCGATTCTGCAGGACTGTACTGCGTAGAGAGAGGATTTAAAATTGCAGACGACGGTTTTGTCTCTGCTGTTGAATTGGAGGTCACCGAAGTAGCACTACTACTTCCACCTACATCATAAGGAATTTAAAAAGTATGCAGATTTTAACAAAATACTGTATTCACCATTTTCAAATAAATGAAACCAACCTCCATTAATACCAGGTCGGAGAATTCGTTGATTAGCAGAGTGTTCTTCAAGAAGCCTCACCACTGTGTCATGGCCACTCTTAGCAGCTACCTTAATTGCATTTCGGCCACAATGATCGGAATGACTGGGATCAGCACCATGATTTAGAAGTGCACGTACACAGTGTTCATGGCCTTCCTGCGCAGCTATACCTAATTTGAATTTATGAATAGGGACAAAAATTTAATTAACTTAGTAGGTGATGCTTGTGAAAGAAGGCACATGCGCATCTTACCTAAAGCTGTTGCACCTTGATTGCAAGTATGATCGGGGGTAGCTCCATGCTCTAGAAGTAGTCTGACAATGGCAGCATGTCCTTGCCAGGCTGCAGAATGAAGAGGAGTTCGATTCTCGTTGTCGCAGGCGTTTACATTGGCAGCACCTTCTGTCAACAGTAGGGCTACCATCTCAACGTGTCCTTGCCAAGCACTCACATGCAGAGGTGTTCTTCCCTGCAGAGTTGCAATGTATTTATTGATTTGGATCCTCGATACATGAATAGAAATCGACGAGGAAAACTAATATTAGAATGAAAATTCACATGGTCACTCACTTCTGAATCTCTACTTTCTACATCAGCGCGCGCATGTTCCAGTAAAAATCGTGCCATTGCTAGCCTATTTTCCAAGGCAAGGATGTAGAGCGTACTTCTGCCGTCCGCGTCTTTTGCGTTGACATCAGCATTGTGGGCTAATACTACCCTGACAGTGTCATAATGCCCTTCCAAAGCTGCAAGTCTGTATTCAGTTTTATTGATAAAAGAATAGTTTATAAAATGGACGGTAGGAGAACATTTTAATGCTCAGGAGACTAAAACTAGAGGAGCACCTTAGAGCAGTCTTCCCATCGTGAGCGTGTTGATCAATCGGTGCGCTATGTTGATCTAATAGTCTCTCAACGAGCGT
Source organism: Halictus rubicundus (assembly GCF_050948215.1). NCBI lineage: Eukaryota > Metazoa > Arthropoda > Insecta > Hymenoptera > Halictidae > Halictus > Halictus rubicundus. The sequence continues at coordinate 17,942,032 of NC_135152.1, read as the reverse complement.
ATAGTGTCCCTCTTGCGCTGCAAGCATCAAGGCTCCCTTCCCGTCATTGTCCGTTTCATCAATTTTGGCACCAGCTTCCAGCAATGCTTCGCAAACATCAATGTGACCTTCGAAAGCCGCGTAGTGCAGGGGTGTCCAGCCTGAATTGTCTCTATGTTGTTCATCTAAGCCTAGAATTTTGTAATCTTTATTTTTCTCTTTTCTTTCAATTATAATACTCGATTCATAATTGTCCTGGCAAGAGCGAAATAGTATATGCGATGTTGGAGCAGGGATCTGTACCTCTGTCTAGTAATTGCTTCACCACATCAGTGCCACCTTGGGCAGCAGCCACACTGAGGACGGTCCTGCCCTCGTTATCAATGCTGTCAACGTAACATCCCCAGAATAACAGAAGGGCAACAACCGATCCATGACCCATACTGGCTGCTGCCCACAAAGGTGTGCGCCCAGTAGCGTCGCAATGATCCACGTCCGCCTCGTATTCCAAGAGCAGTTCACAGACATCTCTGTGACCTTCGAATGCTGCTACCAGCAACGGGGTCATTCCGTCTTTGTCTTGATGATCAACTGCAGCTCCCCTCTCCAGTAATATTGTGACCACCTGTGACGGAGAGTAACGTTGATTCATTTAGATGTAAAAACCAATTGTGTGATTTACATATGTATTCTGGTATTAATCTAATAAACCATATTGTTCCGATGCCTCCGAACACAAAACAGAACAGTAAATATTAACGCGTGTTGTTCTTATTAGATAGACGAACCTTTGCATAGCCATGATTGGAAGGGACACACAAAGCAGCGACACTGAGTGCTGTTCTACCGTCGCTATCGGCATGATCGATCTCTGCCCCGAAGTCTAGAAGGTGTTCGACTATCTCACTATGACCCATGTAGGCAGCAGCAATTAAAGCGGTTCTGCCTTCGTCATCCGTTCTGTTGACGTCGGCGCCGTGCTGCAGAAGCGCTTTAACGATGTCTTCGTGGCCACCCCACGCAGCTGCTCTCAGAGCCGTTCGTTGATCCCAGTCAGCGCAATCCACTATCGCACCGTGCTCCAACAGCATTTCGACCACCTACGTGATTACGTGCGTTCTTTGTTACCTTTTTATTTATGATACAGTATTACAAGGTACCTCACCTGGCCTCAGCACTTTAAACATATCCTAGTCATGTGTTCCTCTAAATGTTTTTCTATTATCAATAGTAAGCGAGACCAAAGTTAGGTGGGGTGCTCTGTATATTAGCTACTAGACGCTAGTAATTGAAAGTTCAGTTACTATACACGGCGGACTATACAGGGTGTTCACGCTATTACTAACCGGCGTGTTCCTTGCAAATAATAAATATTAGACAAAGAAAATGAAATAGGAAAATGTAATACTGTTTTTTGCAAGCAACGCAGCGACAGGGACCGAGAGAATCTGACAATTTATGGGTCCAGAAAGGACACAGAGATACACATGATACTCACAACGGTTATACACATGCCTATCGAGTGCTGAAAAATTGTACGCGTTATTGATTTTCTAACGTGAATCACCTGAGTGTGTCCTCCCCAGGCTGCAGCTCTGAGGGCGGTCCAACCATCGCAATCCGCATGATCCGCGCAGGCACCAGCAGCCAGAAGCACACGGACCACATCTGCGTAGCCGTGTCTGGCGGCTAAGTTCAAAGGTGTCTGACCGTGGCGGTCTGTAGCTTCCAGTTTCGCCTGTAACGGTGAGAAATTCTTAATATACCACGCGGCGACCGCAGCTATGCTCTAGTTTAATTACATTTAAATGTTCTTAGAGGATGAGCTTATTACGTTGGTAAATGGAAATTCACCTGAGGGCATGTTGTTAAAGCCAACTCCAACAAAGATGCATTACCATCTGCAGCAAGTGTGTGCAGCACTGTTCGTCCGCAAGAGTCTGTTTGATTGATGTCTCCGCTCTCGCCGAGTAGTTCCGTTAACGGCTCGCTGGGAGACTCATCCATTGGGCTGACATCTTGCGAGACCTTTCGCAACAAGGTAAGATAATTGTTATTTAATCTTGTGATTCCATCTTTAATTATAATGGTGCACTTACACAAACCGCTAAATGAAGAAAGATTATACTGAATACGCATGTATACCTGACTAGAAGAAACAGCATCCTTGTTGGCTTCGTCTTCCACAACCTTCTCAGACGGTTTAGCTCCAGCGTCGATAAGTAATCTCAGTAGTTTAACTTCTTGCCTGGGCCAAAGGATACACTCGGAGCTGTCTAGGTAGCAATCTTCGATGGGTGCTCCGCTGCCAACCATCCAGAGTACCTGAAGGCTATGAACATCCAAATTGCAGTTCGCGGTTGCTACATTGGTAATAGATCGTTGGAGGTGCTGTCCCAGCACACAGATCTCATCGGGATTTAGGTCTGGCCCGCGAAGGGTGTAGTATGCAGCTAGCATGGCGTGGCCCTCGATGGCGGAACAGAGATACTTTTGGGTACAGTGTTTGACGTCGAGCAGCCATTCGGCGAAGCTATGGTGGAACAGCATCAGCGCGCCAGCACGGGACACCGAGATGACTCTTCGTAAGAGATGGAGGCGTCGGTTAAAGTCTTCCATGGTGATGCCTGTGCAGGCGGTTTTCACGCATTTGTAGAGGATCTCTTGAGTGATAGGCAATTTGGCAGCGAGAATCACGTTCAGCAGCGGCTGGACTTTGGCGAATTGCTTCCTGCTGAAGAGTCTTTGGCACAGCCAAAGGTAGAGACCGTTCAGTGTACCTGGTATCTCGCGGACCTCCCGCAGAACGATGAAGTTCTCGGCCACGCCGTCGAGAACCTTTTCCAGGTACAGAAAACAGCCGTTGCTCTTGATGTGTAGCTGGTTCAGCATCTCGGCCGTGTCGCACGAGATGTGCTGCCTGAACAAACGAAAGACGACCGTTGGTTCCTCGGCTACAATAAACTAAGGCAGGTACGTCACCATTGAAACAAGAGAATGTAAGGAACATCGTATGATAGAAGGACAATGTTTTGCAACGATTCAAAGAGATTATATCCTACGATCCGTTTTTATCAAAGCGCAACAATGACATCTTCGTTTACCTGAGCGCATCTTCTTGATCCAGCCGAGCAAGAATGTACTGCTGAACGTCTCGGACCACATGGGACTTCCTCAGATCGTCCAACGAGATCTTACGGAATCCAGTGAACATCCTCGAGATCGTTTTGCTCTGACGTCGAGCAGTACAAACCAGCAGCAACCATTGCGGGAAGAGGTGGTGGTGATTGGCCAACAGTTCGGCAATTGTCCTACTAACGTTCTCATTCTCCCTTCTCGAGTCTCTGGTACCGGTCTGCGGAGGATTCAGGGTCTGACCCTCGTCGATGGAGTCGACCAGCAGGAACAAGCAGCTCTTTGGCGGTTCGACTTCTAACAGGGGGAACAGGAGTGCCTTCTTCAACGCGTCATCGGGATCTCTGTCGAGGACGTCCGGTTGCAATGCGGCCTGTATCTCTGGGTCTGTTCGGAGTTTCTCGGCATAGGCTTCCGCCACCGCTTCTCTGGAAGTTAACGGGATCGTGGAGGCGTTGTTGGTGGTGGTTGTCGTTGCGGTGCTGCCGGGTGTCGGCGAGTTTGGCGACGCCCTGCAGAAAACGAGACCGAGCTGAACAGTGTTCTTCCATGCTGCATGGAATCTGACGAATCAGTGTGAAGCCAGGAGCAAGGTAAAAGGAAAGAGTACAGCGTTTACCGCTGTATCTTTGAAACAAGATAACAAAATGATAACTCACCACCCCCCTATTTTTACATAGACTACCACAAATATATTTCAATTTCAGTAAAATCCGCGACATGGTGCAAAAAAGTTATTCGCTTCACATGGAATGATTCGAAAGGAGGAGTCACGTTCTAGTAAGGACTTTAGCAGAGAGTGGAACGTTGATCACCAACCTGTGAATCCCATCCGAGCTAGCCTGTAGAAGCTGAGCGACCAAAGACCTGACGAACTGCGCCGGCGACAAGGAAGCTTCGCTTCTGGCTTGGCAGAAGTGCCTGGCGAGCAGTCTCCTGTTCAAGGACCTCTGGTGTCTAGCGTTCGCGCTGGTGGACGGCCAGGCTAGCTCGGCGCAGAGCGCGGTCTTTCCGCTTCCTGGTCCACCGACGATCAGCGCGCCGCAGGTCTTCGAGGCTGGCCTCTGCTCCAGGCAATGGGACAGCTTGACGAACGCCCATTCGCGGCAGAAGAATCGCTTCTTCTCGATCACCGGCGCCGCCATTCTCGGGCTCTTGGACTCCCTCGTTTTGTAACGCTTAACCGATAAACTGGATACTAGTAAACTTGGTGATATTACACTTCGTTGCTCGTCAGGATTCTGTACATGTCGATCTCCGAGGAGATCTCCGCTGTCATATCAAAGTTTTCGATAGTTCAAGTTCGAAGTAGGTCGTGCGTCGGGAGGAAAGAAGAGATATATCAGGCCGTTGGTAGGATGATCCTGTACGTCGTCGATTGGTATTCTAGGCGTCTGTGGCTCTCACCGAATCAACACCCAGTATTCGAAGCCCAACGAATCGGCGGAGAATAGCCTTCCAGCCGAGTCTAGATTAGCCGCAACGTGCCGCAACTATGCTCGATGTCCGTGTACTCTGACGAGGAGTCGTTGGTCGGAGCCCCAGGGGGCTCTGAGGCTTCCTCGGCCTCCATTCAGCCTTCTCATCGCCTCGTCGCGGACCAGCACCGCGTTTCGTATCGTTGCATTCTACCTGGAACACCGGGAACAACAACGTTTTTATTAGACCCTGCGGGATGTCGCGAGACTTCTTCATTTATACTACAGGGAGGACACCTTGATTGGTACACCCTCTTCTCGGGGACATCTCGAACGCGGAATTAAGAGAGCAAGTCTAGCTAACATAATTAAAGGGTGCTCCGTTATTTCCCTCGGTAATGGTTTGCATCGAAAGCACGCTAAATCGCTGGAAGAAGCTTCTCACATTCAGTGTGCCTTGGCTAGGAGTACGAATTTTTAGAAATATCAAATTTGACGACACTTCTTAAGGAGTCTTTAAGTTAATCAAACAAAAGTTGTAAAGTTAGGATTTTTCATTAATACTGATTTGTATAATACCCCATGGAGATGGGAAATGGATCCAAACTCAATTTACTGAAAGGAGAAATTAATTGTTGAGCAAATTCAAAGTAGGCCAACACTTTTTAAAGAGCTGAAAAAATTCAGCTGTGTAAATCTAACTCGTTTTGACGCGTACAAGGAGGAGCAGAGAATTTTTGTGTGGTCGAAGAACAATACTGTTAAAAAGTACGAAATTCGTTGGGCTTTCCCATGGTTGTTGGCGTTATTTACGATTCAACGGGATTCGGTATCCTTATCCGAAAGCGAGGCGTTTAATTCGAATTCTTCGCGGGACGAAAGTGAAATTCTGTCGCGTCTGATGGAAAGCTCGAATTCCGCCGCCGAGTTCCTCGCGACGTGGCGGACGATCTAAAATTCGCATTAAATGGCCGTAATAATTGTCTGTCCGCAGGAGGAAGCGAGGAGATGGAATTACTAGAAGGACTCCAGACGAGCGAGAAGCGAGGATGGGTTAATGACAAACTAGTTCCCCTAATGAGAAGGAGATCCGCACGGATCTTGGTGGCGGACTTTTCTAATTATTAACGTTGTTTACGCCCGGTGAGTCTTCTCCGTGTAAATCCTGACTGCTCGTAATTGCGCGAGAAAGTGGAAATTCGCCTCCACGTTAGTCACTACAAAGCACCGAACAATTTCTCTCATTTGATTTTCTCTCCTTTACATCGCTGATCGTTGCCTGTTACGTCGCCAACCACTCGGAAGATATACGTTCTTTGTGCTCTGTTCATTGCTAAGTTAAAGCCACTGTTAAAATGAATATGTATTGTTACATTACTATTATCGAATGAAGCTTACTCGACGATACATTTATTGTGAGACGTCGGTACTTTTAACACGTCAGGGTACCTTGACCCCTTAAATGCACAATTTTCAATCATTTTTAAATATTGGATTTATTGAAACTATAAAACTCCATTACAACTGGCAAATAAATAGCTTAATGTTAACCCAATGATTTTACAGTTTTAGCAATATTTTTAAAATAATATATCCAATAATATACCCACAGAAATAAGTTTGCTAAATGATTTCTCATGTAAGCATCCTTGGAATCTTAATAATTTGAAATTAAACATATTAGAACCCGTCATTTTGACGGGTCCCGTAAACTTAGTGTTGAATCAATAACAATCCCAGCAACAATAATCCGAGCAAGTATTGTATTCCAGCAGCGAGCATACGAGTATATCGAGCCCTATCCCTATAGGCGGCGAACGATGCGCGTCCCCGGTATCATACATCGAACCTTTCAGGTTCTCCTCCACGAGGACGAGTAATTAGGGTGATCCGACTCTTGGATAACGGCGTGATTATGCGATGGAATCGGTGAAAGGGAGGGGAGAGGTTCGCGCTCTCATACGCGATTCATAATTATCGCGGCGCCCGTTCTTTTCCTCGGCGAGGACGAGTCCACCAGGCCGGGTGAGGGGGGAGGGGGAGGAAATTAACTAGACGCGCGCGTAATTAAAGCAATTTGTCAGGGGACACCCCCGATGATGCAAATTACGAGCGACGTTTCCGAGATGATTGTCGCGACGCCGCTTGTTACGACCGCGCGATGAGCGGGCCTGTTGTTTTCATGGTATTGTTGATGGTTACTTCGCGCGGCGGAGTTGCCGGTTTAACGATCGAACGCGTGATCGTCAGAGGGCACATGCGTAACACAGAATATTCGCGAAATTCCGTGATTTACATTACGTTAGAGCGAACGTAGAACTTTCGCGTTGTTGATCTTGCGTTACATTTCAATTATTCTTACCGTACCTACTTCAGGTTTTACTTTATTTCTCACAAAACATCGTCGTTCGCTTAAGAAATTTATGCAGCGGACGGTGTAACAGCTGCAGACTTAAACAATCTGTCGAATCTGTAATAATAAAGTAAAGCTATGTCCACACTGAAGCAAAAACGAGCAACTTTTTAGTTGATGTTGTATCTTTAAAAAGTCGCTTCTGTTATCGAGTAGAGGGAAAAGAAGGCAGCAAGAGGCAACGAGGAGTCGCTCGATGCTGTTTCAGAATACAGCAAGCAGAAATCTGAGATAGCAATTTCGTTTAACCCTCCGACAGCAGATCCCAGGTTTACTCTGATCCAGGGTATCGAAATCGTTATTCGATTATTCAGATGCCGGCGAATTAATTAAATGAACAGCTGGATAGAATGTTTAACAAAATCAGTTTCTGAGTTTACTATATTAGTAAGAAAGACATATGTTGCATTTTATAATAGAAATAATAAACTCCACTTTACTGCAACTTCACTTCACTTCAGGGTCTCACAAATTTTTAATAAACAAACGCGTGCCACCTACGCAGAGTAAGGGTTTTAAGAAGCCGCTGGAGATACGTTTTGCAGTAATATATACGGTCGTCAAGGTGTTAATAGTGGACATAAATTTCAATGTAATCCCCGTATCCACGAATAAAGCTCGAAAGACTTAAACGCGGGCATTTGCCGTCGACCTCGGCAGCGATATTATTCGAGAAGTTCCGGGAACATTCGGATCCGATCGAGAGGAAATCGCGTCGTGACCTCTGTATTTAGATACACCGAGTTGACGGGATCGGCAATTCGTACGCGGAGGTATAACGGATGTTATTTCAGTTGCATGAACCGTCGGCAATAGCAAGAAAGTAATCGCTTCGGTGCGGAATGAAAAACCGCTTACGTACGGATAAATTTGCTCCGGAATGAATTTGGGTACATTGAAGGACATTTGCAGAAAAACGTACGGAATTTTTCATGTGTTGAATTTTGGAGAAATATAAGTCGGCGCAATATTTTGTATCGAGAAGAAAGGTTTGAAGTTGACCCTTGAATGCCGACATTACAACAGTACGATTAGGGTAGAACCTCGTTTACTGCACGGTACTACGAGGTAGTCAAGGTTTTGGATTGTGGGCAGTGGATTGAAGTACAACATTTTTGGGATACCCTGTATAATGCAGTGAAAAATTGTATATTGTATATTACATATTATCGTGGTAAAATATTTTGTGCATGACACGTTCATCGGTCAACGGCACAGTATGGAAATACAACAGAAAATGTTTGCATTCGCAAAGGATGAAGCACATGGGTCGAAAGTGACCCCGTATCGGCATGCTATGTCACAGTATTCGGTCGACGGTGTTCCATGGTTAATAGACAGTATTCCGGGGGAATGAGGATTTAGTAGGAAGTTAGCGGACTGTGTTCGTTCCCGCTATTTTGTCACTTAGAATCGTCAAGGGAGGCGTCCGGACGCGAGCACGTTCTTGAATCCCGGCACGATTTTAACGAACCCCGTTTCAATCCGGCGCCGGAGGATCGCAGGCGGCGCGTAAACGGGTTTCCACGGGTTCCGCGCGTTTTAATTGCTGTAAATCTGTCCCACGTCGGGCGTGAGAGAGCTCCGCGAAAACGTGGGGGTGCGTTTGTTCTCCCTTAAGGTCGATTCACATTAGAGACACGGTCGCCACCCCTGCGATACACAGAGCGTGCGGGCTGCATGCGCCAAATATTTTCAAAGTTCGACTAGGTGAGCTAACAAGATGGGCTAGATAACCCGGAAATGGGAAACATTTTCAAACTATGCTTACAACCCCGTATTTTGTGCTAGAATTTGAATTTAAGGGGTGTTATCCCTTAAGATAATTGTTTTTTATTTCCCTTAGGAGATTTGGATTACCGTATGATTACTTCCCAGCTACGACGATTAAAATTCCTTTGTCTCTGGCCAGTGCATAGAAGAGGAAAGAAAATTTATGTTTGTTTTATGACTGAGACTTTTACTCTAACGATTAACACGTTAACTGTCAAAACACGGCCCAATTCGACGCACCGGTAAGGTGTGTGCATAAACACACGTTTATTCTCGTGTGAATAAACCTTTAGGTAGTCCACTTGTTTCTCTCTCCTCGCTTCCATCGTGCGGCGATCAATTGTTCGAAACCCTCGCGGACGACTCTCGGAGATATCCGAAAAACGCAATTAAAACAGATCGTCTGGATCTCCGTACAATAAAGTCAAAATGTAAAAGTCGCGACGAGTGGTGGGCGTGATTCGCTGAATTATTATTGCGTCTTACTCAAATGCTAAAAGTAATACAACTGCCCCAACATGGAGGATATAATAATTGATTAATTCTGAAAGCCATAGATTAATCCTGATATTTAAATTATTATTATTATGTCGAGAAGATCTATATTTTTCTTAGGGGCTCTTTGCTCGCAATTTGAGGTCTCCAGTATTTTCCAGAGGGTGACGGAGCGGTGGATCCAAAATGGTGGCTATCAGGCGGATGTTTGACATCCGCTGCCAGTGGATCGTCACTCTAGTCAAGATTTATTGGTCCAAATGGCGACCATGGCAGGTCTAGGGTTCGCGGGGACCACGAGGATTCGGTATCAGTTGTGACATTTCAAACACGATAAGGCGAAACCGCCACCATGGACAGTACGGTCGACGATAAATTTTGAATGCTGCACGTACGCGCGCGCGACAATGAAGAGATGATTCACGGGTGTCGTGTAATTTGAGCAAAGCGGCATGATCGTGGGAGGTCTCGCGTTGTCCTCTTTAACGACTGGTTTAATCACGACCCGGCGACGCGTGTGTGCGAACGCGCGTCCGAGGACGAGGAACTTTTTAGCATATGAAGATTTATTGGACTAGATGGAAGTAGAATGCACGTTAAAAACCAGATACATGTACACGACACAGTGGAATATAATTCACGGCGCGAAAGAAATATATTGCTACTAGGAGCGTAAAAATACTTTAAACATCGTTTCATCCGGAACGAAGGCCAATCCTGAAGAACTCTAAAATCTGTATACGGAGTCATAACTTTTAGTGGAAACTTAAAAATTAATGTTCATGGCGATGTGCTGAGCAAATCAAATTTTAGTAGGTCCTGCCAGATGCCGCAAAATTGAAACGTTAAATGCTATAATAAATCGACTGCGCACTTTGTGCATTTATGCCAGACAGCAATAAGAGAAGCTAGTTTTCGTAACAGTAAAATCATGAGAAGAGTTTCAGAATAAATCTACACATATTATTATCGAAAGGGTGATATATTGACTCTCTATAATCCTATAGAATTTCTGTTATGAATATAACAAAATTCACTTAAAACACAGTAAATATCATCCTGAAGACACGAACTAACAATAAATCCACAGTTTAAGCCAGAGGAGTTGAATTTATTCTGATGTGCGAAATAAGAATTGAGCCGCCGATTTGCCAAATCGATTAACTCCACAAAATGAAAAAATTGATTATCGATCGGTACTTGTAATGGGAGAGAGATCGATCCGCAGAGACTCGAATTCCCGGAAACAAGAGAGTAGGAGGTTGCAGGTTCCTGACCGAGATCGAAGGCTACTCAATCTCGATGGATGAAGACGTATCCCAGGACCGAATCTGCAACATCTGTACAAGCTTATTCGTGTCAGATGATGAGCCGGGATACCGGTGGCAACGGGACGACACTGACAAGATTGGGGTTGCCCTGGAGTCCCCGAGGTCGTCTATCCGTCGTGAATTTAATGAACGGAGTGCATCGTCGCGGGCTAGACATGCCTCTGTCCAAATACGGGTGGCACCACTGTTCTGCCTGGCAGCCTCAAGTGGGTCAAGTCTGCCTTGACTTCGCTTTGTATGAATTTTAAACAGCCGCCGCAGCCGGATCGGGGCTTTTGCAACATTTATGCCCGGTCGCGAGCTGCTCCGACATCCCCACGGACGGATGTTTTAATACCTTCGCTATCGGGCGCGCGAGTGCCAAGAAAATGTTACTCAGCTACCTAGCTCCATACTAATTAGGAGACGAACCCCGCTCGGCGGACGTCCGATCGGAAAAACTGGAAATATATTGCAAACGGCGATAGAAACGGCAGCTCCGAGAAATTCTATAGAGGATCCTGGAAATGGTTTCAAATTCGATCGAATTTGGGAGATTGAAAGGCATAACTCTTCATTTTCGACCGTCGATACCGAACGTGAGGGCTAACGTGAAACAGAGAATTTTTCATATTTTTCGGGAACTCTGCAAAGCTGACTATTTTCAACGTCTGCGGTTCTGTCTCTATTTTAACTGTCAGACGGCGGACCATTCAACTAGACTACGGATTTGTATGCAAAATGAAAATTGTTTGCATTCGTTGTAAGATGCACGAGATGTGTAGACATCACAATTTCCTTTCTTAACACTAAATCTACCTAGCCCTGAAAGTAACTGCTACATATTGCCTTGTAAAAATAACAAGACCGAATTTATTTCGACTTTGTCCGGTTCTTCTTGTAATACGTGCTGTACTAAAGATATTTATTCGATCATTTCCCACGAAAGCGTCTTTATAACTTCAATTATTGTAAAATATTGGGGTCAGTGTTAACCATCTTAAATAGTCCAAAATTATACGACAGTACTATTCAATTGTTTGAACGTTCTCATAGTTTCGCACTTGATCTAATTATCGTAAATTCATCAAATCCGCCGTATATACTTCAGACACGGCCGTTAAAAGCCGCGATGCTCTGCGTCTGAAGCGAAATCGATACTAGCTAGCTGGAGACGTCGATGGAAAAAGTGCAGCCCTTCTAGACGATTGCTAAACAAGCACGCGCAAGACCGGAGGACAATCCGCTCGTGAAATCGAGTCCTCGTTGGTGTCTTGCAAAATTGAGCTACCCCTTGTCGTTTCACTGTCGACGATAATGGCCTCGAAAGCTTCCCGCCCTCCTCGCAGCCTCCCCTGACCTGGTCCCGCAGTTCCCATTCAGGTGAGACATCTCAATTTGCGTGGTTCGTCGGCCACCATCTCCGACAGGTGAGCCCGCCGCTTTATTAAGTAGTGAAATTCGCGCGGCAAGTGGAACGAGCACTGTCATTCCGGCGAAACTAACTTCGGCTCGATTCCCTTTCTCCGCGGAGATTTTGATCCTCATTGTGTTCGGAACGCAACCCCCCGTCGACGGTCCCATTAACCATTCCCGTCTCTCTTTTCTCATTTCTCGCGCGCTCTGTCTTTCTCTCGCTGCCTTTTTCTGTCTCGCACCCCCCCCCCTCCTCGTCCTCGGCCCTCATCTCTCCCCTTTGAATCAGCCTAGCCCCGCTGTTATCGTCGCAGGCAATCGCGGCTGCTGAACCAACGTCGTCGACGGTTTCCACCGTTTTCCTTACGCGCGCCAACTAATCGGTCCGTTGCTGACGCTGGAATCGTTTCCCGATCCGTTCTCTGACGGACGACACCGGCAAATGGCCGAATTTATTTTTTTCAATTTTCTGAGGTCCAAGTTTCGGGCTGATTTCTCCTTCGATTTGCAAGATACGATTACGAATATTATTTAAGGTTGACTTAAAGAAGTTCGGATTCTGTCGTAACGAATACTGATTTCTCGGGGGACTGTTTCATCGGTTCAATTTCGTTCCTCGCCGAATATGGTCGTCGACGTTCATCTCGAATTGACTGTTAATCACGAACAAGACACGGCGGCCTGATACCATTAGCAGTGTACCTCGGGTTTAGCATCGAGCGTTCTAACCAGCCGGTCCATTATGTCGCGAATACGAAAGGACTGAAGAAATTGTACGAGATGAAATGTCCAATTAGGGGGGGCAATTACCGGCTAACACTTGAATCGCGCACGTTCGCGAACGGCTGATCGTGGTTAATTAATGACAACAACAAAGGGGACGCGCGCGATGGGTGGCTGCAGGAGCGACGGACGAGACGAAACGAGCGATCTCAAAATTCCTGTAAACAAGGAGAAACCGTCGGTTATCTTGTTGGATCGGGGATGTGACAGGATCGTTAAACGCGATCGCGGCTGATCGTGCCGCCCGCCATATTTGGCTGATTGAGCAACGGCCTCGTTTCAGACAGGTCGGGAGACATCACTCTTAGGTCAGTCGGCTTGTACATACTCGGACCCGGCTTGTTCCGATGCGCTGCCTTAATCGGATAACCGCTCGGTATCGGCCAATTTAATTAGTATTGGAAATTGAAACGTTTTAACGGAACGGCGCTCAGATTTCGATCGGAAACGCTCAACGGGCGGGGGTCCCCGATAAACCGGGCTCTGCTGAATTCTTGAACGATCAGGGCTACCGGGACGTTCTTCAATTCATCGGGGATGAGACATGCGAATTCTTCAACTGCGGAATCTCTAGCGAATTCCCGTGAACTTTTCGAGACAGTTTATCTAATCCTTCTGTTAGATCTTCCGATTGAGCTTCTAGTCGCAGAGAGATCTCTCTCGGAAATCGTAGAATCCTGCGAGCGAAATTTCTTGGACCCTCGACATTGCTGAGTCACTGATCGAGCTCGATGTAGTCCTCTTGAATCCGAAATTTCCAAGAGAAAGACCTCCCGCGGAACTTCAGAATTTCTTCTCCCGCGGAATTCGCAAAGTAATTCTCCTGAACCGATGAGCTATCGGTCTCTGTTATTCGAACTATCAGGACCTTGAATAAGTTCTCGCTGTTTCTTCAAAAATGGCAGTAGCAGTACCCCGTTCGTGGAATTTCGAATGGTAACACACATGCAAGGTAGTAGTGTATCTAACCTTATATTTCAGTGTATGGTAGTTCACTTTAGTGTAAACAAAGCAATTTTTTCTTAGTTCTGAAAATGTCTACTTTTGTGCCAAATAAAGTGTATTTGCGGGGAATTTTATTGCACTACTTTATTCGAAAGAAATCTGCAGCTGAAGCACATAGAATTCTTGTTGAGACTTATGGTGACAATGCTTTGTCGGATACGACATGCAGAGACTGGTTTCGACGCTTCAAAAATAATGATTTTGAACTTGAGGATAAAGAACGTTCTGGCGCACCGAAAAAATTTGAAGACGAAAAGTTGGAGGAATTACTCGATCAAGACCGATGTCAGACGCTAGCAGAACTTGGAAAAACATTACAAGTAGATGAGTCAACTGTTTCATAACGTTTAAAAGTTTTAGGAATGATCCAGAAGCAAGAACATTGGGTACCGTATGAATTGAAGCCGAGAGACGTCGAACGGCGTTTTCTCACGTGTGAACTACTGCTTCAGCGGCAGAAAAAAAAATGTTTTTTGCACCGCATGGTGACTGGCGATGAAAAGTGGATACACTACGATAATCCAAAGCGTAGAAAATCGTGGGGTAAGCCCGGCCATGCATCAACATAGTCTGCAAAACCAAATATCCATGGTTCGAAGCTTCTTCTCTGTATTTGGTGGGATCAGCAGGGTGTAATTTATTATGAGCTGCTCAAACCGAATGAGACTATCACGGGGGAGCGCTATCGACTTCAATCGATGCGTTTAAGTCGAGCCTTAAAAGAAAAACGGCCGCTATACGAGCAGAGACACGACAAAGTGATTTTGCTACATGACAACGCTCGGCCTCGTGTTGCAAAACCAGTGAAAACCTACCTGGAAACGCTTCAATGGGAAGTTCTACCCCACCCGCCGTATTCACCTGACATAGCCCCTTCTGATTTTCACCTATTCCGTTCGATGGCACACGGCCTAGCTGACTAGCGCTTTCATTCTCCTGAAGAAGCTAAAAAATGGATCGATTCTTGGATAGCCTCAAAAGACATGTCGTTTTTCCGACGCGGAATTCATATACTACCAGAAAGATGGGAGAAAGTGGTCGCTAGTGATGGGCAATACTTTGAATGAAAGGTTTTTGTTCCTTATAATTTAAATAAAGCTTTTATTTTGTAAAAGAAACAGCGAGAACTTATTCAAGGTCCTGATACTAAAATCATTTTAAAAAAGATGCTGATAAGCTCGCACTTACATACAGCTCGAGACTCGGTCGAACTTGGAAGCCCTTGACGCAAGTATATTATTTTAGATTGCGCTTTCGAGTTCCTCGAAGCTCCGGTCTCGCGGTACGCGTTCCTTCGAATTAATAAACTTTCTAACACAGTGCTCCGAAATTCTCAAGCTTCGAAGAGGGTTCGTCCTAAGCCTTTCTCAAGGCTGCTAGATACAATTCTTCCAAAACTCCCTAGAACTCCGAAACTCCCGAGCAACGCGAACCGATGTGCTTCGAAAATTCGTCAACACAGTTCTCTCTTGAACTGCTGTACTCCTTTAACAGGGCCAACCGGAACCCTTAACCCTTTATTCAATGGCCAACCACTAAAATGGAGACCCCTTCAATTCTTGTTGTCCTTGAGCAGCGTTCCGTCAACATCTGAACAGGTCATCCTCCTGACCTCCTGAACGGAGCAGAGCTGAGCTAACTATGAACGATCTTTGCCGTCGGTAACCGCCGTTGAAAGCCAGCTCTGCAATATTTATAAGCCATACACGCTCGTAAATTACGAGCGGATTCTCGAGAGGAGCTTTCCGCGGGTGCCGTGTTCGGAAGTTTAATTTTTCACGGGCCGTCGATCAACAATAGATGCGATCGTTTCGTTAGAATTTCATCGAGATTCTAGATCCCGTCGGGAATACACGCACAGTTGCGAATTATTAGGGGGATCCATAAGTAATCCAATTACTTTGAGATCTAAAACAAACTTTGTAGCAAATTCAAGTTTTTATTTCTTAATTTATTATATAATGTCCATCACTATCAAGGACAGTTTGCCATCTTTCCTGCAAATTTTCAATCCCCCTCTTGTAGAAATCCAGGGTCCGTGAAGCGGAATATGACTCAAGGTGCCTCCTTACATCTTCTACAGAATGTCTTATTTCTCAAATAATGCTCCAGAGATCTGAAAAGATCAGAGGGAGCAATATCCGGTGAGTACGGGAGTGCGGTAAAACTTCCCATTGCAATTCGTAAAAGAATACGTGTTTCCTCTTCAACGATCGGTACAGAGCTAAAGGCAAAGCAAATTCTTTGTAAATAATTGATTACTTATGGATACCCCTAACATTACGAGTTATTATATTTAAGATCGCGAATGAGGAAATTCTTCAGGAGCATTTCTCACCGCATTTTGCATTCCAGCATGCAATGCAACGGTATCCGTTATTATATCGTTAAAATTGTGCCATTAATATATAAAAATCGGTAGATACAGGATATTCGAGGCACGTCTCGATAATCTGATCAATCGGCGGAGCTCTCGCGGCTGAAATTCAATATCCCAAAAAGCGCAACGTGAAACGACTCTCGTTTCCTCGTCACAAACCACCTAATAATCGGCGCGTTATTGTTATTACCGGCACGGGTAATCAAATTCATGGTCGGGAACGTATAATAGCGGTGTTTGTTCCGCACAGCCTCTGGCCGAATACGATCGTTTCTCGGCTGACTGATTGTATCTCCGCGGGCCGCGATAAGTGCAACGTATTTCCCTCGCGTGAACACCTTCCCCGCCGATAGAGACATAAGACTCGCCAGGCATTACCGTTTGAACCGTTAATTTGAAATTATAATTAGTGCCCGAATGATTTACCTCGGTCGGATCAACGGGTCCGCACGATAATTAATGGTGGATGAGAAACGGGGGCGTTCGCTTGTCATTTATACGCGAGGTATTAATTAACAAATTAATTCAACGATGCTCCGCGATTTTCTGCGCAGAGCCGGCGGATCGCTGGAAGCAACCGGTGAATTAATTGCTTGGAATATCGCCGGGGAAAATTTATTTATGTGCACACTTTCGTTTACACACCGCATAAATATTGTGCAACTGTAACTATGATTGCGTACTTTGACAATTTCTATTTTAATAATCTGAATAACGCGTTTTTAGGTCGTTTAACGCGTATCATTGCATTCGAAAGTTCTCTTCTGCTCCACACAGCTCTAAGACGAATTCATCGCGAAGAAACAACAGAGGCGTCGTATATAATGCGTCCCCAGCATTTCGAAAATCTTCCGAGAGAACTACTTTCCGTACGCAACAACCTTAATATTTCACGATGCACTATCTCGCGACGTTGATTGACGGCTCATTATTCCGTATGCGGTTCAAGTTGGAGCGTCCACGGTTGGCCGTGCTGAAATTCAGCGAATTCAAGGCCGGCGGAATTCATCATCCGGCGGCGTCTGTTATGAAAGCGGTCCAACAGTTATTAAAAAATTTCCATAATGTGCATCGCGGGGCCGGGATTTACGATTTCAGCCCTATTAAATCCCGCCTCGTCTATTCGGCGGTTTCGAGCCGTGGGTAAACGAAAGGATGGCGAGATGTGAAGAGCCGAGAAAGAGAGAGAAAGAGAGAGGCCGAGGAGAAAAACGCGAGAGAAAGAGTTAATTAACGAGTTTCGAGATATTAGAGCGATCAGGACCGAACGGAAGTCCTCGGTAATTGCGTACAATCGTTCCCGCGTATGAGATCGAGTTCACGGACCGGTTGCTTTCTAGCCGAACGAGACAGAAGAGGCGCCCGGAGTGCTCGCGACACCAGAATAATTTTTCAACGAAGCTTAATTGCACCGGACGGCCGGCGCGGATCAGCCCGGATTAAGCGCGGAGCCAATCAATCCAGCTTGTACTCGTCAAAATCGAATCGAACCCCGTACGAGCTCCGATACCGAGGCGACTTTTATTCGAGCCGCCGCTCGACTTTTACTTTTTCTCCAATTTGGTCAGATCGAACAGTGAATGGAGTGTTATTCGTTGTTAACTGTCCCGTTTCAGTAATACGCTGCTTTTTGTTGACGCCGCGAAATAAATACAATCTCTGTCGCAGCGTGGTTCGGATTTTCTGGAACAAAGCAATCAGAATAGTTTTTCCAGCGAGCACACGGTTGAATAACTGAAAACTTAGTAAATAATTGGTAGTTGATAACTATCTTTGCCGTAAAATAACAAGTCAGTTCTCGGGGACTTTACGTACGATCTACTAACTGTGAATTGTTATACCTTTGCTCTAGGAAGAAACTAAATTTTATTCTTTCTTTTTTTATGTATGTATTATTGTATGAATGTACACATAGATATAAATTTTCCTTTCTCTTCTGTGAAATGATTAATAATTCATCTATGTATATACAGTGTTTTCTCGATATCTGTCAACAGCACAGGTCTTGTCAGCGACTTATATCGTCGAGGAGATACGATTCTTTGATCCAGGCTGAATTATGTTTATTATGTTTACACTCCTCGGCGTCCAAGGACTCGCGAGCTGCGAGGCCCCACAGAGGTATACTCCGCGGTAGTGGGGATAATTCTGCGACTTTTATCAGCCTGGTATTTGCGACAAATATCGAGAAAGGACTGTACTGCGAAAAGAATATTTAAGACAATCTAATAGAACACGCAGGCATTTAAGAGGATCGTCTGAAGTTCTCGAGGTTATTATTTTCGATTTCTTGTAAATTTATTTAGCTACCCAATAGTAGTTTCAGCAATTTTCGAGGCTCCGCTCTACATCCGATTGCCACGGAAACTCGTTCTACTACATAATTCTCCATTTATTCCGATGTAATTCTACGTACTGGGAATACATTCTCTGAACTAGATGAGTAGTTATCCTCGAGCAGTTCGTATTCCACCAATCTAAAGTTCGGATACAACATCTGCATGTCTACCGAGGTGAATATCGGAGCTTCTACGTTCTACCCTCGATCATTCGTAGTGTCCCGGCAGATTGGATTGAACCGAAAATTTCGGTATGCTACATCCAGATTGAGATTGTTTCTGGCGAAAGTCCATCTTCGAGTTAATAACACTCTCCTTGAATGCCAACGATGTCCCCCCCACCCCCCTTAATTAACATCTCGACGCTTACGGAATTATAGCTCGAAATGTTCGTTTCTGGATCGTGGAAATGAATCGAAGAAATTGTACACGAAGAAATATACCTGTAAAATATTGATTGCGTTCTGTCGCTAATACGTTCTTAGATAATGAGTGTGAATAAAAATAAGTCGGAACTGCATTGTAACTGATTTTTCTCGAATTTCGCAATTCGCTGATCCGGGAAAACTTTTACGCGCTATAAGTATAGAAGGGTCTATTTATGGCTTATACATGCTTTGAAACAGCAGTTAAACGTAAAGTCGAAGAGAACTCGATTTGCATAAATGCCGGCGATCCGGTAATAGGGCGTTTGTGGACTAGAAAATAGAGCCACGAAAATACATTTGATGTCAGGTCTATTTTTATACTTCGGCGATCTCTTGGCTTTATTCTCACTATTGTTCTTAGCCGGCGAGCGGCTCGCCCCGTTGCAAATTTAATACAAATAGTTACTTTTCCCACGGATAATTGCCGCGCGGCAACGCGAATTCCATTTATCGGCGGGGCCACGCATGCATTTGCATAGGAAGTTTACGAGTTTCCATTAATCCCTCCTTCCATCCGAAGCTACCCCTACTAAAAGGGTAGTTAATCGAGTATTAATATTAATCCCGTAAACGGGTCCTGTTCCACGGCGATTATGCGAGCAAAAATTGCGGGCGACGTCGTAATGGACTTTTGCTGTTTCAAAAATTAATAAAATTGCGCTTGGCCGTTGTTTTGTAAGGGACAGTTCAATTAACCTTTCGAAACAGGGTAGTTGAACCCCTCTTGACTGCGAAGGTCTCACGTAAATCCAACCTGAACGTCAATTTTAGCATTCTCGGTTTTCACGATCAGGATTTCCAACCAACAAATCGGGAACAATCCTCTAGCACAGGTTTACTCTTTCTGAAGTTCTAATAATTTAAAATTATAAATCGTATACTTATTGTTAGAGGGCAGATTTCATATATTTATTACAGATCAAATGCAAAATGGCAAAGCATTTCAAGATTTTGAAAACAGTATTGAATTAAAACACACAAATCTTTGAAAACATAGTCATTATTGATTACAGATGAAACGAAATAAAAAATGAATAGTGTAAAATTTGAAGAAGTGGTTCGAAAGAGAACTTTCAAATTACAGTTGAGTGGAAGGGCGGCGAGAGGAAAAGACGTGATCCGGGCTAATAGAGTTAGTGGATCAACCTGTACAGAGTTCATTTCCCAACAGGGTCCCATGGTTTAAGGACCGCCCATCGCGATGGAAAATATTTGGGTGCATTACAGTGCGTCCAACGACTGGAACAGCCAGCGTAATTGCCGGCGTGCAATTGCTCTGGTTTCGGGAGTGCAATCGGTATGCTAATTAGATTACTGTTAGGTTCTCTTCGTTTCTCCTCACCTCGGTGTGCTTCGTTTCTCATCTCACACTTTTTCTCTCGCTTTTCCATCGCAGACATCGGCCCTCCACGCCATAAATTTATTTATCGCGTCGGAGAGCCACCCTTTCTGTTTTCATTCCACGGACAATTAACGCCGGTTATTATCGCGACGATTATGCGTGGATCCGTTCGTCGGGGTAGAATCTCGTCGAGCTCGCCGGGTATTTCCGTGAATTTTTGCTTAATCTTTCCTTCAGGAAATTAACAGCGCGCAAATATGGCGCGGGGGATGCTTCAGCGAAAACGCGAGAGGAGACGAGCGGCGTTTAATTTAGTCAAATAGCACTTGGAATTTAAAATGGTTCCCCGTTTCGTTAAGGTTTCTATGATCGAGAAATGATTTTTTTGGGTGAAAATTCTGCTAGACCTTTCGTGAAACGTGTAGACCAAACGAAAAATTCGGAAAGCTACGCGTTAATGTAGAAAACTTTAGCACTAAATATTCGGTTCTCGAAAAATTGTGCAAATTATATGTATACTATAATTTCCATGGAATAACTAATCGAGCTGATTAAAATAATTCTAACACATTCGTACTGTATATTTTGAAACACCGATACAACAGAGAAAAATTGGACGAAACATTTTCAGAGGAGAAACCATGAAGTATGATTAAATTTGAATGTTTCTGTCAGGAAAGCTAAAGAAACATTCAAAAAAGTCGGGAAAGTTAGTAGGTCATCCTTTTGCGAAAATATTTAGAGAAAGGTTAACAAAGTGACGGTGAAACGGCTCGAGTGTACGACGGAAGGGACTAATGAAATTTGGGGAAATTGACCGCGGAAAAAGTGCGGGCGACGTGGTCGGAAGTTTTTGAGTTTCGTTCGTTCAACTTTTTCAATTTTCGAGCGGAGTGCAGAGCCGTGTCCGATACATAGTTCCTCAGCTTGTCGAAGCACATATCCCTCGAACTTTTATCGTGTAGGTCGAGACGTTTGGTCTTTGAAACCGTTCGCAGCTATGCAAAACAGAAACTTCGTTACATTTTCGTAAATTCTTCTTTGCAAATTTCAGTCTCATGATTCTTTCTTAGCGGAAAAGAAAAGGCAATGCGAAAGAGAGGAAAACTGTGCAATGAAATGTCAACGACGTGAAAACGAGCTTATGATATACCATATCGATGTAAATTTTATTGTAATAATTAGTCTGCGGACCATTATGCGAAATAAATATTTCCTGTAATAAATCCAAATAAATTCTGTTCTTCTCTGTTGATTTTAATAGATTGAAGATAATATAGTAACATCCTTAAATTCTTTTAATCTTTTCACTGTTTTAAATTTCACATACTCAATATTATCGTGCATAAAATCCGCAGGCCAGCAATAATTTATTTGCAAACAGTGTTCTCAATGGTTTCTATGTTTTGTTTTTTGTCTTCGGTCTAATGTTGTCGTGCAGATTCTAATTTCTTCTCGATCGTAGTTGTTCAGTATTTAAATATTGGTTTGAAGGAGGATCTATCTTTCTCTTCCGTTGTTTAACTAGTAAACCGTTCTAGTTTTCTCCCGATCGTTCGATTTCACCAATATTTCCACGACTGCGAGGTGCGTTAATATTCCCGCGATCGAAACTTTCACTAATATTTCTGTAACCGCAAATCTCTCGCCTGTCTTTCCATTTCAATCCGATTACCTTAACGATAGAAAATCGTTACATCTTGTTAATTGATTCCAAAACATCCGGCTATTTCAACTACCTATATCATCGCATACTTATAGACATAAAAAAAGTCGTGATCATTTTACGATCATTAAGACGTATAAACGAGTACATTTAGAAGTGCATTATCTGTGTTCATTTATGACGTTACATTCATTTTAACAGGTAAGAAAGAGTCGCAGATATTAGATTCATATTTTTAAATTCATAACAACACAAGTGCGCTGCATCATGGTGAAGTTCTCAGACCATAAGGTCATGCAAACAGAAACTTAATTATGAATCTCTGATAGGCATTATGTGTTTGCATCTTCTCTCTGCACTATGTAGATTCTGCGAGAAAGGGAACCATCTTCTTTACTGAAAGAATTTCTACCCACGAACTTTCTTCTTCTATACTCAATTACACGGAGAAATTGTCAATAAACAAACACCTCGAACCATGATCATTTTGTTATAAAATAATAGTACATTTTGATTGATTTCAATGCTTGGGGCCTCTACTTTCGCGGAACATTATTAATTTTTTTCTAATAAATTTGTATACGTTAAAAAAGGCTACAAATAGAATCGACTGTAAAAGCATCAAAAAAATGTTTTCTGCATGAATCTATTACATATTTCGAGATTGAATCTTCCCCTTTACAACGACTGAATCTATCATTTATTGGCTGTTTGAGAAATTCCTCTCGATCTTTGACTTTGAAGACAATTCGAAAATTCCCGGTAAGCGTTATCTGGTTCCGTGAATTTGTACTATACATTCCTAGACTGAACTGTTTATCAGTCGTCTGTCAGGTGACTTAAAATGCACCAAAATTGCCATCTGGTTTTCCTCGACCGTTTAGTAAACGAAGAGATCAACTTACGGAAGCGAACACGGACGGATTCCTAACAATTTCCCTTGCATCGGACGCGGTTTGTTTGCTCGCACGGCTGTTTTCCTTGGCGCGTATTTCAGGGTTTACCGACAACTTGGCTAGACGGTACACGCGTTACTGACTCACATCGCCGACGTTTTCGTCGAGAACAGCCGTCGCGACTTACGCGAGCCCGCGATTCACCTGCCCGTGACTCACGCGCTTCCAGAAAACAGCTTCCGCGCTGCTGAATCGACGATCCTCTAGGCCGGGATTTCGCGAATTAATCCTCGCTGCAAACATCAGCCAGCACTTGCCGACGATGCTCGCGAGAATTCGTTTTCAGCACCTCCGCGACCGGAAGTTGACCCATTTTTTTTTTTTCGCATAAGCTCCATTCCCGGATTTAGACTGCTCGAGGAAGAGGAGGTGGAGTTCGCGCGAAAAGAAATCCCCAAGGTAAACGAGAGATAACGTTCGCCGAAAATGCTCGAGGTGCTTCGACGCGAGTTTGTTTTATCTGTTCTCCTATATCTGTCGCCTCGAGTCGATATAATGCAGGTAATTAACGCTAGATCTAAGAGACAAAGGTGACTAGGTCAAGGTGATTCCAGGCAACTTTGTAAACATTTTATCGTAACAGGGTGAAAACCTGTAAATTAGTTAAGAATGCTCTATAAAATATATAAGAAAAGAATGCTATATAAAAGTTTGGCAATTATTTTTCTAGATTAGACAAGGTCTGGAATGAACTTCGTGGAAGCCGCGTCAGACATTCGGTGTTGAATAGAGATGTCACTTCTCCGTTTTCGTTTTCAATTTGAAGGAAGAGAAACTAGTTACGGAGAGTCTAATACAGCTGGTCACCGGGCTGTATGAAACTTTCTGCGAGTGAAAAATGACGTACGCTGATGACTCATCGAGATCAAGATTTCAAGCGTCGCTTTCTCTGCCATCTTGAAAATAGCTATTGAAAAATACTTCAGATTAAGATCCGCTCCCACGCGCGAATCTCTAATTAATATTAAGTTAGAGACAAATGTTGCGAAGTAAAACGAATTCTCTTTCTCAACGACTTTCCTCTACCATTGTTACTTACTCCGAGTTTCGAACTGGAGGATTCAAGCATGGCGTCGATTCAACGCGTTAAATTAAAAGTTTCCTTTTTCAAACGTGTTTTCAGTTTCTTTTTAAATGGGATTTAACTTGATTCGAACAACGCGCTTATTTACGACAGAATTGTAATTGAAATAGAAAATGAGTTTAAGGTGTATTTGATTTGTAACAGCGTTGCAGTGAGAATGAGATATATTGCTATCAGGGCGAGAGTTAACAGAAACGGCAACCGTAAGGTTGTGCAAAATTGAGATAATGGCAGAGGAAAGGTCGAGAGAGGCTTGTGCAAAGGTTTTTACAACGAAACGAGCGTCTTTTCTGACGGACACGCGGCCGGAATCCGCCTTGCGGATAGCTGAGACATAAGAGGGCTCCTGCCACGAACGAATTCCTCGGCCGACCTCTTAATTTGCAATTGCACAAGCCTTTCATTGACTGAGTCAAGTGAATGACTCACCGGCTTTGAGATATTAATTAATCGTGCTACTTCTCGCCTCCGTACTACTATCTTCTTACTTTCTAGCTGGTCGACTCGGCTCGGAATGATGTGGTACATTGTGCTCGAGCAGATTCGCGTCAATATGCGTTTAGAAGTCTCTATCATTCGACCGAAGGGAATTATTCGTTCTTTCTCCGTTTCCTTGTTCGCGTACCAGTCATCATTACACGTAGCTTTGTTGAAACAACCTTGATAGCAGCACTTACATCTCATGCACGTTTGTTGAAAGGTATAATGCATCGAATCAATTTTCTGCGTTTCTTACAATAGTATTCTTTTGTTCCAAAAAACCAGTGAAATAGTATGTGTCCCTTATATTGTGATTCCGTTTTTTAACGTATTAGTTTCTCCTATACAAAGACCTTGTCAGTAACTAATACACATGACACTTGGGACATTAAATATTTCAAATGACACGGTACAATATAAATAAAAGGAAAATACTAAAATACTTGAATTAAGGGGTATATAAACGCATATGCAAGGGAAATGTATGTAAATGCAATGTAACTGTATTTGCATCGCAGATTTGGTAACATCACATTCATTCTACGAATCAATATACTGCAATAGAAACAACATATAGCACAATAAAAATTGCTAAAATTATTAACATATACGCCCTCGTTATTTTTCTAAAGTAAAACAAAATAGTTCGCTTTAGTACTCTGCAGATTTAGCGTTCAAATTAATATCTTCCGGAGTTCTTTGATGTTTGACGAACGTATAAATTAAATCTGGGTCGGAACTGACCCTGCTCCGATTTTCGCGCCCACCCCCTTTTGCACGACTATTAAAGGAAACCGTTAAGAAAGATATATACAATCGGGCTCGGAGGCAATTCTCTCAATCGACTCGGTCCGCTACGAAATAGGAAAAATCCATCGTGAGCCGGGATAGAAATCGCGGCAATTAGAGAAATAATTGGCAATTAATCAGGGGGAGGGGGGTGCCCTGCCGAAGAAAAATAATTCAAGAACGAAACGGAGCACGGGAGGAGGGAAACGGTGTCGCTCGCGATCTAAATTCCTTGCGATTTCGTTCGGTCGTTATCACGCAACTTCGCCAATTACACGAGTGACGTCTCATTAAGTCACGTTACGCTCGACGACCCGATAATTAACTGACGCAATCGTTCTGATCGCGTTTTGATCCGCGTTGTTGACGCTACGGCCGAAAGATGAAAATCGAATCGGGGGAAACGGCTCGTTCGGGAAACAATGGTGGAAAATTAGTAATTTCAGATCCGATAACGTAAAAACGTCACAGGAGAGTTCTATGCAACCTGTAATTTCGGTTCGTTGACCTGTTTGACGATCAAATGTATTATCTCGTCGTCGGCGTTACACGATACGCGTATATTTTGTATACGTTCCTGTCTATTTTATTTCATTATCTAACGATTTAAGAAAATAACTCGTTTCTGATTTTTCTTCTTCTACGATTATTGAAATGATAAGAATGTTTTCATACGAAAGCAGTGTCGAATTTCCTTGCTGTATGAATATTAGAAGTTCCACCGTAATATCGAATTCCCCTCTCGACTCTATCATTCTATACGAGCAATACTTATTCTGACCGACAGTCTCCGTTTGCTATATTGCCGGGAGAAAAAAACAGTCGGCGGTCCATCAAAAGGGGTTCGGAAGAGCATCAACGGGTGCGAACTCCGCGAAACTAATAATTCACGGCTGGCACTGGAACGACGAAATAGATTTATCACGTTCGCGAGCGGATCGGATTCACCCCAGCGCTTTATCATTTATTATTGGAAATTCTGTCGTCCCTGTCGGCCGAAGGAGCGGGGAGCGAACACTTTATTCGGGGAGCTGATTCGCGTTAAAGCCGAAAGGCCGTTCCGGATCTCTCCTTTAAAGCTGTCCCTTCTGAACAACTCGGACTATCCGACTCGGCAAACACAATTACTACGTAAACAGTGGAACTAGAAGAATACAACTAGAAGAATAAAAATTGTCTACAACATTTGTAAGATACAGGAGCTAATATTTCTTTCTTTCTTCAATTTCGTCTTATTTCGAAATGAAAAGCGCCATCTTATATCGGAGTCAAATTGTACATAACGGTACGGATCACGAATCACTCCGGCATAGCGCACGGAGGGTGAAATAAAATTTGGTGCAATTATGGGTACCATTCAGTTTTCAAGTTGTCGGTTGTGTAAACTTAACACATTATTTACCGGCGATTATCTCATAAGGATTTTTTAATTTCAATCGTAAATCAACTACTCACCCCCAATAACGTAATCCAATAATATCGTATGGTATTAAAATATAAAACATGATTTTTAAGTATCCTTTTAGTACAACATAATGATAAATTCTATTAATAGGCTTCCCGTGGATAAATTCGAAACATATTATGATCCTGGGCCGATAATAGACACGTTGCTGGTAATATTTGCTGCTAATATTAGACAATATGTTACCAATGTGTCCCATAAGAAACGTATGACGTATCTTTGTACGTCAAGAGGTTAATTTTATAAATTCCTCTTTCGAAAATGAAAGAACACGGTAAGGTGCGATAAGTTTAAAGGTGAATCAGGATTGTTCGCTTAGTTTACGATTAATAGAATGAGGTCATAGAATTCGCACAGGATCCGTGGAAAATGTGTCAAATTGACAGAAGGGACTACCGAGGGTGAAACTAATTACCGATCCAAAAAGAGTACTGAGAACTCCCAACGCTTTTGAAGCATGTGACATATAGCCGGGATTCGCGTACAATCCCCAAAAATCTGTGCAACGAAAGTGAAAAATATTGCCGTATAATATCATGCCTGTAACCACCTGTTGTTCGAGACTGGACGAGATTCGTGTGTTATAAACGTAGTCAGAGAAAGTTGAAAATTTATGAATACGGATCTGTCGAAGTCGAAACAAATTGTTAAATAATTCCTGCGGCGAGTAACGTGAGTCACGCAACTACATGCCCGTCTATAAATACAAAACGATGCGAAATTACGTCAGCTCGGTTATAGATTTTTACAAACACAATTACGTCATCGGTCGCGAATGTGTTACCGGTTTGTGACATGATGGCAATCTCGCGATGGGTCACGCTCGCATAAATAATAAATATTGGAGATCTTTCCCGGGAGGCATGATAAAACGATATCTGTGTTTGTCCAGATAAGGTTGCCAAGAATAACGAGACTTTATTGCATCCCTTCCGACGATCGGAAGTGTTACAAACGTAGGAACATCAATTTCTCCTCATTGCGGCTCGGGTATACCACTCGACCAATTTCCTTCGCTATCCTGGGACTCGACCGATAATTACCTTTTTTTCTCTCTCTCTCTCTCTCTCTCTCTGTCCCGCGAGATAGAGATGAACAGGGGATTAGAGAGGAGAATAAGTGGCGAGGGGGAGGCGGAGGGTAACGTTTGGTCAGATGGGGTTCGACTCTTGCCAAGCTCGAGGCCGCATTGCAGATGCACGTGCAGCCCCTATACGGATTTTCGATTTCATTTACTTTGTTTTCGCGGAGCCCCTGCGGTCTGGGCCTCCCCGAGGAAGAGCGAATGGAAACCGGGGGATGATCCTCCGCACCGCGATATGAGAATGAGCCATTGAAACAGTCTGACGTAATTCCACCATAACAATGCGGTAACCTAACTCTCTCTCTTTCCTCGTTTTTCGAATTGTATCACAGCCGTACGTTAGAAGATGAACGCATATGTTCATCGATACAATGGTTTGAACGCGATAATTATTTCTTCATCATAAATCGACACACAAGATTATCAGTATTATGATTGATGTCTTCTCAATTTTTTTGTTTCCAATGATTTTTTTATGACACTTTTGACAAATGGTCGTGACGCTTTCTATATTAGAAGGAAAATACGACACGGTTTGGATCATATTTACGGTGAAGTCTTGATCTAATTGTAAGCTGAACGGAGCTACACGATCTTAGTCAGTTCACCTGACCCCTCCGCTCGGTGGCATACCCCGCAAGGGGCTGAGAAACTCAAGATGCCACTACATTCGGCGCGGTCGAAAGAAAACAGTAGCCCTACACGATCTTTGTCACAGCACGGACCCGAGACTTCCATCAAGACTTTACTGATAATATTTACTGACTCGTACAATAGGATAGACATGTAGAACTAATTATAAGTGCAATGCGCGTTTGGATACTGGAGAATTCAGATATGGTGTCGGGCTCTTATAACCTAGCGAGGATGAACTTGCCACAACCATCGTGCACATCTCTTTCACCTATGTCGGGACATTACTGCAATTCATTGCCGTCGGATGGTACCTAAACTGTAGGTCGAAGGAGTTGGGTTGATCGACCATCAGAATGCCAGTCTGTATCCCCTTTCTTCTCCGTGGGTCGGGTCTCCGCTCCCATTTTCTGGTTGCATCCTAGGACGCACCCTCGAACACTATTTCCGATACAGGAGCAGGCCACGCGTGTCACCGTAGATTAACGATTCGGCCCGGCGACACGTGCATGACCTATCGGTTCCCGGCGACGACGGCCCACGGACGTGTTGTTAATTAATTTTCGCAAGGACGTTTCGAAATTTAGAGCCGTCGGCCCACGTACTCGAAGACTCTCTGCCACAGGTTGCGGGATTAAAAATGGTTTCGTTCGGATCGCTCTAACGACAAATTGTCACGGACCATGTGGGATTCGTATGCATGAACGAGTGTACAATAGGAGAGGAAGTTCGCGCAAATATACTTTTCTCTAGCGAATATATGAAAGATAAATAGTAGATTGAAAGCAAAATGAGACCGTGCTGAATTTTATTGAATATTAACGTTAGCTCTACCTAAGCTCCTTTAGGGAGCCTCGTCTACTAGATTGTTTACAGCTTGTATCATCGTTACACTGCGGATCCAATTTCTGGCAGATTTTCATATAATATTTCGGATTTAAACAGTTGTATTAATACGACATGAAGCTCATTGTACTCTATCGGACTTGTTACTGTACTATATTTTGAATAGTTCAGTCCATTACAGGCGCTTATAATTTTCAATGCAGTAATAATTGTTTGCACACCCGAAAATTAACGCGTCCAAGACAAATAAGCTTTCCGATGGAGGTCATTCCCCTGCAATATGAATTCCATGGAAGTAATAGTGTTTGTTAATGAAATTTAAGAGCAATGTGCCGGTAATTAATGCTGCGAGTTGATTCATGCTGGTCAATATTTGCAATCCCCCTTGGAATACACAGCAAACATTGTCACACACAATACCGCCGCCAATTGTGGTCGAAAAAGGTTACAGAAATCCCAATGATCGTTTAAAGCGTTGCACGGTGTTCGTCAACGAAGTAGCCTAAATTTTTCAAATCATCGGTCTGATATTCTAACAACTAAAACGCTCTTAAAAACACTTGTACCGGTGTCAAGCCTTGTTCGCAGCTTTTGCGTTAACAACGTTCGAAAATGAAAACACCAGTATACACAGTATGCTTGAAAAGTTCCAAGACTGGTGTAATGAAAAATTGAATTCTGTTGATTAAAAAATGTTCATTGTTTAGTTTTCTACATACGTTCGTTCTCTAGCTATACACTCGGTAGAACGTTCATACAGTGCTTTGAAAGCCTTGGGGAATTCCTCTTTTGTTATCTGGTTTAATTGCTCGGTAACCGCCTGTCTTATCGTGCTCACCTCTTTACAATACGTCCCCTTCGGTGACCATTTTGCGAGCTGCCAAGCAGGCGGCAAATTTCGCGAATATGACGAGTGGTTAATGACAGTGGTGATTTAATTCTGCCAAGAATTGTGTAGCGATAAATGCCATCTCATAAATGGCGTTACTAGTATGTCCGTAAAAAGATCAGTTTGAGACGGTGTTGAATGTACCGTGTATTCGTAACCGGTCTCGTCGATTATTTCGAGCATTGAAGGATCTCCAAACTATAACGGGTGCCGAACTAATTTCCGCGGCTAATGACCAAGGAACACCGGCAAAACCATCGAATGCCGAACGGCAATTTCTTGCTCGAAGCAGCCTGTCGCAGCCTTGCGACCCACGGAAGTTCTGCGACGTAATAACAATCGCGTAGACGAAGTTTCCTAACCGAGGCCCGGCGGCCACGTATGGCACGCCCGGACGATGATGAGAGGAATAACTCATTAGCTTTGTAACGTTGCGACCGCGATACCGTCTGAATTATACAGAGAATCACATTAATACCGGAAGATGGGGAGAGTCTCCCGGCGACGGCGGCGACGCGGCGATCGCTTACAACGCGAATACATCACCGGGAACGGAGAGGGGGTGGAAGAAGTTCTCGCATAATTTTCGAATAAACTCGAATATTTCTGCTGGCGCCCTTCGCGTAGGGCGACATCGCGCCCTGGTGGGGGGGGGTGGTTAACGCCACCGCGAGAAGCTCGGCCGCGAGAGTTGTAAATCTTTGAAGCGGCTTTCGCGGGAGTAAAGATTTCCGCGGAGTTCTCCTGTGCTTGCTCGGCTCCTCTCCTTACTTCACCTCGGGGCGGCCATCGCGGAAGAAGATAAAAGGGCCAAGTTTAATATTAAGGCAATAAACCCTCGCAGCCTTGAATTCTTCCCTGGGCAATATATTTTCGTCCATGACACCGTGTTCCACGATAAACGCAACGATTCCCGACCTTGTCTGTCTTTTCCTCGAGATGTGCCGCGGCAGTTTCGAAACCGCTCGCGGAATACTCGAAACCGGAAGTTCCCGGCTGCGCTGGGATTCGCTCTTAACGCGTTCGCCTGTTCACGAGCTCCTCGTGGACTTGTAGTGTGCAGTCGCCTGCAGAATAACTCTTCGAAGCTAGACGGGTCGCCGGTTGTAGGCAAATGCGCGTGACGAACACTTAGCAGACGCAGATTTGGATGTGTACAGTTACTTGCGATGGGTTAACTTTCAAATTTTCGAGGTTCGGGTTATTGTGCGGAAGCTCGAGGTGTGTCGGCTCGTAATCCATAGTTTTATTTAATTATTTGTGTCGGTTTGAACTTACGGGAAGTGTTGGCGGTGGCGTGCTTTGGGGGAACTCAGGTTTTAACTTTTGCGGTTTGCCTCGTATTTTATGCGTCTATGACAAAAATTGAAATCATTTGAAAATATTGATACATTAATTTTATTCTCTCGTGTCTACTAAGGAAGGAAATAAATTCCTATTTTGCTCCAGTTTGGTGCAATTGTGGAGGAAAATTTTTATTCGAGTTACTGCCCTTAATAGAAAGCATTTAACCATATGTATTCAGCACTAGCGGAAGAAAATTTATGGAATAAATGATCACATATAATAAGTGAATATGTAGTTCTAACTAATTTTAAATTGCCCAACGTTAAAGACGTGCAATAAATATTTCTTGGGGAATTTTTCGCGTGAACTAATGACAGCTTATTGATTTGTCGACGGTCAGAGAATCTACTCTCAGGAGTTCCAAGATGAAGCACAGGGACATTATGTTTATCTGCGCACGTCTCATTGAGCGGGCTTTAGGATGTCGATAAATAGCGTCGCTCTGACAGCAGACTCCTATGAGGTTCGCTCGCGAGAGTAGAGTAGGCTAGTAGGTTATTGGGAAGTTACTCTCTGGTCTTCTAGAGCTACTTTTGTTCACTGGACTCGGCCGACGAAGCTGCTTCTTCATTTTACTACTTAGATTAGGTCTGTTTACCAGCTTAACGACCGATGACTCGATAATGCGTCAATTGAAACAGCGGCTGCTTTCAAGGTAGGCGTGTTTATTTTATGGTCATCAAATTTAATGAATTTCGCTAGATTTCTATATACAACCTGGAACATTTGTTCTAGTTGAGATTGTTTAATTACATACTCAGAAGTTACAGTTACATTTTGCAGAAACTGTGATGAATTATTAGAAGAGAGAGCAGGAAATTCAAATTCCTTAGAACACCGCTGTCAAACATGTTACGTCATTGCGTGTAGGGGGTGAAAGGAGGGGAGGGGAGGGGAGGGGAGGGGAGGGGAGGGGAGGGCGGCGGTGGAAGTGACGGTGAATGCAAACCGAAAATCAACGTGAATTGTTTGCGGATATCAACAGACTACATACTTGCCGCGCCGATGCGAGACTCGCGATCGATGCGCAGTATTGACTGTTGGCGCAACTGGTAACTAGCCAATTTGCTGCGTTGGTCAGACATCTGATTACCAACAGTAATTAGCGGTGGATTGGTATGCCTGCGTTGACTGTTAGCGGACGTGCAAACTTCGTGTCCTGCGACGCGTAAATACCTGTCGCGAACGGACTTTCGTATGAACACGAATTTTGCATTCGATTTCCGGCCGCCATTACCGCCCGCTAACAAATATTAATGTCTATCGTCTGCGCGTAGAGGCCGTGCAGTAAACTCACTGTCATCCATCACAGATTCCCTCCAAATAGAAAAAGATTTATTTTTGTAAGTTCTACTTGAAGACAGAATATCGACATGTACAAACAAAACACTTTCTCATACAACGTTTTCTATGTTCGAAGGAATTAGACTGCGCGGAGTGTTATATCCTATACTCGATCACGTGACTCTGGACTAGCTGACAACCAATGGAGCGGTAGGCGGGGTCACGTGACATGCACACGTCAACGCTATTAACTCCGCCCTCCTCGAGATCCTATTCACTAAAATATTACAAAGAGAATAACTTTTTTTTTTAACAGAGAAGTCTCAATCGATATGAGTAATTTTACAAAATAAACACGACTGGATTAAAACAGATTTCATTTGACATGAATAAAACAGAAATCGAAGAACTGAGATGTGTCACAACGATTTTCTCTGAAAGGAAAAATGACGTCCGAGGTTCAAAATTAAAAATGGCACGACTGACAGACACAGTTGTGTCCTAGGATGTCCGCGGTGTTACACCGTTCTAACCCATAATCGAAGTCATTTCTCTTAATTAGAGGTTAA
Source organism: Halictus rubicundus (assembly GCF_050948215.1). Lineage (NCBI taxonomy): Eukaryota > Metazoa > Arthropoda > Insecta > Hymenoptera > Halictidae > Halictus > Halictus rubicundus. Next base: position 17,908,724 of record NC_135152.1, on the reverse strand, counting down.
CCGGCCTTGGCGCGGTTAGAGTTGCCGTGTGTGCCTCCCGCGAATTATACTTCCTCTTATACTTTTTCCGCGTTGCCAACCGGAACGAATTGCCTTTTTACGACCCCGGTTGCCGGGCCGTTTACGTTCGGCCGAATATCGGATTCGACTTCGATTTACGTTTTCGCCTTCGCTGCGGGCTTATCCGGGCTGGATCTCAGATTTGCTCTAGGGAATGACTCTGACTGTGCTCCTCCGAGGCAAATATCTGTTCATGCTACGAAAATACCTAGCTTATTAAAACCGACTACCCCTTGCGACCCTGCTGGGAATAGTTCCTTGAACTTTCATCAATTCCCCTGGGCAGAGTGTACAGTCTCTTTAGCTCACCACCTTTTAACAGCTTGTCTCGCTCATTGCGGACGTTTCTAAGCGTTTAACAAATTTATATACCGGTCAGCGCTTCGAACTCCAAGTAAAATATTAGTTTTCTCCTATCTTGGTCCAACTTTCCCGGTAAATGTAGGGCAAGTTGTAAATTTTCAATTAGGTGAGTACTTCTTTTTACTTTAGAGTTCCATGGAAGCTGAGTGGCTGGATTTTCCTGTTAAAAAATGCATAGCTTTCCCATCGAGGGTTGTCTTCACTTCTTCGTCACAAATAATGTAAGGAAATTGTGCGGGGAAAATAATTTCATGGAAGCCACTTTTTACCCGAATTTCAGGGAAAATTGCAACATGTTGTTGGGCTCGTTGCGAACATTCCTAACTGAACAAATTTATATACTCTCCAACACTTCGAGAGGTCGAAGTAAAATATTAGCTTTCTCCTACCATTGGTTAACTTTCGAAGTAAATGTAGGGCAAGTTGTAAATTTTCAACCGAGTGGGTACATGCTTCCTTTTCCAAAGTCTGCAGGTTAATAAACTTGCACAATACCTGTAGAATAATACATTATTTTGAGATACGAAGCTGATGTTTGAGGCTCTATCTTCAGGTTTTATTCGGACAGCTAATTTAGCTATTAAATACAGATTATTTCAACTGTTGTGATTGTCGTCTATCCTTCTCATGTTTTAAGTATTTTTATAAATTTATTTAAGAGGAAGTTATATTCGTTTAATGTTACTGTCAGAAATCTGCAATACTGTTTGCAGCCAGTGTACTATTTCGAACAGAATTTTCTTGAAACCAGAGTAGAGTCCCCTTCCGCAAAATTGATAGACGGGAAATAAAAATTTGTAAAAGGGGATTTCTACGTTCGGACGACTTTGGGGTTCGAGCTGTCCGAAAATTTCAATTGCAGAGAGATCGGTATAATACCGGAGAGATGAAAGGGGGACGAAGGTCACGACCCGCAGTTCCGAAATTTCGCTATTATCATTCGGCTCGAGCGGGTCGGAAAGTTTTCGGGGATCTGCGGCACGTAGGCGCACGCGTTTCAATTAAATAGCACGGGGGATTTTGCAGATCCCGCCGGTAGATTACATCGCCGGCCCTCCCTTATCGACGCCCGCTTTACTGGAGCACGATAATCTATAAGCATTTATCGATTAAACGTTCCCTTGGACCAGCACACGCCACTATCGGTTCCCCGCGTCGCGTTAAAATAGAGTGTCGCGACACTCGTTGCACGCGGAATGCAGCCCGGCGGCGATGCAAATATAGGGAACGCGGGATGCAATATGCAGCAGGGCCCACGGTTATTTTCATTCGGCGTCGTTTACCGATAATTCGCAGTGCCCTTTTAATTTATCGCGTCGGATTTTAATTGGAGCCTCCGCGGGCGCCGCCCGCAGCACGCAAGGATACTTTTTGATCGATTGAAACGAATTACAGAAACACGCAAAGAGATTCGCGGGTTGATTCCGAGGCAACGAGGAGTTGGTGAACGAAACACGCGAGAATAGAACGTGCAGCATTTTTACCATTTTAACGCTGGAAGTTCGTAGCTCGTTAATTACGGTATCAACCTATTAATAAATGCACTTTTTATCGTGTTTCTAAATTTACACGCCGTTGCACGAGTAAATACTCTAGGCTGCTCTTCACAGTTCACTGGTGCTTTCGCGGCAGCTTCAAGATTTATTTAATGGAATGTAAACACGATTAATAACTAAATCGTTGTAGGGTAGGATAAATTTACGTTGCAATAACACGTTGAATCTCTGCAGGTTATATTTAATCATCTGGGATGAGGTATTAAAATGAAAGAAATTGTGCTGCAGCCTCGCTAATATTTACTTTTTAAAGACCCCGGCTGATTCGTAAATCATACACTGTACAATCATATTTTACGTCGCGATAGAGGAAATTCTGCTGCAGTGTAATATTTATTCTTTATAGACACGGTTAACAAGCAAACCATGTACTGTACAATCGTATTTTATGTCGCAATAATACCTCGAGTTTCTCGAAATTATATTGAATATCTTCGTAGGTGAGGTATTGAAATGGAGGAAATTGTGTTGCAGTCGAATATTTACCTTCTATTACGACTGAGAATTCGATATCGGAAAGGGAAGTTCCGAAGCAAATAACGGAGTTTCATTCCACCGTGACTAAATATTGTTACTCGGCCAAATAAAAGATATAGTAATCGTCATATTCACAACTTTATTTCGACGTGTCTATTTACCTCGAGATCGACCGGTATCCGAGGCAGTACAAGAACGAAAAAGAAAAGAGGTCGTTAATTCCTGTTCGACAAGAACGTCCGCGCCATAATTCAGTCGCGCGGATCGCGCGAGCCCGATATTACGGAATTAATACGCCTCTGCTACACACCGTATGAAATAACGCGGTATTAAATAATCCCGGAGGAATTAAACACCGCCGACAGATCGTTAATACAGCCGTGGCTGAGCCTCGAATAATTCTCGCGACACTTGTAATTATCCGACCGCCTTCGGTCGCTTCAAGTGTCCTTTAAATACTTAGTCGCTAATAAACGACGGCGCTAGGAGGTTCCATCCTACTTCCCGGTCCCTTCAGTTCGATAATTTAATAGGTATCGTTCGATCATTAGCTTCGTATCGGCGGGGCACGAAACGCGATGTAATCTGTATTCGAGCACGGAGTACCTCGGTCACTAGCGTTTGCCATAAATGCGTTAAGAGCCACAATCTACGATCTCGAATAAAACTTTAGTGGGTTAACGACTGATTAAACGTAACGAGTGTTGCAGATATAATCGATTTGGAAGACGTTTCAAATTTTAATCGATGCACAGATTGCTAAGTGTGCATTTCAATATTTTTCCGCGTGTTAAGTTATTCTGGAAGTATGTAAATTTCATTTAATACTTTCATGAAGGTGAAATGTAAAAAGATAAATGGTCGTATGTTACATTTTATGAAATATACAGGGGGTCGTAAAATAATTTGTTGTTCAATGTAACAATGGAAGATATCAATACTTCTATCAGAAGTATTTAATATTACTCCCGTACACTTTCCCCCATTTCTGTCATAACCTATATGAATAACATATAAAGGGCTAACGGCTCTGATTACGTTTCGAATAATTCGACCTCGTGCAATTAATTTTGCAATACCCATCAGCGGGAGGACATCAAAACGAATAATTCCTGAAAGGTAACAGCGAGCTGACACGGCGAATTAGCCCGTCGTCCCCGGTTAAATGTCGGCGGGCGCGTTCTTAGAAGCCTAAAATTTCAGTTCGCTCGACGAAACACGTCCACTTCAGGATCTCGTTGGCCGAGCTTTCTGTATTTTACAGTTACGAATCACTTGCAAGTTCTCCGGGTTTAAAGCGAAACGGAGCGATCGTGTTCTCCCCCCGTCTGCTCTCGCGTTCTGCCAGTGCCTTCAAAAACATTCTCCGCCACGTTTCGAAGCCGTGGTTAAAAGTCCGACGGCCGTACGTGCCCCGAAATAATCGTGTAACCGAGCGCCGGCCAGGTCCATCCACGGAATTCCCGATCCGGTCACGTGCTACTTCGCTCGAATGCCTAACGATTGTCGTCGCCGGTGCTGCACAGCACGCGAGCCACCGCATTCGCAATGCACGTCGGTCCAGCTCTTTTCGCGTCCACCCCCAACTGCCATTATCCGAGGCTAATGCCACCCGCGTTTCACCTTCTTGTTTTCCCGATTATTTCTCGTCCGGCTCCGAGCAGTTTTCGCGTGCCCTTCCTGTCACGCTCGCGACAGCCGTTGGTTTCAACTACCGAGCCACCCGATGGAATACGGTAGTGCTCGCTTAAATGTCTCTAAACCCGTGAAACTTAGATTTGCAAGGAAAAAATTCTGAGATGCATATCGATCTCTCCGACCAGACGTATAAGTGTTGCTTAAATGTCTAATCAGTTTCAAGATATCGATGAAAATTGGAGATTAAAAAATGAATTTTCACCTGACCCTGAGAAAAGTACATATTTCGCACAAAAATTTCAGGAAGAAGGATCTCTCCGACCAGACGTATAAGTGTTGCTTAAATGTCTAATCAGTTTCAAGATATCGATGAAAATTGGAGATTAAAAAATGAATTTTCACCTGACCCTGAGAAAAGTACATATTTCGCACAAAAATTTCAGGAAGAAGGATCTCTCCGACCAGACGTATAAGTGTTGCTTAAATGTCTAATCAGTTTCAAGATATCGATGAAAATTGGAGATTAAAAAATGAATTTTCACCTGACCCTGACAAAAGTATTTCGCACAAAAATTTCAGGAAGAAGGATCTCTCCGACCAGACGTATAAGTGTTGGTTACATGTCTAATCAGTTTCAAGATATCGATGAAAATTGGATATTAAAAAATGAATTTTCACCTGACCCTGAGAAAAGTACATATTTCGCACAATAATTTCAGGAAGAAGGATCTCTCCGACCAGACGTATAAGTGTTGCTTAAATGTCTAATCAGTTTCAAGATATCGATGAAAATTGGATATTAAAAAATGAATTTTCACCTGACCCTGAGAAAAGTACATATTTCGCACAATAATTTCAGGAAGAAGGATCTCTCCGACCAGACGTATAAGTGTTGCTTAAATGTCTAATCAGTTTCAAGATATCGATGAAAATTGGAGATTAAAAAATGAATTTTCACCTGACCCTGACAAAAGTATTTCGCACAAAAATTTCAGGAAGGAGTCGAAGAGCTTCCTCGGCGAATCTCCCCCGTGTCTCGACCGAATGAAAGAGCATTTACGACTGACGGGCGGCCGCCACGAGCACGGCTGATCATATTCATTATTACGTTCAATTTCGGGATTCCTCGAACGCGTTCCGCTGCGAGTCTCAAAGAAAAATCAATAGAGAGCGGGCCGTAGGCCAACTCTCTCGTTCGTCGAACAGTCGACGGAATTTCTTCGTCTGTTCCGCGGCCAGGTGGGCTAATATTGAAATTCCCTTGTTCGCAGGAGCGTTTATAGTGACGCGCGACACGAGCATCTTTTCTCCGGCGAGCGCTTTCCCTTTCGCCGTTTCGTCGGGGATCTTTCCAAGGTTCCCGCGACAAGGTTCCGGGGGTGGCAATTAGCCGGCCAGCCGGCCCCGACTAATTGATTCGTCGGCCGCTAATCTTCGCGGAGACGTCTCGGCTCCTTCTGAAAGCTGGCCACGAGACTTTAATCATTCCTTGCCCCTGCCAGCGAACTTCCAACAATTTCCAACCGCCCCTGGCCAACGCCAACTACCCCCTACTCTCTCTCACTCACTCTCTCTCTCTCTCTCTCTCTGTCTTTATCGCTGTCCCATTCCTCCTATCTACCTCTCACCCCATTCCTTGCGATATTAACTTAAGACAGGGAGACTTCCGCTTAACGCGGCGGGATTAGTACGCCGGCCACAATTTCGGTAATTAATATTCACGCGACGGGGTGAATTTACCTCTCGACTCGACCTCCCACCCCTTGCGATGTAGACGCGTTTATTGGTCGGCCGAGGGACGACTCGTTCTTAATTTATTCTTTTTATGGATCCTCGCCGGGAATTGGTGGCGAGAGGAATGCTGATTTTACGCGAACGTCGTCTACCGGGTGCTCCAGATAATCGCGACCTTAAACGAAGCGCAAGAGAGGCTTTCAATTTCAATCTTCTTCGTTGCTTTTGTTCTGGGCTTTGATTATATCTTAGTCGTGTTTATTTCGTTCTTACATCGTATTTCTGTCTTTGATTTTGTATTTCATTGCATCCATATAGTACGTGGTGTTAACGTCTGATTGTTGCACAGTTGGCGTTGCGGTGGCTCTGTTTTTTAAATAGTTATTCGTGGAGTGCTCAGTCGGGATGTCATTTCCGTTCTATTCGTGTTACTGCGTGGAATTCGTCGATAGAAGTTATATTGTGAATTTTTTTTGTGGCCCAGGTTTTGTACCATTAGACTTTCATTGTCAGGTCCGGGACAAACTTTTCAGTATGTAACACGTTCGCAACCAGCCTTATTTATAATTCTAACGCATGCTACTCGGAGAACTGGCAACTTTTCTGTGACGATATCCGTTTTCATATTTTACAAGAGGTTACATTGTATTTAATAGAATATGAAGGCTATTTCAAGGCCGAAATAAATACTGGTCGCGGTCATATTAATAGTGCGTTACGTTACGCGTTGTTCGGAACGAGAAAAATTTTAATTAACGACAGAACCGTCAATACTGGTTTTCGGGGACTTGAGTGACGTAATATCCCCAGGTGTTTTAATTGCACGTCATCGGCCGACAGGAGCGTCGAGCAAGCAATTAATCGAATCGCCGGGCAGTTAGGCGTGGAAGAAATCCCGGTCGTTCTCTACACGGTGATCGTTCTTGATCCGGTGACCCTCCGCGCCGAGGACTTCGAGCGTCCCTTAAACGGCTCCGATTGAAAATAATTAATTACGATCGGCATGCGACGCCTTGATTGAGCAGCGCGTATCACATGCGACGGCCACCGGGTGTCTTGCCCGGCATTCCGTGTCCTCGAATGGCGCGATAATTTATGCGATGCCATTAGCTTCTTCGCTGTTCGGTGCCCGGCGTTCGTAAATGTGCTTTTGCATTAAAACAGCTTCTCCTGCAGTCGTTCATCCCCACCAGAAACCGTTTCGCAAGGTCCAGGAAAGCAAATTTCGAGATTTTATGCATTTCACCGTGGCATCATCAATTTTTACGGTCTGGATGCAATTCGCATGAAAGATTATTCTCAGAAATACATTTGGCACGTATTCCACTTGCTAATGATCCACGTCGAACGAACGAAAGCAACCCGTTTTAAAACATCGAATGCTCGGTGTATCACTTAAACAAGTAATTTTTTCTGCCTAGAATCCTATCTAGAACCTAGAGCAATTTCTCAGCAGTGTAAAGTATAGAATTATTAATTTCCAAATTTTTTTAAATAGTTTATTTGTAATCTAAATACGGACGGTTACTGACAGAAAAATATAAAACGGGTATGCTTAAAAATATGTCCTCGAAGGAATATATTAGTATTAAAAATGCGTAATATTTATCTGGAGTATTTTCCAGTTCTTAAATTCGGTATCATTTTTTAATTATCCTTTTTAAAGTATGAAAATATATTTGACGAATAGTACAATTCCTATTTGCAAGTTTCTTTTCAGTCACCGTTATGTAGATTCAGAACGAGTCAGAAATAAATCGTTAAAATATATATTTGCAACCGAAAAAAAGAGGGTCCTTCAAAGGAAAAGGAAATAGCTTAGGAAATAGAGAAAGGAAATAGATTAAGTTCCCCTGGTGTACAGACCCCCTAACCGCGTTACGTAAGAAGACCCGGTTACATCATCGATCACAATTCGGTCCATTTTCACGCACATAATTTTCTAAACAGCGTATCTTCGTATTCCCCAGGCTGCATGATTTATTAGCAGCTATCTGAACTTCCGAGGGAGCGACCCTCGCGAGTTCATTCGAACGGCGCAAGGTCATTCGAGAATTCGACGGTTCGAATTCCCGCTACCCTCGGTCGTGTTCGACCCAGGATCCTCTTCATCAGAATCCCATCAGAATCCGTATCGTGCTCGTTGCACCGGTAAACGCGTCCGACTGTTGCAACTGCAGCGCTAGCTAGCCGTGCCTCTGCTATCGTGTAACGTTTTGCGAGCGACGCGACGGAATCGCGCTACTTTCACCGACGATTCCATTAAGGAGGAACTAAGTTACGTGCATCCGCGCGACACTCTTGCACGCAGACTAATTACCAATTATTCCGCGAGTCAACGAACGGACAGGATGCGATGGGAGCTCCGGTGGAAGGGGCAAGGTGAATCTAGGGAGCCGAGGTAGACGTCGAAGGTGCTTCGACCACCTTCGCGCCGTGCTCGCCCGGCTCGCCGTTAATGCACGAATCCACTTAGCCGCGTCCCGCCCTGTCTGATTAGATTAATTTTAAGGAGGCCCGACCTGCTGGTTTGCACTTGTTCCTGTCAACGACTACTGTGTTTACGGCTGCACCGTGCGCTCGATCGATTTTTATGCGCGATACCAATCCACGTGTGTTCGTACCGAGAGCTTCGGTCCAGTACTTCGCGTCACGTGGCCGATAAAAATTTACAAATACAGTGACTTATTGTTAAACTGTCGTTGATCATATCTATAAGGACTACGGAATTCGTAAAAATGACGGGTTTTAAATTTGTTAATTTATGACGACTGATACTTTGGTTCTCTGGAGAGATACCAAGATAAAAATCGTTAATAATCAATGCGTTTTTGTTAGTTCTATGAACCAGCTTGAGCTCTGCTGTTCTGGAACGGAAAGATTAATCGCCACGTAAAAGTAGAACCAAAGGAAACCGATTTTTCGACAACAGCGCCGACAAGACCAAGAAGTACCTGCAAGACTGCAGGTTCGGTGCACCGTCGAACGACATTAGGGGCACAGTTTTAATCCGAACCGGGCGTCGTGGGCGTCGAGATCCTGTCGTTACGTGGCACGTTCGTGTTCCACGAGTCAGCCCACGTGTCCGCCATTTACCATTTACCGTGCAAGCACCGAACGAACGGCCAGCTTCCTTAGGAAAATTGGCGCCGGCTATAAAGACTCCGCCATCCGGGAATCGCTATTGTAATTCGCGCGAGAGCCCAGCTGCCGCGTTTCTATTTCACGGCGAAATCAATTTTTGAAACGTGACACCCCCCCCCACCCCTTCTGCCGCCGGCATATTGTTTCTTATCGCGAGACGTGTCTGCTGCCCACGGAATTTCGTAGCCGAGCTACCGATCGGCCGAAATACCGAATCTCCATCGACTTCACGCAATAATAATAACGCTCAAATTGTTCAGAGTTGTTTAACAATCTTTTCTAACGGTGTCCAGCGCCCACCATTCGATGTAGTGTTATAGAAATTGTTTAGAGTTGTGTAACTCATTTCCAACGGCGCCCGTTCTTCCCTCAATAATTACAATCAGCTCGAACTAATGCATTGATGTTTGTCCCAAACGTAAAGCATAAAATCGAATGATTATGTTTAACTTGGTATACGTTTCCAAGAGAGTGTACCTTAATTTAAGCATGTTCTAATATTTCACGAGAAGTGTCACGAAATGCGGAAAGATTTTGTCGAACTAAGTACCGACTGTCACCATTAAGATCCAGCAACGCACTAATTTGCTCAGCAGTTGTATTTAATGTAACCGTTTAATGGCCTTAATGTTTCTTGGTTCGACGGCCACGTACGACGGCCCCGTATCGATCTAGCCGATCTAGTCGAGACGGACCGGTAACTTTCCGTCTGGCCGGTAATAATCGCCGGTAGTATATCTATTTCCATGGTAATTCTTGGCCGGGCGCGATAACACCGGACACACTTGGCCTGGGAGAGTACAGCGAATATTACGCGTACCAACTGCAATTTCAGATATATCTCCGCGCTCCATTGCACGCGCCGCCGTCAGGTGAACGGGCCACCGGAGTCCCTGAATTAATTGGTCCGTGAACGCCGACGCAATCCGATTCAGTACTTTTGAAAAACCGGGACGTGCTCGTCTGTTTCGTGCACTACACACTGAAGTGTGCCGTCATTCGTTCTATACGTTATGATAATAAACTCCTAAAACAGCTGCTTTTGCGCCAAAGCCGAAGAAAATCGCACTCGTTAACCAGATTTACAAGGAAGTATATTTAATCGTTACGAGAGTAGTGTATTTGGAAATATACTATAGTAGTTTACACTATTATAATACGATAAGATTCATGAAGCACAGCTATCACTCTGCAATTTTTCCATCTGTTCATAATAATGTGACCAACCACTATACATACTAACGCCGAGGTTCACGGAGCACTACATGTGGCCATTTTCCTGATACTTTATACAAACAACAAGAATGCGTCTATCCACGTTTTTAACCATTTTTTAAAGTAATATATAAGCAACCAAATATATTTGTCGAACAATTCCTCACGAATATAACTTTAATATCTCGGTAATCGAAAATAAAATATAACAGAATCCATTATTATGACAGACCCAGTAGACCTAGACTCTAGGCCCAGAGTTAACGATTCATGGATTCTACACATATACAATTGAAGATTCACATATTTTTAAATTTATTAATCGTTGGAGATTTAAACCAACGATTCTGCATACAATTTTTGTGTGGAGAAGAAATTTCATTCGTCTTATCTACTAAATAAAAATTAACCCTTTGCACTCGAGTGGTGACTCTCAAGCACCACTAGAAATTGTTGCGGCATTATTTCAAAGAAATTACAAAAAATATTACAAAATATTTGTTACATTACAAAATTTGTATTTAATAGATTACTAAACATTTCAATATTATATATAGAAATCGGATCAGTTTCGTATGAATAAAATGAAAATATTCTAAGACGTAAGAGAAATTCAGTTTTAGATTGAAAACAGCGCCGAGTGCAAATGGTTAACAAATTGGTAGTCCTATATGTTTGTCCCGGAGAGTGTGGTAAAGCGTCGGAGGAATATCCTGAACTCTCTCGAAATGGTTTTCCGGTCTCGGGTCGCCCGAGCCACCCCCGGCTAACACTTAACGAGCAGCGATTTTCACGACAAAGGAACGGTCTGGAAATCAACGACGTTGTTCCGGGGAACGAGTGCAAACGAATCGTCGCGGCCGTAACATGCCGACGCTTCGATTTTCCGTCACGCGCCGTCCCCCTGGTGCTTTCCCCCGACCGTAATTAGTAACCATTTTAGCCGGCCTCCGCGCCGAACACGGCCAGGCGATGAATCGCCGTGTAATTCGGAAGGCATGCGACGCCGAACGTTTCGCGATTCACGACGTACCGTGTTCTTGCATTCGGTTCGTAAAGTACCCCGCGTGTGCACGCCCACTGTTTATTCGCCGACACGACACGTCGAGCAGTTTCTCTCTGGCCGTTCGAACCCGCGCAGAATAGGTCACTAATTTCGCTTCACCGGTACGCTAAGATAGCTCTGAAACGGCCAACTGTCTACGGGCATTTTACCGTCCGAGAACGGTGGCCCAGACTGTCAGAAGCTTCGTAGAATTGAATTTTTAGTGCTCGGTAAAATCAGTCATTTGGGTAAATTATTTTTCACCGATTCAATGTTCTCAGAATTCATCGATCGCTCAAGCACCTATAATCAGTGCCGGATTAAGTCCTCTAGGGGCCCTGAGCACTAAAAAGATTTTCGCCATTGCAATCTATACAATAATTCTATTTTATTGCATTCTCTTAGTGTCCAGAATCTCAGAAATTAGAGTAGTTAGAGCAATCATATTTCCTCGGGGCAAAAATTCACCCATTTAAGTTTTCTTTTTGTATTGTAAAACGATTGATTTCTTTCCGTCTGTGTTGTGGGACGTATTTGTTTTTCAAACGTGACGTTCTAAATGTAATTTGTGGATTTAAAGTGTGAAACAAATATAAGTGAAACAGTGTCTCAGGTTCTTTTATGCAACTAGTTTCGAAGAGCGTACGAGGGTTAAGCAAGAAAAACATTTTTACACGAAACTGCGAGACATTTGAAAATATGGGTGGTGTTGAATTTATGTACGGTACTGTACTGCGGTATTTCCGGGTACAGAATTAATCATAAGAGTGCCGTGGGTAGGGGAAATGGCACAAAGAGGGTCGCTCGAACTCACAAATCAGAAAACTTTAAATTACAGCTACTTCGGTTGCGATAAAAATTGTAGACACAGTTATTTATTGTCCCAGACACCCGTAATGTCTACAATGTAGTGCGACAATTCATGGTCAGAGGATTAAATGAACGTGAGCATTATTAACTGCAGAGTCGTGAGGATTTGTCCAAGTAAAACAAAAGACCTACCAGAATACTTTCTACCACTTCTTGAAAAATAAATTAAATTAATTATTGCCAAAACTCTTTTCTATGTTTAGCAGAAAGTAACAATGTTTAGTTCCCAAGCTAAAAAATTCCAGTACTGTTGAGAGTGATGAGTCGACTGCGGATTTGATGCGTTCACGACAAAAACGGGTGCTGAAATGTTAAACAGTGGGAAGATTAAAAAATCGAACAGTACTGACACGTTAATTTTGCCCTGCTAACAGTCCCGTATTTTAACGAGTCTGGCTCGTGATGAAGATTTTGGCACAAACGTAAACATCACGAGTAGGCCTCCTGGGTTCCGGATTTCGTCGAGGTAAATAGCACGGGAAGGGGTTAAAGAAAGAAACAAATTTTTCTCTGGTTCCAGTACCTTATAATTGACGAAGAAAATGTTCATTTTGCCCAAAGATCCGCAGTCTAGTGATGAGCTGAGACTGAAATAAACATTACTGCCAGGTAGTCATCATTTCTCGTAAATAACAAATAAATAAATGTGCTCGAGTTGCTGGTAGACAATCCTAGAAGAATCTCCGAGCGCGAAGAGGTAAACAACGTCCTAGAAAATTTTTCCGCACCGTTTCTCCCACGAGTGATACATTTACAAGATGCCTGCGAACATTCCGGGCTCCGTTGCGCAGATTCCATAAAAATCATTCTTTCTTGAAAAACGACTGGTGGCTAGAAAAAAGAAGAACTGATTGCGGTACGCGGCTTCACCTTTGCAGAAGGTACCGTGTGTGCCATTCTCGCCTGCAGCATGAATTTCGCGGCAGTCCGTATTATGCTCGGGCAGTAGGTAGCCCAGACGTTCGCGGCCAGCAATATTTAAAAAGGGCGAAGAGATAAAATGGCCCCGGCGGTGGAAAGAATTCAATTACAGCTGGCGGATCAAAGGGAAATGGCCGGGCGCGCTCACGGGGTTGCCATATGCGAGAGAGGATCCTTTCCGCGTCTGTAGCGCCTTAATTAACGGCGATGAGCAAGGAATCATAGTGAGAGAGAAAGAGAGAGGGAGAGAGGACAGGCCGAGCAAAACAGACGGAGCGAACTCGCCCGGTATTCATTAGTCCGTTAGTCTCGCGGGAAGCACTTTTGTATCGGGGCAAACAAAATATTTCCCGCTCGTGCCTTTATCGAGTCCAAGTGTGCCGTTCTGCCGCGAAATAGATTTTTCTTTTTTTTTTTCTTTTTTTCTTTTTTTCGTTTCTCCGTTCCGTCCGGTTCCGCCCAACGGTTACGTGGGAGTAACGGGAATTCCATATTTGTGTCAAGAAGCGATCAATACCTTCGGGTCATGTTGTTTCCGTGCTCGACGGAGAATAACAAGAATACTGGATGCACTCCGAGGCCTGTTAATATTCAGCTATCGGTGGATACATAAGAGGGGGGTGGCGGGATTCGAGTCGATGGAATTTCACGGCGAGTGGCTGCTGCTTCAGCTGTTACACGAGACTCTTGTTCCACATAGAATTCCGACTGATCGATTGCGCGGAATCGAAGCAGAGGTGAGACTGAACAGCGTTCTTCTCGGATATTGTTTTTCGAAATTTGCTGCTTGAATCGAACCTCCTCGCCTTGATCGCTTCGCCGCCGACGCCACTCGGACATGTTGATGACTCGACGATCACGCTTAAGAGACAACGATATCGTAAACGCTCTTTCTCGGTGTTCCTCTCTTTTTAGAATTCACAGTTGACCTTGATCTTCTAACGTTACACATAAACATACTCTGTGTTTTCTATTCACGATTCAGTCACCGTTAAGGATACTTGTATTTCATTGATCCAGCGATGTTTCTCCAAGGTTGCATTTTAATTTCATACACAACTCGATAAATTAACTCTTATCTGGTATACTGGAGTCTCTGTGATGAACCCAACAAAATTTCTGCACAGCCCAAACTTCTGTACGGTCATTGCAAATCTCAAGTTTCTTTAACCGTTTTAGAGAATTTGGATTATTTAGTCTTGAATTATACGATCCGAGAAAATTTACACAGAATTTTCGAAAGTATGTAAATTTCACTGATCGAAAGTACGAAATAACTTAAGGGGTTAAGAACTTTCAATCCTTGTTCAGCTAGAAAGCTTCTCTTGACCACTCTACCGCAACAGGGTGGTTCAAGGTCAGCCTGATTCTAAACCGCCACATGTCGGATGACCAATCGAGTCCACGCGACACCTTGTCAGGATCTGATTCACGGTTGCGTAAACTGCGACCGGAAAAGAAGCTGCTGTTGTTCGCGGGTCCCTCGTTCAGGTGCCACGTCAGCTTCAAACGGGATTAATATCACCCTTAACACAGTGGGTATTGTATTCCCCGCGAGAGGAGCAGCAGTTCTTCAGCGCTACTCTTTCACAGTTACTTCCTGTCCTTTGAAATCTCCTTTATGAATAAACGGACCGGTCTCCGGGTCTTTCTCTCTCTCTCTATCCTTCTCTTGGCTCCTTTCTCTCGAGCAACCACCCTCCCTCTGGATCTCTGTTGCTCTTGGACGCCGGCCTGGCCCGTGTCCCTCGTAACTCTTGGTCGCTCGGAGGTTGGCCGAGAGTATGTACCTCGGGCCAATATGTATCACAAGGCGGCTTCTATGCGGGACAACGTTGTAATTCACCGGGACTCGTGTTTCATCGCTGCGCAGTAGGGTGTACTCGCGTATAAAGTGGCCGGAGGATACCAAGGTGGATGCTGGACGGATAGATAGAGGACGCGCTACCTATTCGGCCCGTACCAACCCGTAAAATACAGTGGGGTGCATAACTTCGACGCCGCCCACATTGCGAAAAAAACCGGACCACTCACAATCTTAGTCATTTTCTTAAATATTAGGGGGACCCATGAGTAATCAATTATTTTGAAATCCAAAACAGTGGTAAATTCAAGTTTTTATTTCTTAATTTATTATATAATCTCCATCATAATCAAGGACAGTTTGCCGTCTTTCCTGCAAATTTTCAATCCCCCTCTTATAGAAATCCAGGATTCGTGAAGCAAAATATGACTCAAGGTGCCTCGTTACATCTTCTGCAGAAGTGAATGTTTTATTTCTTAAATAATGCTCCAGAGATCTGAAAAGATGATGGTCAGAGATAGTCAGGGAAAACTTCCCATTGTAATTCTTTGATTTTTTCCTGAAATTTTCTTTGTTGTTACCGTTGCATTAAATCCCGCATGAAAATGAAAAAGTATGCAATGGCGAATAATACGATCCTTGGAAGGTAGGGACGCCGCCATTTTATTACAGGTTTGTAAAAAAATTATACTTTTTAGAATATTTTGAACACAGGCTGCTTCACCTCTGTGTTTCCTCTTCAACGATCGGTACAGAACTAAAGGCAAAACAAACTCTTTGCAAATAATTGATTACTTATGGGTACCCCTAATATATTCTCAATAACACTTTTAATTATCTGATCTGATAATTTTTAATTATCAGACTACCGGTCATTATGCAGTGTAAAAATAATCCAAGTTAATTGTAAGGAACAGAAGTCAAGCGAAAATCGGTATTCCGGAATATTACTGAATGTCAAAAGGGCGTGTTTTATTCACCTTCAGATGTTTATCATCTCATAGCAACGTTAATCGATTCGGATGACATCACAATACGATCTAATACATAATTTAGAAGCAATCTAGTAGAATCCACAGTCATCTAAAAGAATACCTTCCCACATTGGGTAAGATTCCTTTGTAGGTTGTCATCCTCAATCTGGAGGGCAGTTTTTACCCTTCAAACGACATCTGACACAAAATCCGTGTGAAATATTTTTCCTAATAAATGTTGATCAAAGTCGGAGGACGTCTCGTTAGTTTTAATTTGTAGCGGTTCCCAGAGCGCGCCGACAAGTGTTCGCTTGACAGCGGGCGAACAACAGAGGCAGAAGGGAACGAAGGGTTAATTCGGAGTACGAAAAAAACAGAGAACGCGTGAAAATGTCTCAAAAACCAGTCTGCGGACCGAGTGTGCCGCACCGGGGAGCGTTATTAGCGGCTCAAAGTCACACGAAGCGAAGGTCCCCGGGGAGGACGCTGACAAATGTTTACAGCCCCTGACAACGGGGGAATGACGAAAACAGGGGTAGAAGGAAAGAAGACGAGAGGGACTCGCGAGAGACGGTCCCTAAAGGTGCGTCGTTAACCGCGCGAAGAGCAGCTTAATCTGACCACAGTCTGTTTCATTAGCGGTCGCGTCGTTGTTAATCCCGAACCGAGATGCGGTAGAGAGAGAAAGACAGAAGGGAGGGGGGGGGTCGGCAAGTTGACGCTGGAGAGAAACGCAGCAGAGTTTTAGGGGGTCCTCGGCTCGTGGCAAAAGGACAGACGGTATCGCGGCTCAACGGGGAAACAAAGCTCCCTCTATATCAGTTTGTGTTACCTGAGATGAAATTGCTTCGGTCGTCCAGGGCGCGGCTAACCGAACCGGCTGGATAAAACGAGAAAATAAATTTCACCTGTCCAAGTTCGGCGAAGTGCGACCTTACACCGCGCTCTCTGCTGTCTTCCTACGGACTATTTACACAACCGATACACCTGACCGGGTGAGACGCGGCTTATTACCTTCGGTAATAAGCTTATCATCTTGAGTGAAAACAGCCATTAACGTTTAACGATGACAATTTTATTACGGGCCTGCTACCCACAATTTAACGCAATCTGAAATCCTCTCACTCGCGGATCCGTTAATCGAGTCTCGAAGATCGAAAATCGATTGGCTGACTCTTTGACGCCACCGTGGTTCGCGATTCCTAATCGGTGGAACATACCGTAGTGATTTCTCTTTTAATTTACATTTCAGGGGCAAGATGTCGCAATGTTCTTTTCGTTCTTACGTCAGAGGACCCTTTATGCCCTTTCACGCACTCCTCAAAGTTTAGAAAATCGATATCATTGTTCTTTGTCTACTGCAACTATTAATAGACGCTGCGGTTTTTATGCACTTGCGACAAAAATCAGTGGAGGAAATTTAAAATAGTCGGGGCGGTTAAACGCACTGAATCACGTCAACACATTATTTTCTCAATTGAATAAAATTTCTATATTGCATAAAGATCCGCAGTCTAGTTATTGTAAGTGCACCGCAAATTTTTACGCATCGATGAATAGAAACTTTGGATGGTCTCGGAGTCTATAAGTGTTAAAATAGGAGAATAATTAAAAGAACTAAAAAATATCGATTTAACGCGTTGAATGCCACGTCACCCATATGTGGGTGACGGAATTATTTGCGCAGGTTTTAAAAAGAATTTGTACGTTGATACATTCATTGTACTGAACTTGATTAGAATGTTTATTTCATTAAATAACTTACTTCGATTTTATGGAATTTTTGGGGTTTCTAGTTTGGCGGTCAAAGTGTTAAAAGAGTCCCGTTCGTATCTCTGTTGCATGTCGAAATGAATGTACACAAAATTTCCATAAAAATACGCTGTCTAACGTTGGGAGCTGCAGAGAACTTGCGAATCGATATTAACCTTAGTTCCCAACGTGTTCCATCAAAGTATCAAACTACCATTTTCCAGTCAAATATTTTCCCCAGCAGACTTTTCCAAAGTGTACAAGCTGCGGCTCTCGGCGGGTAAAACGGTGTTTGTAAATCGAGTAAACAGGTTCTGGCCGGACTTCAGAGTAGCAGTATCAGGGCTGACACCGGTTTCACCTCGAAACTTACTAAAAAGCAATTCTCTCGCCGTCGGGATTCGCGCGTTGAGGAGATGGCGGCGAAGAGGGAGAGAGAGAGAGAGAGGGGGTGGTTTTCTGACCAACTGTGTGCTCGCGTAACTTATGCAGTGACGAACGAGGCCAGAGTCCGCGGGACTGGGCACAGTTTCAAATTCTTGCCACCGTTCCTTGGACGAAATTTAAGCCAAGGGAACGACCGGAGGAGTTTGTAACAGATGTGCTGCTTAGTTTGCGCCCGTCTCAGGACCCCCCCCCCCTCCCTCCCTCCCTGCCTTGGGTGCGGTTTGCAAGAATTGCGACGATTCTTCTCAACGACTCTTTTCCCCGCTCGTAAAATAAATCCCGCGGAGAAAGCGCGGGACGAACGCGCGGAATTTATATTGTGCACGGTAAGCGTTCGCGGATTTAATTTTCCTTTAATAAGCACCGGACGTTTCGCCAAGTGTGCCACTTACGGAACATCGGTGCAACGTGCAGGATTCTCATATACTCGATTATCGTCGCTCTAATAAAAATAAGATAACTCGCTTTAGCACCGGGTTTAACTCATTCCTAATTACGCTCTGTCTATTAAAAGCAAGATCGGGACCATTTCTAAACTAAATCAGAATCTCGAGATAAAATCACGCCCCAGTTACGACGCTTTTATACCTATTAGGGCGGTCCGTCACTTTCTCTGACATTGTAACTACGCATCGATGGAAAATAGAATGTATTGCTCCGGAACCAATGGTCAGATTGCTATATGCTAATTTATGGTGGGAAATAAATTGCTTCCGTTCGGTTGGGTTTATCGACCGTGTTAATGTAACTTCTCACCAAAAAGAAAGTCTAAATAGGGGTGTAGAGAATTTCTCGTGTACACTTTTCTGTCCATCTCCGTCGCAATGCGTCTTCCAGAAAGAGAAAGAACGGCGCGCAGGAAATTCCGTTGAAAAAACCGGAGGGATAAGGTATTATCGCGGGACATTCGTTTCGCAGGACGGTCGAGGTCGGTGTGGTCATCCCTTCACCTCGCGTAATTGAGAATACAGAAGTTATTAAACTGTCTCGAAGGCGAAAGAGGCTCGCGCGGCCCTATTTCACCGAGACCACCGACTGATTGTCCCTTATACGACAGATAAACGTGAATTTATCGCGCCAGTTTCGGCCGGAAGTTGGATTTGCGGTTCTTCGCACCTATATTATCAGAGCAGCCGGTCGATCTTTAGCTGCGTCCCTCACGGAAATTTATCGTGTCGGGCCCACGCGACAGTTGGATTTGTGGGTTTCAGCGAAACGGTTAGCTTCGTCTCGTTTTCTCATCCGGTGACGGTTAAATGGGAAGATTCGCCACGGCCTTCCTGCATAATGCGTTTCTATAATTCTCTTTACGAATTGATCAGCAGTTATGATCAATACAAGGGGTCTTCTTGACCCCACACCTCAAAACGACACCTGCGATACACGATTCATAAAATATTAACTTATTAATCGTCGAGGTTTTGGTTCAACGATTCTGCGCACAATTGTTTGCACGCAGCTCGACGTGGGGCACTCGCAAGGACTTTTTCTGGTTATTAATAATCATCAAGATTTTAACCCAACGATTCTGCATACTACTCTTTCGTATCCAGCTCGACGTCGGGCAATTGCAAGGATATTTTCGTGTTATTAATAATCGTCGAGGTTCTAACCCAACGATTCCGCATACGACATTCGCAACGAACGTTGTATCCATGCGGATACTAATCGTTGATGATGGTCATCGAGTCCGCGTACCTTTTTCTATCATTCGCCGCAGCCTCTGAACATGTGGAAGTTGCGTGAACAGGAAGGGGTGGTACCGAGGGGTACATGAACCCGACGTCATCGACGCGTGGACAATTCTACGTCAAAGATTTGTGAAAAATATTCATTCTCTACAAGAGCGATCCATCTCTGAACATTCCCGTGTCACGTCCTTCGAAAGTTGCGTCGGCATTCAGCAGGGTCGCCGAAGTAAAAATCTGTGCTCGCCGAAAATCGACCGCTTCGGCGCGTTCGTCGCAGCCTCTAAATATGTCGAAGTTGTCTGAGCGTGTTGGGAAAGGGGAGGGGGGGGGGGGCAGAGCGAAATACGGGGCCGAGCATCCGTGAAAGGATGCACAACAGGGAACAGCCTTCGAGACCGCGAAGTTCGAAACTGTGTCGATTCCCGTAATGCATTCGTTCCGGCCCGCCACGTGTCACGCGTGTCGGACAGCTGGGCGAGGTGTTTGCCGCAGAACGGGGGTTGGCGGGGGTGTCTTGTTATGCAAGAGCGTCCTGCGTCGGGGGATGGTGTGCTCGCACACGTAGAGGTTCGATGCATCGGTAGATGCTGCTGCGTCCGACCCATTTCCCAAACAATGCCCGACCCGTTTATTATTAGATGCGCGGTCTGAGATACAAGCCTGTCGGCCGAGCCGCCTCGGAATAAAGAGGACACGCGAGCCATTCGTATCCCGTTCAACGTTCGCTAGCTAGCTAGCTAGCTAGCTACCCGCCCTACACTCTCGCCTCCTTGCTCTGCGAAACAGAGGGCCGCAGATGCAACGGATCGTGTTCTACCCGGCTGACTGCGTGATTTCAATGATTCAGGAACAAGCTGGCGCGGAGCAGTGCGCGGGACCAGTAGCTATTCATTTTCCGATTCGATTCGCGATTAGAACGTGCCTCGAGTCTCTCTACGCCACGCAGACGAGACCGGTTGAAGGGACCTCTCAAGCAACTAACCGCCATTGTTGCTCGCGAATCTTTGGAACGCTCGAGACTGCTACTTCCTTCCTTCCTTCCTTCCTACCTACCTTGCACCCTTCGTTCGGCTCCTCGCCGCGCGAGAGATTCTTCGATAACCACCACCATTCAGAGTGGACTAGTTACGAAAGTTGGTTATCGGCCTCCGCTCTTCATGGGTCACCGGTTCGAAAGCCGGGAATCGATACGAGAATTTTGAACCGTGCAGACTTTCACGTGGACTGGCCGAGTAGTTACCGTTTGATAGGGGCACTGCTTGTCAGCGGGAGTGTGTTAGAGTGCTTCGGGAAGAATTGCGATCTCACAGTCCCTGAATGAACGAGGGTCAGCTCGGAAGGTTGACTTGACCTGTCTGCCGAATAGAGGGCCGATCTTTCCTTTCGATTCGTCGTTTCACTGATCGTACCAGCGCTTTATAGGATAGTCCGCCAGGGAAGTGGAACGGAAATGTTTGAAGACGATTTTATAGCGTCACGCGGATTTCGAGTTAGTTTTACTTCGGAAACTTCTCAGTATTGAAAACTATTTTACAGCATTGCGGATTTGTATTCTTGTTCTTAACACTGCGACCTTCGGTACGACTACGGCAGTAATTTAATTGTGAATTATTTTAGTCACAACGATTGCCATCTGAACAAATTTCGCATGGCAAAACGATTATGCTTTTAAGCTGGAGAATGCCAATCGCGAAAAATTGGAGACAGAAACTGCCGCAAAAAATGACACGGGGGAATCCATCGTCGATGAAATATAAATTCAAAATTTGATCGCGTTCAGGATTACGGTGTGCAACAAATTACGCAACCGGATTGAAACGTTACTTGGCCGGGACTCCAATAAAACAGAAGCGGAATCCCAGCTAAACAGCAACGGGATACCAGCGGAATTCCAATGCGATGAATTACAGTGGGCCGGCGGGGGCATCCATATTTCGCCGAAAGTTCAATCAGCCAGTAGCGGAATTCCAAGTGAACGTTAAAGGAATCTTAACAGAAATTCCCCGCAGTAAATTACTCGATTTCTCGAGTGAGCTTTCTGCTTTGCTTCTGGGACATTTTAAACGGTCCGCGGATCCGGAACAAGCGAGCGAAGAAAAGTAATGGCGGAAGTCGCGGCAGCAGTGGAACCCCGTTGAAAATTCGTTGGCGAAATCGCGTGCCCTATGCGCATCCGGGAGAGGGTGCACAAGCGCAACGTCGCAGCTGCGCATTGGCGGATTCGCGAGGACCTGTTTACCGAGGACGGATTCGAAGGGTTACTCGGGGTGGAAAGGGGTAAGTCGCCGGCAAACACGTTCGTTCAACGGAAAAGTATGTCATAAGCGAAATTCCGTTTGAGTTTGTTAGGCATCCCCCTGCCGGCAGATGCCTTCTTCCGGTCGGATATTCTTAAAATGCACGGTACGCTGTACTCACCCCACGACAAACCCGTGTACACCTGTGCTCTACGGCTCTCTCTCTCTCCCTCTCTCTCTCTCTCTCTCTCTCTCTCGCTTCACTCTCGCTCAACGTCTTCGGATTCCGCCTCTCGCCGAGATTCCTCGACGCTCGCTACCTGAAACAAACGGGAACGCGGTTAACCACCGGTTGAAATATTACCTTTTGATACTTTCGCGGATCCCGGATGAAAACGAGGGATGAAACTCGCTTCCGGGTTTTCAAGCGCGAGCTCCGGTTATCCGGCCTGTTTCGGATTCCTGAGGTTCCGGCGGGTTCGAAGTTTTACGGCCGCGTCTAAGACTTTGAGAACATTCCCTCTTCCTCGTCGTTATGGCTGAATCGCGCGGTAGTTACTCGTTTCTGCGGAATTATTGGGTGCACGAATTAGTCTCTCAACCTTACGATTATCTCCTCGACACACGAATGAAGTATAACCTCTTTTCCTCGCCTGCGACACTTAATGCCGAGAAATACCCGAAGTACAAATTATTTATCAGTCTATTGAACTACGTACTATTTTTTTTTTTTCAGAACTTTATAGAAACAATTAGGCATACGAAATGTCGGATTTTAGAATAATATTTTTCTGTGAATTCGGATGAAACAGCAAATTCTGCTTAAAAAAGCATTAAACCAAATAAAGCTGGAACTGAATTATTCATCAATGCTTTAAGTACTGGAAAAACACGGATCTTTCCTGATACAAATTAACTGTTTCAGATCCTGGGGTAATTTTGGTAATTAAGTTTTAAAATCTTCCAGGTCGTAGATGCTGATATTTCTTAAAATCAATCGTTCTTAATATAAATCGCTAATTATTGTTAATATCCACGATTCGCTTTCTAGCTATTGAACTTGAAGAGTTGATGTAAATTGTAAGTAAAGTTTTCAACGAAAATTATTCGGTAATCGCTTTTCCATAAAATATCTACTTGAATACTTGAAATTTGTTTATCTTCTTATTATACGTCAGAGGGTTGATTTCCTCCCTCTGAAGCAAACGTTTCATTAAACTTAAAACATTCGAGACGGAGCTCTTCCCTGGCAAAAAAATAAATTTATTTGTGCCTAACGTTCGGCTTCTTATTAAACTTTAAGGGCAGATTTTACCGCAAGCCAGCAAACGTTTCATTAAAGTAAGAATAGTCCGGTTGCGACGGTTCTCTTGCAAGGAAGAAATTTGCTTGCGTCTTTAAAATCCAACTTCTTATTAAACTTAGGAGCTGATATCTCTCCCGCTCCGAGCGAATGTTACTGGAATTAGAGTTTTCTTGTCGGAACTCTTTTTCCCTCCAAAAAGAAAGGAGAATGTCTCGGAGCCCGGGCGAAAGTGAATTGTGTACTTACAGTTTTTAAACGGAACTTTTATTTATCGCTGTTCGTAAAAATAAGGTCACACTTTATGGAGATTCACCGGCATGAAGTTCGCAGGACTGCAATTGTCAACAAGTTTATTTGGATAATTATTATTCACTCGGATGTCCTCGGTTCAATCGTGAGAAATTGAGGTCCATTCATTGAACAATTCACCCATTGTTAATCCTATGCCAGAATTTGAACACAAGCCGCAACAAATATTTTTCAAATTGAGTTCTGAAATGTATGAACATAAAACGACACATCCTTAAAGAAACAGCACTCAGGAAATGAAAAAACGATTTGTGAATACTATTTTCAACAGACATGCAGCTTAAGGGGGCCGGCAGGGTTTGAAATCCATATACGTATGCATGGATCAAAACCTTTTCAAACTATCGCGTCAACATTGCAATGAGCAGTTTAGAAGTGGTCAATAGTGTTTCCTAAAAGTCCAATCTATGTCTGTATAGAGCCCAAATTGCGAATTTCTACCTCATTATGGAGTAATTTGTAATATTCGGCAGAAAATTCGAATTCTGAAGCAAGTGTGACGTCACAAGATGGCTGCCGCTGAGAGATTCTCTTATTTTCGAGAGATTTAGTGTTCGTATCGAAAAAAAGGCTCTATACAGACGTAGCAAAGACATGTACAAACACGGTGGTATGCATTTTTAATTAATTACTTACTTATTTAAGACGTAAAATGTCTAGAAAAAAGGCATAGCGTAACATAGCGTGACAGTCAAGGCCAAATGCCTGCCGGCCCCCTTAAGTGTTCATTCATTGGACAGATCAGCTTATACCTTCCCTTCTACACTTGTATATCTTTCGCAGTAAACGGGCAGTTTCTAACTATTCAGGAAACATAGCAAAGCGTACGCTCGAAAGACTGGTTGTGCTCACAGGAAGCAAAGCACAATTTCGAGTAACGCAGCCTCGGTACGTGGTAACTTTGCCGGTTGCTATCCTCGCGATCTCGGCCAGCGAATCACCTGAAGACCGAGGGAGTAGTGAGAGAGAGAGAGAGAGAGAGAGAGAGAGAGTGCAGTAAGAGAGAAAGAGAGAGGGACTCCGAGCCGAATCTCGAGGTTCGAAGAACCCGGGAACGAGAGCAACCCCCCGCAGTCCACTCGACGAAACAATTGCCTCCAATTTCGCCATCGAACGAATCCACGTCGTCATAGATCACGGCCAGACAAATGCAATATAGAGTGTCGAGCGGACGGCCGGGAGGGTCCGAAGAGGAGATGAAGAAGGATCCTCTACCCCTGGAGCGGGAATCCTCGCGGGGCCTCTTGCACCACGCCGAAGATCGGCGTCGCTCGTCGAGCCACGTGTTCAACGAGCTGGCTAATCGAAACCGCTTCCCGAGCTAACCACTTAACTCGAGAGAAAGAGAGACGCTAACAGAGCGAGAGAGCGAGAGCGAGAGAGAGAGAGAGAGAGACCTTTGCGAGAGGGTGCCCATCATCTGCCCTCGTTTTCTCAGTTCGCGCTCATCCACGCCTACCTTCGGCTATTATTCTTCCGCATGGATCGACCATCGAGCGTCCCATCGACGACGTGTTGCATTCTGATGGTCGGCGTTGCCTCGACGCGGACAAAAAACACCAATTTTCGAAACGTTCTTTTCATCACTTGTTACCACTAGCGAGGTTCAACCGTATCAAAATGATTCCACAGATACTTTCCGTTGAGTATATAGAAAATAAGACCCTAAACAGCAAACTACTAGAGTGATTTCTCTACATATGTCGCCAAGGCCTGGATGATAAACGTCGCGGAATTATCCCCACTGCCGCGGAGTATACACCGTGAGGGGCCGCGAAGCTCGAGAGGCCTCGGACGTTGAGGAGCGTAAACATAATACGGCTCCTGGACGATACACGACGCTGGCAAGACCAGTGTTGTTGACATGTATCGAGAATTCAATGTATATACGAATTTAATTTCTTTTCAGCTGTCCTTGGACAATAATCTCCGTGCGATGTTTATGAATGATTAGTTTGTCCCAAAAGTTCGTTTCGTTTCTCATGGACGCACACAATGCAAATTTAACTCTTTGCACTCGAAGCTATTAACCCCAAAACGAAACATTTCTTCCGACCTAGAATATTTCCCTTCTATATATATATATATGTATATAGAAAATGGTGCAATTTACTCCTACAATACTGAAATGTTTAGGAATTTTTTAAATACAAACAAATTAAAAAATTTTGAAAAATGGTACAGCAATTTTTAGAGGTGCCTTAGAGGCACCGTTCGAGTGCTAAGGGATAACCTAGATAATTAAAACAAATTGCATAGCTATGCGAAAGAAAGTCGAGAAAGTAATGATTATTTAACAATATTAAATATTCACATTGCAAAGGAACCTTTCGAGACAACCTAATTTGTTCACGTACGAGTATGTGAACCTCATTTCAATGAAATGCGTCGGTTTCGCTGAAACTGCGAAGATACGTTCGACTCGCTGTAGCTACGAACCGCGAGCAATCAGTGCAAGACAAATTCTCGCTCGCCGCGGAAAAAAGCGGTGGAAAAAGAACAATGGGAAGCTGCTTTCGTACCGTTTGAACGGTAGAATATCGAATGGTCGTCGTTTCCATTCGGCGGGAAAAAATTTCGGTCGCGGAGCGACAGGCTGCGCGCCGAGTCACCCGAATATTTCCAAACGCTCGTCACGCGTTCCCGCGAGTGATTAATTAAAGGACCGCCGGAGGAAGTCCGATTCGGCAGAAAAAACGGGTCACCACACTCTGTCTTCCCGGGCTGGAACTTGAAAATTCATCGGGCCGTGACATCGCGACCGGTCGCACGCTCCGATGAGAATTGTATCCGGAGAGACAAGGGGCCTCCCGTTTCTTTTTTTATCAAGCCGGGCACGGCGGGGGTAGGGGGATGAATTTAATGGAGGCGTCGACCCCCTCCGCGACCCGTCCCTTTTCCTGCGTTCCTTCAATTTCCGACATTTTCAAGAATCCAAGAGGGTCCGGGAGGCATAATTGCAGCGGCGTAACGAGGTCGAGCGACACTTGTGCCTGTTTTCCTGTTTAATGATTACGCCCTCGCCGATCGATCGCGCGATCCCGCGAGCACCTCCGTGCATCATGCGTTCGGCCAAGTCGTTACCTGAACTGTAATGATTGTATCTTAATTCGGAACCCGGCCGGAAAATGGAACGAAAGAATTATTATTTTCGAGAACTTCTTCCATCGCTGTGTGTTCTCTACCTTTGAAATTCGTAATTTAGGAATTAATTGGATGCAAATGAATACTCTGTATAGGGAAAATATTATGATCTCATCTATAAAATATGTCGAAAGTAGGAGGAGAACAAAATGGCGTCGCGAGGCTAAATGGAGTTTTGTTACAGTGAGTCAAGCAGTATAGTAAAACGGAGTTTCTGTAATAGTTTCTCGAATTCACCGAAAGATGAATGAGTAGGCAATTTATTTCAGTCTGCTTCGATAATCGAACACTGTCGAGACACCCAGAATTCTTTAACAACGAGTAGAATGTTCTGGAGCAATTTTTAAGCATCGTTCAGAGGAAACTGTCGGGACTGAGAGTCGCGTGACAATGTAACACCCTCTCGCATAGTTTTTTTTTTTTTTCGCCCGGTTGATGGATTATTACGTAAAGTGATGTATTGCGAACGGCAAACTGATAAATTGCAAAGTTAGGCTAACACTCTGCTCGGGCTCCACTTGCAAGAACCAACGAACATCGGTTACTAAAAAAAGGAAAAACACTTTTTCCTTCTCATTTTTGCACTAGATTTGTGTAGCGATTGCGTGAGCGATCAGGCCTGCCGATAACCATTTAGCGTGTTTACATTCACGCTATACAATCCTGCTCCTGAAAATAGGACAATAAAAAGAGGCACAAGTCACGTAGACGGTATTTTTAGTCCAAAAATTTAGGGACATATTTACCGTGTAAGGAGAGAGTCGGGTGTGGTCAGTTTGACTGTTTCCCAGATTTAGTGTCGGTGAGTTTAGTGCCAAGTGATCTTGGCTGGAGAAAATCAAAGTACAGTAAAGTCTTGATTCAAGCCGCACGAAGCTACATGATCTTGGTCATGTTTGTCTATTCCTCCCACTGGGAGCTGCCTCTGCATTCGTCGCGGTGGACGCGGTCGCAAGAAAATAGTAGCCCTACACGATCTATGTCTCAGCACGGACCAGAGGGTTGGGCTTAGATCAAGACTTTACCGTATCAACGGCATGAATTCAAATGTTCAGCTTCGAGTCAGCTGCTGCTGCCGTACGCGAGGTAGTTGCGCGCCGCCGTGGGGCACGTCTTATCGGGTCGATCCAAGTTTTCGATCAATGCCACTCAGCCCGGACTCCTGGGCTCGTTCGCGTCCGTAACGTGTTAATTCAAAACGTGTTCGCGTGTCACGCTCCCGTGACACGTAATCTGATAGGACACATCTATTTACTCGCTTGCTTATCCGGCCGGTTAAACGGCCCCGCCGAGTGGTGAAAGCCAAACACCGCTAATTTTCCCGGCGGCGGAGGATTATTGTGCGAGCACGTGTCCGAGTTACTCGCACGGAAGGTAAGGATAGGATCGGGTTCGATACGTGTGTCGGCGAATCAAAGTCAATTCTAATACGAAACATTTACTTCCACTTTGCTGTCACTCCATTGCTACTCTCTTCGCCCTTCATCAAGCCTTGCGACAATGCAGAAATATAATCCTTATACAGTGGCGGCCATATACTTACGTACAGTATTTTTTATAAGTTTACAATATATGTGATAAGATATCAAAATAGCTTTCCTTAATTTACTATAATTAAGGAGGTTTTTATATTTTTCTAATTGAAGTGTCAAATTTTCTGCAGACCCATAGAGTTAAGAAACATACATTTTCACTGGTTTCTTTAACTCAAATTCAACTACAAATCGTACTTTCTAAATTTTCAATGTAAGTCCACGCAAAAAAGTTGCAAAATACAACTGTTAGTGTTTCCTCTGCAATTTCGACCAATTCGAGCAATTTCACTTTATCCAGCAAACCAATTGTGCTACTTTTTTTTTCTAGATCCAAGTCGTATAGTCATATATTCACAAAGTTATACGATTTTCAAAAGCGTCCGAATATTAATGGGAGTCACTGTACGTCTAACTGCAAACACTGCTCAGCAGATACTAGTAAATATTGTTTAAC
Organism: Halictus rubicundus; assembly: GCF_050948215.1. Classification (NCBI taxonomy): domain Eukaryota; kingdom Metazoa; phylum Arthropoda; class Insecta; order Hymenoptera; family Halictidae; genus Halictus; species Halictus rubicundus. The sequence goes on along the minus strand of NC_135152.1, from coordinate 17,880,048 downwards.
ACGTTGACTGCCATGTCACCCATATGTGGGTGACGGAATTATTTATCCAGGTTTTAAAATGAATTTTTACGCTGATACATTCATCGTACCAAATTTGATTAGGATCTGTGAAATGCAAGGAACTTGGAGGACAACTCAATATCATACATTTAATTTCTTTCAATTTTTATTTTATTAAAAAACTTTGATTTTATGGAGGTTTTGAGGTTTCTAGTTCGGCAGCCAAAGTGTTGAAGTAGTTGTCCGCTACAAAACCGACAGATGGGAACAAAATATTTACAAAACACTTATTCTTTCGAAATAAGTCAAAGTTCTACTGCAGATGCGTACATCAATGGCTAACACTCTTAGAAATAAATTGTTGATACCACTGTCCGAGTTCCGTAGAAATAAGTCAGGTTTCAAAATTACAATATAAAGTGTACGTAAGTACATGGCCGCCACTGTACGTCCTTCCTGTCTGAATTAATTTCTATCGATGTCGTCTTGGTCAATGCACTCTCCATTTACCATGTTTTTATCCCCGAGGATAAATGATACAGCAAGCTGGCTTCCTCGTGGGCAGCTTGTTGCCGGCAACAAGATCGTTCGCCAAATTATTTTTCTTCAGCACGATCACAATATTTCTGTAAGTTTGTAGAAAACGTTTAGGAGCAACAAGAGACAAAACGATCTTTGTCGTTGCTTCGCTATGAACGTATCTTAACAAGGTCTAGCGCACCTTAAGACCCATTCAGACGAACAGGATCTCTCCCCGCGTTCATAAAAGTTGCAAGTCCACTTGAAACCGTGTGCTAGTCTGATGCACATGCACCACCTCCGCCAGGAACTGTTCTCTATTAATTATTCTAAGCTGCAGACGGACGAGTTTGCCCAAGTATGCGGCAAGTTGCACGGTGTATTGGGCCTAGGCAACCTCCTTCCGGCGATTTCTGCTAACTCGGATAATTCAACGACTAGAGTAGCAGAGTGCCGCCTGTGCTTTACAGCACCGAGGTACCAGGCTGTGTCTCCTTCACGCTGCGTCCACCCACTCAAGCTGTCTGTCGGGATAAATCGCCGTATCTGCAGCTTTTACACTTCACAATACCGTGCCACGGTATGCAGGACCCATAAAAATCTAGATTCCTATAGAACCTCTTACGCCCTAACAATCAAACTCCTCTCCGGACAGTTTTTCCGAAATGCTTCTAGCTCTTATTCAATCCGATAAAAGCTTTCCAGCATAAAAAGAATTACGTAGGAAAGAATAACAAGAAAACTTGAGTGCAAGTCAAATAGCAAAAATTCAGGATACTTAGAAAGATGCTCTTGTCTTGCTAGCTTCAGAAAAATGTATTATATACTGTTGGATTATCAGTAAGTACGTTCGATTATCAGCACTAGGAACTTATTGTTCTCTGAATCGTCTTCTAAACAAAGATTACAAAGTATCGATTGCGGCGATACTTTGTTTCAAGGACTGTCGGAACTAACCACTGATATATATATACTATGGATACGAGATTCCCATAAGCCAGCTGTATAGCGGTACAAGCGAAACTAAGGTGAATTAAAGGAAATAGCGCGAAGATTGAAAATGTTTATAGAAGACTAAAAGAATAGTGTAATATAATGTATTATAATTTTATGTACATAATCTAGTACAATCATACAATACGAATTGTTTGTATGATGGTTGAAATTCAGAAAAGTTAATCAGAGCAAATGAAATTCATGAACATAGAGAAATAAATGTATAAATGTAATATTGAACAGACTGAAGTAATGATTAATGAAGTTTGCAGAAAGTGAATTTGAAATATTTGAAAACCGTTTTGTCGTTTGCTTTATCGTTTGGGATAAACGAGATGCATTGTTTAAGAGAAGCATTAAATGAAATTTAATTCATAATGCTAAAATAAAGTTAATAATTATTATTTATTCTATTTATAAAAGAGATTGATATTTGAAATTATTGTGCAAAATAAATTTACACGTTGCGGTCATGAGAGGCTCCAAGACACCATTGCAGAGTTAAGTGAACTTTCAAAATGGACAAGGAAAATATAACGACTCAATAAATTTATGTAATACTCATTTATATCAAATTGGCTAATATAAGTCAAGTTTGTTTTGCAGCACCGGAGATCTTCAAGTGGTTACATTGATACAGGTTGAATAATTATCGGCACTAAATTTTTTGAAAAAAAGAATAGCATGTGCAAAGATTTTCGAAGGTGAGAGGTTCAGACTAATTTATAAATTTGCTTGTCCACGCAAGCGTCAAAGTATTGACGCCATTTCATTAATATGAAATGAACAGCCGCCGTGGTTTTGGAGGAAACAACTTGAAGCAATTTGTTCAGCTCACTGCATTATACTGTTCTCGCGAGACACGTATGCATAGAGCATCGCGGAACCATGGAACATTTTATCTTGGTATCGTTATATTTCGCGGGATAGTTTTCAGTGGTCCCAGTCACCATGTCGCGACGAAGCGTTCTCTTAGCGGCTGACAGATATGCAAATGAATTCCGAGGCGTGGTGGAACGTTGTGCAACGAATTTGCATCTGTTGCCTTTCTTCGGGATTATGTAAAGCGATGAGAACTCCTTGCTGCCGCGCGAATTTCTTGCGCGAAACGGTGCGCGTATAGTATTTCGGAAAACCACGATGCAATCGTAGCGCGCGCTACCTGTAATTTAGAGTTCCAGAGAGATTTCGCGAAATCTCAGTTCAAAATTTTCGTTGTGGTTGCAATGAAACTTTGAAGACACTGATGTCTCGGAGAAGCCGTTTAATTCGATTCCGATATTGAAAAATAATTTCTGAGAAGAAGGCTTGGTAAAATTTTCAAACCTACGAAAAGTTTCCAAAAACCACAAATCCAAAATTCAAAATTACTTCTGCTTGCAATGAAGCTTTTATTATACCTATTGCCTAATATTAAACGCACATTGCAGGTCCCAAAAGAAACTTTTGGGACAACCCGATACAGTGTAACAACAAACGTTTCATTCATTCGATCCAACACCTTCCATCAGGGTCGTGCTATTTCACCGTGCTTCCTCCAAATTTGATGCACTTCTGATCGTAGAAGGGAGATTTTCTAAAACGTCGATATCGCACCGAGTGATCGCAGGAAATTCGAGATTGTCGATTGCGAAATGGCTGATACGGGCCACGAATCAAGAATTCTGTCATGCCCGATGGAGCTCCCCTGATGGATTCCTTTTCGGTGTGACGGTTTTCCCGTTCGCGAATCCACTCGATCGATTTTTCGCATATCCACCCTCTCGCCACGTGGTCGCTGCCCTGGCGAACGGGGTGGCCCGGCGCGAGAATGCAAAATTTATGGGCATCGATCGAGGCGTTCCACGGAATTCAATCAACTGATATCGCTGTCATGGAGGCGGGTGAAAAAATTTTCTAGACGAAACGCGGTGGGCGGGGCGCGGCCAATTCGTGCTTCTCGCGTATGAATTTCGTGCTATCGGACGGCGACGCTCGCCACGGAATTCACCGGAAATGAAGAGTATCTGCCCGCTTCTGGCCGTATATCTTCGCGAAAGGGAGTAACATATTTTCAGCGATTTATCCCGAGGACGACGCGACACGATCCTCGATTTTCTATCGATCCTCGCTCGTTTTCTCGAGCGGTGCCATTTTTGCGGGCAGTTCCTTATTCAGCAACGACTCAACGATCCGATTGTGCGCCATTAATTTTGATGAGCATCCATCCGCCGATACGGCCAGCTACTGTCGAAGAATGGGGTTGGATTTCCGAACGGATTGCGGGATCGTCGAGAACGCGTTGATCGATGATCCGACGTGACCGATGAACAAAGTACAGGGATGCCGGTGGATTGAAATTTTTATGGAGTCTGGATGAAGTTGTTGCGTTCTCGTTTCTGACGTATTTCTTCCGATTAGTTTTCTTTTTATTTTCAGTATTCGGACCGTGGAAATTGAGAAAAGTGCGACAGAGATTGCGCGACAACTCGGATGTCTGATCTTTTAATTGGAGTGTTGGTACACACTGAAAACATTCTATAATATATGGCGGACTCCATTTAAATAATATCGGCGATTAATAGGCTTTTAAATAACCGAGCTGTAGAAGAAACTTTTAAAAATAATAATTTCTTGAAAAAGAAAAAATGTCTGCCCTCTCTGAAACAGTTATCCCAGTACATTAGTTTTAAAAATTTGACGAGTTGAAGAATGAAATTGCTATCGTTTTTAATTTATTGCAGAATTGCAAAAAGACTATTAGAAAATTTCTGGTAAGTGTTAACTAATCTTCCTACCTTCCTTCCACAAAATTGGAGCAAACAATTGAAAACATTGCGAAACACGCCAAATATTTGTGTTCAAGTAAAATATTCTAAAATGGGAAAATAGATTAAAAGGAAAAAAGGAATCGTGAGACTGTTTCATTATTTAATACAGTTTACCATAAACTCTTTCGGTGCTTCTTCCACAATGCAAAGAGCATATTGAAGCGAGTGGGATGCACATACTGAACTGGAGACTCGTTTGAATATTTTTTTAAATGGTGCAAGCTTTCGTTTTAAGTAGATACGATTCCATGGAAAACGATAACGATATTTACCGGTAGTCCCGTGGCCACCGCGAAGAAAGCCATGCAACAATACCATTCCCATGTAAAATAATCGTATTCCGATATAGCGGCGGTGCATAATGTTCGCTCGAAATGAAAAGACTTTCTATATCCGTTCTCTCATCCGCGGTGCCGTGGAACTCGTTTTCACTTCCCTCGCTAAATATTGCCGTCTTGGAAAGCGTCCGTAGCTTTTGCAACACACGTTATTATTTATCATTTACGAGAGCAACTGTGATAAAACGTTTCTCCTTACACGATCTTTAAAACCGCCTTTATTGTGGGCGTGATAATTCTTGAAATTATAAAAATGCTTCGATTGGGAATGATTATTTGCATTTCTTCGTTCCGGTAGATATTACAATAAAAATCGCACATTCATTTTCATAAGGACACACAGACTAGATGCTCTTAGTGTGCTCGATAGGTTCAGTCTAAAACAAATTACAAAAAAATATGGCTATGGTTGTGCTAGAACTTTGAAAAAGATTCATAAGAACTGAGGAATTAAAGAGTTGAGAGATGAGAGAAATTCAACAATTTTTTATCTATACAATTAAGTTTCTTCAAAAATCAATATGCAGGAAAAAATACTGTGTAGGACTCGATGAAAAGTCAAGTATCTTAGGTTGGTAAGGTTTGGAACCCATTTCTGATCATTGTTTATTGCAACAGAAATTACTTGAGAATGTGTGAATCGCCGGTAGAGGTGTTAATTGAGGACATAAACAGTCGGTGGGGTGTTTCGAATTTCTGAAAAGAAAAAAGTGGTTCGTATTACCGCTTCTAGCTCTAATTGTTGACTCAGCCCCGCATTATCGACGTGTCTCCGCGCGGCAGGGGTTGGCAAGCGAGGCTGCTCGTCGGCGTCTTAGCATCCTGGCGATGGCTTCTCACAAATTACCCCTAAGCGGAGCTTAGCAATCTTTTCCTATAGAAAAAGGCGAGCTCGTGCGTTTGCTGGCTGCTTTTCTGGCCGCTCCGCGATTCAGTCTAGACGAACTTTTGTAATATCGAGATACAGTCGCCTCAACCCTTGCGCATTCAGACGGCCGGGAGAGGCGGAGATCATCTTCTTCGGGGATGGGGAAACACACGCTTTCATCTCGGCTCCATCGTGTGATGAAAAATGAAGTAGGGACGATCCGTTTCTCGCGATCATTTACGAATCGACACGATATATTATAGACCGCAGGCGAACCGAACCCTCCCTCGAATAATTCGGCGAAACCGTCCGGGGTGCGAGCGAACGCTTCCGGTTTCATCCGGTGGAATTGAAAAATTGCGAAATTGCGATCAGAACACGTGCCGCGCATCGCAGCCATTTCCCGGCAATCTTTTCGGGAATTCGGTGAGAAAGTTTGTTTTCGCGAAATACGTAACGTCGTTCGTCTCGACCAATGCGAATAAATTCGGAGGAATACGGTGAAAATGAAACGACAGAGAAGGCGCACCCTTCGAAGAATGCTAGAACTCTACTCTTCGAGGATACTTCCCTTCACCTCGAGTTATTGTATTTTAGGGAATTCTGGGTTCTTACGGAGAACTTTCCTCCGGGAGGAAAAAGATTTGACGGTAGAAAACGGACTGGGAGTTTCCCCAGAAGTCATTACGAAATTGAAAGAGGACTACGTAGATATGAAACAGATGAAGAATACAACAGAGACGAAGTACATACTGCGCGGAAGACCAACAACGTTGTAAAACGCAGGAGAACAACGGGAATTCACAAGAGAAACACGTCGAGCAATGTAATTACCAAACTTTGGGGCTGCGCCTGGGTTAGCTTTGCCTAGACAGAATTTTCTTTTCGTATTCCTTCCGAGGAAAATGCAATTTTTTCAGTCCAAGAGTTTTCTCTTTCGCCTTCTAAATTGTAATACTTTAAGAAACGTTGCATAAAGATCCGGTAGAGAAACGGACGGGAAAAAAAATAAATTTTCGGGCAAAGAACCGACTTAACTTCTTCGAGAAGTAATTACGAAATTGAAGGAGCAGAGTCCGAGGACACAGCACGACGATAGAGTGAAACGGTGATAAACTTAGAACCTTAAAGAAGACTTACAAAACAGTGAGAGACGAAAGACAAGAGAAACACACAGGGGAAACAAGAGAACCGACGGAATTACTGAATTTCGGAGCCGGAAACCCCGAGAGAACTTTCTCGAAATCTTCAAAACACCGCGCAGAAGGTCCGCCGAAGTTTTCCCGAGACTTTCCCCGAAGAAGTTAATGATTCTGTCAAAATTTTGTAACCCGTCGAAACGGAAGTTTCCGGCCGGCAACCCCGCTCGCGACGGATATTGATTCAAGGGGTCTCGCGAAGTCGCTCCCGCGCAACGGTCTCTCACAGTGTTTTAGGGTCGGCCGTGCCGAAAGTGTCGTAAATAACATTTCCCACATTCTGAACATTCAGCGAGTTAATGCAGGTTCCAGCCCAAACCTCCGAACTAACTAACTTAATTAGCCCGGCACCGTCCGGCCACTTAACTTCATCAGGCTGCGCCGTTGATCCACGCGTAACCCCGGGGCTGGTCTGACCTATTGTTAGCGGACGCTTGGCCCCAGCGTGCTTTTAGGTTCAGAGGATTAGGAGCCGGAAAGAACAGCCAAGTTCATCGGCTTATGAGATTTCAGCCGAGGACTTGCAAGAGACGTTCAAAAATGTCTTCCGGTCTAGATTTTTCGAAAACCAAATTTTATTTTCTTATATTTGTCAGCATTGCTGCTACTGCAACTATTTTTCTTGCTGAGGATATACAGTCGGGGACAAAAACAAGTGGACAGTTAGTGGAAATATGTAAAAATGAAGTTTAGTCGAATTAACTTGACTGTTATAAACTTAAGTTTTATTTATTATACATCCTTATAGTGTATAGATTATTTAACGAATAATTGAGGTTCATATTTACATCTTTGTGTAAACACGCCGTACCGTAACGAAAATGTCAGCTATTTATCGGGGAACAAAAATAAGTGGACACTTGGTTATAATGTTATTGTGAGGTAAGAAATGTGTACAAACATTAGGCACAGGTCACGCTTACATGCAGTGATCACCATCAAACTTATTAGTACCAATTCAAGCTTCGTACAAGTAAGAACATTTATACAATAATTGCAGAATGCCAGAAACGAAAGAAATTTCATATCAAATTCGCCATTTAATTGTATCGGACTGCTGTAAGAAATTGTGTCACCGCGTAATAACTCGGAAGTGCCACGTATTTGAAAGTGCAATAGGAAAAATTTATGAAAAATATTTAGTCCATATGACCGTGAAAAATTTAAGAGTGTGTACCACCATACAAGAAGTCCGTCGAATTTTTCGTACAAATCGAAAAGATGCAACGATTGCAGCGAGAAGTATTGCAGAAATAGTGGAAGTAAATGTTTCAACAAGATAATAAAACGAAGACTGCACGGAGTTGGTTCCAGATGCTGCAAGGCTAGACGTAAGCCACATATTAATAAAAGAAATATGAGAAAACGTTTAGCGTTTGCAAAAACATATGTAAATATGCCACTAGCATTCTGGAAAAATATAATTTGCAGCGACGAAAGTAAATTTGAGTTGCGGCAATTAAAAAAGAACCACAAAGTCTGGAGAAAAAAACATGTACCGTTTAAAGTATCATTTATTACGCCCACAGTTAAATTTGGCGGTGGATCATTAATGGTGTGGGGGTGTTTCTCGCGAAACGGAATTGGTACGTTGGTACAAATTGGCAGAATTATGAACGCAGATAAGTATATTAATATACTAAATGAAAAGTTAGAAGAAGCAGTGGTAAAAATGGGTTGCGACGACGAATTTGTCTTTCAACAAGACACTGACCCTAAGCACAATACTAAGAAAACTAAATAACGAAGTACGTAGAAATTAATCATTTAAGTGTATGGAACGTATCGTTAGATAAATATTGCAACCTGTACTTTCAGTTTATTAGAATTATTGCTTGAGCGAACGCCATTGCCCTTATTCTCCTCTCCAACTTTGTTTTCCCACCTTGCAACAGCTATCGAAATTCGTTTTCCATTCGATAAACGTCCCACCCCAGCAGCATCGCGCAGCCTGCTCGGAGTAGTTGGGGCACCAATCGAGTAGAGCCCCCGACAATCTAAACCAATAGAACTACACAGATAGAACACAACGAGCGCAGGCTGCACCACGAAACTCTTAACTCGATTTGTCCCGGTGTTAAAATACAGCCGGCTGGAAATTAGAAATTAAAATCCGGTCCGACAATGCAAAAGACGCTCCCCCAGACAGCGCGCGACTTGGCAACGCTACACCTCTTTCATCCGTCGAATTCTCCGCGACTGCTTTCATCACCTTTGACACCTTCAAGTCCATTCACGGTTGCGCGTAGTCTGTACGATTTGTTGAAAACAAGTCGCCGAAAAAAACAGGGAGTTCTCCAGTTTGAAAGAGCCTAGGTCCCTTAAGAGCCACTTGATGCCTTTCACCGGCGTCTCCCAAACGATCCTTTATTCGACTCGGAACATCGGGAACGGGGATATTGTTCGACGTAGCGAGCACGGTGTAATGAGGAGTTACGGTTACAAGGGAACGCGGGGGAGGCGAGGGACACGCGTTACATGCTCGAGGTTTCGTTTAACGCGCGTACGTGGCCTCGTATGAAAGCCGCAGACGAGATATATCCATGATCCACCACGAGGGGCCGCACGCTCGCCTACGGGGATGAGCTCTCTCCTCGCGCACCCCCACAGAGCATCGACGAGAACCTGTCCTCCGTCTTTTTCATTTGTCTCGGCGCTGCTGCACTCGAATGCATCCCGGTGCAGCGGCGCGGAACGTCGAAGCGACGAGGGAGGCGACCACCGGACTCCTCCATGGGAATGTAAGTCGCCGTGCAAATGGCAAGAACTCGCCGAGAACAAACGAGTTTAAGGGTAGGTTTCTCACATCCCGCCAGCCCGGCTGTCGGCTGGAAGATCACTGTGGATCGCAGTAATTTGCGTAAAAGAAAAGTAGTCGTGGTTCGATACGAGCTGCCTTCACGGTCGCCTTGGTAACGGAGGTTTTGCAATTAACCGTTTGCACTCAAACAAATTGAAACATTTCTTCTGACCTGGAATATTGCCCTTCTATATATATTTTTTCATGTTATACATACGAAAATCGTGCAATTTACTCGTGCAATACCGAAATGTTTAGTAATTTATTAGATACAAACGAATTTAACAATGTGAAAAATATTTCGAATAATGATACAGCAATTCTTAGTGGCGCCTCAGAGTCGCCGCTCGAGTCCTAAGGGTTAAAAAGATTGTAAACATGATGCCAGAGCCACCAATAACTACCAGTAAAGCGATCGCCGATATGTATTACAATTTATTATTCCGATATAAGACGACGTTTTCTATCTCGAATTAAGAAAATCGCTGTCCCTCTTCTTCTTTCGAAATACGACGAAAGCCCGTCCCGAGGCATCGCCGTACATCGCAAGAAAACAGCAGTGAAATGCCGGTGTGGGTCAAGAGCCAAGGGTAGTCACGTGACTTTTGCAGAATCAGCAGGTCCGTAACTTCTGTACAATTTCCGTTCACATCTTGATCCGACGGGTCTTAAGGGGGCCGGCAGGGTTTGAAATCCATATGCTTATGCATGGGTCAAAACCTTTTCAAACTATCGTTTCAATATTGCAATGAGCAGTTTAAAAGTGGTCACTTGTGTTTCCTAAAAGTCCAATTTATGTCTGTATAGAGCCCAAATTTCGAATTTCTACCTCATCGTGGAGTAATTAACAATATTCGGCAGAAAATTCGAATTCTGAAGCAAGTATGACGTCACAAGATGGCTGCCGCTGAGAGATTCTCTTAATTTCGCAAGATTTAGTGTTCGTATCGAAAAAAGGGCTCTATACAGACATAGCGAAGACATGTATAAACACGGTGGTATGGATTTTTAATTGATTACTTACTTATAGAAGACATAAAATGTCTAGAAAAAAAGGCATAGCGTAACATAGCGTGACAGTCAAGGCCAAATGCCTGCCGGCCCCCTTAACTCTGTGACTAAACTTGTCACATTTTTTGCTCTGTATTATCGATATCATGAATTCCGAAACGTGCTTCAAGTTTTTCGCTTTATTTCGCAGAGAATCATGACAAAATGTATGGCTCAATTTGTAGCTGGAAAATTCCTCCAATGGCATAAAAAAATGCTTGGATTCCACGGCATGCACATCGTCAATTTTTGACCTACTTCTAACGCTTATATTACCAAATATCTGCATGATCTCGTCAACTCGTGACCAGCGTGCGCTAGATTGAACCCTCCTCTTTCGAATGAGCCCTTTCCCGGCGAAAGGTATTCTCGTATAAGGACGAAAAGTTGAGGCACGTAAAACCATTTTTCGGTTATTCTTGTCGGTAACGTGGTCACTCTACCTTATCGCGAATCTACGGAGTCTTTTGCAGCAGGAAAAAACAAGTGTAATTTTGAGAACGCTTTCTCCGAAGCAATTTGCTCGGCGACGGTACAGATCATCGATACACACAGTACTAATCTCCTAATTGCAACAAGAGAGAATTACGAGGGGTTCGCCTCCACCTCTTCCTGTTCATGTTCATGTTCGACGGCAGACACCGGCGTTGAGAACTGTTGTTTGCTAGTCCACGGCCGATCTACTCCTCCCTGTGTGCGGTGAGCGACTGGGCTGCACCCAACGAACAAAGGTAGGCGTTGCGTGTGCTCGTCAGTTTATAGACGGTCCGCTCCTCCCTGTATTTGAAGAACAACTGGTCTCCAACCGGCCAGACAAAGCCGTTGCGTGCTCAATTTTTGCCGAGCCACAAACGGTCTCCGCGTCTACTTGCATAAATAAAAGAGAACTTTCTGGTATATTATCTGTTTTCTCCCGACGCGATAGATCCGCCGACGCTCCGCGCGCACGATGGACCGTAAATCTACCCGGATACAACGTGTTAACCCTTTGACAGTTTATCTCGAAAGAGACTCGGACACCGTTCAAACCGTTCATCGTAGACAGAATTTCCTGTTTTTATTCGTTACGCGATCGTCTGCGATTCCCGTTGGTCAGGTTCTTGTTTTGTCATCTGCACTATCTGGCGTAAGTCTGATAATGACTAATCAACCCAGCACTCGAGTGGAAATTATGGCATATATTTTTTCTTCGACGAGGTTGCAGGAGTTCGAAAACGTTTCTCTAAATTAGCTATTACGGATTGAATATCATCAAAACTAGTGTTCCTTCTCGAGGAATTTTATAATTGATTATTTCTCATTTCTCGCGAAAATTCTTATTTAAAACTTTAGAAAAACTGAATACTGATCGGTCCCCGGTCCCATCTTGAATAGCGGTTCAGCGGACTTTAAAGGGGATCTCCCGTTTTATCGCGGCTGAGCGATAATTTTGCGATTCTTCGATTTTGTGCGGAAATAAATTGTACGGGGGGGAAAAAATGGAATGAAAGGATGGTTTTATCGAAACGACTACGCCACTGGCTGCGAACCAACGACGAGGGACAGACCGAGTAGCCATCGTCTGGTCGAGGCGGGCCCACGTGAACGACACAGACGTCGGCTCTGTCAACCGTACGTCCACGCGTGCACGCGCCTCTCTGCCAGCGGGCCGTAACATGGCGAGATTTATTGGCACCGCTGAAAATGCATTTTCGCGTGCCCCCGCTGATAAATTCGTCGTTGCGTGGCCGCGTTAAACGTCCCCTATTTCGGCCGACGCCAAACGTCCATCGGCGTCGAGGGGAAGAACCGGTGACCGTGAACCTCCGCGTTCGTATTTCGAAGCCAGCACCATGAAACCAGGGAAAACTGAATAAAAGCGAACCCATTCGCAAAGATATTCGAGTCTGCAACGCGACATTGCGAGGCTTGGAACATTTCTCACTCTCAAAATATAAAACTGACCATCATTTTTGGGCACACTTACATTTATGTCTTACTCGGTCCTGCGTCGAGCTCGGCTTAACCATTAACTTTTGCTCCAACGATTACTTAATTTGGGTCCGTTCGACAGTGACTTTCTTTGGCAATTTTTACGTCAACACTGTTTCCCAGACATGTGCTTTCACTTTCATTCGCTTAATTTACTGATTTACATTACATGAATCAATAGTGCCACAATTTCATGGTATTGTGGCGGCCATCTTCACGTACAATAAAACATTTGGCGTGCAAATGGCCGATTTTGTATATTTTATTTGACAATGATTGGAATTATAAAAATCATATCAAGGGAAATGATGAAATAAATAGGACACATTCTAGTAATCTCGTTAAATCTAAATAAATTTGATCTTCTCGATTTTACAAGGCTTTTACGCGTCACTCATTTTTAGTGCTCGTCCCTTTTTGTGCTCCTTCGTATCAGCCAGCACAATGTAAATTTTGAGAGGAGCGGAATGCGTGGGGTAAAATGGCGGAAAGGGGGAAATATTCCGTGGAGAAAGAAGATTATCGAATGATTGTGTGTCCGGGGCTCGTTTAAGCTTCTCCGGAACGTTCCATGGGAAATCGTAATAGGACCCCGTCGCCCCCGAGTCGCGGCGTGCATCCGATTTTAAATCAATTTCACCGTAATTGCACAGAAGCCGCGGGACGGTTTGATTACGGAAGGAAAAGGCGATGGAAATTATCTCGGCGGGTTCGGCCGCCCCCTGAACCTCCACACGGATACACGTACACACATCGGCTACAATTTCAATTTGACCCCTTCGCTGTTTCCTACTTTCCGGTCTCATTTGCGTTACATTCAACCTATGCTCGAACAGCGGTAACCACCGTGCTCACCTTATCCTTTCATTAAATTGCCAGGTGTCCCCTCCCCCACCACCCGCGCTCCGCCTCTCGGAAAACCTTTCCGTGGCTTTCCAATTTGCCGAAATATCATTTTCTTCCGTCGTTATCGAGGGGAACCCATGGCACCGCGGAATCGCATCGCCTATTCTTCGATTCCGTCCCAAAGGTAAGCCAATTTTCTCCGCAAGGATCGCCCATTGTTCTTCCTCGCGAAAGATCCTCGCGCTGTCGGTCAGATGAAAACAGAACTTATTTAATTAACCAACTTCCCGGATTAACAGAACATCACTTATCAAACAATTTTTTAATTTTCCTGTTTTCTCAACCTTCAGATGGCGTGCAATCTCTTCTAAGTTGTTCCAACTTGCCGTTCATTAAAATATCAATATGTATATCTTATTATATGCTATTTCGGTAGTATTTTCTGAAAATTTCAAACCAAAAAGTAATTTATTCTTCAGAGGTGATTTGAGTAACTACCTCTTATTGATATGTATGTTATTAATACCCTTTAAATGAAATTATATTTTATTGTAGTCAATACATGATAAGCGAGCAGAGATATAAAGGTAATATAAGGAAGCGTAAACCAAAGATAACAGAGTAGGAAATGGTGCAATAATCGGAATAAGAATAGGAACAGGCAGAATATAGGTAGAGTAGTCAGGGTAGGGATGGGTGAGTCGAAGAGGGAAGGGGAGAGAGAGAGAGAGAGAGAGAGAGAGAGAGAGAATTAATGCGTGGATAAGATAGTTATTTTTTGTATTCATAGGTTATTGTAAACCGAGTCCAATTCTTGGCCGTAAGGCCGAATAAAGCAATATTATTATATTATTATTATTATTATTGTAGTCAATACATAGCCGTTGGAAAACTCGTGGATGTAGAATAAACACAAATGTTTGTCCTAGTAAATTATCACCATCAAAGAATCATTCTAATCGCAAAATAAATCGTAGGGTTAAAAATGATTTCAAAATGTTATGGCGAGGCTGCAGAACAGTAGACCGTTTCGACGAACAGCCGAGTTGTAATGTTCCGAAAGAAATTAGTCTTTCGGGCAGTTAGGAGGCGCAGCAGCGTAAATTACGACAAACCAGGTGACTCGATCACCTGTTTCGGTTAACACGAATCGCGCGACGCTTGTGTCGGATGTACGGGGAAAAATGAAACCGCGACAAGTCTCGCGGGTAGCGTTATCGGCTGGGTCGAATATCGTCGCGTTCCACGGGGCCAGGAACACGGGAAAAAAGGCTGGCGTCGCGCGTGTAACACGCGCCGCAGGCGTATTTATTTACGATCGGCCGGGCGAGCGCGCGACTTTATTGTCTACAACGCTACCGGGCCATTAATCGCTGCCTTTGGCTCGATTATTTCCTCGCCACCGGACCAACCGAGAGAGAAACACGAGGAGGACAGAGGGAGGAGGGAAAGACAGAAAGAAACCCGATAAACGACCTGTTAATTTGTTGTAACTTAGCCGGCCGATCGGACCGTATGCAGGTACCGTCGAGGGTTGCCACTAAATGCCACTGAAAACCGGTTCCACCGCGTGTGTACAAGTTAGGACGTACAGCGTTGTTCGATTTATGTACGGCGCACCGTCGACACGCTGACACAAAGGCGACTCCTATTAATCGCGTTAATGCTTACGCGAGGAACCTCGAAATCTTTTTTCGCCTCGCTTTTACGAAACCTGGGCGGGTTCCGTTGCGATGAGTTATCGCCTTCTCTTGGTAATCCCTGGTTCCTCCGGTGTGAACAACTCCTAAGACTTATCATTGTGTTTTCATGGATTTTTTAAACCTTAAAATTACTAATGGAAATATCCTACGTTGTGACTTTAAGTTGGCATTTCCTCTTGGTACTCCTTGATTCCACGGGTGTAAATAACTCAGAAGATTTACCATAGCGTTTCGCTAATGGCTAGGCTAATGAAAATATTGTATTTGTGATAAAATCAACAATCCTTAAAGAATTGTATAGTATTTTTTTATATTTTTCAGTTTTTCGGAATGAAAACATCTCTTGAACGTTGATACAGTGTTCTTTATATTTTTTTTGCACCATAATAGCTATAATAAAGTTCTCAAAACCCGAACAGAATCATTGAGTATCCACTACGAGTAACTATTCGGAGCCATCTTGTTTTAGGGGATGAAAATAATTCTCAACGATTAATACGACACCCTTATACATTTTCTGAACTAGGAGTTGAAATAATAATCATCTTAATAAAACTGGCGAATATATATATACCAATGTTGAAAGTCTAGACAGGAGACTGAGGCACGGAGTGGCTCAGGATCGCCAGGAAAGTGATATAGGCAGGTGACTGGAGAATGGATGTAAGAAAGGTGCGGGTGGAGTAAATTCTGAGTATAATGGAAATTAAATATATTAAAACAATCGGTAGATACAGAGGCACGTACAATGAGCTGAGACGTCGTCACGAAAAATACGTACTAAAGGCGAAGCCCGCGAGTACAGAATTGACCAATACAGCGATCAGTCGATCGTATAATAAGACGCGTGAACTATGATGATCAGTCGATCAGAAAGTTGCCAAAGGACCCAATATATGTCAGTCCGATTTTTTAGGGCGAAAACACCCCCTAACCCTGCAATGGTTACAAGAAATTTTCGAATGAAGTATATCTGTAACTCTTTTCTCTTTATATATATATATCTGTATTTCAGTTAATTTTTTAAGAATTTTTAGAAAGGTTCCAGTGCGACATTTACAGTCCGAGGAAGAAGGGTAATTGCAGGGTCAAATGTCATTACATCACCCTTACACATTTTACAGGCTCCAGGGGACATAACGAAGACCTTAAAGTAAGAATTAAATTGCCTGTCATGTCCAACAAAACTGTGCCAAAAGGTCTCCGTCGTCGCAGGAGACTTCATAGACCTTGAATTGTTCATTCTCCATTTAGAGCAGAAATTTCGACCAATTTCACAACGCGATAAACCGAGGACAACTTGTCGATAAGCTATCGAAGCAAAGCAAGATATCGGAGAAGCAATGTTTTGCCCATTCAACGAAGCAATACACAGTTATCGGTTCCGATATTATTTTTAATAACATGGTTTGTCTTTCGGGTGACGTCTACAGGTCTAATCTATCTCTGTTTAATCCCCCTTGAAACGATTGCTTGTGTCGGCCCGAAAAATTGCTTCCTCGACCCCGAGATGTCCCCGACAAGGTATCGTGCTTTCAACTTTCCAGCTCGATCTTCTCAATTCGTATCGAGAGGCCGATGATACTTCTTATCGGTGAACACGGTTGTGCTTTCATTGAATAGCGCTATAGACACGGTCCACATCGGTGAGCTATCAATAAACCGAGTAATGAGATTCAAGGTATACGCGGTCGATCGAGGAGGACCGTAGTCGTTGCGTAATGCGTCCCTTCGTTTGACTACGAAGACCACAGCGCGGTCGAGGAGAGAAACTGGGTACGTAACCGAAGATCGATATTCTTAACAAGAGAGAAGTACATATACCTCGGATTCAGTGCACCAAAGTTCCGCAGGTAGACTATCGAAAAGCTTCGATTTCCATTTTATTGCCGGAGATAGCTTTGACTACATTTTACCATTGCGGAACCGGCACGGCGGGAGATCAACTGCGATACTCCAAGCGGAATCGTGCAATATTTCATCCAGAAATTTTCGTCTTGCTTTTTACAAGAGTTTTGGGAGTGGTATTTGACAAACAAAAGAGCCACGGTGAATAAAAATCGTGTAACACACTATCATAAATTCTTGAATATCGGTTCGTTTCAGATACTCCACTGGACCCTAAGGGGCTACAAATTTGGGTAAAGTCAAACTGTTTTAAAAGCTTCTTGTCTTGTTATAAAGTTCCTCACTTAGGTAATCATTAATATACGGAGCGGTTCCCTATCATGACAGAATGCTCTTCACCGTAAAGAAAAGAGAACACAAAAATATCGAATAGGGACATCAGAACTCGAGACTCTTTCGAGACAGACATTTAAGAAATATTAAATATTGATGTGCGATAGTCGATTTTTTAAGGGAATGTCACACGATTTTCCAATCTGAACCACTGTGCGGCGCCGCGAAGAAAGTGATCAGCCGGTAAAAAAAAATGGAATTCCCTAGATTCACGGATTTCTCGAAGCCGATGCACACGGGACAAAGAGCCGCGCGATCGTGAATCCCCGGGTATCGCCGAAACCGATCTTCGTTGTGCGTTGCGCTCGGTGCGCGACTATGGATCTCCGACGGGATCGCAAGAAACCCATACGTCCGGGAACTTCCTGGTTTGCACCTGACCGTGCCGGGGCTAATTAAGAAAATCGTTTGGGCCCGTCGCGGAACGTCTGTTCCCTGTCGCGGGGCTGAGTAAGGTCCTGGGCGCAGGCTCGCGGAATCCGATCGGGATCCGCCGATAACGGCTCGGATTAATCGCGCCCCCGAGTATCCGAGAACGCGGGAACATCGGCCGTTCGATTAACGGTAGAAAGTGGGAAAGGCTTAATTGCGCCCGGGATCATTGTATCCGGGTACACGGTGTCGATTTAAGAGTCGCCTCCGGTGATTAATTCAAACCGTACGCGCACGGAAACCTGAGCACCGTCGGCCGCTCACGTTCCAGCGTTCGTCTGCAACCTGCTTCCTGCGATCTCGCTTCGAGTGTTATATTGCTTTTCCT
Organism: Halictus rubicundus; assembly: GCF_050948215.1. Taxonomy (NCBI): domain Eukaryota; kingdom Metazoa; phylum Arthropoda; class Insecta; order Hymenoptera; family Halictidae; genus Halictus; species Halictus rubicundus. Next base: position 17,861,947 of record NC_135152.1, on the reverse strand, counting down.
CCCGCTTTTTTACACCGCTAATCGCAACTACTTTATGATTCCCGTGGAGAAAAGTTAATGGTCATTAAGGGAAAATTAGCTTCCCCGGTTATGGATGCTGTTCCAGCGGCCGGTTAATGTGTCACCTCAACTTTCCTACCTTATGTCTTACTTTCTTTTTGAAGCTTAATCTTTTTTAGCCTACTATTTCATTGTTTCGTTATTTTTCCTGTTCTTTTATACCGCTTCGGAAAGGTAGTCGATCAAAGAAAGTATTCTATTCTACTTTCCTTCCTAGTTCATTTTGTTGATGCTAACGAACGAGTTGGGTCCACTTTGATCCAAAGTCATATGCGTCACATTCGCTCTACATTTGTGGCAGTTATTAAAAGGGGAAACACATTTTTAATCAACACGTTGATCAGCGCTATCGACTTGCTTAAGAACGATCGTCGTCAAATTAATGGCACTACCAACTTATTCGGAGATGAACTAAATTATAGCGTAAGGCGCAGACTTTGTCGTCGAGTGACCAATAATCATTATTAATAACTCCAGTCGTTTAGACGAATGAGTAAGAGTTGTGCGAATCGCAGAAAATTCACGTGTTAGTCAACGTGTCAACTTCTGTCTCCCATAATCGACTCAGGAAAGATTCGTTTCGCACGAAGACCCGCGGTCCGTTCATAATGTTGCAAATGACGAAACTATTCGAAGCGGACAGCGTTATTGCCCGATCCGGTAGCCATAACTTTCCCGCGAAAAGAAACACGGAGACCTCCCATCCGGTTTCGCTATCCGTTATTTCGAAAAGCGGGCGCCACAACTTTCCTCCGATTGAGTCATCGATCGTCGACGCATTTTATCTGGCCGCGGGAGAAATCCATAACTCGTAAACGAACAAGTTCCCGAAGAATTCGAGTCCCCCCCCCCCCCCCCCCCCCACGCGGGTGGCGCGGCGAACTGAATTTTCCGGACACCGCTCGATCATAATTTCCCGTTCACGTCTAAATCCATGAATACGACCGGTACCTTGTCGCCGCGCGGAGCGTATTACGGAACCACGCGACCGGCCGATGCTAATTTATTAGCGATTCTCGTTCGGCCGGCGTTCACCGAGCCACGTGGGAGCAAAATCCACGCTCGCGGGAGCAGGTGTGTCACTTTCACGCCTTCTTTGGCGAGAGGTGCATCCAGTTCGCGCGTGTATACTAAGATACGGGGGACGGTGACGTGGATCACGTTACGGAGGAGCGAGGATCGTCGAAACCTAACCGCAGCCTCTGTTCCAGCCTAGGATTTTCCGCTGGAAAATGAGAACGGGGCTTCAGCGCACTCCACATTCACCCTTACACAAATTAAATTCGCCCTTACCGCACCAAATTCATATTTTTTTACAAATTCACTCGTTCGCAAATCAAATTCGCCTTGTGGCTGATTCGACAGTGAAACAACGGTTACGCGAATCCTACTAACTTGAACTCTAAAGATAATTTACGGCTACTATATGCATTTCTTCTAATTTCTTAGGAGACTGCAAAAATTGGATGAACATAATCTGGAAAGTACGCTTTTGGTTTTGGACAATGTAAGCCTCCATAAAGCACGCTTTACTCTATTTCCACCACTTTTTCAGCATTTGGTGGATGTTACATATTGATCATTCTGCTGCAACCCTGTCGGATTGTCGTAATATAGGTTTCTATTGGAAAAGACAAGGTTGACCTTCAAATGACCTTGAAAACGCCACCCAAATAAAAATCTGATACTGCCCCCCTCTTTACCCCGCGGAACCCATGGACACTTGTTTTACACTTTTTTAATATCTTTCATACTTTTCGAGATGGAAAAGTTTTCAAATGAGCATCCTGTATAAATACGCGTGTACATGATAGGAGAACCACCATCTTGGTAAGAACAGCTTAAATGTTAATCTCTCGGAACGGAGATGTTTGGTCGCGTCAGTGTTAGGCGACTAACCCTGTACGGACGCGGATAAAAGAGCGCAGTCTCGCTGCCGAGTTAGTTCGTTTATTGTGGTTGAATTATAATCGCGTTTACCTTTTTTCTGTTCGGGTTCTCGTTGCACACGCGTTCCGTCGCGTGCACGGAAGCGGTTTTTGTGCAGAGGCGCGCCGGAGCGAGCAGGTTAACGTTGTTCAGGAAAGTTATTCAGAAGACGCTCGAGAGCGGGCAACGCCAGCCGCTTATTCAACGTTTCTCGCGCGTACGAAAGAAACGTTTTCAAGCGAACGATAACGCGTCCCGCCGCCGCCGCCGCCGCTGAATAAACGAGTCGCCGGGAAATCTTAGGCTTCTCGACGCCGGTTTTAATTTCATGCGACCGAAATGGCGGTGTACCTGTCTCGATACCGACATCTTTAACACGTTGACTGCCGTGTCACCCGCATGTGGGTGACAGAATTATTTGTCCTGGTTTTAAAAGGAATTTTTACGTTAATGTATTCATTGTACTGAATTTGAGTAGTATCTATGAAATGCAAGAAAGCTGGAGGACTACTCAATATCATACACTTAGCTTTGGTTTCATGGAATTTTTGAGGTTTCTAGTTTGGCAGTCAAAGTGTTAAAGAGAAGCTCTCGATCGCCGGGAAGTGTAACGCGATACGAATTTAGATAAATACTAGTCCAGGAACAATACTTTTCTATCATGATAAATTGGTACGCTCGGAAAATAGCAAACAAACTTCTCACCAAACACAGCACCTTTTCCTTCATTCAATTCTTCACAAATCAGTATATTTTTTAACAGACAACTGTTTTATTATCCGAACACTCGTGGTCCACTGGTTTGGATAAGCGAGGATCTATTCTATCGTGGACGAAACGATTAAATATGGTGCAAATTGCGTCGTGCCTGGTATCATTTTGATCAGAAAAATATCATCAATATGTTGCCAAAAGTTTCATAAAAGACATAATTCAAAACAAAAAAGTTTCGACATTGAATTAATTTTCTTCTTTTTCTCTTCGTTGGTTTTCGTGGCAACGACTTCGAAGTCGTTAGACATTAGGCTCGTTTCTGCAGTGCAACTGGATGGACAACGTTCAAAATGTTTTTGGCTCGCATGATCTCCGAGCTTCAACTTCACAATTTCGAAGCGAACGAGTGCACCGGTGGTGTATACTTTCGGGAACGTTCAGTGTGCCCGGCCGTCGAAATATCGAACTGTTGAAAACTGCTAGGCGCCATATTCTCAATCTGTTCATCCGTTTCCCATCCTGGCTGAACGGGCGCGGATTCTCCGGTCCGCGGCGGGCGCATTTGTTTACACGGGACGCTCGCAGCTCGAAAAGCCGGAAGCTTTCAATGCATCGGAATAAGAGGATTGGGAACGGGCACGCATATGATCCGAGTGCGCGCACGTACGTACGTCATTTTGCACCGAGCATCGGTGTACTACACGTGTACACCGCGATGGGCTGTTACGGTATTTCCCGTGGAATAGCTGGTCGGGCCGGGCCGGGCCGGGCCGATCCTACCCCTCGGTTTCCAACATTTTCGTCAAGACACGATGTAATTCTCCGGCTCCCACCCAGCTTTTCTCGACTTCTTGCCACAGTGTACACAGAATTCTCGACGTTTGCGCCCGAATTTCCGGTAAAGGGGACCGCCCGCGAGCCAAACTCCCATTTAAACTCATCCGACGAATAGGATATGCAAATTCCGTCCCGTTTTCTTTGAGCGGCGCAGATTTTCCGCGACACTGCTCTGCTCTACTTTTGATTACATCCTCCGGAAATTTCCGACGTTCGCAGTATTGAGAAGATCTTTCTGCCAAATGTTCTTTGAATGGTCTGCTATAGTGTCCTGATAAGGACACTACAACAACAGTTCTACGTATGAATTTTGAATTGCACAGAATATTACATACATGTCCATGCAAAATATTTATTCAATTTTTGTGTGGTTCGATTCTGCAGCTAAAATTCTACCGATAGAGAATCTTCCCCAATGTTGTCCTAATAATTGTTTTCGGTTTAAATGCTCTTTTATTGAGAAAGTTCAATAGATTTTTTCCGCTAAATGTTTATTTATTCGGTCACAATATTCAATTTAAGTATGTCACTGCTTAAAAAGTTAGACTTACAATGTTATTTTCAGTGTTCTCCTTGGTGGCCACCAGGTTCTGAAACAGACAAGGAATGCAATAGTATAAAACTTATGTAAAACAGCAATGACAAGTAAAATAAGCATGGTCCACGTGATTCGACGGGTCTTAAGTCTGTGACTAAACTTGTCACTTTTTTTTTGCTGTGTATTATCGATATTATGAATTCTGACGCCAGAAACGTGCTCCAAGTTTTTGACTTTATTTCGCGGCTTTATTTTGTAGCTGGAGATATTTTCTAGTGTGCGCTGCTCTCTATTTCATCCAGAAAACTCCTCCAATGGCATAAAAATGCTTGGATTCCACGGCATGCACATCGTCAATTTTTGGCCTACTTCGAACGCTTATATTACCAAACATCTGCATAATCTCGTCAGCCCCTGACCAGCGCACGCTAGATTGAACCTTCCTCTCTCGAATGAGCCCTTCACCAGCGACAAAATATTCTTATTTAAGGACGAAAACTTGAAGCACGTAAAACCAATTTTTGTCGGTATTGTAGTCACTCTACCTTATCGCGTAATTTTTGACAAGGAACAGGAAGATGAACAGAGAAAAAATGCCGGTGGGATGCAACGCGTTAACGAGATATTTGGGATGCTTCGGTGGGACACTTTGCATAGCGATTGGACTAAAAAGCTCATTGCACGGCCGATGTAGATCACGGGGCCGAAGAAAACAGCATTCGCTCTGCCACGGAACGCAACAATACGTTATGGGGGCCGAGGTGTTTCTCACGTGCCGCGAGAGCAACGCGGACAGATGTAATTCCACGGTTTCCCTTGATTTTCCATCCGGTCTCCCTAAATAGGATTCCCGTCGTTTAGATCCGAGGCAGCGATCCTCGAGCGTCCCTTTCGAAATTCTGTTTGCCTCGTGCGCCTCCGGGGCCGCTGACGAAGAAAAAAAAAAAGAAACACGAAAAAGGAATTATACTAGTTTCCTCGCGGAATTACTTCCACGATATAATTCCTCCGGCGCCGGGGAGAACGTAGAGGAGAGACTTATTCCGACGGCGGGATCGCTGCCGGAACGGAGAATCGGGAAAAGGGACAAAGGGTCGCCCGGACAAATGAACAAAAATTCTCGCTTCTGCCTTACACCCGTGACGGGACTGTTTTTATCGTGCAAGAATCACACTAGACATTTAAGGTCTCGCGGTAAACCCTACATCTTCCACAATGTCACACCCTTCCGCAGCGAACTTTGCCGGAAAAAAAAATTGGCAACCATAATATTCGGGAGGTGAGAACATCCCTTGAAACCCCAAATGGTGCGAAAGAATGGCAACTTTTTGACAAAGTTTGTCTTGTCGCGTATTCACGTTTTTCGTGCCTTATCTGGTTCTTTTCCCACAATTTTATCTTACTTTTTATCATTCAAATATTAAACAACAGTAAAACACAACTTCCACCATTTTCTATGCAATTCGGAACCAGGGCAATTTTTTAAAAATTTCTTATCGCGTCGTGTAGCAAACTAACTGTTCTAACTTCTCAAAAAAAAAAAAAAAATTCAAGATGTATAACCCAATATTTAAAAAAAACCATGCCATTGAAATATGTATTCGTGTAACACAAAGGATACGCGGTTATGAAGAATGAGAGGGCTACGTGACCAACCAAAAGAGTTCACTGAAACGATAAGAATCCATGGGGATTTTATTAAAATTTAATCTCAGTATTCGGATTGACTGCAACGTTATAGAAGGATCGTTAAAGTGTACGGCGTTCACCAGTTCGTTGTGCTCGCAGTATACGGTATAATCGCAGAATATTCACAGTCTAGTAATCAGAATGTTTCTTCGTTAAGGCGTGCTCGAGAGGAAAAAGAGGCGACAACGGATTTATAGGGCGTCGAGGTGCGAATCACCGTGCTACACCTTGTACCCAGGACGCTTTACAGGTACGCAAGAAACTGACGGCGACGCCACGACTTCGAAGTCGCAACAAGAAACCCGTGTATACCCCTCGTCGGTCCGAGCGTGTTCAACAAAGCCGGGAACCAGCGAGAAACAGCCCCGGGAAATGGAGATTTATCTCGCGACCGATTTTCTGCCTGCTCTACAACGCGTGCCACTAATTTCATGGGAATACCAGAGGGGAGAACGGCACGGGAAAAAATGTTGGAACGATGAATCTCATCTGGGCAACACGCTACTCGAGATTCGCCGGATTTCTCGAGGTACATTTCCAAAAATCCTCGGAAACGAATCCAATGAAAACTTGCTTTCACATGTATTAGCTGATCCCATAAGTTCGTGCCGTTTACTCTTGTACCATTTAAATTCTAAAAATAAAATATGTAATCACCCTTTCAATCCACAACCTCTTCTGACCTTTTTGGCAAGGACATCATACCGTGACTATAAAATTCCTACGGTTTTTCATTAAGATACTTTTCAATGGTGAATGATATAAACATGTCCACGGCACGAACTTATAGGACGTGCCTAATAGTTTAAATTATTCACTCTAGGAATGTGGAACATTTCATTTTCATAATTTATTTCTATTAAATCTGCTGTTCTGTTTATTTGTGATTTTGCGAACAAGTTTATTTGTTCTTTCCGCCTAGTACTGCTCCGAAGATCGTTTGTAAATATTATTGTCTGTCTATTGGCACAACAACGCGACAAAAATAGTCGGTGAAAGAGAGAACCGGTACCAGTTGAAGGACGACGAATGCTCTTTGAGCTCTCTCGATCGATCACCTCTCGCCTTTGTTTACGAGCGTGACCGCTGGAGGTGCGGATTTTTATGGGACCACGGAAGTTTCGACAGATTTCGATCGTAAACATTTTCGGTCCGGCTCTCAGCGATTCGATCCAATAGAAACAACGCGTGAACGTTGTTAAGAATCGTTGAAATGATCGGTTGATTGAATTTCCCGTGTGGACGGCCACGGCAATCCCATGAAATCCAGCGATCAGAAAGTTCTTTAAAAGCGCAACAACGTTAGGAAATCCGCGCGAAATTCAGCGGAAAATTTTCCGCCTGGAACAAATGAATCTGTGGCACGCGCGAGACGGGGAGAGGGTAATCCGCGCGATAACTGACGCGGAAAAAGAACAAAGGACGAAAACGGACTTGTTCACGCGTCCCCGCGTTTTCATAAAGAGTCCCTCTCCCGAAAAATATTACGCGCGGCCGCGTGTCCGTCGGGCCCGGGTTGCGCGGCGTTGAATTAAAACGTAATTTCGCGGGCAAAGACGGACAAAGACCGCGAGAAAAAGAGAAAAGAATATAGGGTCGGAAGAGAGAGAGAGAGAGAGAGAGATGGAAAAAAATAAAAGAAGAGGAGCACACTCGACGGAAGAAAAGGGCAACCCGGCGCGGCGCCCCGGTGGAAAAGTAGAAAATCCGGGAAATGGAAAGCATCGTGAAACGGAACATTATACACACAAATAGCGGCCGTTAATAGGCGCGGCCGCGGGGAATTCCGCCGCGTCGCGAAAATGTCACTATGGGCCGGTTATCCAAATGTTTGCCCTTTTTTCCGGGAAAACGCGCCGTAATGGGGTCGAAGCAGTTTTATTTCTGCCGCGACCCTTTCGCCCCTTTATCGGCCGGCAAACAATCTCCTTCCACGGAACTGTCTGTATCGAGTCTCGGCTAATTAGCAACAAAAACAAATCGCAACGGAGCGGAACAATCGTCACAGTGACTTTGACTGATGAGGATTTTTGCAGATTTCTTACGATTTAATCCTTTAGGAACTCGATCAATAAAATTTTAGAAGTGAAAGAAATCGTTCATAATCAGCAACACAGTATCATTTCTATCTAGATTAGAATAAAGCAAGCCAGTATAAACAATAGAAGTAAATAAATTGATATTTTCAATTTTCTCACCACAGAGCAAAATGTTTGGTTCTCAAAAGCGTTGCTTTAGCGATTACGGTTGTTCGTGGCGTTACTGAATGTTTCAAAATAATTAAAAAATTGTATTAAACGATGATTCCAGCCGAATAATAAGGACATACAACTGCAAAAGGGAAACGGAAGAAGAGGATGACAGACTGGGAGCGAGTAACAGTTAAAGAGATACCTTTACACGAAAGGAAACTTACTAAGCTCTTCCCGATGGAGCACAGGTATCGGGAAGACTGTCGGCAGCTTTCCAGATAAAAGACCGCTAACAAAATATTGTGGTTCGCGATCCGGAATCAATTAGATCGTCGAGTACGATCGCTCCATAGAAGGCTTTCGGCGCAAAGAGCCCGCAATAATTCGTCGCCGTGAGAGATAACGGCGGAAAAGCGTTCTTTCTCTCCGGGGTCCTCCTATCTCCCGGCAAGGAAAGCTCGCGGATTGATTAACTACCATTTCCGAAGGCGGCACGGCCTCCTTCCAGAACAGAGATTTATCGTTCCTCTTATACATTGTAAAGCGAAACGCGTCCGGGCACAATTACACAGCGGGCTTAGTCTCTCCGGTAATAAACCATACTTTGTATTACCTAAGCTCAAGAATCCGGCGCAGGATCGCGACGATAAGCCTGATTTACGAGCGTTACGCGGCCGTCGAAGGAGGCGGCGCGAATTTTGCGACGATTTTCACTCGCCGGGGAACGCTCCGCGATCGAATTTGCAAATCGACCGCGAGGCCTGCACAAGTCACGAACGTTTCCGGAGAAGTTTCGTCTCGAGGAGAAAGAGTCGGAAGACGTACGGAGAACACATTTCTGTTCGATTGCTGCATTAATTAATACACTGCGGATCTTTAATAATAAACTTTCAAAATAAAAATTATCTGCATCAATGGTAAAATACGTTAAAATACGCTTTCCCTTTTAATCATTTCGCGAAAAACGTAACGATACCCTTAATTTCTTCTAATGTGCTCGGTCTCGAGCAGACCATAAAATTTGGAATAGTAAATACACGAGTGTAATAATTTTTTATATTTTCGAAGTGTAAAACAACTTTCAATGGAGTAAAAAATCCTTCTTCTCGACTCCGATCGGTGCAGGCCGAGAAATATTCCGCATAAAGATTCCGTAATGTAGGCTATCGCTTTCTAATTATAACGAAATACCTTAGAGATTGGATTATCGATTACCGTGAACGCGTATTCTCGTGTCGCACAGTGTGTCAAGGCGACCCGACTGGTAGTGTACATTAGGGGCCACGGGAGGAAAAGCTTGATTTCCTCGTTTTTGCGCGCGTGTGGCTAGGAAAATAAAGGAGGAGGCGAGATAATAGTGGCAACGGAGACCGAGGCAACGTTTTGGGATCAGGGGATTTCCCCTGGTAAATTAAGACCTCCTAGCCTGCTGTGGTCCGTCTGGAGATCGAACCCTTGAGCAAACACCGGGACTCTTGGTTACGATGTTGGCACGCCTGACGTGGTTTCGATAGCCCGGTTACGCTTCCCCTTTACGGTTGATCGGCTGACTTTGCACGGTATTTGATTTTTCCACGTTCCACTGTTTCCCTTCTCGGGATTTCTTCGTCTCTATAGTCCAGATTTCAATAAGCAGTGAAATATTTAGTTTGTTCTTATTTTTGATACTTTGATAGGTGATATATGTGTACCCTTCATCCGAATCTAATTAATCGAGATCTATTCAAGCTAATGCACCGAAGAGTTTAATTTATTCGGAATCCAGTTCACTCGATGTTGCATAAGTCTGACCCTCCTTAATCTTTAGAAGTCATTCGGGGTGAAATTCATTTGAAAACCATCTCGATCAAGGCCCAACTCATTCGAGGTCCAATTCACTCGCGGTCCAATTCACTCGAGGTCCAATTCATTCGAGGTTTAATTCATTCGCGGTCAAATTCACTCGCGGTCAAATTCACTCGCGGTCCAATTCACTCGTGGTCCAATTCATTCGAGGTGCAATTCATTCGAGGTTTAATTCATTCGAGGTTTAATACATTCGAGGTTTAATTCATTCGAGGTCCAATTCATTCGATGTTCAATTCATTCGATGTTCAATTCATTCGAGGTTTAATTCATTCGAGGTCCAATTCGCTCGAGGTAAAATTCATTCGATGTTTAATTCATTCGATGTTCAATTCATTTGACATATAGTTCATTCGAGGTCCAATTCATTCGGGATCCAACTCAATCGAGGTCCAATTCGTTCGAGTCTCAATTGATTCAGGCCAATCTCACTCAAACTCTACTCACTTGTGGTTCAACTCATTCGTTAAATTTAATCACGGTAAAAATAACCTCGTTCCAACTAACACTGCTTTCCCGTACAAATTGATTGGAACTCACGAAGTAACCAAAATCCGGATATCCCATGCTCCTCGGGATCATCGTACCAGCGGATGTACGAAATAGGGGCCATTAGAATGGAACGGCTGTGCTCGAGCTTATTAAAGAAAAATATCAATCCGCTGTCGTCTGCAGTCCCGGTCGACTATTCCGCCCGGAAGCGGCAGTCCGATGCGGATGCGAGCGGTATACTAATAGCCGCTGGTAACCGCCACCGGCAAGCGGACCGACGATAGCAAAATTTTCCAGCGAAAATGGCGCGGACCATTAGCCACGGAACGTATCGGGAAAGTCGTTCGACGTGTTCGAAGCGCTGTAAAAGAGTGAAATTTTTGGAGTCGCTCTTCGCAACACCTAACCGTATCTGCGCGAGCGCCACGCTTATGGGGAAACTTTTGGTGGCGATGCTATCGAACGGTAGAAATGCCGGCGAACCGGAACGACTTTCGTTAAAAAAGCCTCATCGTGGCCGAAATTCGTGGGAAGCTATTAGATTTAATTAAATCGGCGTAGATTATCCCGCCGCGAGCCACGCTTCGTCGATTTTTTTAAAAGAAACTCCGGAGATACGAGTTTTCAGACTTTTTATATAGCAGGATGTACGATTGAATTTTGAACTTGAGTCGTTGCACTCGCAATCTCTAGGGTGTTGCAACGAGTTTAAAAAATTATCTCCGGTAAATTTGTTTAAACTGTGAATTTTCTTCTGCGAACTCAGGATCATCTAATTCTCCACTTTTTGTCAGAATTGTACGGAGGCAATGCTTCGAACCTTTAAACATAAAAAGACGGTAAAAAGATGATAAAAAGGTTCCATAAGAATGTTCCTTTTTTATCCCTTTTCTCCTCATTACTTCGACTGCAAAAGATCATTTTGAGGAGGTTCAGGAATATTATTCGAAGAAATATAAAACCTAACAAACAAATAAAAATTTTATTCGTCGCGCAGGATAACGGTTCTTACCATAAAAGGTCCTGAGGGACAGAAATATCTTAAAAATATCTATCTAAAAAAAAAAGTATAACAATTCATTGTCGCAAGAAATCATTGCCAGGGGGATAGGGCATATTGTTCGAAGAAATACAAGACCGGGTAAACAAATAAAAGTGTTATTCGACGAAGAATGGTAACGGGGTTACCGAAGGGGAAAAGATCGGCGTCCCAATGCTATGAACGTTGTAACAAGGTTCCCGGAAAATTCTCCGATCCGAATATCTCAGAGTCCCGTCCAATTCAGCCCTGTCCAAGGACACGAGTGCTACAAAAGGCGATCGGTCCACAATAGGGGAGGACATCGGTGACCTACATACCTGTGAGGAACACGTTTCTCTTGCAGCGACGTCGCCGACAAAAGGACCCGCGCCGTTTCGATCCCGATACCATCGAATCGACGTCGAGACGCGCAGCTCTCGCTACACGAACGTCTCAGGATACTAATGGACGCTACCACCGGGTGTGTCGTCGACAAAAGCGTCCGGGCAAATCAGAATTCTGTTAGGGAAACGCGTGAGTCTATTAGCCGCGAAACGTGATACCATTTAAAAAAAAAAAATGAAAAATACATTAAATACCTCGATATATAGCTTCTAACCTAGTGACAAAAATTTATTTTTTATTATTTTGTTATGAAACTTCTACTAGCATATTTGTGACGTTTTTTCTGATTAAAATGAGACCAAACACGATACAATTCTAATCGTACTGACAATGAAGATTGAGAGATTCATATTTTGTAAATAAATTCGACACCGATCAAATTACATGTTGAGAAAAATCCCCAGAAATTGACATACAAAAACGATCGATTTCGCGGAGAGTGCATTAGTTTTACTCGCAGAGCATACCGACGTTGTTTGAGAGAAAAAGCTTGGAACACCGTGTGTATACAGGAAGGTTGATTGTCCGTGTATGTGTGCGTGTCGTTCGCTGTCTCGCAGACCGGAAATACGAAACCGGGACGGGAAACGTATCGGGTGGCGAGTGGAGAACGCTGCCCTCTCAGTTTGATAGTGTCACCTGTCTTTTGTAAGAGAAATTACAGATTCTTCGGGGACGCTTTTCTTCGGTTTCTTAAGGTAGAATGCACGACAGAGGGCTTTTGTTTTTCGAAAGTCTGCGACGATAAAGGGTCGAGGGTGTGGCAATGACAGGAAACGGGGCGAAGAGGCGAAAGGTTTGCTCGTGACGTCACAAGGATCAGTTGAAGCAAAATTATCTATAGAAATTTCGAGATTTTCGGCCAAAATACAAATTCATTTAAACCTCTGCGGTGTCATTAGTCGACTGCCGATTTTCATACAAACTAAAAATTGTCTGCATCAATTGCAAGAAACAGTAGACATATTGAAGTTTCTTTCTTACTGCAATAATCTTAATAAGTTGAAGACAGTAAATCGATGTTTCTAAATTCTTTTAATGCGTCCGCTTTCGTAAATTTCGTCAACTCGCTTTTGTCATAAGTGCATAAAATCCGCAGTTCACTTATTAGTGTGTAACTTAATCATTGCCCAAGTCAATACACAGCCAACTTTAATCGACAGTTATTAAGGGAATAGTAAAGTTTGTTTAATAAAGAAGTAGCATGTGCAGAAGTGAGACGCCATCGCGGAAGTGTACGTATGAATGACGAATCAATGGCCATTTCACCGTGACTCTACGGAGCGATCCTCTCTGCCGCGATGATTACACGCGTATCGTTTTTTACCAAAGCCATTGTTGCGATTCAATGACGACACAATGACCGCAATCGCAGCGTCGCGGTTCCGCGTGGCATTCTGTTATGCAACGTCGTATTGTCGAACTTTTATCGAAGCTTCACCGTGGCCATTGCTTCCCTGCGGTGAGAGAAGCATCTACTTGCAATATTTATTTCGGCAAGAAAAATTCAAACGTTTTATTCTATTTTGATGGTAATTAGAACACTACAAAGTTTGCCATTTTTAAATCGATCAGAAATTTTAAATACGAGTCGACGAGTGTTTTCTCAATTTTTGCGCAATCTGTTTCAGCGAACTATGTTGTATCGTAACATTTTTCAGAGCGCAACGACTGTTAAATTTTTAATTCGGAAAGAGGGCGAACGAAGTAATCCGTGTTATTTGAAACACGTTTAATTAAATGGCGGTCCGATAATGAAACTGTTGCCGCGTATCAGATTTCAATAGAATTCAGTAAAAGGAAAGTTACGTTTACCATATTTTCGGTATGAGCCAGCAATTTTCCATAATTACACGTAAAACTCTCATGCTCGTCGTAAATCTGTAAACGGTACAATCTAAATACCCCGTATTCCTCGCATAATGGTCACGATGGCCAATTAACCGGTGGCCATCGTCCGACGCGAAATCATCATTGTAAAAAACGAAATTGCATTAATTAAGACTTGTTCTCTGGAGGGCGATACATAAATTCGCGGACCTGTTGTAACAGTTCACCTTGGCGTTGTGCAATGCGCCACGGTTTATTTATTCGGGAGCCCTGTTTATTATGCAATTCCGGTAATGCGTTTAAATAATAGCAGTTTGCCTTTTAGAAAGTGGCTGGTGCCGCGTTTATGCAACGCGATCCCGAGGAATGCCGTTCGCGTCCTCCCGTTTTTATAATCCGCGACGAAAAGGACATCGTCGCGTCCGTGTCCTTTAAAACCGACGCCCGAATCGTCTCGTTGAAAGTGAAACTGGCCGGCGCGCGGCGTGACCAAAAAATGGCCCATACAATGGCCAGCGATGGACCTCGGTGCAATCCGTTGCAAAAGTTCAGGAATACACTCTTTTTCTTCATCTTCTCATTTCTCAAGTTCACAGAACTTAAGAAGATTACGAAAACATGGCGAGATGGATCTTTTTCGGACGAGGATTTTTGAAAATATTGGAACCATTTTTCTTAGGAAGCTAAACCCCATATTATAGTCCTCAATTCTAGGAAAAAAATAAAAATTCATGATGATCACTTATCGCTACAATAATTAAACTACTTGTTCATTAAAATTCGATTGGAGGCGTTGAAAACGACACTATTGTTTCATGAAAACCAGACTGCGCGTACTATAGTAATTTCTACAGACATAAACGCACAAATGTTGTGTTCTTTTCTCCGACGAGAATCAAAGAAGAAAAGTCCTCAATCAAGGTACCATTGTCATTTCTGCGACTCACGCAAAAAGCGCAGGTGACCAGCTGCATCAGTGACGATTTTAAAAAACTGTACGGAAGAATCGTATTCGGTACTGCCAATCAACCTCTCTCGAATCGTCAGGAGCATCGAATTGTGCATCGGCAGGTATATAGCTGCATCTAAATGAAAATTGTTAATCGGTACTCGTTACAGAAGCTCGCGCGAAGAAAAACGATCTTCAAAAGCCGAAATTTAAAATTCATCCTCGCGACGACCACTCGCAAAATGATAGAAAGACTTGAAAAAAGAACGAACCGTGGTCCTAATCAAGGCGCCATTGTCGTGCTCGCTATCAGGCTCGAAAGCGGAAGTGACCGCGGGGGTGTCGGTCACGATCCCATCAGAGAGAAAAAAGGCCGGGAGAAAAGGGAAAATGAATGCGGCGGTTCGAATTTGGTCGTCCCGGCCGGAATACATTACCGATACCGCAGATATATGGGCCGATTTCGAATCGGCCGTTGCTCGAACGATCCGATAAGTTTCGCAGTTGAATCCGCGAAGTTAAGCGGATTTGAGGGCCGGGAAAGGATTGCTGCGCGGCGCGCCGCCCCTAACTTTCGGGCCCGTCGAGCTCAATCTGTAATCCGATATCGATTGAATTCCCCTTCGATTCTGTTTTTTTTTCCTCCCTCCCTTCCTTTTCCTCCCCTCTCTCTCTCTCTCTCTCTCTCTCTCTCTCTCTCTCTCTCTCTCTCTCTCTCTTGCTCTCTCGCGATTTTTTTTCACCTCTTCGTTCCCTTTTTTTTTTGCGCTCTCGGTTGAACGACCTCGGCTTCCGTCGCGCTTACACGGCGCGGAACATCGGCCCGACTGCGACAGGTGCTTCTCGCGCTGAAATTGAATTGTCCGACCGACGGAGCACGGCTCCCGAGTCGCGGATTAATTAACACGGGGACAGCTGATCAAGGCAGGCGCCGGTATCCAGGCCTCCGATCCCTGTTTGCCGATTTTTTCGCGACTGCTAATGGTCGATCCACCGTGATTGGTATTTCTTTCCCCTTTTCTCCTGTTTTTCCTCGTTTTTGTCGTGGAACGTTGCAATGCCGAGGTTACCGAGAGCTCTCCCCCACGATTTTTATTGACTAAATGAACCGGAAACAGGGTCGCAGGATGTCTCGATACGCGCGGAAACCTCCGCACACAAATTTCACCAATGGCCAGCGAACGAACCGTCGACTCCGCCGTATAGGTGAGACAATATTCAATTCAGTGATGGAACTTCTTTCTTCTGAATTATTTTTTGTTTATGAAACGTTTGTCAAGAGATTCGTGACACTTCTCTGGTTAAAGTGATACCAAACGCAGTTTGGATAGAATTTACATGATACTGTAGAACCTCTGTTATCCGGATACTAATCTGTGGATCTTTACTGTGTGGAGAATAGAACCTAGCTACAGAATTAATTGAAATCTTCGCTAGGTTGTACAACGAATCGTGGATCGATATAAATTTAGCTATTTATTTGGAATTTAGTTTGGATATTCGAGGTTCTAGTATATCGAGAGTTAACCAAATTCTGTCGTGTTTGGTATCATTTGGTAAAAGATTGATAAAGAAGTAATTAAAAACGAAAGACTCATTGGATCAGTCACAGCGATGTGTCCCACCGATATATTAATCCTGTATTATGTTATACTTCTCAGCGACCGAGTTTCTGGGCCCTCAAAAGACGAAGAGCAAAAAGTTATAATGCTCAGGTTATCCGGAACTTTTGCTCGATTTTTATCCCTCCGAAATAAAGCAGAAACAAGGATTATTAATTAACATTTTCGATATCAAGAGCTCTGTTTTATGATTTTTAATCGCCTGCTCGATGTAAAATAAATTATCAGCTTTTATAACAGGTATTTCTAACGAACCGTAGATTTTATCAAGCTTTTCGCACTTTAAACATTTTTTGTTCGCTCGATTTTGTTCGACCACCGTACACGTTCGTGCGTAGTGTACCCCTCTCATCGACCGGAAGTTCAACAGCGATTGTGAAAGTCAATAATCGGGCGTGTGCCGATAGAATGCACCGGGATAATTTTATTTTCATGTAAACGCGATTATATTTTTCCATGAAGGCTCAGTTACGGGGTATACAAAAGTTATTTTTTTCTTTTTGCGAACGCTGGTAGCGTTATTGCTCTACGGGGGGTTGCTGCACAAAATGTGTTTTCTTTTTTCCTGTGCACCGGATGGGTATGAAAAATTCATTCTATTTTGGTTGTGCAAGGTCGACAAAGAATAAACCTGTAATGACATTTTCCTAAAAGGTTATCGTGAAAACTGTGCTTCGCTTTACTTTTACTAAATGTATTCGATTTTTCCATAAAGGGCTGGCAGACAACTTTTGAACAAAGGAAACGTACTCTGCTTTAATACACAGGATGATCCTGGGATTTGTTTTAATACCTTTGTGCGCGACAAAGAATGTATAATAACATTTTGCTGAAAGGTTAAACAGAAAAATGTATTCTACCTTTGCAGTGATGGGCACGGTAGGGGCCCCTCAAACGCCTGCTTCTCCCACCAAACTCAAAAAACTCACTGTAATTATTTTTTTCCATAAAGAGAATACAATGGTTACAGCAAATGTGTTTGATCTTTCTACGAAGAGACGTTCAATCTTCCAACAAGGAAAGAAATCGTATTAAATTTTTCAATACAGAAAATATATTCTACGTTTTTATGGTTACAGAAAGTGCATTTCATTTTTCTACGAAGAATTAACAACTGATCGCCTATGATTACACTGCAGATTTTATGAAGCACAAAACAGTGAAGTCGTTAAAAGAACTGAAGAGCAACGTTATATTTTACTCCTGGCTCGTTAAAATTATTAACGGGTGAAGTCCTGCTTCTTGCAAGAAAATTTGATTCTGCGTGAAGATCAAATGATAAATGGCTCCGAATCGGATGAACGGCAGCGATGAGCAACAGCTGCAGCAAGATTCAAAACAGTAATACCAGTTTCTCTGTTCTTGAGCGGATGCCATTACCGGGGCGACTATCGTTTGAAATTGTTGTGTAATAGTGTCCCTTTCTCGGAGAAGTCTCCGACTGCTGTAATGATTATCGAGCGGCTGTCGTAATCACAGGGATTCTACGGCGTACATTGTAATCGCGTTATTTCCATAAACGACTCTTGTTTTCCACTGTTGTACCGTCGCCAACCAAACGGATGTGCGCCGTACTGTCAGGGGTAAGAAGAAACCGTTATTACCGGCCGTATTGTCCTCTTTTCAAAACAAATATCGTAATAATATGTTTTATTTTTTTTTTTTTTTTTTTTTTGCAAGAATGAACAGCGGCAAAGGGTACACTCTCACGTGT
The DNA here is from genome assembly GCF_050948215.1 of Halictus rubicundus. Taxonomy (NCBI): domain Eukaryota; kingdom Metazoa; phylum Arthropoda; class Insecta; order Hymenoptera; family Halictidae; genus Halictus; species Halictus rubicundus. Next base: position 17,844,110 of record NC_135152.1, on the reverse strand, counting down.
TAGGATCGCGTTCTCGGACGGAAGTTACTGTCGCGTGTTTCCTCGAGAGAAAATTAAAGAACGAGCACATTCATTCCGAGAAAATAATGCGAGCATGATACCGCGTCTTTTCAACAAATAAACCCTTCGGGACTGTTACATTTTCTGCTCGACGAAACCAGGTCGCATGATAGCGCAGAACCACAGTCATCCGGAGAAAAATGATGCGAAATGTGAAACCGCGTTTTCCTCTGAAAATGTTCTCTTCGAAAAATGGTTTCCTTTTCGAAATTGCGGCTATGGTGGTACCGCGATCTTTTAAAATTCGAAAAAGGGAGAACTGGAGAGATCTAGTTCTTCTCTATCAATATACAGTGAATCCTCGATGTATGTCGACGACACCGGTTTTGCCAGCGTTGTTTATTGTCCAGGACACATAGGGTAAAGGGGTACCAATGGTACTGGTACTGTGGGGATACCAATTACTGTGTCTATATCAATTATACTTATTTTTAAAGCATCATGAATTTTAAAAAAGAGATATATGACATATATATATATATTAGCTGATTTGAATGACAAAATTTAATATCTCTTTTTTAATATTCATTATGCTTTAAAAATATATATAATTAATATAAGCGCAGTAACTGGTACCCCCACAGTAATTGGGTCCCATAACCTACCCCAGCCGTGTTATGTTCACACTCCTCGGCGTCCGAGGCCTTTCGAGCTTCGTGGGCCCTCACGGGGTATACCCCGCGGTAGTGGGGATAATTCCGCGACGTTTATCGTCCAGGCCTTGACGACATATATAGAGAAATCACTGTACTTCTTCTCGTATGATTCTCAATGAAAAGATTCAGGAAAGTAAATCACTAGGATCTTCTACTACTAGGGTCTACTACTAGAGTCTTCAGCGGACTGTTACCGAGTATATCAGCCAGGAGTATGAACGTTAAAGCGTTCTCGTCTTCGTAGCCAACGGAAGCGACGTTTTCACGAGGAACGTTACGGATTAGCCGGATTTCTCGGACAAAAGCCTCTGACGCTTTAACGCCCTTATCGTTGCACAGTCAGACCAGGTGGAAGCTCAGCGTGCAGATTTGCATCTCGGGCGCAGACAATCGTTTCAAGACGCCTGGCAAAGCCCCTTTACCAATTACATAAACCCCTTCCTCCCCTCTTTACATATAATCCACGCTACCGCCATACCGGGCCCTGTATACCGACATTCATCCCAACAGACAATTACGATTTACTTTACACCCTGTGTGCACGTACGCGCGCCGAGGAAACGATTAGTAGCGGCATTCAAACGGATTGTATGGTTGCTCTGGCCACCGATATTCGGCACGCTTAATTTTCTACGCTGAAAATGTCCGTTGGAAAAATCACCAAAAATATTAGAGTATTTACAGTAGTCTCCGGTGTAGCGTGGTAAAAAATGTTGACATACAAACACTATTTGATCAATTATATTGTATATTCAATGCACGATTTACTGTTCCCAATAAATTGCATATATAATTGTAACAAGTTTTAAACGACATTCCTCGTTCTAATCTCATTATAGATGTTCCACTGTACGCTTGTGCAAGCAGAAGTAAACTTCTATAGTGTTTCAGAAGTGAAAAAAAAACCTTGGTCTGGCATAGAACGTGTTAAAAAGGGGCTCGTGTTAAGTGACGGGGCGTTCGATTTTGATCGAGCTTGTAACCGTTGAATAAATAATGAGCCGAATATCTCCGGTCTGATCGAATCGACACGTCCGCGGCCGAGAGTCGTCGCCGTTCCTTCCTCTTTCTTCGTTTTCGAGGCACGTGCCCCCCATGATGTTTAACGCAATTGTCGGGGACTTTATCTCTTAGAGTTTCGTCGAGACGCGCCAGGGCAGGGGCGGGCAGAAACGTCCCCCCGCGGGGAAAAGTCTCGGCCGTCGGCCGCCCGGGGCAATAAATTGGCGTTACTCGAATCAACTTTTGCATTACGGCTCGGGAGAGCTCGTTACGTCGCCCCGGCGAAATCCTGTTAGCCGCGTTGCAACCGTAATGAACTCGTCCGGCACGAAAGGAACCGCGGACGGAAGCTCTCGGGGCTCGGGGAACCATTTAATGGGACGGCCGGTCCTGTTTTCTTCGCTGAAACGTCGCGGATTCGTAATTAGCAACGCTCCGTATCACCGGGCACGAATCAACCCTTCGACGACGACGACGACGACGATAACGGCGGCAGTTAATCGATTTCTATCTGTGTTCAACCTGGAGCCTCGCGAGAAATTTAGGGAGATCAATTAATATGGTTAACCCTTTGCACTCGAAGCTATTTTACCACCAAAAGGCAACATTTCTTCCGACCTAGAATATTTCCCTTCTATATATTTGTTTTCATGTTATACATTAGAAAATGATGAAATTTACTCGTACAATACTGATGTGTTTAGTCATTTATTGAATACAAATAAATTTAATAATGCAAAACATATTTTGAACAATGATACAGCAATTTTTATTGGTGCCTTACAGTCACCATTCGAGCGCTAAGGGTTAATTCGCAAGGTGGTCGAGAGATGCTCTAGGAATGCCTCCCTTAGTGGGAGATTCGGTAGAATAGACGGTATTGGTTGGAGAAAGTTGAGATTTTGATGAAATAGCTCGATAGACTGAGCAGTCGAAATATATTCTCAACAAATCTTCGCCTCCGCGATAACAAAGCAGTACGCGCACGCGGTCGCTACGCAATCTCAAATAACGAACCGCAAGTGCTACAAAACTCTATCGGAATCGAAAATAACGGAGAAACGACACAGAACGCTCGGAATCGAAGTCTGCGGCCTAAACTGTACTGTCATAAAGCACTTATAAGGGTCGTCGTAGTGGGACGGTCCCCCGGCTCATGGACGTGATTTCACCCGCAGAAATCCGGCGACGCACAATGAGCGAAAATGCCAATCTAGGCGGACAAAATCATTTCAGCATTATTTTAAGAGTAAAATAGGTCATAGTAAAATAGGTCATTGGATTCGTCTCGACGTCCGCTACAACGATATGTAATGAAAAATACATAGTGGCAATTAAAAAATTAAGGTGATCGTAATTGTTTATTTAAAGAATATGTTTTTTAATTTCTTTCTCTGGGGATTTATAGGCGACTGAATATCGATTAACTTTTGTTCGAAACAATTTTTTGCCAGGGTCACGCCTCGTGGTTTAGCCAGTAGAAAACTGAAAACTGAAAATTTAGGAGACAAGGTTCAAAAATGTTATTGTTGCAGCTGTTTCTTGCTCAACTGGAAGGAGATTTTCGTCAGGAAAGAACGAAAATTTCTACATCAATTTTTGAAGTTAGCTTAATTGCTTGCACCGACTACCTGGGACATAGGTAAAACAAAAATGTTCCGATTCTAAGGACATTTAATTGTTACGTTATATCATTTATACCATATCATGTAGTTTCTTAAACCCTAGAACTTCTGTAAAATTTTCTCGTATTGTTTGAAATAACCAAGATATTCAAGTGGACTTGAAGTGAATACTTGATCTTTGAACCATTGCGAATCAATCGAGTCACTGTACAGAAGCGCAAGCAGATTTAACCAGTAACGATCGGACACTAACAAACTGGCAGTCAGCTTCAGCGTTAAGTTGACTTTTATTAGTGGCAATTTCGAATTTTTATTTGCCGCTCCGTGCGATAAATTTTCAAGCAGGCGTCAAAAGGAACGACTATGCAAATTTTACTGTGGGCAAATGTCCACCGTTCGGCCCCGGTTATTACAGCCGCAGTCTGGCATAATGAAACCGTAACGTCCTTAACATAATTCTTCGGGAAGTTTTTAAATTCTCGCGGACCTTTCGGCTGAAATATTCAGATCCAATTTATCGAGGAACATTAATATTGCAACCGCCGGCAGGACTTGAACTTCACCCGCTATCCGTGACGTCTCCTGGTAGACTTGGAGTCGCGGCAGATAATATTTCTCACGGAATATTAATAAACGATGTTATAACTTTTTCAACGGAGTTGAACTTTCGTTTTATCGTCGTCGCGCCCACACCCGGACGGTAATTTCTCAAAGAACACCGAATCAAGAAGAAGCATCATAATTTCCTTTGTGGAAGTTTGTACACCGAAGAGTGATTAATTTTTCATTCAAAACGCTTCTCACGCGCTGATGCCATTGTGATCATTCTTTTCTACAGGATGTACTGGATTTGTGCACAGTACTCGGTCATTGCAAAAGTTCCTGTCCAATTTTCGATGATCTCGAGACGTTGGGAAAAAAATTGTAGAAAGTGGTGAGGACTATGCAATATTCGATTAATACATTTTTTTGCGAGGAACTAGTGTTTGAAGTTGTACCACAATTTTTCTCAACACTAGGTTTACAGGACCCGTCAAAATGACGGGTTGTAATATTTTTGATATAAAATTACTAAGATTCTAAGGATGCATACGTGAGACATTATTTATGCAAATTTATTTCTTTGGGTATATATTATTTTTAAAATATTGCTAAAAATGTGAGTAGCACGTTCTTGTTATTTTCATAAAGTAATTCAAAACAGTCACTTTTAGTGTTCCATGAAACTAGTATTAAACAGACTGTATTAAAATTAAAATATAGAAATTAAGTATGGATTCCGGGCGGTGTTGTTTTGTCAAATCATCGAATAATCCAGAAGAACGTAGACCGGGAAGATAATAAAGTCTAACAACGATCGAGCACGAACGAAAGGGAAACGGGTCGACCGATTTCACTGCCTCCGCGGCATCGTTCACGGTTTCGATTATTCAGCGACGGCGATACTCAAACGGCGAATTCGAGCTATTAATGGCGTCACGACGTCGTCGTCGTCGTCCTCGTCGTAAATGAAACCCCCTCGACTTGAGGAGAATCAATCGGAAGGAAGTAGCCGTCGGCGAAAGTGAACGTAAAACAATCTTCCGCGTCGTAAAACAGGCGTACCTGCGACTTCTCCGCAATTATCATTATGGTTTCCCTTTCTCGCGCGCCTGTGCAATAATGGGAGAACCGAAAACTCTCTCTCGCGACACCTGTCCTCTATTCACCAATGAAGTTGTAGTCTCTAATTCAATTTTTTTTTTTATTTACACGCGACATGCAAGGTATGGTACCAGTCGATAGTGAAGGTGGTTATTTAGGCAGATTGATAGCAGACAAGCAATTGCACAAGAAGGCAATCCGTGATAATCGTAAGTAATTATTAGACTGTGGATTTTATGCATTCGTGACAAAAATGTCTAGATAGAATACAGCACTGTGAAAATATTTAAGGAAGCTAAAAATCATGCCGTGTTACTTTCAGCATATGAACATTATTGTAAAAAGAAACATTCTTGAAATGAATACGGACAATTTTTATTTCGTAGAAGAATCCACGGTTCGGTCATTACACATCAAGTATAGAGAAGGACTAACTTTTTGCAAATACTTTGATCGCTGGTGGAAAGCTCAATTTCAATGTTTTCCGTTCGAAAAAATTCGCAAATATCGCTGTAAGATAAGCAAAAACGTACGCGGATGTCCCACAACAAGTGGTCTGGTAGTGTCCTAATAAAAATTCAGCAAAGTCCAGAGTACCGTGCTGTTATGTTAGAAGCGCGTTCTACTCGGATAGGGTCCTTAAACCGCAGAATTGAGATTAACGTTTCGTTCGGGATCAATTACGGACGTTTCGCAGGCTGTGTCGTGCCGATCTGGGCGTAGGCGGGCATAACGCTCGCAAGGAGTTTAACCGCGCGTTTCATTATTGCCGTTTAATTTCATTGGTGCGGGTCCGCGTGCCGCGCAATCCACTCGCCGCGCGATAACTCAATTTCCTCGGGGCCACTCGTTTCGCGTGTGTGCACACGATCCGCCGTTCCACCATCGCATCGGGATGTCGGCGATTGTCCGCTTTTAATTTTAACCGTCGACCAACGCCCACGCGGTTCCGCCCGCGGCACCGGAAGTTACGCCGGCTCGCCGGGGCCACCGTTAATTTTTAGATCTCTGACCGGGCTCTTCTGTTTCCTGGGAAATCAACGGGGCCGAGGGAAACGAACGCGATAAGACGATGAACAGACCCGATCCCATGGAGAATTTATGAACACGGACGTGGGATTGTGAAAATTGAATAGTAACGTTCGCTCGAATTAAATATTATTTCATGATCAGTTACACACTGTTATTCGACTGGGGATTTTCACGCAGATTCGTGCAAATACGTTTGAATCAGGAACTTTCTGTGTGTATATTCTGAGAAAAGAAAAGTATTTGAATTTATGTGCAACGTGCGGAAGCCATCTAAACAGACACAAATCCCACAATTTCAAGGATAAAAGTAATTTCCCCGTATTACTACTTTATTTATTATTATTGGTCAGTCGTTGGAAACGCATCTAAAACCCTGCAAGGCACAATACACCGGCAGACTCTCTGTATTTAAGTATTCCTTTCGAGCACTATCGACCGACGCAGACTGCGATCGACAAAGTCGCAGCTTTAATTGGGACCGGAGAGCCGAACAGCGTGCAAAGGACAACCGGCTCCAATTCCAGGGACTAAAGAAAACGATAATATCCGTGAAGGAAGACCAAAGGGATGGTAGGGGCCGGGAACGAAATAAAGGTAGCTATGGGGGATCGAAATGAGGGTGTAAGAAAATAGAAGTCGGGGTCGACTAGGGTGGAGAACGCGGCGAGAAGGGGTTAAGGCTGGAGGGGTCGAGGAAAATGGAAGAACGAGGGAGAGCAAAAGGGGGCGGAAGAGTAGGAAGAATGCTAGTCGAGGGGAGGGCACGAGGGGGTGTGCGAGATGGCGGCGAAACTTGTTCGAACTGCCGATGGGGGTGACATTTAACCGGGCACGCGGTGCGTGAACCGTGTGGAGTGCATCTAACAGGGTTTTACGAGTTCGTGGACGGGGGTGTGCGGGGGTGTTCGTCGCTAGAGTAAGAAAGGAGGGTACACGTCGGAGGCAGCAGTCGCCGCGTCTCTCGAAATAAAGCGTTCTCCAGCTTTCTGTTTTCCTCGCCTAAGCTATTCCTCCCTCTTTCTCGCTTTTTGCCGTCGCTAAAAACTTTGATACCTTTTTGGCGGGGGGAGGAGGTAGAGGGAGGGAGTGGGGGGAGGTATTGTTTCCCGGGCGCGAAGAAGAGGGGGGGGGAGCGAAACGAGAGGATCGTTGGCTAAAGAGGGTTTCGCACCGGCGAGATAAGCCAAAGGGGTGGAAAACGACCGGCACACCGGCACTCGACTGCCGATAAGAGCAATCCTGAGGGTGCGTTCACACCAAACTTAGGCTTAGCCGCGAAGACAACGGGGACCGGTAAATTTCGCCGTGATACCGATCCACGCGGATACGAATAAGAATTCGTTGTTATCTTCGCTGGCATCCGGCTAACGTACGGATCCCGCTCTCGTGTCCCCCTACAGCCGTAAGAAACGAGCGACCGAAGATGGCTCTGAAGTTCCGATCGATTCCATCTTAATCCTCTGATTCCTCCGGTGATCGACGAGGTCCGAGAGTAAGCGTAAAATCGCGCGTGTCCTCGGAATCGGCTGGTGAAACCGGAGCGAATGGTTATTCGGGAACTCTCGGTGGAAACTGAGAAACGCATCCGACAGGTCTTGCTACCGAGCACTGATAGAGAACTTTGAAGATAACAATTTGAAACAAAGTTCAGGCTACAAGTCGTACAGCGTTTACTCAGGTTACGAAGTATCGCAGTAAAATTTCTAAAATTCTGTACTTTTCTCGGATACCTCCAAGTATACAATTTAAGACTAATTGATTTAAATGTTCTGTGAAGAAGTTCGAGAAACTTGACATTTGCAATTATCAGACGGTACAGTAGCGAGAGTTAGCGTACAGAAATTTTGTTGGGGTCCTGAGCGACCCTCGGTGTACCAGTTAAGGGTGAAAAATGTCGGTGGAAACAAAGGCTAACCGTTTCTTAAAATATTGTTTGTCTTGCTGTTGAATGATAACGGATAATTTTAGAGATAATGACAATTTCGAGTGTAAATTGTTAACTACCACGTACCGGTCGTCCTGTGCAAAAAGATAATAGGGTGACTCGCAACACCGGCCTCTTTGTGGAAAAGCGAGGGAGAGCGGAATATTTCAGCGTTCCGGGCAAAGAGAAGGATAAAATGTGCACGGCAGGAGATTTAATGATCCAGTGATAGAGATCTGAAGAGGGCTGCGCGTCCGCCATCCGGAGCCGACGATTGGGGAAACGATAGAATGAGCAAATGCGCACTCGATAAACATCAACGCGGTCGAGGAGACAAATATGGCGCGTTATCTTCTCCCCGATCACCGCGAAATGGGATTCAGGGTAGTCGTGGATAGTTAACAGGCTTCGCCGTAATTTCTTTATGGCAAAAACTCGGGAGAAAATGTTCCGCAAGTTCCGCGACCTTTTGGTATTATGAATCTAAAAGTCAAGAGGCTGGTTCAACTTGTGAATTTGTTTACGCTACCCCATTTCGAATGCTTAGTTAGCTCAAACAGCTAAAAGCTGATTAGTGATCAGTGTTAACACCTTGAGTCCGGACTTTATGCTACGTTCACGTAACTTCGATGTGCCCCAGTTTTCACTGCTTGACACTCGACCATTAGTAGAAATTATAGTGTACCACAATCTTGGATTAGCAATATCCTCTATTTTCTGTTAGCCGGATATGCGAAGACTTTTTCTCAAGGGGACCTTGAACTAGGGCCCGTCGGTGCTAAGTTTGCTATGACTTCTAAGTCCTCTGCTTCTCTCAACCTCAATCCTTCATTACCTGATGAGATTACCCATCACTTCTGAGGTGTGGCTTCACTAGTGCGTGACTCTTGACACTTGGCTAATTGAAAATAGCTCGCTCCAGCAGCAGTTCATGCGGACGTTGATCATAACTTCAAGACAAGGTACTGACCTGACTCACGCGCCATTATTGCTAGATTGTTAGCTGATGATTTGAGTTTTAGTTGTACCCGGTATCTCGTAGAATGTCTTATACGCAGTAGAAAGATATGAGCAGCGATGTATAGCTTGTTAATCTGTAGAAACGTTATCGATAGAATAATGCGTAGAATGTAGTATTTATAGCTATTTACTGAAGCGGAACCGTTTGATAGAGACACGAAGTTTTCTTGTGGAAAATGGTAGAAGGATACAGATAGCGATCGATAAGACTTGCGGAATCTACGTTTCCGAGATAAATCCGAGCGCTCTGGAAAGTCCTATGGATAATCGAAGCAATTACTCAGTCGAACGGCCGATGATCCTCCATTTATCGGGGAAGTCACAGTGTATAAATTCGAAGTACCGATCGGCCGATTCAACTATCTTCCCGGAGGAAACTATGGAATCTGTCATTTTGAGCAAGCAGCCGCCTGGTTGCGGAAGATTGCACGAGAGTTGTCCAAGTCTGTCAGGTCGTGCTAGATGGAAACCATTTAACAAACGTGTCGTGTTATAGGAGGGTTGTCGTAATTGTTGCAGTATGTTATACAGGGTCATCCGTTTTTAAACGGCCAAACGTCAACCAGCCATAGAGGATCCCAAATGGAACAACTTTCACCCCTAACACTTTTTTTGATTCGAAGTTATTTCATTCAGTCTCCACGGCGTGCCCCATGTCAAAAAAAAACCAAGATCCAAAGGTCATACAAAAAAGTTGACTTAATAAAAATATGCACCTATTTATTTTAAACCAAACAAAGGAAAAATCATCAAGATACATAATTGCAGTCCTAATATATTTAATCGTAAGTGAACGCAAAAGTGACGGGTTTTTGCAATTATCTAAAAATCAAGACCGAATCAAAAAAAGTGTTAGGGGTGAAAGTTGTTTCATTTGGGGTCCTCTGTAGCTGGTTGACGTTTGGCCGTTTAAAAACGGATGACCCTGTATATCGAGTATAGTCACCACTATTCCCCACAATTGTCTCCCAACGTTCTACAAGCAGGTGGACGCCTTTCGCGCAGAACAAAATCTGGGGGTCTCCGAAAATCGGGAACAAACATTCGCAAGACAATACAAAACAAGACAAAACGATTTCTACAAACCGTTAAGCTAGGGCGACCCTTAAGTGATTCCCGTATCAGCGAATCAGTGGCGCGCGAACCGAGCGTCCCTTATCTCGTGCAATAGAGGGGACGTTCCGCCTGGATCGCGGGGCCATTATTAACGAGCGGTTCAGCCGGCCGAAAGATAAAAGCCCGAGGCCCATTAGCTCCGGCCTTGGCCAATTACGCGAAGGAGAATAGCTTACGGGTTCGGCGCAGTCGTGCTCGTCGTCTCGAGGAACCGCGAGCAGAGAGGAAACGACCGACCGCGCGTCAGTCGCGCGTCGCACTGGTGCACGGTTAAATTTACATCGTCGGCATTATTCTCGGGAGTCCCGACTGTAGCATTTCCTCCCACTATTCATCCCCGAAATTGCACGATTTCGTGACTGCGTTCCTCGTCCACGAGAAGATGGCATACATTCCGATTGTGGGACACCGGGGAGTCTTCGTGACTCTCAACGTTAGCACAGTAAGGGATGTAGGGTTCCGGAGAAACAGCGATGCATCGATACCGTATCGTTCTGCTCGAATCGCGCTCGATAGGTTCACTTGTCAAACGATTCGGGCTGTTGCGGAATACTTGTAACGCGAAGTAGCGATATCGGGCAGTGCGGTGTAGATACCAACGAGTTCCTTTGTGCCGTCTTCTCGTGAAGGAGGAATGCCTCTAATTTTAGTGAAATTTAACCGTGCGCTGCCGCATCGTGCGTCTCGGTCGTCGGACAAAGTGACGCCGGGCCCGAGATTGAATAGAAGAGCCGCGGAGGCAGAAAGCGCGGCGGAAAACGATTGCGGGGCGAGGAACGGGGAAAAGAGAAGTGGAGGGGGCGACGTAGAAACACGGAGAGCGAACACGCCACACGTTCAGAAGGGGAAGGGAGGGAGAGAGAGAGAGAGAGAGAGAGAGAGAGAGAGAGAGAGAGAGAGAGAGGGCCGAGAAAGTACACGGGGAACAGAGAAACAAAAAAGGGAAGCTGTGTCGTATCGTCGCGACGACGGATGTAGAAAGTGAGAGGGGTTGAACGGGCACAGATAGCTAGAGCAAGGGGAACGCGCGACAGACGGATAAAGATGGGCGTTGGAATAGGGACAAAGGGAGGGAACAGCGGTAGGGGCCACGGAGAAAGAACGAAACAGCAAGAGAAAGAGCCTTGTGTCGCGAGGGAGAGGAGGGACAGAATCCCGGAAAAAGAAATGAAAACGAGCAGAGAGTCGGATGGATGGTCGGATAGAAGTCGCGGTGGAAACTTGCGAGGAACGGGGTGTACAGAGCCAACGGATAGAAAGTTTCGAGTGGGGTGAGGGGAGGGAGAGAGACAGAGGGATAGATAGACGGATAGAGAAGGCCGCGGAGGGTGGGGATGACAGAATGAAAATGCAGATAGAAGCACGGTGAGAGAAGAGCGCGCGGAGGGAGAGAGGGAGAGAGAGAGGAAAGAGAGAAAGAGAGGGATCGTAGATGATATCGAAGCAGGGTTCGCGCAGCAGAAATACAAACAGGGTTGTATTGTAGTCCAACGGCATTGTCTGCGGGCGTGCGGAGACCTACGCAGCCTCTCTGGCCCCCGCGCACCGCCATCTCTGCCACCCCTCTCCCCCCTTCCTTAAAACAAAGCCTCTCCAACAGGGCTGCCAACAGGGGAATGCACAATTACATACACGGCCGCCTACTCCAGACTGTCCTAAGAAGCTTTAATTAACGAAGGCTTGCGGCCTGCCCCCTCTCCCACCCTCTCCTCTCCGCCGAGAACCAAGAGCCGCGCATCGCACGAAAGTGAACACGAGAAGCGTGCAACGGGGGTCCGAAAGGGGGGGGGGGGCCCCCTCCACCACCCGGCCCTTTAGGCTTCATTCGCACACTCGCGCCGGGAAGTGCGTAACGACTTTACGATCGACTTCCGCGCGAATGGCCCCGCCAGCCCTTTTTCGACCGAATCGAGAATCGCCTGCAATTATTTCGAGCGACGGGGTGTCGGGGGACACGGAGGGCAGAGAGGGTTGTAGGCTTGGGGTATTGATTGTACGCGTAATGCGTGCGGCGTTCGAATGCGGGCGAGATGAAGAATGCGGTGGGTTCGGGGGTGGGGGGTGCGGCGACGACCAGGACGATTTTCGTTCGACTTTGCGGAGGTCGTGGTCGCGAAAATGCCGCATTATTTGTCCTCTTCTTGCCTCGCTCTACTGACTTCGACGGTCGCTGTCGCGTCTACGTGATTTATTATGATCAACGTATACAAATATTGTTATACAAAAAGCAGAACGTGTTTCCAGAGTAGATATAGAAGACTGAATAGTTCATATACGCAGGCGAAACGTTGCAATATTTCAAATTGTCTGTCAACAGCGATTATTAATCCTTATCCTGTAAGGCACCACTAAAAATTACTGTAGCATTATTTAAAATTTTGTTTTGTGATGTATTCATTACCGATAGTACGCGCGTAATTAAGCAGCACGGGTAGTAGCGCCGATCTACCCACCTGACGAACCGATATGTATCGTCAGTTACGTGTCGATGACGATCGGGCGTAGACACTCCGGCACCGTCGTAAAGCGTAGCCAGAATATATTGTAATATAAATATAATAGTAACATAAAACATTACATGTTTATATTATTAAATTTGTTTGCGTTTAATAAATTACTAAACATTGCATTATTGTACGAGTAAATTGTGCCATTTTTGTATGTATAACACGACAAAAAATATATAGAAGGGAAATATTCTAGGTCGGAAGAAATGCTTCGTGTTGGAGTTAAAATGCGAAAACTGCAGGGGTTGATTTTGCAATCGCAGAGGCATTTGTTCCCGGAAAAATGAATGTTTCTCGCGTACACCGTCGCACGCTGTATACGCGGAGAGCGTCATCGAGAATAAAATTATCGAGTCGAATGACTCTCGACGTTGGTCACCTTCGACACCGACCGAAGCGCGATGGTAATGGCAGTGCAGCTGCAAAGTACAGTGTCATTCTTAGGGTCACCAGTGCTGAAACCGCTCGACGCGCACGGCCACAAACGAAACCGTTCTTCCGTGCAGCCGCAATAAGAATTCCCACAAGCTGAGAGAGCCACTTATTAGGATGCTCCGCATAACCTAGCATTAAGATTGTCAGCATGACGTTACGCGGATCCGTAAAAAAGTGGGATACTTAGGGTTTACCGGGACTTAAAGTTCCTTCATGTAGGACTGTCTTAGCTGGTTGGCGATAATGCCTCGGAACTCCCCAAGTCTTCCAGGGACTTTTCTATGCAGACTAACTGTGTAAACGCCACGTTCAAGATTTTGAAACAAAAATTCCCGACGCTCTAACAACACTTCAAAGCTTCAAAATCTAAAATTGTATTCATTTTGGACGACTGTTTAATCGGGGATACCATTCGCTGCGAAACATCAAATAAAAAGTTCGCTTTAGAATTTTGCCTATGTCGATAGTTTTATTTTGATGTTTTAATTGCTTCGTAAGCATTGTTTGATTCTCGTACAAATGCCAAGACGGCATAATAATTCATAATAATTTAAACTTAACTTTTACAGAAATGGCTAAGAGTGGCTGCTGGCATGGAACTTTTCTTGTACAAAAGCTTAGATAATTTGTTTTCAGGAGAGCTGACTGCAGGCTGAAATGAGGCACATTTACCGTAATTAGTTCAACGAAAGTGTGAATGCATGTTGGGAACATAAAATAAATATTTCGCAGAGATCTGCATCTTAGCCGCGCCCTTTTTGAGTGCACGCGTCGAGCTCGGAACGGGTAATTGAAATTTCGCGTGATAACCGGGAAAACTCGCGGGAGACCGTGCGAAAATCGTGGATATCTTAATTTCCAGTTCGTGTCCGCGGCGCTGATAGCGACGGAGACGAGGCGACACGCGAGCAGAACGGCTGGTCGCGTGTTCTCTGCGACCCCGTGGATGCAACGTCATCGTCGACACCTGTTTCCGGGTATGCCTTACCGATCCACCGTGCTCGATCACGTACACGAGGTCGCATAATTCATACTCGAGCCTTGTCACCGACAGACTCGTGATCCTCCGTCCATCCGAACGTGTTCCGCGGCTCGGTCGTGGTCCAATCATTGCCGGTGACAGTGTTACACTGTGCACAGTAGTGCTCGGTTAAATACGACTAAAACTGTGACACTTAAATTTTCACGACTCATCCCCACTCTTCCCTTCCGCTTAGTGTCTCGAGCTGAGCAGAGCTAACTATGTCTCTCCTTCCAGAGTCTTCCATTTCTACGACGCTATTCCCCCACGCTTCCGCCACGGCCCGGTCACGTGACGCGTTTCGCCGTGCACGTGTCACAATGTCACGTGACTAATCCGCTACTGGCAGAGAGAGGGTAACTCTTTCCCCTCGATTCCGTCACCTTCCTGCAGTTAAAGTCAACTCCCCGCTTAAGCGTCCCCAGTCGGGACCGATTGCGGACGCTTAAGTGTGCACTACTGTATGAAGTCTACGAAAGTAGACCGATACACGTCGTGTTCGGACTCGTTTTAATCGGAAGAATCCCAGCAACCTATTGGCACCAGGTTCGAAAAGGTAAGGCAAAAATCAGTGAAATAAAAATTTTCTTTTCTATCTCACTATCGCTCACCCTCTGTATCTACCTTCTTACTTTGTCGAGCTCGAGTCAATCCGTGAAAGAGAAACGCTACCCTGTGACGTAAAAATCTGACATCTGAATCAGAATCTTTGCAACTCTTAAATGGGGGCTACTTTTAGCGGGATCGCGAACGGATATCTGGTTACCTGTGCACCACGAGACTCTGTCGATGCTATCTGTCGCGGATAAATCATCTTCGACTATCAAAGATCGCGGCTCGGCTAGAAAGCGTACCTCAGAGTTACGATTCCCACCGAACGATCAATTTCTGGCGCGATGGCCGCAATGTCGTGGGTGTAACTTACGATTATAGCGAATTGTGCTGGCCGCGTGGATGCAGTGTTGCGCTCTAGAGAGCTGGAAATTGTTTAACTAGATTCAGACGCGCTTGATCCCGTATCAGGGAACCGTTTGAAACCGTCGAAGTAACACGCGAGACGACCTGTGTCCTTTTCGGCCTATCTCAATCAAGTTTGCTATATATATATATATATTCATTTATTGTTCCCCTCAGGGTTACAATCCTATTACATCTCATCTCCTTCCACTCGCAACATCGCATACCCCTAGTTACACCGATAGAGAGAGAGATAGAGAGAGCTACTTGTCGCTTTTCAATATCATACGCATAATAACCTAAAAAAAACGGACCTAAAAATATAAAATAATAACAATATATCAAAATAAAATAAAATATAACAAATCAACTATAACGCTCGCCATACCGCTCGCCATAAATACAATATAATAAAATAAAATAAAATACATTTCATCTATTTCATTATGTAAAATAAATAAAAAAATAACTGCCGTATATTTGTCATCAGCAAGGAAAAAAGACAAACAAATAAAACATAGCATACCACTCTTTTCTCTCACGCACCCACACGCACACACACACTCCTCCTCCTACACCTCCCCCTCCCTCAATCAAGTTTACTAGAAGACCTAGTTTTAAGTTATTCCGTGACATAACATTTCTTTAATAAAATCCTCCCGTTTCATAGAAATGGCCCGTCGTGCGGCGGCCGCCATTATCGATGCAAGTGGCGAAACGATCGGTATCGGAACACGTTCCGCGACAATGCGATATAGCAGAGGGAAAGGCGAAATTGAACGTGCAAGCGGCGTTATCAGGTCATCCGAGAATCGCTGTGCGATAGACGCGCGGGTGAATCCAGGATCCAACGATGACGAATAATTCTCGCGCAGTATCGTTTCCACTAATTCCAGATAAACAAGCAGATTGCCCTGTTCCCGGCGGAGCGGCACGGTGAAACGTGAATTCCCGGTAGGAAACGCGTCGACTTATGCAGGATGTACCGTTGACGGTGCAATTTCCAGACGAGCCGCGATAGAATCGCGGACGATTTGGCAGCGTTTGACATTTCGTCGGGCTCGGTGCGTGTATACCAGACACGGTAGACGGCTCTCGGATTGGGGTGTCGCGGGGAGAGGACGAAAGGAACAGGGAGACAGAGAGGAGACAAGAGGAGGGACGGGGAAGGGGAAAGAAACCAGCCAGTCATTATGCAGAAGAGTGTACATTATTAACGTACGTCGTGCCGACTGACAGACGTAAGGGGTTTTAACGAGTTCCGGCGATTGTTCACGACGATAGAAGGAACGACGAAAATACAAGCCCGGCCAACGAGTGGCTGTGGACCAACGATTACGTGCAGCACCGCGCCTAGACGTTTTATTGCCTCGTTTTATTGTGACCCTTGATTCACCGTTACCACCGGCGTTCAATTACGATTCTTATACACTTTATGCTCGAAATAAATGACGCGATTTTGACCGGCCTTTTTTATTGCGCCCGTAATTCCGACGCGATTACGAGACCGAGGGTTGAACCGGAGGCGGGACGAGAATCGAAAGAGGCTCGATCTCCGATTTGAGAAGCATCGACGGTAGGGCGACCTGTCCAAGTGATTGAGCATCATTCGTATTGAACGAAAAAATAGCACTTACGTCTCGATAATGAGATCTTTCTTTTCTTGTAACCTATTCGGCACTTCATTCGTTTATTCAACAGTTCCGACGACATTGGACATGTTCAAGGTAAGTATTGTTACCGTGAGATCAGCAATTTGTACGAGGTGGTTCTGGAAATTGATATTCCTCCATTGCCGGTTGCCACTCTATTTAATGAGAAAATTTGAGAAAATTTTCGAGAATTTTTCAAAAGAAAGGTGTTCACTATTATAATTTCATCTAGAATTCGAAGAATGTGTCATTTTGACACAGATATCTTGCAGAACTAACACCTAGGAAATAAAATAACGATTCGCGAGTACGTTCGTTCGCTGGACAGTCCACCCTACGCAGTCAATTCTCGATATATGTCAACAACTCTCGAGCTTTGGGGCCCCGCGGTAGTGGGGACAATTCCGCGATGTTTATCATCCAGGCCTTGGCGACATATATAGAGGAATCACTGTAATGACATGAAACTCGAATGTATCACCAAAGCCTCAATATCTTCGATGGAAACATCCCACACGGGGGTAGTTTTATAATGACAGTTTCTCATTTCAGCAAACAAGTAATATCGGCCCAAATTACGAGCCGAAAAACCCCAGTTCTGTTTGTAATTAATAATGTACAATTAAGAGAGACCTGAATTTCATGCAGTTTTTACGATTCTGGGCCACTGTGCGGCGCGGGAGCAGCAAAGTGGCCACTCGAGAAGCCTGAAACCTCTTCGGCAACGGTAATCTCCCTCGAGTGATTCGTTCGGTCTGTTCGGAGCAGAAGCTCCGCGGGAAGGTGTCGGGACCATCCTCTCTCTCCGCCTGGTTTTCCCGGCTTGGTATTCCGTAAACGGCGTCGCGTGTGAATTCGTCGATGGTGCCGAGTGTCAAGTGCGCGTCTTCGGCCGATCGTACGTGAACCAACTGCGGAACACTGTGTAGCCTCGTGTTTCTCGAGGGTTCACGAGTCGATTCTGAACGTTTGTTTCGTCACGTTCGACCTTTCCTGGACGCCGGCAGCCAGCCAGAGCCAGGACAGAAAGAGAGAGGGACTAGGTAACGACGCGACAGGATCCCGAGTCCCGTTTCAGCTTTTATACGAGGACTCTTCTTCTAATGCAGAACGCATTGCGTGCGCCGGTTTTACCGCCGCAAAATCGCTTCGTGGCAATCGGGGGCACGGGCGTGACGCGATATCGAATCGGAACGACCGAACCAGGGATCCAGCCTCTGGGAATAATCGAACAATTTATCTGCCGCCGATCCCTTCTGTTTCCGATTTCTTCGGCATCCGCAGATCCCCGATATTCTATGCGCACGGGGTCCACACGGTCGCAATGGAACATGGGAATATCTCTGTTAACACTCGTACGGCTGTCGACAGGTCTTTTTACACCCAAAAATATCAGTTTTACTTTTGAACGATAACGTAATCTTCTTTTGTGTCCTACGATACAGCATGTTGATTTTCTAGTCGTTAGTCGGGGTTTCGCTGATAACATTCAATCATTTCCGCCGCGTGTGTACAACGTGTTCGGCAATGTTTCAATATTTTTAAGTTACGATTATTGATGCTGTAAAGAGGAGAAAATATTTCAGAAATTTATTTCTTTGGGTATATTATTTATCATTGCTTATTTCTTGGGTATTCTTATTTTTATAAAGTGACGAAAAATAGTCGCTTGTAGTGACTCCATAAACCTAGTGCTTTCTACTGTATCCATCGTTTAACATTTTTGAGAAAATGATACTCTGAAATACCTTCAAGAAGTAACGAATTAATATTAACGATTTTATTAATGAACCGAACCACCGCATAATCAGGGAGAATATTTTATGACATCCAGAAATAGAAACCGAGAGAATTTTCTCCCGAAATGCGTGCGAGGCATAGAAATCAATAGTTGGTTTTCCACAAACACCGTGCTTTGTAATTACATCGGTGTCCGATAGGAAAATCGATAAACGTGTTAGCCGGAATTAAAAATGGAGATCAAAGGAATGCAATCTTGATGATGGACCATGTGTTCCTCAATGCAGAATCTGACGACTATTATATCTTTGATGTGCAGTGGAAACGAATCCGTATTTCTTATTAATTCTCACCAAATCTGTGCTCTGCTTCTATTCTGATCCATTATCAAATTAGCATGCATTGTTACGTCGAAGTAGAGATAGTTATGAATTAAACTCATTTCCTGCAGGTGATTATTTGAAGCTACGAAGTGGAATGCGATATTCAGAAAATCAATGACTCCTCTTTGTGACGATCTCCCTTTGTTTTAGAAATAAAAGTTCATTTATACTATCGACAAGCTGCGCACGAGTCGAGTAGGACGAGCGCAGTGTCGGAACACGTATTGATAGTGTTTTACCATCACCTTTTTTTATTTTTTCATATTCTCCGCCATTATTTGAAAAATGAACTCTGCATACATGTCGACGAGTTTCGTGCGAGTCCGGTGCTCGATTCGTTGACAACGAATTTTTAAAAAACTCGTCCGGCGTTCACAGTATTGGCGAGTGAAAGTTAAACAAAGTGCAATTGACATATTTACAAAATTCTATTAATACGTGATTCGATGATCGCTTTGTTCTGTTCGTCTCGTGCACAGCTCGTCGATAACGGACATTAATGAGTGTTTAACAAACTATTACAGCGGTGTCGGCAATTGCAGAAACAATTGATAATACTGAACGAGTTTCATTTTATAAAAAATTTAAACACACCCAGTCGACAGTAACGTGTCAATGAAAAATGGCTCATTAACACTAGAACTTCGAGATCCGTCAAAATGGCGGGTCTTAAATTTCGTAAGACGTAATTATTGAGATTTTAAAGATGCTTTTATAAGGAATTTGTATGCTGATAATTCACTAGCTTAAACCTCGCTTTAATAGCGTTTCAGTTTCAATGTTGAGTGACGAAGTATCTACTACAAAACGGTAGGGACAGTGCGTACCCTAATTTACAGAATCGTTAACAAAGGACTAAGAAGATCTGCACAAGTGTACACTAGATCATATTGACCCGGTTACGTCATTTTCGAATAGACCGTGCTCCAAGGGCTAATTGAGAAGCTGAAGAGTAAGCTGCAACTCGTTCAAGATGGATACCGTCCACTTTTATCGTTGCAATAAACGTGTTGTCCCGAATAGGGCATTGCTACGTGTTCCCCGAGTAGGTAGAGTGGGCCAATTACTTTGAAATATCTGCGCCCTTTTCAACAAGCCGGAAAAATGGCGGTCCCCGAGACGTACACGGCGCCGGGATTCAGTTTAAGTGGAACGTATGACCGACTTTCGAGCGTGGAAAAGCGATATATCGCAGTGTACGATGCATTTCCCGCTTGGTCTTGAGTTATGATGGGGCACACGCTCTGCATCCGACAGCGATACTTATAGAGCGTCTGATTCGATGAAAATGAAACTGGAATCGTGGCCAGGTTACGTACAGTATGTCTCGTTCCATCCCGTTACTCGATATTACAAAGTAGAAGACTTTCCCCTTTTCTAAACAATAAGTCGACAATAAGTTACCATTCATGTACATAATTTTCATTTTTGCAGAGATCCGCAATATACTTAACAACATTTCCCGAGGCTCAAAAGTCGATAACATAAAACTTGAGAGACCAGCTAAAGGAACAGGATATTAAACGTATCGAGTGTTTTATTTTTTGGGAGCAGAATGAGAGACCGCACTCTTAAAAACTCATATCCGCAACAGTGGAGATCTCAAGGGTGTACAGCTCGCCAAAACACGAACAGCATTCGTCATCGTCCCACGTCGCATAGCTAACAAACTACTATACAGGATGAGTCACCTACCGCAAGCCAGTTAAATAATTCGTACAGTTCTGGGGACAAGAAGAAATGTTATGTTTCGGGAGGGTCATTGGTGAGCAAACTTTTTTCAAATATCTACGGCTATAGATGATCTGTTCGGAGTCCAATGATTATACTTGTGTTCAAATTGTTGCTTCATTTTTGTCGAGTATCGTTCTCGGTCGAAATATTCTACACGAAAAAGAAATCTACCTTCTGTAACCATATTATGGTACCGACAAAAAGAGGTTCGTGTTACGTATCAATTACTGTACTCGCTCACGAAGTTTCATAATTATCTGAATTCTCGGGTTCCCCAACTTACTTATTAGGTGACTCATCAGAAAACCGTACCCATTTTTGCAACAACGATGGTTGTTTTCTCTTGCGCAAATGCATACACGGTGTCGGCAAAATAATGATCACCTGTGCTAGAAACTTACTGTTTTTTTTTTTATTTTTTTTTTATATTAGCGTGTTCCACTCGTTATGGTTTACATATTGACATGTAATATCCCTGTGTTGTCCTCGCTGGGTCACTGATCACGATTGCAGTTACTGATCCTGTGACTGTACTCATTGATCACAACTGTACTCGCAGACCGTAACTACGGTCACTGATAATGGATGTAATTACGGGTCCCAATTTTTGTCACTGATCACAGCTGTAGTTACGGATCACCACTTTTGTCACTGACCACGATTGAGGTCACTGATCGTGGATGTAGTTACGGATCACGACTTTTGTCACTGACCACGATCGAGGTCACTGATCATGGATGTAGTTACGGATCACGACTTTTGTCACTGACCACGATTGAGGTCACTGATCGTGGATGTAGTTACGGATCACAGTTGCGATTACTAACCTCAACTGTGGTTACTGATCCTAAATAACGCCACTGATTACAATAAAGATCACTGATCACAACCAAGTTTCCTGACCACATTTCTTTACGTCGCGACTGGTCGAGTATGACGCGCGGATCTCGACTGTTCATCCACCCAAGGTTGTGAAGTCCGGATTCACAGTTGTGAACGTGTCTCGTTACCCGTGTCGCCGAATTGTTCAAGTTAATCTTGGGTAACTGGATCCGCAGGTGATTAAACGGTGGTGGCGTACGACTTACGAATCGAAACATGTCTTCCGGATGAGACTACGAATGTTCCTTCTTGTACGAGGTTCTGAAGTGAACTGAACTCTGAAGTCCGTTCGCTGGTCACCTCGTTGGTGCGAAAATCTTCGAGGGGATGGGCCCGAATTTTCGGTAGAATCAGTCCCATTCGCTGATTAACTTGAGGGAAGAGGATCTTCCGGACAGTCCCCCGCAGTGGAGGTGGAAGTCCCCACTCCAGGTCAATTGTGAAAACTTCGGGAAATTGTCGAATGACGGGACCCCTGGTGCAGCGCGACGAAGAGGCCCAAGTGGCCTGCACATGACCCTTTAGAAATTGAAGATTTCCAAAATAGTTAGTGAAACACGTGTTTGGTTCGAACCAGATGGCCTAAGGGGATGCCTAACGCATATCTCGGACCCTCACGGGCCTTGAGGATGACAATGGCGTGAGGGTCAGGCGTGGCGGTTATGGTCGTATAACGTTCGATCTTGGAGAGCCTTGCCGACGGTAATTTAAATATTACGGTACAGTTGTTAAAAACATATAAAACGATTGCCACGCGGAGTGGCAAATGTTCGATCCCGTCTCGAAACCGAGCAACATTGTTTATCATAAAATCACAAATAAGCACGTTCAACAGAGTTGCCAATATGTTGCCAAGAAATGCTCCCTGTATGAAGGACCATAACTTTCCCGACACTCTGTACGTCGACGAGAGCCAGGAAGGACACAAAATTTCCTGGTCGCGAGGCGTTCCTGGCAAAACGTACGAGGCTCGTTCGACGTTCCTTTCGAGCCCTCCGACCCGTCGATCGCGTGTCCCCGAAACTCGTATGAATACGTGGAAAAATAGGTGGAAGTAACCTCTTCGGGGGTAAACTACCGTGGGGGGAGGAGCGCGGGGGGTTCGAACGTCGTGCTGCGAATTCCAGATACGGCTCGCGTTCCAAACTCGTACCCTTCGCCTCCAACCCTTCTTCCGAGGGTTGCTCGGAACCCCTAGCACCAAGAGAGACAGAGTTGTCTCTGAAAAGCTATCTGAAGAACCATCTAATATTTGCAGCGATGCCACGGTGTAAGAGAGACAGAAACAGAGAGAGAGAGAGAGAGAGAGAGAGAGAGAGAGAGAGAGAGCCATCCTCCACCACCACGCATAAAGAGGAATTCTGTTTGCCGGTGCCCCGGGGACCCGCGGCGATTCCTAAGAAAGGGAAAACTTATAAGTGGATTACAAGCCGGAGGGACCTGAATGGAAGTTCGTGCCGTTTTTTCCCGCACGGAATTCGCGGGCGAAACGCAGAGAGAGGGCCGGACTTTAGCAACCGGCATAAATTCCGGCGCTTGGATATTGAACGTTTCTAGGGCGGAGGGGCTTCGAAGCGGGTCCGCCGGTAGTTTTGATAAGGGTTTCGCCGGGGACCGGTCTCTCGCTACATTTTTCCAGATCGTGAAATATATACATGTTAATCTCCTCAAGCAAACATCCCGGATAATATGAAGAAGGATGGGAGGGGGGGGGGGGCAGAGACGTTCCCAACGAAAGTTATAGGACACCCAGGGGGACAGACCAGAGCCAAATTTATTTGATCTCGAGATCACCTCGGGAACGAAAGTCAAATTTTTAAATGGGGGTTCGAATTTTTTTATGCGAGATAAGGGACATTTCACCTGACACATGGGCAGGAGATTCTTTTTCCTTCTTTCATAAAAGGGACCAATTTATTAGCATTTTTTACATAAACAATCTGAAACTTTGCGTATGTTTTCATTTTGTAATGCTTGTGTCCGTTGTTCTTCAGTTTATGCGACAGAACAAATGTTCGACAATCGAGGTTCTACATGAATTAAACAATTTCATCGAAATTGCTTCGTGTTTGGTATCATTTTAATCAGAAAAGTGTCACGAATACGTTGGTAATCGTTTCATTAAAAAAAAGAAGGACATCAGACAAGAAATCAAAGAACAGTGTCGGTGCAGTGCCAGCGACGAGAGTTACATTTCGGTCCCGAAGTTTCTTCCGTATCGATGACTGTAATTGAATATAAATCATGTTCGGCAAATAATTCATGTAATAGCCCCCGAGGTCTGCCACAGGCGGCCGAGAATCGTGGGCACGGACTCGCATCGAATTTTTTTGCCCCCCTACGCGAAAGTTAATTACTGCGCGAGGCATCGACAGATTACAGTTAGGTTTTCCTGCGGCGCCGCACGCAACTCAAACGGGGAAAAAGGCCGATGCATGGCCGTTGGCTGGAGATTTCCCCATAAGTTTCACCCGTGGGTGTCACTATAGTAAGATTCAGAAAATTACTTACCAACTAGTCCCCGGGCGCGCACCAGTTTCCATTGGATGTCCGTGACCTGCGGGAGAAAGAACGACAGATAAGTACCGATCTTTTATCGTTCGACGATAATTTTTGAGAAATTTTGAAAAATGCATAGTTTCTCGGGAATCGATCATTATTGGGATCGTCGAATGGCCAAGACCCGGACGTTCGTGGTTAGTCAATTAAACTCGGCTATGCGATCTTCGAAGTCGAAGCACGAAACGAATGTTCCTGCCGAGTTGCTCGGAGAGATCAAGTTCCGCAGGAACAAATCTTCCTGTTGAACGGTGAAACCACCACGACCAAATAAACTGCGAAAAAGGCGACGATGGAGGCGTCCAGGGGAGGGGGAGGGGAGGAAGTGCACGCGAGAATACGCGAACCTTGGTAATTAACACCGGTCGCCCGTTCCTGTTCCGCGACGGGTACGGAGTTCATCAATCATCGAGACCTCGGCTTCGTGCTAATCTTTTTTTCGCGATTTTTCTCTTTATTTTTATTCATTTCCTAAACCTAAGACTGCCGTGGTTCGTCGACCATAATATGCTAATTCGCCTATGGGATCCCATCCCGGATGCTTTTTGCGACGCCATTGCATATTAATGATCGACAAGCCATGTTCGGTCATCTCGTTAGCATCGGACGCGTTCAACTTTACAACTTGACTTTGCAAAATGGAGGAATCTGAGCTGCTCGTTGATATGCGGATCTTGTTACACGGATCTTCATGGTTCACTTAGAGAAGTAATTAGGTTCTAACATAAATTCGTTCGGTTGCTAACATAAATATGTTCTAAGTTTAATGAAAAAGTACTATTTTACCATTGATTTTATAATCGTGAGGATACTGAAGACAGCTGAACTTAAAAATGTGTACCTAAGTTGCGTCGCAAAAATTAACCGCTGTTTGGATTATAGCTGTTTTGACGAGTATGCTCGTCATGACACAAAATATTGCCATTTCTTCATGACGAGTATACTCGTCAAACACAGTTAACTGGTTAAATATAATATTTACGAGAACAAAGCTATTGTCGTTTTGAAGAAGAATGTACGTACGCTTGAATAATTTAATTAATACGCGGGTTCAACTATCATTTGTAAAGTATTGAGGGAATTCGAGCGCGTGCCGTTAGGTTCCCATACTGTTTACTAGATCCTATTCGATTAATAATTAAGGGCCGTGTCCCTTATCTCTTATATCTCTTCCACCAGCATCATCGTGAGCACCGACAGTCAAGAATAGATTAAACAACTTGATCGTGACTCGGCGTAACAGACACTCCTCTTTGAAGTATGTACCGAGTCATGATTTTCCATCTTTCCACCATTTCCAAGTCCTACTCTGCTCCCATCGTCCTTTCCACGAGAGAAATTAATACCACACGCGATGGGTCACACAGAGCAGCACATGGCGAGCGTGATTTGTGATCGAGGGGGAGCTATTATCTCGATCAGCTGGAGCCGACGGCAGGCTCTACATCGAAAGCTACTTTCCATGGGGTAGAGGAGTCTACCCGGTAGACCAATGTCACGGATGATTCATCAAAATAATAATATTAAGAACGTCGTATTTGTCATACGTCAGGGAACAACGATCCTGGTAACATACTGCTAGGAAGAATGGGGAAAAAACGAAAAGTTTAACTATGACATATATATATATATATATTATGTTGCAATTTTTAAAATTATAAGAATCTTTCCCCCCATGGTAAACGGGTGAACACATTTTTATTCCAGTACGTATTGTTATAAAAGTCGCGCAAAATCAAAATAAAATCTTGTCATTTTTAAATAGACGAATTTTAGACACATACTTGAAGTACTCCAGCATGTCCATCACGGCCTTGCTAATCCAACCAACCTAAATTCGCACTAACAGATGGAATGCAGAGGAGTTTGCTGCGTGTCACGGCTGAGATTAATAAAAGATAATCTGGTCGAGGACAGATCATCTGTAGAGTGTCAACGGCGGACGAAATTAGTTGAAGACAGGAGCTGACATCCAGCGGCAGCGTCTCGTTGGAAGATCTAAGGACGGGTAAAATTGACACCATTCGCTGCCAAAAACCAACGGGGTTCTGTATAGGGCGGTTGTTTCGGACGCCGGAAAATTAATACCAACTGGCGTCGCGAATGAAATTAGCGCCAATTGCGGTCGCAGGGTAAAAATACGGGCATCTGCGGTCGAAGCTGGCGCCGCTCGCAGCCGTAAGTGACATCAGGGCCCGCTAATTATGCGAGGCTTGCGTATTCCGGTGCTTCGCGATGCCAGTACAATGTCTACCAAAAAATTAGGATCGCTATGTTTGCTAATTAAAATCGTCTGTCAGGCTGATCTGAGCGTATACAGTGTGCAACAGAAACACACAGTGACTCACAGTGAAAATCGTCCACCATGGTTACATGTGAATGCACATTAATCTCAGCCTAGATATACAGTGTGTCCCACGAACTCTGTACACTTGAATATCTTGGTTACTTCAAACAATACGAGAAAATGATTCCTACAGAATTTGTAGGGTTTAAGAAACTACATAATATGGTATAAATGATATTCTTGCAAGTGGAGGAGTAGGGAAGATATAGCATAAAAAATTGGACATTCCATTGAAAAAAAAACAAAGGTGATCTTCTCTACGCGTCCACTTGCAAGAATATCATTTATACCATATTATGTAGTTTCTTAAACCACAGAAATTTTTGTAAGTAACATTTTCTGAAATAACCAAGATATTCAAGTGGACAGAGTTTGTGGGACATACTGTATATGCCCAAGGTTGAGTTCTTTTCACGTGGAATAGCTCTTTCATTCGGTAAAAGAAAGAAAAAAGGCAACAAGGAGCGACAAATAGATGTTGCTCCAGTGTGGACAGAACTTAAGTCTCTTACCGAAATAATACATTACGGTGCCCGAGTGTGTTCGATCGTCGAGTAATTTCACAATGAGGTGGTTGTTCGCTGGAGTGTGTAATTAAACTAATTATTTGCGATGGGAATAGGTTTTACGTGAATATACGGATTTTGTTGATCGTTTTCGAGAATAGATCAGCAGCTCGCGACAAATTCAGCGTGACGGTCGGTTGGATACCATCGGGGCCATTTTTCGCAGCGCGACGCTCGATGAAATTCAAGCGTTAATTGCAACCGGCCGGGCAGAGTGCGAGGATGAAGTGGCAATTACCGGACATCGGGCCGGCGAAACGTTTCGCGCCACTTTCCTACATATATTTCCTTTTCATTTTCGGTTAGCAGCTTTTTGTTTCCACTCTGCCGGCATTTTGTTCCTGCTTTAATTCGATGACCAGCTGGAGCTTCAGACCGGCCGTAATGATAAAAATAGATAGATCTATTGCTAATCCTCCACCGTCAATTGGTATAGCACTCAAGACAAGAGAAATTCTCGAAAGACATAAATGTTTACAGTTTGAAAATAGCATTTACATTTTTCTAATAACGTCTCCGTGTCGCCAGTGTCAAATTGTTAATCTTCTACACGCGATTAATTCGGAAAAACAGTACGAAACCCGATAATCCGGATTTCCTCGGTAATTACGTTCGGTCCAGAGGGTTGAAAGTAGGCTTCGAGCTTCTCGACAAGGTATCGCACAATTTAATTTGCAAGCGACAGTTTAGCCAAACGTTTGAACTTTTCAAAAATGAAAATTCGACGAATTACGAAGAAACAGGAATTTTTCCGACACTGAACAACTTGTATCGCCGGCGAAGGGATAAAATTTTCAAGGAAGAAAATAATGTCTATGTGATACTCTCATCTTGCAATAAGCGCAAGCGACATTTCGTTCGCGTGAAAATCGGCAGTCGGACCAGCCAGCTTCTGCATTCGAACGGTTGGTTGACACGAACAAGCGTAAGTTCCACACGTGCATTGCTCGAATGAAATGGTCACACCTCGTACAGTCCCCTTTCCCGAGAAACTCACCGACCCGCCATAAAATCGATCATTTCCAAGTAACAACTCCGAGGGTCACAACGAGTATTCTCGATGCATCGAAACGCACTCACTCTCCCTCTTTCTCCCTGTCTCTCTATTTCTCTCTCTCTCTCTCTCTCTCTCTCTTTCTCTGTCTGTCCCCCTGTCTATCGCGGTACCGTGAAGCAATTAGGCAGCGGTGAACACGCGTGTAATACTCGGGATAATGCGTCCACGGAGGGAGATCCGTCCGGGCCTCTAAAAACCATTCGGAAACTTTACGATACACCGGCAGCGTATAACGGCGGATTAAGTCACGGGACCAGGGAGCGACCCCGTTTTCGTCCCGTTTTGCACCGCGTCGGAACACCGTACTGCGCCTTGGGGACTTTCCCTCTAGCCAGGGGGCAGAGGGGCGAATCGCTCGTATAAAAATACCATTATCAAACGTCTAGACGCGGAGGACCAATCCGCTGTCGCGGCGTACACTGCCGCCCTTTGGTTTCAATGCATCCTCGCCCTCAGGCTCGATAGCTCGAACCACATTTATAACGTTCGACAATTTCCACTCGCTTTCTCCCTCTCTCTCTCTCTACCACTTTTGCATAATGTGTTCCCCAAAAAATCACACAGAATCAAAGTATTCCACTGTACACAAATATATTCGATCTTTCTTCGTGACATTTAGATTCTATTCTTAATGGAAGTACACTCACGCACAGTAATACTCGGCCGCTTCTGAAAGGACGATAACATTTTTCACACTGCAGCTACCGAGCATTAAAATTGACTGGTATGCATTGTCGTATAAAATTAATGAGGTTTGATTCATTTAGTTTTTGTGCGATTTTTATTACAATATATGCTTATATAAAGAAATCTGTTGAATCAATTCCTACGAAGGCATGATTTCAATAATTGTAATATAACAAATCTGAAACCGGTCATTTGACCAGCTGTGGTTTAGTGTTAACCCTTAGCACTCGAATGGTGACTGTAAGGCACCACTAAAAATTGCGGTATCATTATTCAAAATATTGTTTACATTATTAAAGTTAGTATCTAATAAATTACTAAACATTTCAGTATTGTACGAGTAAGTTGCACCATTTTCGTATGTATAAGATGAAAAAAAATCTATAGAAGGGGAATATTCTAGGTCGGAAGAAACGTTTCGTTTTGGAGTCAAAATAGCTTCGAGTGCAGAGGGTTAATATTGAACCTTACGACTTGTATTTTGATGAAACGTTCAGAATATGTATAATTGATACAGAACTACAAAACGTATTTGTTAAATTTTCATCATAGGACTACATAAAAATACACCTTTAGTACGTCCGATTGTAAAATATTGTTGTCGTCTTTTTAAGAGCGTCCGAATGTTATTGCGAGTGACTGTGACTGTTCGTGGAAGAGGTTGATGACGAGTATGGCTCGATGTAGGACCGCAAAGGTTGAACGTGTTAATTCGTTGGTGGGACGAAAATTTGTTTGGAGCGCGTCTGCAAAAATGAGTATTCGCGCGAGTAGCACAGCCGCAGTCTGGTGCTAATTGAATTGTTTTCATTCCGAGATCGAGAACAGCGGACGGACAGCGCAAGCGTTCGTTCCGCGCGAGGCGGGGGTGTGTATCGATTAGAACGTTCGAACTCGTTCCGCGTTACTTCCGAATCGCCGGCACGTCGGCCCGCGAATAATCAGATCGCCAATTAAACGGTCCAATTAAAATAATAAATCAGCGCCAATTGGCCGCGGGATCCACGGCTGTATTTTATTCTACGTGGCAGCTCGACGCGCCACGCCGACGATTCCTGTTCCCTTTTTTTTTCGGTTACCATTCTTGTCCCTTCGCCCCCGCTCCACCAACCAGAAACCTGATCGACTGTTCGCTTATTGCAAGCAACGCTGGCACGCTGTGAAACATGTTCGATCCTTGTTTAACATAATAGGCGATACATATTTAAATGAGAGATACATACGCTTGTTCCACCGACAACTGAAACGTACAAATTGATTCGAGGCGGTAATACTTCTTTCTCTATTCACTCTGTGAAGTATGATTGCGAGTTCATAAGTACTTCGCATCATTTAACACTAGATTCACGGGATCGGTCATTTTGTTCTAATATTTTTAATTTACGATTATTGAGCTTGCGAAGATACATCTACGTGGAATTACTCAAGAAATTTATTTCTTCCGGTACGTATTACTTAAAAAAGTGGCTCAAAACTTGAACAGACACGTTCTTCTTATGTTTATAAAGTAATGTGAAATACTCACTTTTAGTGCTTTGTTGGAATTTATTTCATAAACGTAGAACAAAATTAATCTATTATTTCTTTAGAAGGAAGGATCGATTGAATCGGATCTCGACCTGTATATGCATACATTGTATCTACAGTTAATGTACATTGTATGCTGTCCCCGGCATGGGACCCTCGATCCTCAGTTGTTCATATCGGTCCCTTGATCCTCTGTGTTCGATCTATTGTGATTCTTTCGTAACGTTTCTTTCGAAGTGTAAAGACGTGTCCGACAACGTGCTTCTAGAGAAGCTATTAAAATATAAATTCTATTTCATATTTTATAATAGAGTGTGCTTTTATTACATACCCATATCCCAATACGCTCCGTAAACCTAGTGTTAATACCTGAATATGCGTTGTAGAATATCTTCGATCAGAATTTCCTTCCTGTAAAATGCAAGAGCATGGTTCTTACGCGCGTGTGACGCTAACGAACAGAGAAGCTCGCCTGCATTATGTAAATAAATTTTCGGAAAACGAAGGACGACATGTTGTTTCGCGTGGGGAACAGTTTAACAACAGCATCTGACTTGCTAAAATGATTCTGCATCGGGCATATACTGCGGAGCAACACGCCGCGTGCACAGGATACACGTAACGAGATATCGATCGGTCGGGAGAGGATCGATAATAAGTGATATTAAAGCGGGCAGACGGATACACGCATCAAAGTTCTTCATCGGACCAATTCCCAGATCAATCGACCGAAAGTTCATTTCGGTCCATCAGACGCCGACTGAAATCTGGATTAAACGTCCGGGGGGTTATCGAATTCAATCGTCGTCGGCCAAGTGCGCCGCCTATATCCCTCCCGCATTAATCCGTTAACCTTTCGAACGGCCGCCGCGGCGCGAATTAACTCGTTGTTGAAAAATGACCGAGCTACGTCGGGTCCGATTAATTCGTCGCTCGAAGGTATCGCGTGAAATAATTCGATAACCGTTCCTGGCGATGCGTGTTTCCAGCACGTTCCTATAATCGATATTTGTAATTACTGTAAACAACGTGTCAATTGGTTCGCTAATATTTTGCGAATTGAAGTGGAGCGTAATCAAGAGTTATTTGCAATTTGTCAACTTGGATCCGAAAATTTTGATTTTATCTTCCCATCAACTTTGTTCGCCTACTATTCGAAATATTCCAATTTTTTAAATATGCACTTTTTTGCACCATTTTATTCTAAATCGAAAAGAATGTTCATGGTCCGTTCCAAAAAACTGTTAGAGCCGTTACACAACATTTTGAACCTCGAGAAAAACATCTATTTACAATGCTACCCTATTTCTTTTGTGTTTATCGTAATTTTAGTGATAAAAACTCTTTTTACTTGTTATAACGTTAGATAAAGTACCCCCTGAAGAAAGGATTGGCGCGTTGGTGTCTTTGTAACAAATTCCTGAAAATGTATGGAGACTTGTTTATAGGGACTTCTTTTAAATTATTACTTTCGATCCTGGACTTCTCTACGGAGGGAATAAAGTCGAAGAGGACACCGTGGCCACCACGATGAGAGCATCGTCGTAGGTTCTCTCTCTCTCTCTCTCTCTCTCTCTCTCTCTCTCTCTCTCTCTCTCCGGACAGCGGATAAAACCGAGTGTCCGACAGAATCGGCGCGATGCGGAGATCGTCGGACGCTTGGAGATCGGCAATATAACGCGCATATAATAACAACCGAGTACGCGTCCCGTATAATACGCGCGGCAGGCTTGAACCTTGCCGGTGCACGCTACTCTGTGTCGGGTTAGGGTTCTACGCGGTGTATAATGCAGCGTTCGAACAATGCGAGGAACTAGCGGCCCATTATAACCGGAGGGTATTGTACCGGATGTCTCGAGCTGCGCCACGATGTCCCTGACGAAAGCGGCGTGCAACTGTCGTATGTGTTCGCCTACGTCTATCTACAGGGTGTTTCAGCTATCCTGTTTGCCCCGAACGCGCATCCTATGAAAATTTCGAAAAATGGAATTTAAATGTCTTTCAAGGGCACTTATTATACGGCACGGGTTTCTTTCTGTGAGAGGGCGCTTCAGGGATTTCAAGGTCAACCTACTTGTATCATGAATAGTGTATCAAGTACGGCGTAGAATCGTACTAACCTTCATATGCCCTACATCTAGTACTTCTCGAAATATTATCGAAATGCAGTAGGATCTTGATTATCGATACCTGAAGTCTTTAGTATTCATTATATTTAGTATAATATATGACGAAGTCATTCGTGTGCAACATTATTTATTCAACAAATCAATAAACATTGAATCTGGCAT
This sequence comes from Halictus rubicundus, assembly GCF_050948215.1. Classification (NCBI taxonomy): domain Eukaryota; kingdom Metazoa; phylum Arthropoda; class Insecta; order Hymenoptera; family Halictidae; genus Halictus; species Halictus rubicundus. The sequence goes on along the minus strand of NC_135152.1, from coordinate 17,811,686 downwards.
TATAACCGAGTAACTGTTGCAATATTCGTCGTGTTTCCCTGATTAGATCGGATAATCAAGGATCTACTGTAGTTTCCAATAGGTGCTCGCTGAAGCTAGTAGGTGCTCGAACCGATGCCCCTCAATTCGACTATGGCATGTGCAGTACTGAAAATGATTTCGATGGTATCTCTTCAACTATTAGATTTAGGACATACGATAGTCAACATTTTTCTACGATGAATTGAATACTTCATCGATATGCGATACAAAAAGTAGGTAATTAAAAATTCTGGCGAACTTGAAGTTTCCAGAACGTCTCCATCCGGCCAACACGTACACTATGAAAGGTGCCGACCGAAGTCATTTAAATTCCACGTTCGAAAATGTTCGCACGGTGTACGATTTGCTAGTTCCGGTATCGAGTTAGCTGAAACACCCTGTACGTGCGCGCGTGTCCTTCTCACGCACGGTGCGTTTCGCACCCACGCGCATATGCCGACACGACGCGGGATGATTTTGTGCGTGTGTGCGTCATTACTGGGTTGCTCCTTGTCTGTACATGGTCCGCCCAAGGAGCGCCATGTGCACGCAACATGCTCTCGAGCTTCGCCGTCAACGACGTGGCCGATCCTCCAACGTTAACCGGCTTATGCTCATGCTTCCTCCATGGTGCCGTGCTTAACGGCCCGCTGTTACGGGACTGGAACCTCTTCCCCGGGAGGGGGGGATATTCTGCATAGTCTGCCACGCGATATTTTAGGCCAACCTTGGGACCATTTTATCACGAAATCGTTTTGCCTAGTCTTCGTTACTCGACGCGGTCGCGTATAGTTCGCACGTGTTGGATTAACCCCTTCCGGTATGGAGTAATCTTCTTTATTTTTATATTTTGCATAACTGTCCGAAGTCTGTTAAGGAACCTCCAATGAAACGGGTGAAAGGTTTGAGGTTTATTTCGAGTTTAGATCAACACTATTTGCACAATAAACCAAGGTCCGGCCGTCCAGATTGACGATGATTTAATCCGCGAGTTACTGCAAACAAATCTACGCATTTCATCAGAAGAGATTGTATCCCACTCTGTATTACCCTACAGAAATTTTACGTTTTCAGAAGCTTTGAAAAATCACGTCGATTGTTCTTCCAACGCCTAAGAATACTATCAGACTGTTAGAAAAGAGACGTAAAAGACGATATTACTGTAGTGACTGTGAGAGAGAGAGAGAGAGAGAGAGAGAGAGAGAGAGAGAGAGAGAGAGAGAATGCGCGTGAATATGAAACGACGAATGAGTGATCGAATGTATTTGAAACGGAGCGAATGATAGGTTGGATGAGGAAAGAGTGAGAGGGAATGAGTGAGAGACAAACAAGAACGACCGGTAACAGAAACGTATTTAGGCAGAGGTACTCGGGCGAGCGAAGAGATATATTCGAGATATTCGAGCGGGCGAGCGGAGAAGTACGAGTGAGCGAACGGAGAGTTTAAATAAATCTGTAAACATAAAAACTTACAACATTACTTTGTCGACTGATTGTAACAGTTTTTGTAATAAAGAGTAAATTCAAGATAAACCGAAAATCGTATCAAGAATTTTGTCCCAACACGTCGAGAAAGAGGGAACGGCAGTGAAAGCGAACACGCGAACGACACTACTGGGGTGGTTAAATGGCTTTGACCGGTGAAAACCTTTCGCCCCGATTACAGTCACCGCCTCGTTTATTCCGAGATCCAACGAATGCCCCTGGCCACGAACTTACGTGCGAACTCGAGGGTGGGAAACTGTCCCCCGGTTTCCCGGGGTCATCGTAATCTTCTGCCGCGGGAAATTGTAATCTTCTCTTATGGGGGCTTGTAATCTCCCGTTATGAGAATATTATGCGCGACTAAGAGGGATCGGGTCCGTTCGAGCCTGAAAACTGACTCGCCCACCATGCTGCGAGTCATTCGAGGACCAAGTATTGGAAAAGTCATTCGCCCGGATGCGTGGCATAGCGCCTAGTTCACCAATCTTTCACGTGTCCAATTTTCATTACTCAACCGTCGATGCTGTACTGACTTGTTGCGCGCTAAAAATTGTACTTTCAAGACCGAACCTATCAATATAATACAATCACGACTTGATTTACAATTTTTCAATTCGGATAGAAATTCCGTAAAATTTTTGCAACGTTTTAAACTCGTGCCAGTACAATTTCAAAGTTTACGTAGAAATAATCAATGAAAAGTATCAAGCTAAGCAGGTAGGCAAGGGGGGTACAGAAACGGTTAAAAACATTTCTGAATAAAAATATTGTCACCGCCTCAAGTTGTCAGACCGAAAGGCTCTCCCCCGTTCCGAAGGGCAAGAGACAATAAATTTCCTAGAGGTTCCATTGAAACGGAACCGCTAGAAGACCACGATAAATGTCTCAATAAGCGCAAGCAGCGATAATAACAGACTAATTTGAATACGTAACAATGGTCATTAGAAGGACGGCTCGAGATTCATCGGGTTATTGTTTAATTATAACGAGTTTTTACAGTTTTTTCCCGGGCCCGGGCGACGGCATCCCCTATTCACCTGTATTACGAGGACGCGAATTACTCGAGGGATTACATTGAATGGCCGCGCAACGAGGAGCTGCTATTGAATAAGCAATTGCCCCCGGCCGGCTTGAGCAGTCGATCGATTTTGAAAACTCGTTATCCCTGTAATGGAATCCCAAAATTGCCGTAGTACAGTGTTCCTGCATGGAACACGCTTTGTCTTCATACCTCGTCGACCAAATAGCTTGCTATTGGTCCGCCGATAGCAGTGGCCAAATACGATTTTATACACCCTAAAACACAAATATATTTACCTCGCGACCATTAACGGAATGGTACCTGTTCCGGAAGGACAGCATTTCCAAATGAGTCATTAAGTCTAAAAGTGACTATTTTGCATTACCTTATAAAAATAACAAGAACGTGCTACCCACATTTTTAACAATATTTTCAAAATAATATATACCCAAAGCAATAAATTTGCTGAATAATTTCTCACGTATGCATCCTTAGAAACGTAATAATTTTAAATTAAAAGTATTAGAACCCGTCATTCGGAGAAACTATTTTTACAAAACTACCCTTATCGGGAGGCTGTTTCGATCGAAGAAATTAAAACTTTGCTAGTTGATCACGAATGTGAGTTTAAGCAATTAATGTCTTATGAACATACCCTCGGAAGTAAACAATTAAAAAGTTAACGTTAAGGAAAGTTAGAATTTTCATTGATTATTAGTTTGACACGCCTAATACAGTCTATCTCAATCAAATATAAGCTTACGAAAAGGCAAAAGACTTGGTTTTAGCCTATTTCAGGACATGAAAATATTTGAATTAATCCCATCGATTTTACACGAAAGGCCCACTGTGCGTCGGAGGGTTAAAACTCGCCTCGCATTTTCATCCCTGCTCCTGCGGTTTCCGCAATGATTGCAACCCCCACGAGGATTCGACGAGACTCCTCGCGAGATTTTTACCCGGAGAATCGAGTATATTATTAAAATTGCAATCTTGCCTTGAAATAAAAGAAACAAGACGTCGCGTCGGGGCCCACCCAAAGAGCCACGCCAAAAGCAGCGGCAAGAACTACCAGACCGAATCACGAACAAAGAACTCGAGTGCGAGGCAAGAGGAAGAGAAGAAGCTCGTCGCAGAAGCATCTATCCGCGAAAGAAACCTACGCGACGCCGACCGACGCTAATTTTACATCGCGCCGCGAGTGACATCGACTCTTAGTGTCCTCATCCTCGGCTCTTACCATTACAAACCAGACCCATGAAGTCCGATGGTAGCAAAGTACGACGCCCACGCGAGGATCGTTAACAAAGAAAGAATCCCGTGTCTTTCACGCTGCGCGGGAAATGTTCCGACTTCGCTAGAGAAGACCATCATCTCGCGTACTTCGAGTTTTGAAGTTATTTTCGAAACTTCTGGAACAACCAAACCTACACGTTTACATTTGTTGCTTTTAGCTGCTGTCGTTTAAATCTATGCCCCATCTGTCCCACGTGTTAATTTGACACATTTCTTGCTGCTCCTGTCGAAATAGTAACACGTTCTTTTATAAAAGTAAAAAAGAATTTCTTTTATGAACAGTTTTTGACGAAATCTTTCTGCAAAAATTTCGACTGTGACTTCGAATGCCTGCCATTTTTTAAAAGATCAATATTTTCAAAAACCCCTACGTGCTTCTCTAGGCATTTTAATGTAGGTTCAAAGGAAATTCTTTCTTTTTTTGTTCTGGGTCAGAAAATGTGGAGAAATGTGGCTAGATATCAGACCCCGGAAGTGGTAGCGCCGCCATTTTTGATCGAAACAATATTTTTAGGTACTACAAGATATGTTGGAAACAGTGCTGTAGCGGTCATCGGCACGTACAATAAAACAGTTGGCGTGCAAATGGTCGGGTCGGTTTATGAGGCGAGCGACAGCGACGCTATTTTTGAGAAAGCCGTTCTCAGCGCGTACAATTAGAATGTTTTAGACAGCGCATGTCTCGTCCTTGAGAATCTTTCGTCTCCGGCCTCAATAGCAAATGCTGGCATCATAAACCCCCGAGTTTCTAAAGGGTCGCGCCGACTGAGGTCCGAAGGCCCACAGATGGCCGCGGTATGCGCCTCGCGGGCCCGAAGGAAAACCCGCCATTGTCATAAAACCTCCACGAGCACACTTAGCATTCCCGAAAAAGTGCGCCTCGAGCTCAAGGAATGGTAGGGGGAATCAGGCCCAAGGAAGATACCTGATTGGACAGCGATTGTCATCGATGCTGTCCAATTATTGAATTTTTCCGCACAGGTCACGCCCTGTACGATCGCGGAAAACAAAGAGGAGAGAAGCTCCTGGGACACATCGGGATTCGGGTCTCTTGGTAACTTGTGTAGAATCATTTTAAAAAACGCACGAACCACCAGTCTCTTCACAATTATACCAATGACAATTATACAATCCGGGTAACAAAGGATTGAGGTTGACCCACACATTTCGGGCATCCCTTGCAATGTTCATCACTTGAATTACGAACGGTGTATCCTGTTAGATTAATGAAATATTCTGTATATTGAAACGTTGTCTACATTCTTGTCGTAACTGTAAGAAACCCGGCCACCGGCTAGGGCATCGTGTGTCAGCGAAGGTGTCACGGTCGTACACTCCGCGACAAAAAGATAGCACATTATCTAATTTTGTTAATTCTCGCTAATATAATCGAATAACAGCAGTTCCCGTATTATATATCACTGTTCAGTTAGCAATAGGTTGTATCTGTTCAGGGTAAACACTCGGTTTCGGTTTATAGGTTGAACGTTAAGCCGAAAACGTAAACACTAGTACTGACTGTTGCGTCAAAATGATAGCACAAAGTCAAAATTGTATATTTTCAGTCAGCGTCAAGGCGCCAATCTGTTCATATCGGCGACTAGTTAAGATTGTGTTCGTGTTCCAGTGTTAAAATATTGTGAAATTTTCAACAATGGCTCGCGGTAAAAGATTGACTGGTCCTGAAATATTAACAATACACAATTTACGTAAAGAAAATTGTTCTATCGGTAAAATTGCGAAACTGTTGAATCGTAGTCGCAAGGTAATTTACAATTTATTAAAAAATGTAGACGAATATGGAAAAAAAAAGAGCACAGGTCGTCCAAGAGTGACAACTGATCGTCAGCGGCGTGCAATTCTAAGAACTGCATCCAATTCTGCTGCTACTGCAAGAGAGATTGCAGCAGAAGCTGGAGTAAATACCAAAATACGTAATGTACAACGTATTATACAAAAGTGTAAATACATAAAACGCTAAAAATTAATGCGTAAACCACCGCTAACAAAGCAACACAAAGAAGCACGTTTACAATTTGCTGAGAAGCATATTCATTGGTGGAAAAAATGGCAAAAAGTTATCTTTACTGATGAGAAGAGATTTACGTTGGATGGACCGGATGGCTACCGATGTTATTTCCACGATTTGCGTAAAGAACAGGAAATTTTATGTAGACGGCAACAAGGTGGTGGTGGAGTAATGGTGTGGGCGGGAATTGGATACTATGGACACACTGAAATTAAGTTTGTAAGTGGTAAAATGAATAGTGCTAAGTATATTGATTTAGTCGACGAACAATTGAAGAGACATGCTGTCAAAATTGCGGGCGCAAACTTTATTTATCAGCAAGATAATGCAAGTGTTCATAAAGCCAAGATTGTAAAAGAATATTTTACACGGGAAAATATTAAAATTTTGGAATGGCCAGCCAGGTCTCCAGATTTAAATATTATAGAAAATTGTTGGGCCCATTTAGCCAGATCAGTATATGCCGGTGGAAGACAATTTCGAACCCTTGACGAATTAAAAACCTGCATTGAACAAAACTGGGCAGCGTTAAGCAGGAAATTTGTTAAAAAATTATATAAATCTATGCCAAAACGTTTAGTGGCAGTTATAGAAACAAAAGGCGGAGATATTGAAACATTATTTTTTTTATACATATTCTTATATTTTAGTTATTTTAAGAAATTTGTGCTATCATTTTGACGCACCGATTTTTCGTTTAATGTTACACATTCTCCAATAAAGTTGTTTCTTCGCGTAATAAATGCGTTAAAACATATTGAAGTAATTGGTTATTCTTATTACGCGGTATACAGGTCACAAACAATGTAATATACTACTTGAAAAGCTGAATACCATTTATCTGTATAATGTGCTATCTTTTTGTCGCGGAGTGTATGTACTACACCGCGCGAACATCGCGTGACAACGAGCGGGGACCAACTCAAACTTTCCATCTGATGCGGAGAGAAGGCTGTTCTCTTCGCACGGGGCGTTGATTAATGATCCTCACAGAGAACGCCCGAACCGATCTCTGGCGACGTTCCGTCGTGGACAGGTCTCGGGACCCTGACTCCGTTGATTAATTGTGGGAGTTGGACCGAAACCCCGGCTTGATCTCTTTCCAGATTTTTCTTTAACCCTTGGGCGGCAGGTATTTTATAAATACACAACTGACCATGCGGAATACTATTTCTACCAAACTTTTCGAAAGACATCTATTCAAATTTCAACCAGAATTGATTGAGAGAAAAGACGGATTCAAGCGAAATTATTCAACGACAGAGAAGGATTAATGCATGTTACCAATACATATCTTCACTTTTGTAGGTGTACTTAAAAGCCAAGACTCCGTAGATCCGCGATAAGGTAGAGTGACCACGTTACCGATAAAAATAAAAATGGTTTTTACGTGCCTTCATTTTTCGTTCTTATAGGAGCATATTTAACGCTCGGAAAGGGCCCATTCGAAAGAGGAAGGTTCAATCTAGCGCGAGCTGGCTACGAGCTGACGAGATTATGCAGATATTTGGTGATACAAGCATTGGAAGTAGGCCAAAAATTGACGATGTTCACGCCGTGGAATCCAAGCATTTTTATGCCATTGGAGGAGTTTTCTGGATGAAACCGAAAGTAAAATGTCAAAAAAAAAAAAAAGAACAAAAATGTGACAAGTTTAGTCACAGACTTAATACATGTTACGAATATCTTCACTGTTGTAGGTATACTTAAGACAAAAGAGCGGAGATTCTAAGAACTGATTATTCCTCTAATCGCACTTAAAAATTGTACAAAAGCAGTACCAGCAGATGACGCCTTTCAGTCGTGCGAAACAAAAATATACAAGATCTTAATCTGGCTGGATTAATGGTTCACAGAGTAATGTAAAACTCTGTTGACTCGTAATCTTTAGCAACAGCACGCGCATGCAAGCGACAAAGGAGGAACGAAAACTCATGTTGGCATAGTAGTGCTTGCGCCGGAGTCGGCGAAGTGTATAGCTACGAGGGAGTTCCGCTTGACACTTTGGACACACGAGGAATAGATATACATTAACCATATATTCCGTAATAATGTTGCATAACAGGTTCTGAACACGCTACAACAATTATTAGTTTCTCCACAAGGCCGTAGACCCGAGCGAGTGTAAAGGAAAGCTAAGTACCTGTAATTGTTACCAATTTGGCTGGCGAATAGCCTCCGACATGAAGTTGGCTTCGAATTCAACAACATTCAGCATTCAAAAGAAGGATTGTTGTAAACAGTTACAGTGTTTCAACACGTTCCAAGAACAGGAACGTGTAGAACGTTTAAACACAAGCTTCACTTAAAAAACACAAACTTAACTTTTAACGGCTCCAATTTGATTATGCATCCATTTGATGAGAGTCGTGTTGGGTATAACGAGATATTTTTTATCTATTCTTTTTACCTATTATCTATATTCTTTATCTATACTATCAGGTTTTGATATCAATCTAAACCCTGTAGCTGGAAGTACATTGCTGAAAGCTGCAGGCCTTTCTACTAATAGACCTAGCTATATGACCGATTTAATAGGCATATCATATGCGTCATATATGGGCTCAGAGATATCAGCGTATTTAACATCTTTCATAGCGCCAGGAGAACTTTCGTTAAGAAAATCTTGAATCTGAAACCTATAACGCAGTGGGACTTCCTATATCCGACTTCTCAGCACAATCTGAACTTTTAACGACTCTTTTTCCACAAAGATCCCACAGGAACATACATTTTAAGCTCGCTAAAGCTTCTTTAAAAACATAAGTAGACTGCAGACTTTTTGCATTTACGAGTATATTATCCTATAATATATTTATATATAAATAGGTACAATTGATTATTCTTTCTCTGTATTATTCTATATCGTTCTTTTCTTTCATTCGTAGATGCAAAAGCACAAAAAGTGTGATAAAATGACTTTCCTACAAGAATGTGGTAACAGCGACAGACAACAAATTTCCATTATTTTTTCGGCTGCTTTTCCACTTGGATTTTTTATCATAAACATATGACAAAGAAGAGCTGTTTATTCTGTTTATCCCGATCTTTGATGCTTCGGTAGGAATCGGGTAGGAAGGGTTGGATCAGCTCGGTGGTGGGGAAAGTTCGAATGGGTGAAATAAAACACTGCTTTAATCGGGGAAGCCGGGTATCTGCGACGACCAAGAGTTGTTTTAATGTTCACTGACTCGGATACAAACACTAGAATTGACACTTCGATTCGTCGGAATGTCTCGCGGTGATCGTTTCAGAAGCACGATTCGCTATTCTAATCGTTGAAAGATCAACCCGGATCGTTAGGAGAGTCACAACAGACAGAGACGGCTCGGAGTCCTCGCGGAATATGTTCGTATCCCCACCATCCTTTCCTACTTAGGAGCTCGTCAATTTGAACGCAAACGGTAACGGCAATAACCCCGGACGAGGCGGTAGAACATTGCTTTGAACGTATATACAACCGCGTCAAACAATTCAATTGAACCACAACATATAACACATTTCGTCCGGTCCGGTCTCGCACGGGTCAAATACTCTTTCCAAGGAATCTTAACCGGACCGAGAGCGGAGTGTTACCGATAGTAATTCAAAATGTGTAATTTATATTCGATTGGACCGTGAGTAGACCGATAGTCTGTACCGAGCCGAAGGGAGTGACACGCGGCCACGCGAGCACCGTTAAATAAGGAAGTTCATTGGCGGGAGTTAACGACGGTATTATGACGGTAATGGCAGCTCGGGCACTCTGACGCTGACACAACGAACCATCCATCCAACCATCCAACCATCCAACCAACCAACCAACGGACGAGCAAGCGAGCGAACGAACGAAAGTCAAAGACCGTGACGCGCCATGGGAAAAAGACGTAGCCGGCATCGGCGAGAGAGGAGAGACTTTCACGTCGTTTCCGGCGGGGAGTGAGCCGTCTTTCTTCCAAGATTAACAAGGTCACGTACGCCAGGGCGAGATTAATTATCGAGCTCGCAAACTGCACGATGTAAGACGAGCCCCGAGCCACGCCGGGAATACTGATCGCTTACGCGAGCCTCTTTCACTTTAATTGGAGAAACCAATTTACTTCGCGGACCGGAACAAAGGAGACTGTTCCTGAGTGATTTAACTCGGACGATGCGTAGTAGTTTCCGCTACCATTCCGCCCGGTGTCAAGGTGGGCGATAAGTCTCCCTAGGACTTTTAAGGGGGCCGGCAGGGTTTGAAATCCATATACGTATGCATGGGTCAAAACCTTTTCAAACTATCGCTTCAATATTTCAATGAGCAGTTTAGAAGTAGTCAATTGTGTTTCCTAAAAGTCCAATTTATGTCTGTATAGAGCCCAAATTGCGAATTTCTACCTCATTGTGGAGTAATTTGTAATATTCGGCAGAAAATTCGAATTCTGAAGCAAGTATGACGTCACAAGACGGCTGCCGCTGAGAGATTCTCTTAATTTCGCGAGATTTAGTGTTCGTATCGAAAAAAGGGCTCTATACAGACATAGCAAAGGCATGTACAAACACGGTGGTATGCATTTTTAATTGATTACTTACTTATTTAAGACGTAAAATGTCTAGAAAAAAAGGCATAGCATAACATAGCGTGACAGTCAAGGCCAAATGCCTGCCGGCCCCCTTAAGCAACTCTAGTCTTGAGAAGTAGGGGTGTGCGAGTCCCGGAGCCTCGGGTCGGGTCGGGTCGGGTCGGGATCCCTGAAGAAGTTTGCAACGTTCGGCTACCCAAAGCTGCAGTTGGGTGGAGTCAGGCATACTCACGCGAATATAAACTTTACGGATCCTCAAATCTGACTCTATTATTGGGAGCTGAAAAGAAGTCTCCTGAGACTGTACAAGGGCAAAGGGAATCATTCGCTCGGCACACCTGTGCCCACCATCCATGCTTCCGTAGTCCCAATGTTAGGTTTCGACGGTACACGCTACGTGGTAGCAGAGCCACCAGATTAGGTCTTGTCTCCCACTCTACCCTTCCCCTTCTACGACGCTATTCCCCCACCCTTCCGTCACGGTCCCGCCACTTGAAGCCTTTCGTCTCTGTCGTACACGTGTCGCAATGTCACGTGACTAATCCGGTACTGGCAGAGAGAGGGTAACTGTATTCCCCTCCATTCGAGACAATTCCCCTGATCTGACACTGTCCGCGACCGCTTAGTCCATGTTTCGCTAGAGCCGAAAATACGTGCGACTCGGGGCGTGACCTTCCCGCATACCTTCCAATAATATTTACCATCAAGTCTGAATGGGTTTGATGCTAACCTCGGATCAATTCAAAATGTCAGTGTAACGATTTTCTGTATAGTGCGAAAGGGTTAAAAAGAGCAACCGTGTCCGCGTGAGTGGAACTCCATGCTTTCGCAACTGGGTATTCGCATGACGGTAACTTTCGGAACCGAAACTCTGAAAACGACCCTTCCGTCGAAGGGTTGGTGTCTAGGGTCCTGCAGTGCCGCGGGTAATATTCTCAAGTCGATAGGTAGCGTAACGCTCATAACGGTACGCGCCAGCTGGTGCCGCGCGCGTTTCGCCGAACTTCGGAGGACCGTGGGTTTTCGCTTTGGCCACCATCGAAAATCGTAAAGCTCGAAATTCTTCCAATCAGCGGGGGCGTAGAGCAGCGGTTGAAAAGCGGACGAAGGGGGACGGTTTGGAACGACGAACGCAGATAAAACGCGGGCGAGAGGAAATGGATAGCGATTCTCCGCGCGGCGCGTAATGCCCGGAATATTCATTAGACGATCCGTCTTCCGGTGTAACGAAAAATCGCGCGATGCCCTCTCTCCGCGCTGCTAAATTATTCCCCGGGATTATTTATGATTTTTACGAGCGGCCAGCGATTAAATTGCCGGGTCTTAACCAGCCGTGGCACTAAACCGCACGCCGAACGGAAACGGCTCCCGGAATTGTCCAATTAAATCGGAGATTTTATTGAGCACAAGTTAGACCGGGCTTTTTCGAAATACCGGATGATCGGACGCATTGAAAGCGAACGGGACCAAACCGGCACGGGCAACGGTATAGCCGACGATCGGACTTCAGTGTTAGGCTATCAGCTGGTTTTTAGTGGCACTTCGAACTATAGTGGAGTTTTAACCGCTTCAGTGCCAGGAGTCATTTCAAAAACCGTATCGAATAGTGCCAAGCAACGGCGATCGCGCCGGTTTTTCAACCGTTTTCGCAGTTTCCGCGGTAACCATTGAGCATCGCAAACAAACGCCGCAGAGTGGTCCGAAACCCCTAAATATATGTTTTCCCTATTCAGGAGAAAGTACAAGAGCATCCATGCGTGGACTCCAATTTGAATAAAAATTGGTATCCCAGGGTTTTTAAACAGTTTTTAACGTAAAAATTACTGAAAACAAAGTGGCCGATCCAAGACTATCTGAACCAGTGACATGCCCGTTCACCCTCGAACGAAATTAAACAAAACCACGAGTCAAAATTGGTCAAGAAGCGGCATGGACGGTGCAACTAGTTCCGCAGCGTTGCAGATAACCGGGTTTAATATTCGCGTTGTTTTGGGGAACGCGGGAGCGACGCCGGCGTCGCGATGCTTAACGCCGCGCTAATCTTTGACCACGTAAATATTCGGGGGTGAGTAGGAGGTGGTATTTATGGGCCCCAATGAACCGGGCCGCGTGCTTGTTATCGTGCTGCCAGCAATTACTATCGAACGATATTTATTGAGCACGGCTGACCGAATGCAAACTCCACTGACGTGCCGATCCGTTTTTATCTGCGAACACGCTGTAACCGCCGGCAACCTCCCCTCCACCCCAAACCCCGTCCATGATTCGTTGATTTGTCGCTTCAGATAGAAGTAATGTATCGACGAACATGATGCATCGATCGGTTTTTTCGGACCCTGGAACCCGGAACGATCGATTGCACATCGGGGCGCCTTTTGTTCCGAATCGGATGAATTTTTGGTCGCGACGCGAATAACCGGTGCACGTGGTTAAGCTTTAATTGCGAACAGGTGATGCGTCCCAGATAAAAACGCGGTAATACCCTTTTGTGTGCAACTGCGTTGTTGTTTTAATTAAAGTATCACGGGGATTGCGATTCTTCTCGCGCTCGCATTAATTGCACTATTTTCTTTTGTGGCCGGGAATTAACGCGTTCGTTATCAACATTTGTTCTGATCGTTATCCTCGCTGTTACACCGTTTTATTTAGTGCTACATATTCGTTACGTGTAACGCTAAGAACATGTAGAGGTTTCTATAAATTTCCATGTTTGAAAATACATTTGAAACCAGAGGAACCTCAATCCTTTTAACAACAATCCGGGTATTTGGTGAATTAGTTGAAAATGTATTAAATTCTATTAAATATAATTCATTTCGCTGTCTTTTGAGAACTTTGATGAGGTGTACATGTTCTGGCAACACGACACGCATAAAATCTCCAAGTTTCGTTAAATTGGTGATTATATTGACCAAGCTTTTTTACTTGAGTAAGAATGTCCCTTTTGCCACATAAAGAGTTTTCTATGGAGATAAATTGCCGAGGCATCGTATTTCCAGAAGGATTAACATTAATTGAGAAATGGGTCTGCCGGGAATGGTAAAATTGCTTCTGAAAATAATAATTATTTTGCCAGTCGGATCACGGCGAGTTTACGTCGCGCAGATTGCGTGCTTTCGGTTAGATCACCGTAAAAGGCTGACGTAACTAGAGGCAAACTCGATGACCATCCGGGGGACAAGTTCCTCGTTTAAAGTTTCCCACGCGAACTTCCCTAATCAATGTCCCCGGCCAGTCTTCACCGAGCTCAAAGAAGGATAAACTGTTCCCGACCTAATTTACTCGATATCACAAACGACGACGATATCCTTCTCTCAAAGACGGCAATGATATCCTCCCAAGCATATCGACACCTGGACGGAAAGCGTCCAAGTTTCGCTGTGCGCTTCGATTGGCTGACGCGAGCTGATGTCATCGATGACCGATAGGGCTCGAACTAATTCAATCGATACTTCCAAAGCTTTCAACCGATATCGTTTCGATGATCTAACTACAGCCGCGTCGAGTGACACTGTTCCGCGGATAATTACATTTCAAAGCATTATTGGACACATCTTCTTCAACCGCGCTTGATCCTCGAGCAACCTCCGACATTTCGAAAATGGCAGCGCGGACAGGAAGTTGTTCCTAAACTGCGTGGGAGCTTGCACTATGACATTTGCGCGCTCTAGTTCGAGGCGCACAATTATTTCTAACACTAGGGTCGCGAAGCACTAAAAACACCAAGAATTTGTCTATCAAATTTTCAGCTATTTTTTAATTGAAAAAAAATCGAACTCTCGCCTTTCGCTCATTCTCCGTGTTCTCACCAGTGTCGCCAGACGAGGGGAGGGAGCACGAATTGAGGGGGGAAAGTTACCCTCTCTCTGCCAGTACCGGAGTATGCGACGGAACGCGTCACGTGACCGAGCCGCGATGGAAGCGTGGAGAATGGCGCGGTAGAAGGGGAAGTTAGAGTGGGGGAACAAGTCTTGATCTGGCGACTCTGGTTCTTCCTCGGCATTCCTCGTCCCTAGGCATCGCCATATATCGGAACAAGACTACAAAGAATTGTTGACTAATTCCTCACGGATGCATTTTTAAAATCTCAATAATCAGACATTAAAAATATTAAAACCCGTCGTTTCGAACTCGCCAAGTTATCTCCAGGTACAAACGCTCGCAGAATACAAGAACATTCTAAAACCGGCGCGTCACACGTCAGTCGTGTTTGTCGCCGGGGTAAAACAAGACGAAAGAAGAAACCGGCGATCCACTTAATCATTGACAGACGATCCCGACTCGACTTCCCTTAGAGATAAAAATAGAAGCGCACATCGGGCCGGTGTACAATTAATACCAATCAATGTCAATATAAAGCGTTAGTCGAGGGTTTCTGTGACGTCGAGCAATACCGATGGCCCAGTTCGAAATGTCAAGCCGGAAGCGTCCGGAGATATCTCGGGTCGACATTCGCCGGCCGTGGTGAGCGGTACACAACCACACCGTTACAATTTTTTAATCCGTTTCGCGTCTCGACAGCTCGACGAATCGTTCCAGCCGTTCGACGGTGTCGGGTCGATCTCGGGCCGACCCGGGCCCGCGAATCCTACACGCGAGGCGTAACTGTTGCGCGAGAAGGAGACGTTTCTGTAATTCACACGCGGGCCGAGGCAGTTTTTCATCGGCCTCTCCCGGGAGCAATAAAACCTGAAGGCGAGGGACCCCAGCCTGATACTAAATATATCCCGGGATACGTCGCCTCGCTGCGAGCTCGTTGACTCCTCGAAACGCGATGTTACGCCGCTCAGGAATCATCGGATTGCTCGATGCTCGTCCGTCTCGCCAGCGCGAGCTCGCCTCTTTCGAATTCCTGGCATACGCTCCAAAAAGTATACACGAAATTTTACACTTTCGGTATCGTCGATATTAGGGCTGTTACTTTGCTTCGAAGGTCGAAGATTTCGAAGCTTCGATTTCAGAAAATTCGAAGGTGATGAAAATCGAAGGATCGACACTTCGAAACTTCGAACCTTCGATTCGTTTCCAGTTAACGGATAAAAGGAATACATTTTTACAATTTGTTTCTGTATTCATCATTTCAATTATTTCAATAATTTAATGTTCAAATAACGGTTTAGACAATGTACACGTATTTACATAATTAATATAGGAATACATTTCTATAGAGTATAAAAATTTATAATCTACGGAAATTTTTATAATCTATAGAAATGTGTTTCTATATTCATTATGTAAATACTTGTACATTCTTTAAATAATTATTTTAACAATGAAATATTGAAATAATTCACAAAATGTATGTAGAAACAAAATTTGAAAATTTATTCATTTAAACCATTATTTTAACAATAAATAATTGAAATAACAATTCAAATAATGAATATAGAAACAAATTGTAACAATTTATTTATTTAAACAATTATTTCATCAGTGAACTATCGAAATTATAATTCAAATAATAAATATATTATCTTAACAATAAATTATTGAAATAATTCAGATGGTGAATATAGAAACAAATTATGAAAATTTATTCCTTTTATCCGTTAACTGGAAACGAATCGAAGGTTCGAAGTTTCGATTTTCATCACCTTCGAAGGTCCCTTCGTTCCTTCGAATCCTTCGAAGCTTCGAAGTGTCGAAGCTTCGGAAAAGTAACAGCCCTAGTCGATATACAATGTAGTGATCTTTAGCTGTACAGGTCAAACATACTTTCTGAGATTTTTTTAGTCTTTTCGTAGATCGAATGTAAATCAGTAGAGATTTAGAGAATTTAAAAACACTTTTGCATTATCTTCGGCTGCTTAAAATGATTAAAAATAGAAACAAATGTATATGTGGTTCCTGTACCTTGCAATTAATCCAAACAATTTTTGTTTTGCATAAAGATAGCGTGCAGTAATACATTAATTCAAAGAAGAACTTGTTTTCCAAGTAAAATATTCGATAGTCAAATTTTCCTTGTCTCTCGTTATGTCTACGCGAGTGTTCAGAATTGAGAAGTCAGCCAATTAAAAGGTTAAAGTAAAGCGATCGATAGTATAACATGATTATAAAGAAACAGTGAGAATTGAAGGGATATCGTTGCACGTTTCGCGTCTAAAACGAACACGAGTTCGTTGTCGTTGATTGATTGGGTCGATCAGAAATTTCAATTGTTCGCGATCAACGGAACAATGCCTCGTTCAGACGGACACGTATATATAGAATTGCGAAGCATTTCGGTTTATTAGTTGCGCAAACCGCTATCCCATTCTATAATATCTACATTCGCACTGACCGTATAGCCAGACGTCAGCGCAGCTACTCGAGGCTCGATTATATTCGCTCAATTAGACCAGTTTCCTTCCCTCGGTTGATGCGCCATAGGCAACAATAGGGACCCGTGTAGCCGCGTGAAATATCATGGCTTTCAAATTGGCTAACTGTACCACCTAGTTGTCCCATAAACGTGAATAACGTTGCGACGTTAGTTAACGTTTATCACCCATCCACTAGCTGTTCTAAAACAATAATAACACATTTTTATCGCGCCCGAGGCAAATCACGGAACAACGCCAACGAAATTTTACTGCGAGACCGCGGGGGTTTTACGCGTTTACAACGCGCATTCGTTCGCGGAATACAATCGAATAAATATTATTTAATACTGTTCCGTGGAAATTGTTTTACTTTGTGTACGCTTCAAATTTCAATGCGGCGAGAATGTTCTTCTTGATAATATTATATTCGAAGAAGGTTCGTTTCAATAGTAATTTCGACAGCTGCCATTACTTTCGCAGTAAAATCTGTATCAACGATACAATGAAGCTAATGGAAATAAATTCTAGCTGGTTATCGAATCAGAAGCGTTTATTCCTCGCAATTCACGAATTGTTCGAAGCGTTATTCTCGAGACGAAGCTGCAACAGTTACTATTCGTTGGTTCGCTGGATTAAACAATAAATCCTGAACAATAGTAATCCGGTAAGTAATAGCGTTCTAAAAGGTCTGAAGAAATTATTTAAGAACGAAATAAGAAATTAAGAATAGCACTGCATGTTAACATAAAATAACGCAAGTATACATTGTTCGGTAGTAGATACAAGGAAATTTTAAAGATTACAAACTGAGCGTGAAAAGAATACTCTCGAATCGGTGCTCGACTTTAATATTTCGTTTACGCGTGGCAATTGTTATCGGTACAAAAGTGCTCCGAACACGATGAAAAATATTTTCCAATACAGCTATTACAACTGACGCTTGGTTGCCGACTCGGTCGATTATTTTCCACCCCATTGTTTCAACGTTCACAAAGAGCAACGTAACAATATTTAAACTGCGACAGTGGATGGCGTTCGATTGAAACAAATTCGCAGCTGTGATACATAGGAATGGTAACTGAGCGTCGCCGTTCGAAAACACCATAAATTCGACGCGAATTTATCTCGCGGCCGGGTCAATGAGAACCGATGGTTCCCGCGAAACGAGCACCTGAATCGCTCCGTTGTTCTCGCATTTCCGCGAAACTGTTGTAAAGGTTAATAGTCGGTTGTCTATGCGGTCGAGTTCCGGCAGATTTTCGTTGAACTCGTGCGCGATATCGTGTTCTCCGTGTTCAAGGAAGAAAGAGAGAGAGAGAGAGAGAGAGAGAGAGAGAGAGAGAGAGAGTCTGATACGCACGCGTCCGTATGTTTAATTCATGGCGATACATTACTCATTCATTCATGCGATCATGCAGAAGGCACTTCCGAGAAGAATGCCGTAACAAGTTTCTGGAAGAGGCCTCGGCTCTCCTCTTTCGTACGCCGGTTTCGCTATGCACGAAGCCTCGAAACGGCGCTAAGAGGATAAAAATTGCCGGTAAATCTCTCCGGAGACAAAATGGAAGCATCGGTGTACTCCCCGCGAATCTCCGCGATCCAACAAACATACCGAGGCGCGCCTACCATACGAATTCTGAAGGTAGAGTTCCGTATGCTTTTGTTTTACGCGAAATTGTACTCTATTGTTACGCAAATTTCTCTCAAATGAAATTATATGTCTCCTTTTAACTTAACGTGCTTGAAGGCCATGGTTCCTTGAAATCAATCAAAATGAGAAATAGAAAATCTTGTCTGTACTCTTCAATATTTGTTTTCACTATTCGCTGAATTGTATCAAATGATCGTCATTTCTATAGAAATAAATTATTACAGCTTAACAAAATTTGGATACATTGGTCGAATTAAGGTTAATAAGAGTATCAAGTATGATATTATAGTATTTAACCCTTTCCACTCGAAGCTATTTTATCTCCAAAACGAAACATTTCTTCCGACCAAGAATATTTCCTTTCTATATATTTTTTTCTTCGTATTATACATACGAAAATGGTGCAATTTACTCGTACAATACTGAAGTGTTTAGTAATTTATTAAATACAAACGAATTTAAAAATGTCAAAAATATTTTGAATAATGATACAGCAATTTTTAGTGGCGCCTTACAGTCCTCGTTCGAGTGCTAAGCGTTGATAGATCTCTTTTAAACAATTCCCAAAAATGGTCTTAATGATCTGAAACAATCTCTACAGGAAAAAACGAAACTACTTTCCGAACAACAGTAGAAGGTACATAGGTAATTCTTGTATTATCAATATTATGATTTAGCGAATAAGTGAGACCATTTCTTGACCACAAGGTCCAAATTGAATGAATGTGTAATAATTCTTGGGACCCATAATAAAAATTGCGAAAAATTTGATTCAACGAATCCGTGTCATTTGTACGAAATAATACAAAACGGTGACTTTAAATGCCCCGTAAATTTAGTGTTAACGACCGAGAATTGGAATAACATTTGAGCAGCGCCATCGTGCAGTCGTCGAGGCACGCGCGGCTACCGTCGCGTCGCCGAGGCGGAACGGAGCCGAAACAGTTCAAGGGACGGGAACGATCGGCAAACTTGCGTCGTATTTCTAATGAAATTACCGAAACCCGGTCCGGGATCGGTGAAACTTACTTCTCGGCGCATCGAGGGATTGCAGGGAAACGAACGGCCGCGTCAATTTCCACGGGCAGGTCGTTGGATCCCAGGCTCTCCTCCGGCTCGGCTCAGCTCAGCTCGGCTCGGCGTGACTTTCGAGCGTCCAAGCCGTGCACCAAGATTAGGTGCACGTTCTGGAAACGTTGCCAGCTACGACGGCCCTCGAGAAACGGGCGAATATTTCAGCAACCGGGCGAGCAACGTTGCTTATTATCGCGAGATCCCCCGGCCGCGATTGTTAAACGGGCCAATCTCCTGTCTCGGATAGAAAAATGGCTGATATTTCGGAATCCCTTTTTGTTCTCCATTTTTTGCTTCCCCTTCGTACGTTTCCACGTGACCTGGCATAAGCCCGGGTAAACACCAAAAATTAAACTGCTGTCAACTTATTAGAAACGTAAATGAAATCCGCTAGAATCTCGGTTGCGTGAATTAACTGTAGGGACGATTTCATCGATTTCCACTATCTTCTATTTTTGTGATGATAGTCGATTCGTCAAATGAAGGAGCTATATTTCAGATTTGGATAGTTTCCGTTTTGACAAATTCATTTGCTAAAGTATTTTACAGAAATATCGATGGATCAATCATGACACCACCATTTCTATAATAACACTGTACACCGACCGGAATCGTGGCGCGAATATTCAATTGCGCCGTTCTCATCTTCTCTCGTCATTAATTATTTTAATAACAGGAACCTCAGTTTGTACAGGTGCTCCTAACAGTAAACAACAACGAGCAACGGTATATATAAGCTTTCAGCTTCTTCCCATAATTAATTATGCATGAAAGAAGAAGGGAACCGACCACGATTCAATTCATGCTAATTAAAAGATATCGGTGAACTGTGAATGTTTCAAGCACAGACTCCCTCTCTCTGCGTTAATTTAAGAGAACACTAATCAGAGAAAAATTACCACAAATCGTTAAGAATTTGACGGTGTTCTAGGTAATGTGAAACTGGGACGGTTATAATCCCATAATAATTTCGATGATTTGTTAATCCGGATCAACAAGGTCCCTTCGAACCTCTCACAAAAACTCGAACCGTTATGAAGACCATTTCAAGTTTGCAACTATTTCCCAAACTACAGCTCGCTGTAAAAATATTTCAAATAAACCTTGTTTTGTTGGGGGAAGATCTTATGGTGATCATAAATCTTTTCTAAGTGGGCGTGCTTTCGAGATTTCAAAGAGACTTCCATTTTTTTTTTAAATATAGAACTGTATTGCTTTTATTTAGGTAAGTGTGCAGCCTATACCGAGACAAATTCACTGACCTATAATACTTTCATCTTCCAAGGTCATTCAAGGTCATTTAGCGCCGTTCAAAAATCGGCTTGCCTAGTCTCCCCCGAAACAGAGTAAGTTTTCTTTGAAATATATATTACAACGATCTATAGTGTGGGAAACAACGGCGTTGGAAACTTCCAAATGGGGACAGCCTGTATACTAAACTTTTTACAGCCACTGTACATTAAAAAGCATTTGTCCTAAAATTAATTCCGTTCGATTTTCTGTGTAGAAACGAAACTCTTGAACAACGAAAACGACGCTGTGGATCACCGTGCCGCGTCGTGAAACGAATTTTCTCCCACGAGCGGAATTTTCTAAAGATCGATCGGGGCCCGAGCATTTCGAGCGCCGATACTTTCACCTAATCGATCGACAGACCTCGTGATTTATAGGTATATTAAAATTGCTCGTTCTCGATGGTGCACTCGGCCGACGCGGCGCGGCGCACCCGTAATGTACCTAGCCAGCGTTTCTTAGCGTTTTATCGTGCTTATTTATGAAACCGGAGGAAACGACACTTCCGGCCAGAAACCGCTGGGCTATCTCCAGTCCCGGCATATCGACCGTTCCAAGCCTAACCCTTCCCTCTGACCGAAATTTCCTCGTTTTTTCTTCTACCTCTCTGAACGCGCTCAATAAGAGAGCTCTCGCGAGCAAGGGGGTGGTAAAACGTCGAATGAAGATAACGCTAGAAAAAAGAAACAAAAAGAAGCTTCAGATGACACCGATATCTTTCACTGGCGCTGTACAGTTCGTACAGGGCGATTAACATTAGATCCGCCGGAAGAGAAATGCTCACCTTTCTCTCCGACTCTGATAGAGAGAGACTTATTTTTTCGGACGAGTAAGTTCAATTTATTTGTGCACCCCGATAAGCTGCGTGGAATGCGAAAAACTGCGTTCCTAGCCTCCACGAGAGATTGCTATCTCGTTATTAAGGCTACTCGCGGTAGAAAACATTCCTATCCGATAATGTGTGTCTTGCGCAGAGTTATTATAATTGATAGCCTGTTTTGCTGACAAGAATTAATTCCTCTTCTTTCTAAGACGTCTACAGGAATTTATCCGGTAATTTACAGACACCAGAAAATCGACGATTTTGTACAAAATTTTTATTCTAACATTACTCAGCTTCAAAATGTAGGATAACATACAAATTATAAATAGATCGCGAATCTTTACGCATTTTCAGCAGCTAGAAATTCGTGGAATGTAAGAAAGCATTTATATTACCGAAATATAATATTTAGTTTAGTTTTGCCGCAATGAATTTTCGAATCGAAAATTCCATAAAGATCCGCAATCTATATTAGAAGTTGTTCTAAATTGGATTGTTTTTCTGAAATATTATCACTTGACCTATTTACAAGACGAATCACGCAACTGTGGCAGCTAATTGTACAAGGTAATGACTAATTTCTTCATATTCCGCTTGACAGAGGACAAGTTTCGTTCGGAAGCTCGCTTTGCGCAAGAAATATTTTTTATAGTCTCGCGTATGCAGTCATGCGCGGAACCTTTAAGCTCGCTTTATCTCGGATTTCCGAAGCGAACAGCAACCCACAAATGCTAACGCGTTCGGTACCGTGCCGCAGACGCACAAGTATCGGCAGAATTCACTGTAGCGATACCGTCAGTTTCCCGTGAATATCTCGGAAACCAAGCGAGACCGCCGCGAACGTGCAAAGGAGACAGTTGCTCGAAGCATCGATTTTTCTACAACATCTTCAAAAACCATGGGAGGCTGTTCCGCAGTTTCGCCGCGATATTCGCGACTTTCCCTGAGCATCTTTTATCCGCTCGTTGGCTTTCATTTATTTAGACGCGTTCGAACGGCTGGCTGCGAGAAATCGTCACGAACAACGCTCCCGGACAGCCCAATATAATAGTTCACCGTTCCCCGTGAAATCCTGACTGAATCGGGTCGTATCTTATCGAGCGGCAGCGACAGGCCGGTCTTTGAGCACGAACCCACGCCGAGGCAGAAAGAGAGTATCGATCTGCAACATCTGCGACATCCTCGTTCGGCTGCTCAAGAATTATTCAGTTCACGAGTCTCCGCGTCGCTACAGGCCGCCTCTTTATTTCGTCGAGGTCTCTCCACCCCCCCTCGGGCCGCTCCGCCCCCGCAGCGTTTCCGCTGCCGGTGCCAGAGATCACTGCAATGAATACGCTATCGCTTGTTACTCGAAACTGCGGCCGAATGTGTAACATCCATCTTCAACGTTCAACGAACCTACTCCCCCCCACAGCCACCCCTCTTTGTCCCTTTTTTCCCGCCGTTTCCTCGGAATTTTGAACGGCAAGCAGCAAGATTTTCAGCTTAACTCGATCCACGGAGCACTGCTCCCAATGAAACGTGCGATTTTGCTTTTCGAATTTATAAAAATAAGTTTGTCGGGTGAATGCACCGGTTCTATCGATTGCCACTTGTCAAGGGTGATGAACCGACCCCTACTTTCCTGTTACAACGAGCAGCACGAGAACGTGCCCTCACTTTAATATGCATAGTCGTCGTTCGCAACATAGCGTAGCAGTCTTCACAGTTGCGATGTTTTATTAATGCTCGAGCGGATTGCCGCAGCCACGGTGCAACTTTCAAGCAATAATACGTGTTAATAGGACTGTCCGGAGATACGGATAATTCACTATTGTCACGTTACACTTTCAATATCGCAGTGAAAGTGATTTCCATACTGTAGCGCTTGTGAAAATTTACTCTACTCTGGAACCATGCCATTTTGACGGGCTCCAATTTTTTCTTTGAATTTACAACTGCAAAGATTCGTGTGAAAATTGTGGAAATGCGACAAAATAGTGCAAGCAATTTCAATTTTTCTGACTAATTCGAATGTAGGAGAAATATAAAATTTATCATCCATATCCATTTGGCGATAGCTGTAAAGAATAACAGGTGATAAACTAAATGTACGTTCTCTAAAAAGAAAGAAACACAATCTAAAATTAGATTTCCATCTGAAACAATTACTAAAAGAATTTCTCTACAAAACAACACAAAGTTCGCAATATTTCTCGCAGGAAAAATCCACTGGATGAGTGACTAATGGTTGTACCTGTTTTTCTTTCGCCACCACTAGGTCTCCCTTGCCCTTCAACGGATTCTCAGACGCGCAAGCTTGAAAAACGGAGTTTCTGGATGCATAATCTTCTCGGATAAGCCGTCGATACCGCCTGTTTCTGAATACACACCCGCAAGCCGGAGCTCGTTATTTCGGGTCACTTCGACCGTGAAGCCTCTTTTAATAGACTTATAAATTCCAGTCCGTCCTGATATTGCGTAACGACGTCATTTGCCTCGTAAACGCGAGCCATTACGGGGCGACGCGGTGCAATTTCTTTGGCAGAGGCGAAAAGAAAGGGCAGGGGCGGGGGGTGGGGGCGAGAGAAAAATGTCACGGCGCAGGAGGATACCAGCGATTCCTTGGAATCCTACCGGAAAGTGGGACACGCGTTCTTAAAATTAACCTCGCTCACGATCCTGCGCACGCCGGTCGGGATCGTTGGAAATTCGAAACACGGCGTCTCCTCGACACGATCGGATCCGCGTGCACTCGGCTAAATCACAGCATCGAGTTTTACTTAATTAACGGACTCCCGGGGACCGGATCGACCACCTTACGCCGGGGGATTCCAATTATTACAACAGCTTCTTAGCCGTGAAGTTGAAAGTTTCGCGCGCAATTTGTGTGATGCAATTAGTCGTGGAATCGATGCAAGCCGCTCGAAGCACTGGGAATTGCGCGTTTAATCGCGAGAGGCAGAGAGAGATATACAAATTGGAAGGTACCAGCGTATTTCCCGGACGATTCAACGGCGGAGAGAAGAAAAGTTCTCGCAGGATCATGTGCTGTTGCCTTTACCGATCACGGGAATCGATGAATTTTCCAATCACCGTTTGAGCGACTGGGAATAACCAGAGCAATGGGGGGAAAAGTTGCAGCAGAATTCTGATAGATGTGAAAACTGCTAAACGGCGCGTTTGGTTCGCGGTTCCGTTTTCCAGCGAAGGATTCATTCGTTTCCGCCTGGAATTATTATCCGTGCCTCCGGAAAGGAAAAACACGAAGGCCCGGATGCGGTGAATAGGACGCCTGTGCAACCCAGTCGACGAACTCGGGTACCCCGGGTCGAAGTACACGCGATGCAGGAGTTACGGGGATGCTATAGGTAGCAGATTGTCGGGTTTTATTGCCTACGGCGCGCCATCGCGCCGGTTCGTCCCGCGACAGGAGCAAAGGCAACGCGCGTTCTATGTGTACACCTACCCGGAGAACCGAAAACTGGCACGCGCTGTAACCCGCGTCAAAGGACGCCAGATCGCGGTGCAGCGTGGCGTTGCACTTCACTTTGTACGGTTTTTCTCTTTGTGTCGGGGGCGGGAGGCACCGACCAGCCCTTTTTCGCCGATCGAATCGTACAGGATAGAATTCGGATTGCCGTTACAGATTCGGGCACGATTGGCACGCGTTCCGCCCGTGCCCGTGGATAAGGCTTGATTGCATTCTAACGGCGGAGCACGATTGCTGCACAACGAATTTTTGGCATGCGCTCCCTGCAAAAAGGAACACGCGGGCTTCCAGGGCGGTGCCGCTGGACGATACTCTTCTCTTCTACTTTTACTCGTACGTACAGGGTGTATAAAAAGTGAAACGGGTCCGGTAGAGATTTGTGAAAGAAACACCGAGCAAAAATGTCCTTGTCCCTCATTTCAAAGGTCAAAAATTATTTTTCTTTGCATCGGATAGTACCTGTAACGGGGGGCAAAAGTCTCAAAGGAACCATGGATCGCAACTCAACCGTTCTCATAAAAAAAGAAACGACTTCGAAGTGTCGTAAACTATTTCATTGTCTACAATGTGCGCGAAAATGGTATAAACGTGGAGGGAGTGATTCTACAGGAAATACGTATAAATATCGAATAAATTTGTTTCATTCTAAGCCTCGAAGTGAGGTAAACTCGTTCGCGACATCTTGAGTACGAAAATGGCGTCGGTGTTCGTCGGAAATCGCTGCATGTGTGTGTTGTTCGTTTACTGTTATTGTTCACCTGGTTTTATGTCGGCCAACGTTTCTAAAAGCGAGCCGAAGACTAAAATACACACACGCGCGCGCGCGCGCGCGCCCACATACACACAGACCATCGGAGTCAGAATTCGACCTCGGTGGTTTCCGGGTCATCGGGATGCACGGTGGAAATAATGAACGGGACCCGGGCAATTACGTCGTTACTCGCCGAGACATTGCTGCTGCCCACTGAATCGCCTATTCAATTAGGAAGCCGTCGCGTATCGGTAAACGAATAAATGAATGAATGCTAATCGGTTCCCTTGATCTTCGCGGCGATAACGGTGGGCAACCGTGCCGCGGCGCAAACATGTTCAACGCGTTGCCGATGACACGCGATACGCGACAGAGTTTATCAGATATCCACGATCGAGTGGATCGCGAGCCGGGGCCGGTGGCGGATTTGATAGAGGATCACTTGAGAATTCAATTGGGAGGTTAAGTTTCGCGGTAGCCGATCAATTAATAAGCGTGCACACGTTGTGATTATTACGGAATTTTTATCAACGCGGTGAGCTTCCCGAGTAACGATTTTGTGTCATGGAAGATTGTACAGAGAGAACGGAAGAATGCGTGAAAAGAGAGGGAGAGAGATATGTATATGTATACAGTATGCCTCATTTGTTATTTATTTTTAATTCATTGCTCTACAGTTTATATCACGGTTGGATTGTTCACTGCAACTTGTGCCAGATGCAGGATTTACACCGAATGGGATAGAACGCGAACGAAAAAGGACGAGTAGGAAGGAAGCACACGTACAAATAAATCGGATTATTATTCTTATCAATTTCTCCATCTGAGCCATTCAACCGCGACAATAGTTTCTCCCCGGGTCCCGTTTCTTCGATACGGTGAACACGATTCTGCGCTAGGATCGAGTTGTTCATGGCGTCAGATACGAATCCGCGATATCGTCGAATCAATGCAGAACGATTATAAAGGAGGGACAAACTCGATTCCGCAGGCCGCGAGGCAGGATTGTTCCATCTATGCGGACGGTTCTCCATAGGTATCTGGAGCACGAGGAGTGCACCGACTCGCGAGAGTATTCATCCGTAAAGTGGGCCAGCCACTGTTTTTGTAATTTGCTCGCCGGAACAGCCGAACTTTTAGATAAAAAGTTTGTTAGCCTCGCTGACGTTCCCCGTGAATTCAGTGCAACGCTGCGACGTTTCTGAATTCGCTCCTGAAAACGTTTGCTTCTATTGTCCTGCCCTTTGCGACCCCATCTAAGAGTATAGTGGGACGGCGAAGATCGAGGTGAACATCGCGGCAAAATTAAATAAATGTACATGACCAAATGTGAACGGATATAGTCATGCGGTGAAGAGTGCTGTGATGCTGGTCTTTTTACGTGCAATAAGATCCCATAACAAAAAATATAGGTATTTCTTGACCAAAACGTTCCGCAAAATTCGCATTTTGAAACCGGACATAAGCAACAAAATTTAAAATAAAGAAAATGTACGAAGCTCCCATATGAAAGTCAAGGTCCAAGTAAACAGCGTAAAATAAGGTAAGCGTAATTAATACCGATCGGATTGCGACTCTTATTTTCAGATCTGAAGTCTAGCACGCGCGATTTATTTGTTTGAAGTTCTAATAGCGGGCGAACATTTTGCACGTGTTTCCTGTCTTGTCCGCCAGTGTTTTCTCGAAAACGAATCTCGAAGGTCTAATTGTGGTTCTTGTCGAGGGACGGCCGTGTTCCCAATTTTCCCCGGGTTCGAGCTTAAGCTCTTCTTCCGTAAACTCGAAACTTCGGATTTGTTTTTCTATCGAATAACCTATAAACTCCGAATTCTTCGGGTAAACCGAAGCTTTCCCTGCGAGAGGAGTTGCCTTCGAACTTCCAATTAAATATCTTCCTATTCAAACTGGAAGCCCTCGATTTATCTTCTTCAGTAATCCTTCAAGAGTCCTATGTATCTTTGCCTCGAACTAAATCCCGAAGTTTATCGGAGAACCGTCGAACTTGCGATACGATTTTACAGAAATTCGTTCGTTGCACTCCGTATTCGGACCTCATTTCTGTGAGCGAAACGATTGCGTTTTCGACATTTTACAACGTGTCGGTGTGACCGGATGCGTAAAAATGTACGTTTGCTGGAAAATGGTTTGTGTGTTTAACACCGGCAAAGAGGAAATATTGAACGGTGTACTTTTTGGTATTAAAAGTCGAGCGAGATGGAATGAAAACATTGAAAGGGATTGGAATATAAAAAAAAACACGTTCTTTCATAGGGAGAGCTTCAATTTCATTTCAAACATCCTGGTTTCATAAAGATTCGCCCCGTCGAAAACAATGCGGGAATATAATATTTTTCTAGAAATTCATACCTCAAGTATTTTTATAAAATTCGTGATTCTCGAAAATTCCATGGAAATTTTCGATTCACAATCGTTGTAAACATCGAACTCATTAATTTCTCTAAAGCAGCACGTTTTAGGTAACCCCAGAACCATTGAAACTTTAACAAAACCAGGTTACTGGAAATACCGGGACTGTAAAAGACTGCAAAAGCACAGGACCCATTAAAATTCCCGCTCGCATTCTTCTAAGGGCTAACGCATTAAAATTTCAATATGGAAACATCGTGGCAAGCATCACGACCATTAAAATTCCAACAAAACAGCGTTAATGAAAAACATCGCGCAATCGCGTTGCGACAAACGCCGGGATGATTAAAATTTCAGCAAAGTTTCAAGCCGTTTCGAGTTTTTAAACTGGAAATTGCAGAAATTCTACGGCGACGGAGTAACGGGGCTGTTAAAGGTTTCAAGTAAAACTGTCGATTAAGTTTAGCTGAAAAAGGTTCGAAAACTTCTCCAACAACCGTACACCGAACGCTTCAAAGTTTCAACGCGTTCACGTTGCAGCGGACGAGGCGGCTGTGCCGCGAAAATTCCGATGAAACCGCATTAATGGAAACACACCGGAGCCTCGGAACGTTTGGTGAGCTTGCATCGTGCAAACACCAGGCCCATTAAATGTTCAAGGAAATCACATGGCTGCAGTCGGATTGCACGCGAACCCGATCCGAACTGCAGTGAAAAGAGGCATCCAGTGATCAATCACTGGCAGAGTCGCCAGATTAAGTTTTGTCTCCCACTCTACTCTTCCCCTTCTCCGACCGCTATTCCCCCACGCTACCGCCACGGCCCGATCACGTGACGCGTTCCGTCTCTCTCGTGCATATGTCACAATGTCACATGACTAATCCCGGCACTGGCAGAGAGAGGGTAAAACTCGTTCCCCTCGATTCGTGCTCCCTCCCCTCATCCGACGTTCCTACCCGACGAGACTAGTCTCGTGTTTTCGGGTTCTCGTACACCTCTATCAATCGCTTGCCCCCGTGATTCAGCAAATCGATCGAATGCGTGGTGCCGCGGTGTCTGCCATTCGTTCGCCGAGACGTCTTCGTCGACTTGGCTCGTGTACACGCGCAAAAACGAGTCGCTCGAAAAACGCGACACGGATGCGTAGCGAAGGCTCGTTAATCCTGGTTGGGCCCCGTGGCTCGCCTTAACAGTCCCACGACGTGTACACAAGGTAACAGAGAACCCGACGAAAGAAGAAGTAAAAAGAAAGAAGGGAAGAAAACGGAGGACGAAGGAAAGAGACCGAAAGAAACTGCTGGCTGGGGAGAGGCGAGCAAACGGAAGCTTGATATCTCTCATCCGACCATGGACACTAGTTTAATTAGTTCGTTAGCCTTTCCAGTTAACTTGCCCTTTCCCCCTCCCCGCCCCGCTCTTTGTCCCCTTTCACCTGAGGCACGAGGATCGACCCGCGCGATCCACGGATTCACGAAACCGTTCACGTATCTGGGAGTCTTGCCAAAAGTCGCGCTAGCGGGGGCGGACGCAGCGTGTACACACCCCGGTATGTTGATAAATATTGCGGACGTTTTATGGGGGATCGATCGCAGACCGTGGTACGTGCGGTATTTTTGTGTACCGTGTGGCCGGTAAATTACACCGGAATGACGGGGGCATCGTGAGGAAGCGGGGAAGAGAGAGAGAGAGAGAGAACGAGAGGAGGAGAGATCAGTCTCGCGTCTTTTATCGCGGAAAAATTGCTAAGACTGGAGACGTGTCTATGCGCCAGGGCCAGAAGCAGTTCCGAAAATAATCGTTCAATCAATTGCCCCGTGCCGCTTTTGAACTCGCAGTTGTAGTAATTTTGGCTAAAAAATGTCGTGAAAAACTGTTCATGCAATAAACAGTTTTTTATATATATCGAAAAACCTGTACGTATTTCTGTAGGCATTTTGATGTAGCTTCGACAGAAATTCTTTTTTCGTTCTAGATCAAAAAAGAAAGGTGGACGCTATAAATGTCAGGCTCCAAGCGCCGCCATTTCGAACGAAGGAAATACAAGAGAATTTTTTGAAGCAGCTGTAGCTATACGTTGCGAACAGTGCTTCGATTAGATTTTATATTACATTATATTTCATACCGAGACAAGTTGTTTAATTTATTGTTGTTTTCAGGCCCTTGATTTTTCCGGAATTCGTGCGACTACTGAAACAGTCGATCGACGCGGCGAGATAATAAATTCTGCTCGTCGTGGAAAATATCGATGTAGACACAATAAATATTGTTGTATAAAATCTGATGATGTACGACGTTCTCGGGGCACACACGAGCACCGCCATAATTACGGATAAGAGTCGCAATAAATAAGGAACGGTAGCAGCGTGTATAAAGTCACCGAGACGAGAATAATTCCTGCATAATTCACTCGTTCGTGATACGGGGCGGAATAGCATTCTCGCGGTTCCCAAATCGACGCGGCACTTTGGAAGGAAATCGCGGATACCGTCGAGCTCCGGGGTATCTCTTTACATATTACACCCCGTAGAATCGGAATAACCATTCGGAGAAGGGATGTTTGCCCCGAAAATACTCTGCCTCGCTTGAGTTACGAGCCATTTTATCGCTGCCTTCGGCGTGCGCGCGCGCGCCCGCCCGCACCATGCGACTTTTTTATCTGAGGAATTTCTCTATTTTCCTACCGCGCGAAAAATCCGAGCTTCTTGCTGAAATTTAACACACTCGTCAAGCTCATATTGCACGCATATGTTCCATTTTTACCGGTTTTTATTTATTCCTTTACAACGGCGTTACATTTCCGTTTCATTTTCCACGCTACCGTATTATTGCAGCTTATTCCCCTCTGATTAACACTACACTGCTGGTCAAATGATCGCCATCAATTCTTTCGTCGTACATTTATTGAAATTGTAAAGAAATTTTATTATGGGAGCTGATTTTATAATCAAAATGGTGTGTGTCAACGGGGCATGAATTAATAATTTTTAAATGTGTATTAATGCAATTGTTCGAATAGTTGGGTAATTTTCTCTTGATATCTTTCTACGAAATAAAATGAAGAAAGTGTAACAAATTTTATCGAAAATTGTTTTATTTACTATTCTGTCAATATTTTAGAGTTAACACGCCGTTGTACAAATTGCAAGAGTTTGATTAGCACGTTAACTACCAAACCAGCACAAAGTCAACATGATTTATTCAGGGAAAGCGGGGCAAACGTAAAATCGAAGTGATTCACTCGGTGAAACAGAAATTAAGTAAAGATTTATTACTGTCGTTACTCTCTCAGCTCAATATATAAACTAGACAAATAACTACTTCATTCCCACGCGAATAATACCATATTCGATGTCTTAAAAAGAAATTAGTTCACTCTATTGTTCTATCGAGAAAAGATTTCGCGAATTTCTATCGAATACTATACACTATGATCAAGTTTACTCTTGTAGATGTTATGAAACGGACAAAAATTCGGCTCTTAGTAGATTGATCAATATTGTACCAGTATCGGTACACTGTTGGCCGTAAGGACAATCAAACAAGGAAATGGAACGGCCTGCGCCGAATAAAAATATTCCCATTCCGGGCATAACTGGTGTTCAATCTAGCCAACATTTACGACGTCGTAACACTAAAACCTTCCGAATAAAATTGTTCGCGACGTCGACATTGAACGGAATAAAGTATTCACTGGCTCGGGGGCCACGAGTACGTTAAAAGCCGCGCGCGGTGGCCATTTCGCAAAAAAATCTTCGATCTAAATACTTCTCAAGAGGGACTTCCGTTCGGACATTCATGGTCACCGGAGACGTCCGTCTCGCAGCACGATCGTTACGTGTTCCGAGCGATACTTGTACAGGCCCGTGGCCTCAAAAAAAAAAAAATAAATAAATAAAAGCAACATCCGTTACAAAATGAAATATTAAAAGGCAACTGTCCGATCCGGCCACACTAATAATTCCGTGAGTGGCACTTTCCAACCCGCAGCTCGGCATTAGCACATTTACCAGTCATTCGGTTGCGAAATACGTTTGTCGCGAACCGAGACAAATCGTAAGACCGCCTATACAAGCATTCAGATCGACGGTAACACCGATGCTCGAAAATTCGAAGTACCGTAGGTTCAAAAACGTATACAAGACCACGATAGGTTCAAAAATGTGTCAAGAAAGTTGATACGCGAGGATTCGAACGAATCTCAGCAACCATTGGCACTCGAATCATTTTCTAATACTATCAGCAATCACAATTGCGAAAGCTCGTGAAAACCAAAAATTTGATTCCGAGAGCAGAAAGTTGGAGATCTCCGATTTAATTTTATTCCACAGTAATACAAATAATAAAAATGCCTGATATCGTACAACCGATTACGAATGTCTCCACAGGCGGCACCGATGTAGCACAAAGAGTTGAATGGTCAAAACTGTGTTGCAACGATCGAAGAAACCTCTGAACCACGAGTTGGCCGTTTCAGTGTAACATATATACGCCTGAACATTGCAGACTAATCAATTCTCCGTATATTCAATAGCCTCTGTCCCCGCGAACGTTTCATTAAAATGACTAATATTAATTAATCGATGACCCCGTTCGGGCGATTAAGATAGAAATCCGCAGGCTGGTAATTAGTTTGGTGGATAAATAACAACAAGATAGGGTATCGGGCGGTCCCCGGTAATTAGTTTGGTAGATAAATAACAAGATAGGATTCGCGGTCTGGTAATTAGTTTGGCGGTGGATCGGGGCGAAAATGGACGGGCGGCGGACCGGCGATCGGTAAAGGGAACGACGACGTGCGGGGCACGCGTGAAATATCGTCGACGCGACGTCGGACGTGTACGTTGCACCCGGATAATACGCGCCTGCAGCATGCCTCTTAAGTACTTTGCACTAGATACCGGTGAAAGCATTGCAAACCAGTTGCCGCCGGTCATAATATCGTTTTATTTATTGGCACTGCCGCGGCGAAGCAGAGACGTGCAATTGTATATACGAACCGCACCGACGCGACGCGACAAGACGGCCCGCACAGTGCGCCTTAAGCCGCGTTCACGCTAATTGCCGGGAAACACGTGTCGCGCGAACACGTCGGCCATACCTGTCGCCACGCTTGTCCATCATTTTCCTTGAAACTTGACGGCCGAGCCGGAGGCTGCGTTTCGTATTATTGGCTCGTCGACTGTGAAACAGTACCATTTAAGAATGCAAACCTTACGAAGCGTATCAAGTATCCGGACTTCACGGTGTAGCAGGAAGTATGAACATGGGCCTGATCAGGACTGATACGGAGGCTGGCGAAGTTGCAAAGAGTACCATGTTTCGCCAATAGTTAAACGATTAGACCAACATTTTCGGACATTATCAACCGCTTACGAGATTTGGTGTTCAAGAAGCTTCGTTTTCGGACGAAGGCGTGCAGCGATCTGTCAGACGGTTAGGCCACTTATCGAGGCTTGACAGTGCATTACCCACGATAGAACGCTAAGGTATAAAGGTATAAAGATCGGATACTTTCCGGACAGGCCTCGTACGTCGGAGCAAAATGGAACATGGCCAAGAAGATTGTCGACTCGAGGCGGCCGGAAGTCGATGTTTTCCGGGATGTTCCGTTTATTAAGCACGGAAGGATTACACGGTTGTTTCGCCGTCTTTGCTGCTTTTTATCGAGGTCAAAGGAGTTGGCGATACTAAAGGTTGATTTACGGTAGCAGCCCGATAACGGTACGCTGCCTACGGTCATGGTTCTGTCGCAGCCGGCAGGATCCACGATATACTGCCAGTCACAGGCCCCGGCCATTTCTCTCGCCACTCGCGAGCCTAATTTCCCTAAGCGTATTCAGGCTTCAGATCCGGTGTACGGTGGCCACCGGTCCTCATTAAATATTATTCATCGCCGCTCCGTGCGCGACGGCTGTTCTACAGCATTCAATGTCACTTTGAAGTACCATCATTGTACCATGATTGGACTCTGCTGGCGATGATTAAGTACACCGGGGCTCCCTTTAATCTCCCGATGGATATAAGAGGGTGTAATGTGGTATATCATTTCAGCGAAATACGTGCACGCGGTTTCGTTTTCTGTACCCGTGCAATCGACTGCATACGAGCGAGATAACGCCGTCCCCCCACGTAATCTTCGAACCCTTAGCTCCTTTCCAATTATGCTGCTTTTGCAGTAAAATAAAAGAAAAACATACTGCTTTGTAATATCGTGCTAGGGTCCGCTATTTACAAACGAGGAGAATTTAACCGCTTGCGCTGGAAGTTATTTTCACTTTAAACACCGAGAAACTTCGTTGAATTCCGAAATTTCGAACCTGCAACATTTAATGAACTAGAAAAAATAAAATTATGTCCATTTACTTGCAACGCTTACGCTTTGTGCGGATACACGGATTCAATGCGCAAGAATGAGGCATTAAATATGAGGATGGATCAATTTTTATCATGTTTCCATGATAGCAAATTCTTTCGAAAAATTTCATCTCGCGAGGTGCAATGCCGCAGCCGCGTGTGCACCTGCTGTCTCGGACGTAAACTTTCATTGCAATCTCTCATTTCCTTTTAGCGAGGAGGGACGGCGTGCAGAAAAGCGACGATAAAAGACGAGAGAGACGAACGACCTCGGAGAGGTGTCACAGCCAGATGTTAACGATAATATTTATGAATTTTTCAAGTCCGCCCTGTCCAGATGATTGTACATACACGAGACAACGTCTCGCCGAGAGCGCACGTTTCGCTCGCCGAATTCAGGAACAGTTCCACACACCGCAAACTTTCCACGGGAACTTGTTAGATGAATCTTTTACCCTCGCAGAAATTATTCTTCCGTCTAGTGTTCCTGCTCACGATTTTCTCGGGTGGAACTTCTCGATTTCTCACCGCGCGGGAATTGTGTGATTCCTCGAGCGAATTTGTCGAGTCTCGTGAAATCTGCAAAAACTAATTTCGGTGCTCTCCGTTAAAAATGAACATTGCAGCTCATTTGGTTAAAAACCTATCGCATTGTATAAGGGAAGAACGGAGATGGAACGAAAATGCGATCCGAATTTTGAAGGGTGTACACAAGAATCCAGGCAGTGTCGCCAGATGAGGGGAGGGGAGCACGAATTGAGGGGAAAAGGTTATCCTCTCTCTGCCAGTATGTACTGGAGTATGCATGACAGAGAGGAAACGCATCACGTGACCAAGCCGCGGCGGAAGCGTGGGGCATAGCGCAATGGTAGGATAAGTTAGAGTGGGGATGCAAGTCTTGATCTGGCTACACTGTGTTCAGGTAGAGGCAAATACAGGATGTCACAAAAATTTTTATGCTTGCTTGAAAGAGGTGATTCCTGAGATCATTTAAAGTAACTTTTTCCTATAGCACAGAGTATCAATATTGTACAACAAAAGAGGATCAATACGGTATTGAAGAGCACAAGTTTTACGAGAGCTCGTTTTGTGGAAAAACAAATTTGGTAATTTCTCGAGTGCGGCAATTAACAGGATCCGATACAAGTCGAATCGAGATTCCCGGTGAATCAAATGCAGAAGCACAGGGAAACGTAATTATCCTGGCTACTCATCCCTTCGTGGTAACTCGCCAGCGAGCCAACAAAAACTATTCCACGCAACTAAGTTCGCCGGCAACCATGTATCTTCTCAGCGAGCACAAAGGCTTCAACTTCACCACAATTATTCTCCTTCAACGTTGAAAAGAAACTACGGGGGCGATTCCGCGGGAGGAACGAGCAATCTTCATCGAGGGTAGTTTCACCAAGTCCCACAAATCAGCTGGACGCGTGTACCTCAACGTAGCGCTGTGTACTTTACCGAAATAAACGGAATTTACAACCCGGCGCGGCGTATCGTGGTTTATAATGTGCCGGCCAACGGAAAAACTTTCCGAGGGGTTAGGTCCAGGTTAGGCGAAGCGCTAAAACAGTTCAAAACCTGCCGACAGAAATAGAGAAGCGAACAGTGCAATCCAACAAATATTAGGTTGGTGTAATAATAATTTCGGTTTTCATCAATTTCGCAAAGCAGGTTCACCAATGTTGTATATAAAAATGAAAAGTTTACGAGACCCCGTTTTGTGAAGAAACAAGGGCCTGGCCGGTTAAGGTGGTCAAAAATTCCCTTTCTGCCGAGTTTCAGCCCTATACCTCGTCTATAAGGGCAGTTACGGGGAGCAAAGGAAAAAGCAGTTTTAGTCACACCTAAAAATTCTAAAAAAAATCTGACACATTTAAGATATCGAACCACACATTCGACCATTTTTTCGGATTTTTCAGTTGAAAACTCTAGTAAAAAATAAAAAATGCGGGAAAACTCGAAAAAACACGAATTTCATATTGAAAGTTGAGAGCGACCACTCTGGAAATTAATTGAATAGTAAGATATTGTCATCAACACTATCTCCAATTTTTTCGTATTTTTAACTCGGGTGCGTCAAAGTTAAATAAAATCAAAAACCAATTTTTTGACACGTTTTTATTGTTGTTTTACCTATTGTCCACATTCGGAAAAAGATTTTGCATTTTGTCGATTATATTGACGAGTTTTCTCAAACAACTTCTAGTATTTTTTACTGTTTATCGTGTTGCACTTGCCTTGATCAGTGGAAGGTTTCACTTCAGAAGAATTTAACTCTCTACGGTGTATTCCAAACGATATCCTTCGTCGATTATTGGCTCCCTGCAAAAAGAAAATAGAATTAGGTTTGTAAAAGCTGAAAATACTTAGCATATGAAGCTCAATCGCAAAATAAAACATGTCTCGTAACATTCGTTATATTCGTAACGACAGAATAAAATTTATTTTGTAAGTCGTGGAATAAGATTCGTTCTACAAATCGTAGAATAACATTTATTTCATAAATCGTAGAACATTAGAATTTAGATGAAACGTTTTTAACTTTTGGTCAAAATGGCCCCAATTCCCATCTGGCGGTCAAATCGAAATGAGTTAAAATAATTCATGACCATTAACAAAAAATAAAATCGTAATTTATTTTTAAAAAATATAGAAAAGAACGGGAGGATAAAATAAATAAAAAATGACAGTCAAATAAGTGTTAACCGTTTTACTGCCACGCACCGCCATAACGCCGTTCAGATTTTATGTCGAATAACGTCGCTGCACGCGACGTATGGTCGCGATGTTCAATTGGTGACAAGAAAGCTGCGAAAACTGTTCAGAAAACAAAAGCGATCACGCTACTTGGCATTTCTCTACATTGAAACAAAACGGGATCGTACTGCTCGGCACAGTTCGGGGTTTTTGAAATGACGCCTGGCGCTAACGAGGTAAAATCTTCCATTTTTATGCACTTCTGCACGGTGGTAGTATACCACCTAAGTATAGACACCTAATATTTTACATATATCATTAGAAACGCGTGTACTACCATCGTGCAAAAGCACATTAAAATCCTTCCCTCGTAAAACGGTAAATTGCCAAAAATTTGTGTATGGTACAAACGAATGCGCGCTCGATTTCACAATTTTCCTCACTTACCAAACATCGCCGGAGATGCAATTTTTTAAACTTTCTGAATTTCGCAGTTACAACAGCTTCGAGTACACACGAAACAATACCGCGCGCAGAGAAGGGTTTGCCTCTCGAACCGCAGACGAAAGGGAAAAAACTGAAGTGCGAAGTTGCGCCAGGGTTCTCGCGTCATTCAATTAACGTGTGACCCCCGGAACATCAATTAGCAAATTATTTTCACGGTTTATTTCGCGGCGTTGACGAGCCGTGAAACGTGGTTGCGCCGGGGTGCCACGGTTCGAAAGGAATACGGTTCGGCGGCCACGTTTCAACAAGGACGTACAAATTACTGCGGCAGGCATTGAATAAATTGGTGGGTTTATTGGTCGCGGTGCGCGGCTCAATTATATCACGTGCGGCCATTCTAGCCGCGATAATTCATAAGTCGTCGCGTCGGCCTCGCGAACGTGCCCGTTCAAGTATTTTAATGGCTCCATCGAACGTCCTTTCGGAATCCGATATCGCGGCGATTAAGTCGAAACCGGCGGTATGATATCGGACCGACTTGGCTGCACTTTTTACCTGGACCGACGAAACGTGGACGCCTTACGTTTTCCATTGTTCAACCCGATGACCGACGCGAGATTGTGCGTCTCTCGCGAGACTCTCGTCTTCTTTCCGATAGCAATTGTTTTACAGCGTCCGCAGCTTTCATATGTTTCGGCGGGCCGTACCCGCTAGGGATTTTCCATTCCGATTCGATTCTTCGGGAAACCCATTCTCTGGGGGAAAAGATCGATCCTTTGAATCGATTCTCCGCACCTCGACGCCTCACAGTGATCCGGATCAGAAAAGTGACATTTTGTTATAACTATTACTGATATTGCAATGAAATCTTCACTAAAAGTATTGAAAAATAGTCATTTTTTAATGGTTGATAATTAAATATGTTTTGCATTTATTAAACAACGATTTTTAATTTATTTCCATTAATATCTATGATGAAAATAAAAATCGTTTAAATATAATATTTCAAATTATTTTTTACTTGTAAGTATGTATTTTATATTTATGTTTCATACATGTAATGTTTTATGGAACACGTAAAATGTAGAGTCGAGAAATCTTTTTGTATCTACCGCGTACAAATATGGAATATCTTCATTAAAATAATCACAAATCGAAAATAATATTAAAATTAAGTTATAATAATAATGGATAGTATCAAATGGATAATATCAATAATTACGTTATTAAATTGGTAATAGGTGAATGATAGACTTTTAAACTGTTTTTTCATTTATTAAATTAATAATTAGAACTTTTTGAAACATAGAGGATCTGTCTTTCCGAACGTAAACAATTTTACAAATGTTCCCCTCTGTATTCAATATTATTTTTTAAATAGGTTGTTTACAGTAATCATTAATAAATGGTATCTATTTTTATCACAAAAGTCTGCTCTTCAATTTAAAAAGAAAATCGAGAGAAAATATTAAATAGGAGCGCGTCAGGATATCGCTATTACAAACGAAAATTCGGATAACAAGATTTAATACTGTTCACCATTCATCTCTCCGTGTAGAATCACTATTTAATCACCGCTCCACGATTTAATAACCGATGACTAAAGCAGACGGCTTTAAACATTTGGAAAAAATTTTTTCAACTCGAAAATTTGATAGAAAATTGAATTACAGAAATTTTCAAAAATATCTAGATTGTGTTAACAAGTACATCTACCATAGCGGGACTGGCTTGACAGAGACATTCTTATCAGTACCTTATCATTATCGGAAGTATATCATCTTATAAAACTCTTAACGCATCTCAGTGTACGCAGGCAAACAAGATGCACCACTACTGGCGTTAGAAAGTTTAAAATCGTCTCCTATTCTCGGTTTCTATAGTCACGACTTCGACGAATCTTTTTCACATTTCACGTTGCATTTGGTGAAATATTTTAACCGTTCAGATTTGGGAAGTGTTCGTTTTGAAAAACGCATTACGGAAAACTTTAAATAAAAATCACACAAATCTGTTTGTCTATCATTAGACTGCGGATTCTTATGCAAAATAAAAATCTGTATTAATTGCAAAATGTAGGTAGTACATTTGTTTCTTTTTGTAATAATATTAATGGGACGGAAATAATGCAACGGTATTTTTTAATTTCTCAAATGCTTTCACTATTTTAAATTTAATCTATTCATTTTTGTTTTAATAAATGCATAAAATCCGCACTTTACTTATTATGTATTACGCCGATTGATTTTACTAATGATTGCATAATAAAGCGAAAATAAAAGTAAAATATTTTTTTGTCGAAACAGAAAGTCTAAATGTAGTCTAAGTCTAAGTCTAAATATCGTGACGAAAGAAGACACGACGACTTAAATTGTTAGTTGACTTTCCTAATCGCCGGCACAAATAGTAACGGAGGCAAATCGAGACGAACACATATGTGACTCAGCTATTGTGCTTTTTCTATCATTTGTACGGGCTTGTATAATCAAAAGCCAGGTGCGCCAATACTTTTCTTCGTGGCATAATTCGCGAAGAGGTTAATGAATTCCGTGAAAATCGAACGTGCGGAGTGGAATCGCACGGGTTGGCCGATAATCGGCGGTTTCTTGCCGAGGTGAGCGAGAGCCGCGACAAATCGATAATAATATCGCGAGGCCGCGATAAAACAGCAACAAGGAAACACGGATTTCTTTCTTTCCGCGGCAGGCAACGCGTCGGCGGTCCGTTCGTGAGCCCCGCGAGAGGTGTTAATTAGTGCTAATTAATTCGAGCGTATGCTAATCGCTACTAATTGATTCTATGCTAATTAAGCCTTTTCGAGGTGATTGGTCTCTCTTTCTCGCTCTCTCGCTCGCACTCCATCCCCCTCAACAGCAGCAGCAACCGCGCATCGAATGCCGGGACACATCGGCCGTGATCGATAAATGATTAAGTATTCAACACGCGATAGAGAAGGGAAAAAATAGCGGACGTCAGCGGAAAATAGAGCCGACCTGTAGATTCTGTCGGCGCGGAGCGTTGTTGAACTCTAATCGGAACGAGCGGACGACCAGGCTAGATCTTTTGGATGTTTAATGCTCACGCTGGAACGAAACGTGATCCGAAATCACTTTGAAATGCATATTGTACACGATACGCGGAGACCAGGGATGAAAATACGCGGATAATATTGTTTCCCGTGTGATTCAATGAAATCAGTTCCTTTTTTCATTATTCCAATTTTATCATTTCCTTTGGTCGCATATAATGCAATCTCTCTTCGAATTTGTCCGCGTAATCCCTACAGAAGAGTCTCAAAATGTTGCATTATATTAGATCGTTGCATGTGGAATGCACAAAGTGAATTCTCTGTATATGTCGGCGAGGCCTGGATGATAAACGTCGCGGAATTATCCCCACTACCGGGCGGCTCGAGAGGCCGCGGACGTCGAGGAGTGTAAACATAAC
The DNA here is from genome assembly GCF_050948215.1 of Halictus rubicundus. Lineage (NCBI taxonomy): Eukaryota > Metazoa > Arthropoda > Insecta > Hymenoptera > Halictidae > Halictus > Halictus rubicundus. The sequence goes on along the minus strand of NC_135152.1, from coordinate 17,770,609 downwards.
ACGGCTCGAGTATGTCTCCTGGATGATACATAACGCTGGCAAGACCCGTGTTGTTGACATATATCGAGAATTCACTGTATACAGTTTTCTTTCGATATAAAACGATGAAATCATTGCATTTTAAAAGTACATTTCTAAGGTCCATTCGGGGGTTAATGTTTGCAGCGATAATTACAATTGAATCTTCGAGAAGGATGTAAATAAAAATATACTGGTTGGGAAAATTCGACATTTAAGGTTTTTAAAACTAAAACGCTAGTGAATCGTTCTTGCTAAATTTTTCTTAGTAAAAAGAATACACGTCCCACTTTCTACTTCATTAAACGTAGAATATACCGAGCCGATGTACACACGCGGAAAGGGCTCGAGACATGCCCTCATTGCGCGCACCCCCTTAATTAGAAAAAGTACTTGATCCAAAAAGTTAACAAATTCTCTGCGCCACAAGTTGCTCGCGTGTACGAAGATTATTTTTTTATCTCGGCCGGAAGGTTCTTGAGCTAGCAACGAGAGAGGTAACGGCCCCATTTTCGGGGTCACCGTTATTACACCGCGTAAAATTCTAGCAAATTAAGAGCGAAGGGCCTGGGAGCAAGAAGCCGCGTCGCGGAACTGGGGTAACGTTAATCATCCCGATCTGTCGCAAAAATTAATACGCGCTCCGGGAGACCCCTTATCAGCCCGGAAGCTATTAACCCGGTAAAACTTACTTCTCCTAAAACTGGGTTAATCATCTGGTTCCGCGATGCCAGCCGAATCGCACGATTCTCGCGTCCTAAATCCGCGAATCCTCGGGACACGAGTGCTGCAGAGGGTCGCACGAGCCTGTAATTAGACGTTAATTGGCCAGCTGAACGGATTTTCCAATCACAATCGATCGTCCACGCTATTCTGGCCCACGGTGTTCCCAGTGAACCGTAAAACCGAACGAACTTCATCGCCGGCAAACGTTTTATTTCCCACGCGCACGTTTCGCGATTAATTTTCGTTCCAACTCGTTTCGGACAGGTGTCGCAATATTCTCCCTCGATTTTGCATATTGCGAACATGCAGCGAGATCTTCCACATAAATATTACCCAGCGAATCTACTATTAACTGTGTATTTGAATTATTTAACGTGTATCGCTAAAACAAATACATTCTTTTGAGAAATATCGGCGTGGATCGCATGCCTGAAAGTCTATAACAAATTTTGAAATATTATTTAGAGTCAGTACACAGCCGTGCGCTGGCACAGGCGCACTATACAGCGATTTCTGAAATAAATACGGATAAACTAGTTTTATGAATTTGTGAAACGCGAAGGATATTTCTGTCTGTCGATCAACTCCGGGGTACTTTTTCATCTCTCAAACTACTGGAATTATGTTAACCCTTTGCACTCGGATGTCCCCTCTAAGGGGACATTATGAGCCATAATCGATGGCTCCGAGTGCGAAGGGTTAAATTTCGTATGTGCTATTTGAACTTGTTTCTTCTTAGGTGATCGAAATGTCAGGCGACGAAAAATCATGAATTCTTTGTTTTTTAAATTGTCATCGTCTAGGTCAGTCACAGAAACAAAGTAGAAACATTTAAAAATGTTGCCTAACTAACTAAAATAATTTAATGGGTCTTTCTTACATCTCAAGCATTTCTGTACACCAACGTGCGATGCTGTGTTGTACCATAATTGCAAACATCAAGTTTCCTTAATCTTTTCAGAACATTTGGATTATTTAGTCTTAAATTATATAGCTAAAGGTATCTGACAAAATTGATACACAATTTTAGGCCCTAGAATGATACTTGGCAGTCTGAGTAGACACTGTCACTTAAGAGTTAAAATCAGTAAAATCAACAAGGATGAAAGAGATACAGTGATTTCTCCATATATGTCGCCAAGGCCAGGATGATAACGTCTAAGGTATACCCCGTAAAGGGCACGAAGCTGGAAAACATAACACGGCTCGAGTATGTCTCCTGGCCGATACATGACGCTGACAAGACCCGTGTCGTTGGCATATATCGAGAATTCACTGTAGTAATATCGACAGTTTTTCGCGAATGTCCCGGAAATTAAACGAGACTCCTACTATCGTGCACAGAAGAAGGTTGTCCAAAATGTAGAGATTTATAACGCGTTCAAAAATCGTCGAAATCAGAGGGTAGATGACTGTCCTGCAGTTTTACCAATTAATCTAACCGGAGTACCGCGGTCGTGGCCATTTTTCTCGAGATAAGAGCGCTCTAGAGGGTGATCATTTTCGACAGGCCGTTCAATTCGAAGACGAGACTCCTTCTATCATACAAAGAAAGAAGGTTGTTCAAAATGTTGAGATTCATAGCGTGTCCAAAAATCGTCGAAATCAGAGGTTAGGTGACAGTCGTGCGGTTTCGCCAATTAATCTAACCGGAGTACCGCGGTCGTAGCCATTTTTCTCGAGATAAGAGGGCTCTGGAGGGTGTTTATTTTCGACAGTCCCTTCAATTCGAGTCTAATCGCGTTCAGAACGCGGAGAAACACGTCTGCGAGCGCCCCTCGTCTGGGGAACAGCGAAACAGTCACGTCCGTATCGTAAATATGGCTGAGCTCGAGCACTTTTGACAACAGTGACCCATTTAGTGTCAACACCGACTACCGAAATCCCGTCTCCGACCTTCGGGTCGGCCACCCCTGGCCGTGTCGTATCGACGAGCAACGCCCGTGACATTGTCGCGGCCCGAACCCCGGGAACTTCCCGACCGTGAAAACTCGAGGATCCCGAGGACCGGACCGGACTTCCGGTATACGGGAAATTTTCACAAGCGAGAGGCCAGACACCGACAGAGAGTTCCGCTCACAGGGCCGCGACTAACCCACTTTTCGACTTTCACCCGGATCCTCGGGAACTTAATTAGTTCGACCCGCGCACCCGAATGGTCCGAACGATTTTCCGAGCAGCCGGCCTTCGGTCGTCCCTCGTTCCCTCCACAAATATTTGTATCCCGGCGACCTGGTCAGTTCGTTAATTCGCGAGAACGAACGAACGGAAGGATAATTGAATTGTTGCTACTCGCCGCGAATGCCGCGCCGTTTGCTCTTCCGTGCGGAAACATGCTCTTCTTCATCGCGATCACACGTTGCTCAAATTACAGGACCCGACCGGTTGATTAAAGACCGAAGAACGCTCCGGGATGCCTGATAAACTACCGCGTTCTTAGAAACTTATCCCGAACCGACGCGAACTGTTTTTATCCCTCCCCGTCAACTGTCCGTGAGAGTCCGAGAAGAAATGCGTTGGTCTCTTGGAGGGGAATAAATATGGTACCGATGAAAGAGAGGAAATCCGGGAAATGAGGACTTACAAAAACTCGGGTTACCGAGGGTTGACGATTTCAGACGTCAAACTTGACTATTTTTAACTTTAACAGGTTCACATGGATTTTAAAGCAGTACAAATGATTTTACTTCCAACTTAAATACAGTTTGACACCTCAAAATTGAATTGTAAGGCAAGGTGTTATACGTTAGTCTAGCAAGAAATAAAACCCGCGACAGAATAGAAAGTTGAGCGGAAATTCCGCTTGTCTATCGCAGATTTATCACCCGCGAAGAAATCGAAATGCAGCGATGAAGTATTAACTGGGGCAGAAGTATCTGTCGGATATTTCCGCGATACCTCTACCTTTCCGGTATTTAAAAACCCAGTAATATTGATAAAAAGGATAACAAAAAATTCGGAGCCAAATTCCTCGATATCGGCAACGAAACCCCCGTCGAGCTGTAATAACAACGATTCTGATCGAAAATTCCGCGGCGCGAACGAAGCGATATCGTAACCAATTTATTAACTACGATTTACATGGCTGGTGTAAAATTCTGCGTACGCAGAGCGCAGGGGTGGAGGGGGAGGGGGTATATTCGGTGAAACTCTGCAAACAGTTCGCGACGATACGCGAATAAAAATTGCCCGAGCACGGCGACGAACAATTTCTATAAAATTCCGCGGCGACGTTACCCGGACACGCGTTCGTAAAACCGCAATTCCCCGGCAAATAAACTTCGTCGGGCGGCGCGCGACAACAATTTTTACAGCGCGGCTGGAAAAACAAGACAAACAAAAACGGCGCCGCGGGAGCGTAATAATAATTTACAAGCTCGTCCGAATCTGATCGAGCGATTCGTTGATACGCGGGGACAAGCTAATAGCGATCCACGGCCGGTATAAAATTTTCAATTCGCCCCCCCCCCCCCATTGCGGACGAACGCCCGAATTTCATGACGCAGCCGATCAACAGTTTCTATCGATAGTAAAAATAGAATGAGCAGAGAGACGCCGACGAACGGAGCCGAGTCTGCCAATGAAGAAATCAGTCGATATTTTATTGAATTCGGTGCGTTTCAACCGATTCGTTGTACAGCAGAACCTCGATTAACCGAACTTCCGATATACGAAGTCTACATTACCCTAACATTCTTCAAATTGAAATAGTTCGATCTAAGGCTTCACAGGGCAACACTATTTATTGTAGAAACCAATCAACAGTAAATCTAACATTGTAACGAAGTAACCTCTATTGTTCAAGCACTCACGTTTCCCTGTTCAGTTCGGATAATCGATGTTCATCACACCTTCCTGCAATTTTCAAGTGGTACACCGGTGTATTAATGTTTTTATTATTTCTGTTGGTTTTGGGAAGCAAGGTATTTACTTATTTAGAAAGAATAAAAAAAAAACACAGATATGATCATGAACGATATTTGATCGATGTTTCCTCTACTAAGGCTAGGCTTTTACTGAACGACTTCGGCAGCTCGTCGATACGTTGGAGAAAAATAAAACATCTGAATGGGACACGTCGGCGGACCAAAAAGAAGCGCGGCTCTGTCTTTGATTCGATACCTAAAGACACCGCGAGATACAATGTAACGAGATACATATACAACAGTTAATGGAACCGTATTATAGATATAATTTCTGTACAAATATCTATAATTTCACTTTTAGCAAGTTCTCTCTTTCAAAATCGTTCGTGTCGTGTTAGAAGATTAACGAGAGTCATTACTCAGTTCGCATGTTACAGAATAAATTGAACATTTGAAAAACATTGTGAATGCACAGTAAATTTATATCTGGAGGTTAATGTTGTCAGGTGACATAAATTTCGTTGTACCCACAGAGCACGGTCAGATTATCGAGAGTTAATGCAAAATTAATAGTCCCTCGTTACAGTTGCCCCGGCTGGGACCGGTAACGAGTCTACAGAGAATGTGACAGACTGTATCTTCGTTGTAAATCAAAATGGACCATTCTCGCGCAGTTTCGTCGGCAGTGTAGCAGATCTTCGATGATTCGCGGCCGCGTTAAGTGTGATCCAAGTGGGACGTAAACCTCTCCGATTGGTCTACGTGCGAAAATTTTACGACGCGACCGATCGACAATTTCCAGCGAACGGTAAAACAGAAAAAAAAGAACAAAAGGACAGCTATACGCGAGTGAAGTACGAGGGAGAAAACTTCGATGTCGAAGCGATTTCGAATGCCATCCGACGCGACATTATTTGCGCGATCGTTTGTGCTTCGTCATTCGTTTCTTTCGGTTTTCTTTTTTTCTGCTCGCCTACCCAGTGGACATCGGCAGACAAGCAATTCATCGGGGAATGAATTTGCGGGCGCAAATTGGCGAGGCTCCTGCCTCGAAGCTTTCGGTTTCGGGTGTAAAACGAATTAATAAAACGCCGTACACAGTGATTAGTAGTCCGTGGAAATACGAAGCTCCATAGGGCAACACAAGCAAATCTAATTTTATTCGCGCAGCCCGCAAATTTTAAACGTATTTAACATCTCGGTAACTTTTTCTCCGACCTATTTCCAATCAGACTTTAATCGTTTCTTATCGCTTTACGCCGTCCCAATTACGACAGACAATACAACACGGCTCATCGAGATCCCCGCGAACAAAGCCAGATTATAAGAATTAATTACCGGAGGAACGTTTCTCGTGACGGTGCCGGCGCGGCGGTTGGCACGGATAACAAGGGGCGCAAATTGTTATAAAAATTCATTAACGAGCGGCATTTCTCAAGACGATGAAAATTTCACGCAACCCGCGTTTCCCGCCGTTGTGTAGCATCATCGTCTCCTGTTCCGCATCGATTCTGTCCGTGCTTTCCTCGAACTTCCGCGGACGATCGTTAACGACCGTTACGAAATTTAATTACCGTAGAATTCCTCGTGATTAGTCACGGAATTTCATTACGTTGTGAAGTTGAAGTTTCGCGACGCATAAAGTTCTCGATCAAGCGAACTGCAGACTGCACCTGTCCATAGTTACTCGAGCGTGCTTTTAGAGAACACAGTGGACACGATTCTTCGATTCTTTATTTGCTCGATGACGGTACCGATCGGTGCATATTTAGAAATTCATTTAAAATTCCAAAGGGTTAATCTAGACTCAACATTGGGCTGAACTTCACCATTTCCCCTCTCCTCGAAGCTTTTCGTACCTAACACACGTCATTCTACTCGTTCTGACGCGTTGAACGCGAATATCTCGGGAGCTAGTAATTTAGTTTAACTAAACGTCAGTCAATAAATCAATGCTTCTACTTGCTCAGGAAAAGTCGTGGTTTGGTCCAATTTAAAAAAAGAAAAAGTTCTTTCGATTTAAAGGCAGAGTTGGAATACTTTCATGGGCCAAGCGACGGTCTCTCCCGTTAGGATTTCAGCGAAGGATAGCAGAGGATCACTCCTGGATCCCGAAACCGAATCCCGTTTTTCTCGGTCGCGCTATAGCACGCTAGTCTCCGGTAAATGAGCGAACGCGGGGACGGGATTCTTCGCGGGGCAATGTAATTTCAGTAATTACGATGACGTCACGGACGGGTTGAGCGAACGACAACCGCGAAGGATAAGCCCGGTCTTTGTGCGGGTATCCGAGTACCGCCGGCTGATGCTCGCGCTGAGAGAGAGATGACCTCCGGAGAAAGTCTCCGTGTGTCTGCGTATCAAGCAAGAACAACGATCCGCGGGACCTCCGTTGAATACGAACGCGCCGAGAGATTAATCTCTTTCTCATTGCTTCTCTCCGTGATCGCTCTCCTTTCGTTTTCCCGTATTCCCGGCTCGCTCTCGCTCTAGAACGTTATCTGGTGAGTTTTATCGCTTCAATGGCATCGATTGTCGCCGCCGGGACGAGCTTTTTTAATCGCTGCCTTACGACCCGATTGTCCATTCGCGAGCCTCGCTTCGAGAGGATTTTCTGTGGTCTCGACAACTCAAAACATTCGTTTCTTGCCTTACCTTGGCCCCTATGCAGCCGACTCTTGAATTGCGCGCGGTTAATTGGTTCCGAGAATAATACAGAATTCAGTCGTATTCGCTGTACAGAAGTTTAGTTGAATGCGACAAATTTCTTCTTCTTGGAATTGTTGAAACGGCGACTTCGCAAACCGCGCGCAATTAAAGTACCCTTATTATTCAGGGGTTGTTCGTGGTATTACGATATCTTACAGATTTTTTGTGTGGGAGAAAACAGAGAACGAATCGCACAATCTAGAGATGAAGTTTCAAGCTCGTTTAACGTTTCAGGATTTTTAGACTGTTGCTCGTTGTTCGACGTGATCCGTTTAATTGGAAGAGTACATGCCCGTTTGTGTGCGCGTTTGTTTAAAAAAAATGTATGCGACGGCAAAGTAGTGGTAGGAGGTGCAACTTTTTTTGGACATCTGCATATTCCATTTATGTTTTCGCAAAAAATTTTAAAATAATTATTTGGATGAAGTATTCGCTAAGGATTTGCATTTCAACACTTCAGGGACGACGTTCGATTGCTGATTTCTGTATGATCAACATTGTATTATTAATATGATGTTACAGACGTTATAATCTACAGATCATTTAAACTTTTTGATATAGCTATCACGTAATTCTAAAATATTAGCAATGATCGATGAAAGTGCCTAATAATTTGACCACGCCTTATCAATGTTCAAACATTTTTAGAGTCAATACTTTATATCACGGTGTACGAAAAATTCCTTTGGCAAAACTGCATATTAGGAGGAAATTGATATTATCATTCATTTAAAAATCATTTAATAATTATTTTTATGCATAAATATTGTTAATTTTTTTTTCAATTTATTGATTCTATTGTTAAATTGCATTTTCTGTGAATAATTAACAAGACATAAACATTCGTAAACAAATTTGTCCAAAACTTTGCCACTTGTCCGCCACAGTCACAGTGCGGAATTTACTGTTCAACATTTACTGTGCGAAATTCAATGTTCGTGTACATCACGACATGAAATACATTTCTTTTGCAAAAAATGCATATTAGGATGAAAATTGTTATTAATAATCATATAATGATCATTTTTATGCATAATACAATTTTGCAATAATTATATATCAATCATTTTTATATATTCTTAATTTATTTTTAATATATGTTTTATACCTATTGGAAAAGTAATAAGAATGTAAGGATAGATCGAGATTGTTTGGAAGAACGTGAATGGGGATCACATTCCAAGTACTGACTATATTAAGTTTGTTATAATTATAATTTGTTTAAGTTTCTTATTATTAAATTGACATATGGTTCGTTTATTATTCATTTCGCTTTAAATTTGTTAATTTTTAAAAATACATTTTTTAAATAAAAATTGTTAATTTTTTGTTAAATTTATTAATTATATTGGTGAATTTAATTTTCTCCTGAAAACCCTTGTTTCACCCCTGTTTGTCAGCCCTGAAGGGTTGACATACAATACGAAGTTTACGTACAATTTAGACAGATAAAAATGTAATATCTTTCCGTGAAGAAATGCGGATGTACATGAAGAAGAGATTCAGTTCAAAGAATTAGAGGAGCGGCAATACTTCTTCTGGGCGGCTTTTTAAGCAGAGAGAGTTCTATGCGACAGGAGAGCACAATGGTTTGCGGAGAGACCCGCGGTGAACCGGAGCACAAACGCTGGAGACGTGGAAAAGGGAATCAATAATAAACTGGCGTGGTGCCACGGACTGTAATGCGGATGTATCTTTACTGATACGTTCAATCGAAGGAAATTCATCTTACTTCACGACGCTCCATATTCGCCCGAACGATACCGACGGCAAATTAAAAAAGTTCCCGACGTTTGCGGGATGATCAATCATTCGTAAACGAACCGATAATGCCGGTACATTCCGGGACGGGTATTCAATATATCTCGTACGATCATCGCGAATACTTAAGCCGATCGAAAATTTTCTTCCGAACAAAACGAGGAAAAGTGACAAGGAGGTCGCTGCACGTTATTCCGTATGGAAATCTTTTCCTCGTTACATGTACAACATCAAAGAAGTAAAGAAAATGATAATTACACTTCGGATCTTTGTGCGAAATAAAAATTGTCTGCATTCATTGCAAGAAACAGTAACCATACGGAGGAGTCTTTCTTTCTTTGATAATGTTAATGAGGTGAAAGTAATATATTAAATCTGTCTACTGTTTTATAATGCACCGGCCCTTTTTCGTCATAAATGCATAATGATATGTAATAATAGAATACTCCCACAATATGTGATAAAATACTCCCATCCTGCGAACAAAATAGGGTATTTTAAAAATATAATGCACTGAAAAGTTTTCGATTTTTACAGTGCTTTGTAAAATTGAAAAGCGAATAACAAACGAACAAATGCGACAAAGAGTTGACTTTTATTTAATGAATTGCGTCAGTAAAGAAGCAAGTTTCTAGATGGTCCGGGGTTTTTTAAACCAGTATATAAATTTAGAATGTGCATGAAGTTCCACCGTCTGGTTGTAACGAAAACATACAAGGCCGTTTGTCTCGCTTTAAACAATATGACCGCGACAGTGATTAAAATGGTCGGGCGTCCCTAAAAACATTGTTTATCATATAAACACGTTAATTAAGGTTTACGAGTTACACTTTTCACTCGATTAAGACCGTCCGGTGTTTTATTCATTACTGTTCCAGGACGAACCGTTTCAACACAGACAATTTTGTTTTCACCGGGTTTATTTAAAAGACTTGACGGCATTTTAAATATGTTTACTGCACGACCGTCCGTCATTTATTATATTATTCGGAAATACGCGGAACGGCATCGACTTGGTTCAATGCCGTTCGAAAATGTTTTCAGTCGCGAATAATTAATCGTGAAAATTATAGTATTTTCATCGGAGAATGCTAACAATGTAATAATGAAAATCTCCCGTCGCGCTCCAATGAACTGGTTCTTTTAATTTTCCGATATTGGCAATTTCGAGAATCGAATAAGCAGAATACTTTAATGAAACATGTCCAATTTAAACATATTTTATTAGAAGGAATTTTTAAAATTGCAAATACACTAGAGAACGCTCTGTAAAAATATAATGGAGAAAAAGGAACGACATGCTGACCGGGATCTACAAGAATAAAAAATATAAAGAATAGAAATATACATTACTACAGTAGCATAACGAGTAGGTAGCAGCATACAGTAGCATTATGATCAAAATGAGTAGGTGTAATATGAAACAGTAGAAGGATTAAAAGACACTGGAACTGCCAACGTATTGTTTACAAACGAGAAGAATTAACTATTTATGTACTAAACCTACCGAGACTTAAAAGTGACCAACATGTCATGACTGTTTTAGTTTTATTATATATGAGTTTTATTATAACGTGTGCTTGAATAAAGAAATACAGTGATTTCTTTATATATGTCGCCAAGGCCTGGATGATAAACGTCGCGGAATTATCCTCACTCCTTCGGGGTATCCCCCGTAAGGAGCCTCGAAGCACAAGGCTCGGGTATGTCTCCTGGACGATACATGACGCTGGCAAGACCCGTGTTGTTGACAAAAATCGAGAATTCGCTGTATATCGTTTTCCACGAAAGCATCTTTACAGTTTCAATAATACCAGAATAAAAATCTGAAACCGGTCATCTGACCGGTGGTAGGTTCACTGTTAACGATCCGCAGTCTACTTATCGAAAAGTAAATATTTGTTCGCTTATTGAAACACGTGGCATTAAAATACCGTGGGCACTCCTCGACGAAATAGACAGGCATCTACCCAACTTCCGTTATTGGAACCTAAGCCATAAAACCAACGATCTCCATAAACATTCGCAAATCAGCGATAAGGATATTTATTAGCGTGATAAAAGTAGCTGTTCCGGAGCTCGGTGAGGAACGTATCGACAGAATCTCCGTACGGGTGTACCAGGTCGTTGCCCAACGAAAAGGATCTCGTTCAGAGAACCCGATGATCATCGATCCCATCCGCGATGGGTCCGTCATCGAGCGAGCCGCGCGCAGGTTATTGACATTGAAGGAAGCGAATCGATACACGCGAGGCGACTGAACGTCTAGTCACGGAAGTAGAATACTGATTGCCAGCATAAAGCCTATTGTGTCAGCGGGGCTCGTTTAAATATAGAGTGTCGAAGAAGCCCGAGAGTTCGGCACTCGGCTCGCTCCTTGGGAACACGTATTAATGCGGCCGAAGCTAAGGTGCCTAAAGCGCCGAAAGGTACTTTGAGGACCGACGCGACGACGCTAGACGCCCGGCGTCTCTCCGCCTCGTTATCGTCAGTCTACTACTCTATTCGTCCTCCAACACGGCGGGAGCCGGCAGCTGATAGTGGCTGCGGGCTGCTGCAGCCTGCAATCGCCTCTTCTCAAACGAAGTTTCGCTTGTTTCGCACTAGGCCCGCAGATGCTGGCGAACCCAGGCGCGGATAGATCGTGATCCAGTCTGTTCGAATCGATCACCCGCTAACTCCCCCTTTCGTTCGCTTAGTCGACCAAAAACCTCTTCAATCGGCGAAAGTGCCACTTCGAAAATGGCATTGAAAATACGAATAGAAAGGATTTGTACGTTTATTCGAACCCTTATGGACAGTCTTCGGTTGTCTTCGAGACGTCCAACGAATGTTGACCCTCTCACGGCGAACCATTCTTGTAATTATATAATTGGTGATTTTTAGGACCATTCACTGCTTTATCCATCCATTTTTAAAATCATGTTCTTGAAGGTACACTAAAGTCTTGACCTAAGCCCAATCCTCGGGTCCGTGCTGTGACATAGATCGTGTAGGGCTACTATTTTCTTGTGACCGCGTCGACCGCTCCTCGACGCTTCTTACTAACCACGCACAGATAATGACGACGCAGCGAAACTATTACATACGGCAATATGTAACGAAGAATTGATTTTTATTTTTTTTTCGCAAACACCAAAACTGTACGGCGTGCAAGAAAAGAGGTCCGAATTTCATCCAATTTTCAAAGGCGATTTAAAATTCATAGATACTGTGCCAATCTGAATAAAATTAAGATCCCGGAGTCGGAATAAATCAGGAAATTATGGAATTATGCGTAATTGCTCCACAGGTGGGGAACGGTGATTGTCGACGGATTGTTCAGCCGTAAACTGGCACAATAACTCTGTAAACTTTCTTGGAGGAAACACAAGGAAGTGGTTCGGTAAGGTTCAGCTGGGGTTCGAATCGATTAACATGCAAAGAATGTTTAATGAAGGCGAGTCTTCGATCGGGGGCGCGTTGAAATTGAAATTTTGTTCATATCGGCGTCAGCCGCCGCGCCTCACTGGCCGCGGTCGGCCAGGATTTTTCAATCAGTCCGGCAAAATATTGTCGATCGAGATCAGGCGATCGATCGGTCCCCACCTGTTCCTCGCCGCTCGTCCAGGTGCCCGGCCACCACAACGGCGAATGGATAATAAAGGTAAACCAGCGGGACCGCGTGTGTACACACTGTGTTCCGGGTATATGTGTAAATTGTACACAGAGGCGTGTAGGATGATGCGCCTAGCTTGATTTCTGCGTGGCACCGCTAACGATAACGGGACTTGCGTCAACATCGCTCGCACGGGGCTCTAATAATGACTTTCAGTTTTCAAAATGGCCGCTCTGCACGCGCCTTGTACCATTGTGCCCGTGCAACAGGCACAACCACTATTTTTACTCTTGCTTTTATAATTAACTCGACCCGGTCGCCGGTGTGAAATTACGACCGCGTAGGAGCTGTAACTCATTCCCGCGTGACGTAATATTACGTCCTCTCGCGAACTATCGCTGGCCAACTGACGCGGAGATATATTATTCCGTAAAGGAACGGCGATCGCAATTCCGGTTAATAATTACTCTATCATCAGTCGGTTGCAATTGACGTAATATTACGTCGCTTTGTAAGTTGAGCAACGATAAGGTAATATTTTGTCCTGGTATAAACTTCAACTGGATGATACGTCCTTTTATCCGCTACATCTGAATGCATTAGACGTAATATTACGTCCTCTGATAAATTATCACTAGCTAAGTGGCTATCATTTCGTGACGATATAAATGAGTGGCGGCCACCTAATTATGTTTAATAATCACTCGTTTGTAATGTTACGTCTTTTCATAAGCTGAGTGACGATAAATATTTTGTCTTCAGCTGTGTGTTACGTCTTTCCATATGTGTACTACAGACTGAATACAACTGGCGTAATCTTACGGCTTGATGCAAGCTGCTGCTGGATATCGATAACATAATATTACGGTGCGAGATAACGAAACGGTACGTAACTGCAAAATAGCATATGACTCAGCACCCGGAAGTGGCATTATTCACTTTTCACTCTATTTCGTTATTAGAAATAATGAGTAGCTTCACGCTACGGTTTTCAGGCAAATTTTGCAAATTGTATATTTCTGTTAACGACAGAAGCCCGGCGGTAAACAGCTCCGATTCACTCGACTCGAAGCGGCTTTCAGTTCCAGAGGAGAAATTACCGAGCGCGCAAGTGTTAAGAACTTTTCGTACGTAATTATACCGGACAGATTATCGTTTTTTTTTTTTTTGCGAAATCAATTAAGCTCCGACGGGTATTGGATCTTCGGCGAAGTAATATCGGTTTCTAACCGAGCCGAGATAAATTGGTTCCAGTTTGATTCCGTTAAGAAGCTTACAGAACGGTGTAATTGAATCATAGAAACCACTAGCCGTTGTATAATTCATCAAACGAGACAACAACATCACGGGTATAATTAATTCACAGATGCATCCGCGAAACCAACGTTATTGTCTCGCCTGTCGAGCATTTACAACTAGACGCAACGATATTCGCAAGCTGTAAAGCGTACCAGCGTTTCGTAAATTTTCTTTGTCGGTATCACAGTTCCGTGCAAGCTCCGGGGGGGGGGGGGCTGGAAGTGAAAGTAAAATGACGGAGTATCATGCCACAAACTCGGCGGCGCCATAAGAATTTGTAACGACACCGCGCTACGCCGGTTACACGCGTTAAGATGGGCGCTGAGACCGGGATTACAAAAAGTTCCGGCGTAATTCCGAAAAGTTTGCCGGGCAACGTATCCGTTAATTGTGCCGTAAACCGTGACGAGGAGTTCTCTCGGTATTGCAACAAACTCCTCCATTAACATAATACCGGAAGTCATCTTTCACTGGCTTACGGCCTCGATGCAGACGGCTTAAAGTCCCTCCCCGAAGGGTTCGATTTAATAAGGGCGAACGAGGGACGATTTTAACGAAGCCGTTTCGATACCGCGTGGTATTTTCCATTAACTCTCGCACTCGTCGATACAGCGTTCATTAAACTCCTCTTTTTTTTCGTCTATACCGTGCCATCACACGCACTCATCCGTTCCAACGTTTTTTCCTACCTGTCCATAATAATGATAATAATTTCACACTTTCGGTGACTCGACTCACTGCAATCTTTCAAACATTTTCTTTTACATCCACTGGGAGAAACGTTCTTTTTGATAAGATTAGGTGTGTGCGACAGTTTGTACTTTTCAATCGTTCACGCGTAATGACTTATAATTGTAATTGTTGCGATTGCGGATCTTTATGCAAAAGAAAAAGTGTCCTCTTCGTTTGTACTAAACAGAAGCCAAATAAACTTGTCGTTCATGTTTTGATAGTTTCAACAAGACGAAAAGAATATATCGACATTTTTTCATTCTTTTAACCGTCTTACATCCCGTCTACTCGGTTTTGTTATGATTGCATAAAATCCGAAGTTCAGTCATAATCTTCCACACTTTTGTGCAATTGTTTGTTTACGATCGACGTGTCTAAATAAGCAACTTCATTATCGACTGGCAACGCACTTCGCGTGTCGCGTACAAATACAAGAAAATTGACGAAAACACTGAAACCCTTGCACACACTTAACACATACACACGGTGGCTCGGGAAAGTATTTCAACACTGAACTTCCAGTTCTCGAAAAAATTGTCGAAATTAAAACTGTTATCATTCCGTGAAAAACATTACCAAGCTTGAATTTCAATGCCTCTGTTATCCCAATCCATTACTCGTGTTGCTTCAAGTTGTTTTTACGTGATAAAGTGAGCGGAGAAACGGGGACATGTTTTTTCTCGGAAGTGCTGCGAATTAAAAAGGTTCTAAAAGCATCGAAAAATTCTTTTCATGATTGAACGAAAACTTTGCCCCTCAAAACTTGATGTGCGACTTTGTTTCGTTCGTTGTAACATTGAATGAAATTTTCGCATGTTCTTTCCACTGTAGATTATCCGATGAGACTGGCGACTTACTCGAGCCGGTTTCAGGTTGGGTCCAGACATGCCTTTGTTCGCGTGATAAACGCGTGCCGGCGCGATGACCGCGTCTCAATGCTTCACGGCTGGTGGCGACGGCGGCACGACGCGCAGCGCTCTGTTTACAAATAATCTAGCGGGGGAAAAATGTCCAAAATAGTGACCCATCCAAAACGAATGACTCTTTGTCATTCACAAGCTGCCGAGTCAGAGATATCGCAATATTTTGTGTTTTCCCCCATGTTGTATTTGCAGTCGATCTTTTCCGCGAAGATTATGGTAATCACCTTTCTGTTTATTCTAAATAGAATAGTTTTCAAAAAATTCTCTCTACAAACACAGTTTTTACACTCGTTTCCCGCAGTCCGAGAAACCCCAAAATACGAGTTTTGATTTTAAAACAGCCTTGAAAGCTAAGAGGTCAACTAAAACAAGTAAATATTTGCACTTAACTTCTGATTTTTGTTCGGCCGGCGATTTTTTCCCCCGCTAGATTGTTGAAACAGCCCATTATGCGACGGTTTCCCTTCGTCGGGGGAATAATTTCGCGTCGTCTCGTCGGGAAAAACGATGCACGACGGTTCGTCATTGATACGGAGTCCGTGACTCGAAAGATTAATATCTGATCGACGATAGCGACGCCGATCATTCGCCCTTCTCCCGTCCCCTGCCTCTCCTACGCGCGATAAATATCGCAACGATTCGATCGACCGATTAAATCGCGATGCAGTTCGCTACGCGCTTTCTCGCGTGTGACGTAACGTCCCAACAAGTGTAAAATATTATCGGTTTATACGTACCTAAATACATTAACACGGTTTATTAAATTGTTGATTGGAAATTAAATCATTGATCGATGAGTCACTTCAAATGTACATGTTACGTTTAGCGATTACGGTAACTATCGTTACTTGTGTTTAAGTGACCAATCATCATTTGATTTGCTCGGTAATTAAATGTTATGAAATGATAAATAGTGTGGTAACTATCAATAGACTACAGATATTTTTGCGAAATAAAAGCTTCCCGTGTTTATTAGCAGATCGTAAGTAGTGTTCGTAGGACATTTAATTTTTCTACTGTTTCAAACTGCAACTATTCATTTTTGTTACAAATAGTTATTGATTTATTACATATTTGTTACAAATATTGCATAAAATCCGCAGTCTAGTTGTCAAGGTATATCCTTTTTCCTTGATATTTGTTGCTATCAACCAGTTTCTATTGAATTATGTTTACGTGTTCAATTTCATTTGTGTGTATGTATTGGGATAAAATCAGAAACATTGTATTTTTTCCGCAATATTGAAGGTATAAAGTTCCGAGGTATTGCGCGCAATCGTAAACGTAATAATTAAATTATTCGATCGTTTCCCAATATACAATCAACTTCAATTTTCTAGCGAAAAAAAGTAACCGAATATTCGAGCTTTTATAGAGTAACAATGGTACTAATGGAATCACGAAACAATAAAGAACGATGTTCCCCATTCTATCTTTCTGAAGCCTCGAATCTGCAAACGAATATTTCTCCCTTCGATCAGATGGTAAACGGTAAATAAACTTCCAGCTGCGATGGAAAAGAACATTTTTCGATCGAAACAATGAGCCCGAAAGCACGAAAATCGCTCAACATTTCGGCGAGGAATCGCGAAAACGAGAAGAACCGTTCGAAACGGTCAGCTTCCATAGACGTTGAAGATTTTCACGCAAATTTTGTTCCTCTTTTCTCTCTATCTCCGCGCGCCGTTGGGACACGCGAACGAGCCATAGTCCAGCAATAAACAGGCGAAAAAGAAGGAAAAAGAAATACAAACAAAAGCATTCGAAGTCCTCGTGTCATTGTCAACGTTTCCCATTCTCCAAGTGCAGAAAATCCCCGTGTGCTAGATGGGTTCAGTGGATAATGGTTTTTCCCATTTGCCGGACGGAATCAATCGCACCGGATCGCTCGATCGTTTCCGGAAGTGTTCGTGACGTTCGTCAACCGCGGCTGACGGACGCACAAAGCGGATTCCGCGAGCGTGCAGGCAAAAATCGATCTCGCCGCTGACTCGCAGAAGAAAAATCCCGCGCGAGAGGTCATGGAACTCGCCCCCGCTGCAAACCATCGAAACTTCTATCCCTTCGAGCCATCCACCTGTTTCTTTCCTCTTCCTCCTTTTTCATACATATAAAAGACAGTTCGTTTTGTCCCGTTTTTTTTTTTTTTTTATAATCCGCGAGCCATCAGACCGCGCAAGATCCATCGACGCATTGGTTGCGTGACACGCACCGACGCACCTGTGACGATGACGCATCGTTGCGTTCGATTTCGACTGCAGATTTTTGCTCATTTGCCGCCCGCGATGACGTCGACCCGAATTTCCGGTTGTCTTCGGCTATTGGGAAATGGGGAACGGTTCTCGAGCATTCATAACACCGAATAACGATTCGTCTGCGGACATTATGCATCCGTGTCACAAGGGAGAGCAGGTGAAACGTAAAATAATAAAAACGTTCGAAGAATTTAAAGATGCTATTACAGCTATTTCAACCGGTTAAAATTATTAAGAAATAAATTCTTACGTGAAGTCTGCTTGTTGCAATTCGGTCGGAAAATTTGCATAACGATTCGCAGTCTAAAAACATTGAAACTCCTAGTCTGCAACCGTGATTTTTAATTAAAAAACTTATATTTTCTGGAACATTACGAATGCGTGGTGTACGTAATATTGTAGAAAAATAATGTACAGCCTCCGAGCGGTCTGAAACTTGACTCGAAATTTTTATTATATCAATGCTGTAACGGAGGCGTAATTTCCTCTTCAACCGGTGAAATTGCATTTGCAACATTCACCTCGGCAGATTCTACTTTTGCAAGTGAAATTTCGTATGAACTAATTAAGCTCTTCGGTTGGAAAGTGGTTCTCTTCGAGTAAAAAGATCCGTCGACCGTGGGAACCTGGAAACATCCGCAGAGACGTCCCCCCGATGGCGATTCCCGTATTTGATTGGACAACGTTGATAAAGAAATTTCGAGAACCGTCCGAAATTGCAACGTACACATGTATAAAGCCCTGGATGCGCCAACTGGAAGGATCTATCACGCGTTGCTTAATATCACTAACGTTCGACTACACTGATTAAAATTGAAGCCGTGGAACGCGCACAGACTGCACCCGGGATTCGTGGCGCAACGCCATAAAGCATATTCGTCGACCGGAGGCAGGGGGGAATCAATTAAACCGTGCCCGAACACACGGCTTGGATGCACCAGAGCGACGTCGTACATCGATATAGCGATTCCGTCGGGAAATGCATCCTACTCTCAAGAGAGAGAGCGAGAGAGAAAGAGAGAGGAGATTCAGGCGGAGCCAGACGGAGAGCGGAAGGGAGAAAGCCACAAAGAAAATCGAGGCAGAAAACTAGAAAAACAGAGACGGTAAAAGAATCGAAACCGGAAGTAAAGTCGTTCCGAAAGTTCCGCGGATTTTCTGGTAAAAATAATTCGTGCGTCTTGCCCAATTGTTTTGTCGTTTACCGTATAGTAATTTATCTCCAACTGTTTTGCAAACTCATTTGTCGATTCAGCAGGGTCCTTCTTCAAAAATAGTAATAATTGGTGGGTTTTCAAATCTGAGAGTCTTCCGCTGCACAAAATCTCATTTTTCTAAACCGTTTATACTAATGTTCAGATGAATCTGTACGTATAATATACTCTGGTCATAAACTTCATCAATCAACCGTCGCGGTTTTCCAGGTTGCAGTTTGAATCGCGGTTTATGAAACCGTTTTGAAATCTGAAGAATAACTACTTTTTAAAAAACGAAAGACAGCAGTCATGGAATATGGCCGCAACATTGGCCATTCTATGAGCAGAATTGTCAGAACGACCTAATAGGTGAGCACACGTGCGAGACCAGAAAAGTGGAACGTAAAAATCGACGCTGGAAAAGGAACGCGGAGAAACGATACGGCCCGTGAAGGAAAGAGACGATTGAAACAGAAAAATAGAACGAATATCGGGGCAGAAAGAGAGGAAAAATTGACGCTCGATAAGAGACGCGGAGAAATGGTTCGGTGAAAAAGAGGGAGAAAACCGATCGAAACAGAAAAATAGGAGGACAAGAGTAACGTTCGGACCTAAAAGAGGAGAAAACACGTTAAGACAGAGAGAGAGAGAGAGGAAAAAATCGACGGTGAAAAAGGAAGGCAGAAAAGATGATATAGAGAAGGGAACGAAGTGGAGGGAATTCGAAAAAGCAAAAAATATCGAGCCAGAGAAAGAGAGAAAATCAAGGCTCGGGAGAAAGGCAGAAAGATGATACAGACGGAGGAAGAAAGGGAGAAGATAAAGAGAAGATCGCGACGGAGGGAGAAAGAGGAAAAATCGAAGCCGAAAAGCGGAGGGAGAAGAAGATGGAGAAGAAGATCGAGGCGAGGAAGGATAGAAGGAGCAGAGGGACAGAGGAACGCGCAACATGCATGTATGCCCGGTCAAACGGCTGGCACTCTTTCCTTGGTAGCGATTGCAGCTGCAACGATCGCAGATATTCGCCGAGACGAGGCTCGCGCGTTCACGCGTGTCAATATTAAATTCGAGCGGACCGTACGCGAAATTCGTGGAATCCATGGAAAAACATTCCACGTGGACCGAGCGAGAAAGGGCTCGTTGTTCCCAGTTTTCGGTTCGCGTCAGGAATTCCTGATGGGGACCGGTCCTCTGTCCCTTTTTCCTCGGATCGTCGCGGACACAGAAATTATACGAACCATTCGGTGACGTCCGCGTCGATGGCATTTATTACACCGAAACAAAGAAAACTATTAATCTATTATATTGTACGTCTATATACACCATGATGCTTAAAGATTGATCACAGACGGATAAAATTTCATTTCGATCTAACAGAAATGATATCTATATTAGGGGGACCCATAAGTAATCAAATATTTTGAAATCTAAAACAAACTTCGTAGATTCAGGTTTTTATTTCTTAATTTATTGTATAATCTCCATCACTATCAATCAATAATCACTAGAGATTTTGGGGTGTCATTATCAAATTCAACTGGTCGTCCACTTCGAGGCCTGTCGGAGAGATCATAATCACCAGCAGCAAACCTTCCGAACCAACGTTGACACTTGTTGACCTTCAATACATCTCCATAAACATCGCAAATTTTCTTTGTTGTCACCGCTGCATTAAATCCCGCATGAAACTGAAAAAGTGTGCGACGACGAATATGATCCTCGGAAGGTACGGACGCCGCCATTTTATTACAAAAGAAAACTATACTTTTTAGAATATTTTGAACACAGGCTGCTTTACCGAAAACTGTAAAAAAAAAATACGTCTTTCCTCTTCAACGATCGGTACAGAACTAAAGGCAAAACAAATTCTTTGCAAATAATTGATTGCTTACGGGTACCCCTAATATTTGGAAAACTCTTTTCGAAATTATCATCATCGCGTCTCGTTGTTATACTGGGTCGACGATTGTTTCTAGAGGAGAGTTTTCGGAAAATCAAGTTTGTGTAGATGCGACACAGAGCTGCGGATTAATTTATAGCGCGCAGACACTCTTTTAAGGGCCGGAAACGACCCAGTCGTGCCGTATGTCCGACCATAAAACAACCCATTACTCCACGGCCAATAACCGCTTGAAACATTTACAGTATCGTTTCGGTATAACAACGAAGTCCTTGAAATTTCGTCAGCGCAACGCGGTAGCACCGGCGTCGTCCAAGAAAAGACCGGGGCCGTCTTTCGCGTCGTTGACCCTGCTCTTCCCTGCTGAAAAGTGTTCACCGTGAATGCGAGACCGCTATACTTGGCGACTGCACGATATGCAAACTACTGCTCGCTTACATGAAGTTATTACCGGGGTACGCGAGAGACTGTGATGGTCGACTTCACTCGCCGCCAAGTACTTTCCTCTCGTTTCGCACAGCGAGAGAGAAAGAGAGAGAGAGAGAGAAAAAAGAAAGAGTGCATTAACCACGCTGACTGTTGTCTTCAGCTGTTACGCTCGGTTTTGTGAAACAAGAAACCTGAGGCGTGCCGACGCTTGCAATAGTTGTTAACTTCAACGGGACCGCGCAATCGTAACGAGCACGCCACATTTTTATGGAAATATTCATTTTTGTCGTTCAACTTACGCAAGCGGGTCGAGGAGATATTTGTTGTTTAACGGGCTGTCGAAAAAATTTGGTTGAGTATTAATACACGTGATCGTGGATGTATTAAATTCACGATATTTTTACTATATATTTACTGTGTATTTTAGTTATATTTTACAGGAATAAGAAAAAATTTCCGTTTAGGGAAGGAGAAGTAAGGAATTGTTCCTGATTCAAAAGCAATTTCGTCACATTAGTCGACGAAAAGTGTCGATAACTCAATATTCGCAAGAACGTCACTTTTGAGACAGGGAAACGTGATTGGACTGAAAATTGATAAACGGTAGCGAACTTTTAATCGGTGGTGTATACATTACACCGTGTTGTATACCGAACATTCTCATGCACGCGTCCGGTTTCCCGTCACACTTACTCTTTTTCGCTTATTACCGTATGTTTTGTCACATGTTCCTTTTTTACACCGAAAGGCTCGACTTACGCGGTAGAAAACCGCGTAAAACAAAACAACGCGGAACGTGGTATACACATCGCGCACAGATCGAGGAACTGGTGTGCTCCTTTCAGTGTAACGCTAACAATAAGTTAGCGCATTGACTATCGAACGATTTTCATACACAATGGTGTAAGAAGGTTTCCAGGTGACGAAACGATGCTTGCAAGAATTTTCACTAATATTAAACGCAAGTAGCTGAAGCAATACGCACGCTGTTCGAAGAAAATGCTGTTTTAACGGGAAACTTTTATTAGAAAAGAAATGGTTACCATTCGAAAGTATTACTACAGATCCTGCAATTTTTAATTAGGAAGTTTACTTTCCCATTGAAAGTTCCAAGGCCTCCCACCGGGAGTCAACGTATTGAAAATTGTTTTTATTAAGCTTTACCTCAAAAAGTCGGCTTCTAATTGATGACTTAATCGATATTTGAAAAACTGCATCGTCTATTCACGCTATAATGTACCGGCACTGTGCAAATATACTTTTCTCTTTGACCGCATGCAACGGCTGCGTGCCGGTTTCCGCCTAGACGAGTACCGCACTCTGATTCGATCACGTTTTCTTTCAAATATTCACTGTGTTTCCTAGAATCTATTTTTCAGTGGCTCGAGCAAACCTGCTCTCTGACTTTACACTTGCTCTTATTTCTCATTGGTCGGTGAATTATTCGTCACCGTCTTGCGAGTGTGTACAAAAAGATTTATGACGGAGCGGCGACAGATGAAAAGAGGATCTCAGGATTACGAAGCGTTTGCATGAAACATTATCATATCCATTTATTTCCGACCGTGCTTTTTATTCGATGAAAACACTGCATTTATTTCAGGAGAGGCACGCAACATTTACATTTTACAATATAAAAAGGAAGGATAACGTAAGAGCATAGGGAAGAGATACAGAGATATTTAGCATTGCGATAATTGATTCAATAGATTCTAGACGTTGGGGTTTCTTGAACGAACTCGTGAAGTCAAAGTAAGCACCTCGTAAGAGCACGCTCAAAATTTAATAGACGATCACACTCGAGTTCTAAGCCAAGCTTTTATCAATAATATATGTATATCAATTTCTTCTTTCGCCTTTCATAACGATCCTATTTTACGGATTTTAATATCGTCCCTCGAGTGTAAGCTTCGTGGTCTGGGAAAGTGTACCAAGGATTCCTAAGTAAATCCTACCTTTATGCTTCACGTTTCATCATAAAAAGATTCCAAACTCTCTATGGAGGACCATTAAAAGGATCTTAATGTCAGTCTAGTCCCGTATTCTAGTGCCTTATAACTAAGGATTATAATACCATAGGAATACCTTGAAAATGCCTATGAAAAAAACTCTACAAACATGAGATTGGAATTTGCATACTTATTATAAGCATGAAAGTCAATGTGGATCTCTATGCAGACAGCCTCTTCCCTCTTTTAAGTGAATAAAATAAGACTTGAACATACCGGGTGAAGTTAGGACTCCTTTTATACTTTACATAACTCCCGAAAGATTACGTTACAGTCTATAAGACATTATCATACTACTCCGAAGAAACCCTTCTTACCCAGGTATTTCAAGTAACCATTTCGACAGTCAAATTGCTGAACAATGTCCTTGGCGAACAAAAATACTGTATTTTTTAAATTAAATTTCACGTACAAAATACTATTGTTTAATTCGATGCCCAGTGTCAAACAGAGATCTCCTTAGCGAGACATTCAACAGCGTCTTCACATAAAATTCTTAAATAACGTTAAAATAAAGTTAGTCCAGGTAAACTTCATCCGTATGTACGAACGCTTCTGTGATAAACTGTATATCGAAATGGATGTAATGTAAACTTGCAATGGAATTGTTGTATAAATTTCAACATGCCGAGGGCGTCGTGAATGTTATTCCCTCGTTTAACACGAACTACGTTAATTCGCTGATAGGTGTTCATTCACTGGACCGGTCACCATACCGAATGACGATGAAGCAGCACAGCGTATTTGGACATAGCACAACAAATGAAAGAGAATAATGTCCGAGTCTAGCCGTCCGTGCGCGAAACCCTCTTAGCACCAAGCCGCACAAATAATCCTTGCGGGTGTAGCTCGCCTGTGTACAAGAGTGCACAGCGGCAAGAATTACATGCGCCGTTTGCGAGGAACCCTGTGCGCAGAAAGACGAGCAGCTGAGTCAATGACGTCAAACATGCTCCGCAGAGATCCCGGCGGATCTCGAGGTCGTCCATTCGTCAGGGAATTCGTCGAGGACACCGTCGCGCGACCATCTTTCCATTTGCAGCGCTCGTAAGGACGAATTCGGCGCGACGTCCCGTCGTGAACGAACTGAACCTGATAAATAGACGACGGTACGACGACCACCGCCGCAGAACCGGGGTCGCAACAGCAACGTATTTGCATGGCCGAATTAGACCAGCTGAATACGCGTGTTCCGACGAGAGAAATTGCACGGAACGTCCCTTGCTCGTTTCCACAGACGCCGGCTAATTCGCGGGCAAGTGGCTGGCTAATCTACCGTGCGATTTCCAAGAACGAGTTCGACGCACGGCAGCTTCCGCGCGGAAAAGAAATAACCCTCGTTATTATAATGCCCCTCATTATACTTCTGCGTGAAAAACGAGGGAAATTCCCGCAAGGCCTGCGGAACGAAATTCTTTTTTACGAAACGGTCCTGCGGCGGTTAAAAATTTCGTGGCGTCGTAACGATTCGCTGGACTGTTAACTCTCCGGGGACGAATCGCCGATTTATGGCAATTGTCCAGATATGTACGAAAGCGTACCGCAATTAATATTTCGACCGCTTCGTGTGTAATAACAATTTAGACCCGTGGTGGAGACTTCAGAAAGATTCCACTGAATATTCGACACGTTTCTCGATGGCTGATCTTCTGCCATCTTGCGGCTAGCGCCATTATTCCGCTGGCTTCCGGTTGATGACCTCGGGGAGAGGTCTCTAACTTTCGCGACAACACAACAGCATTTCAAGTGGCTGGAACTTGGGGTAACGTCTAGAGAGCAGAAAATATGTAATATGGGTTCGAGGCAGAGTGAAAACAGAGGGAGAGGAAGAGGAAAAGGCAACGTTGCTCGCGGACGCAAACGATAGAGACAAAAGCGAAGCAGCTGGCGCGGTGACGTCACTACCTGTCTTGCAGCTCTCTGCCAACACCCCGGGGTATGGGTCAGTCTTGACCGGAATATGCGAGGTTCGACCAAGTATTCCGAGAGCGGCGGTACTTCATTTGCAAACGCGGTGCACTTCACCCGAACGCGATATGCGAGCCTGCAAGTTTCTGCAAGTATTTAACGGGGGCGAGGACTGTGCAACGGGAAACGTCTTAATACCTTCCTGCCGGCGGTATCGCGCAGAAATGCGAGGACCGTTTTCGTTCGCGAATTTCTTAAGTTTAATTGTCGGCACCCCTGCTTTCCGAAGTCTCAAATTTGATTAAACAAAACGCCGACGCGATCGTACAACGCTAATATGTTATTATTTCTGTGTTTTTTTTTTCTTGCGCTGTTTTATTTCCGAATTTCCATTGTACGGATTGATTGAAAACGGAACGAATTCTCGGGAAAACCGAATAATTTTGGAGCTTCGGGGTTTAACACTACATTTTCTGGAAACCTATTAACACTAACCGTACCGCGACCGGAAATATTTTCATTTTATATTTCTTGAAATTACGTTCCATTAGAAATTGTTAGATCAATTTCTTCATGCAAGTACATATTGTTATGAAAATTGCAAGACATCTAAATAAATTCAGTCCTGTAATTTTTATTAGAAAAAAGGAAGACGTATACTAGTCACATATTGTGCTCAAGAAGCTTAGAAATCATCTTTATAATTATTAGTTAACGTTAGTGGGGTCGAGTAACGGTTGACATTGCTGTTGTTGATGAAGGGTCTATTAAAAAATCCTTAGCAATGGACTACAGAGACTAGTTCAAAAATGGCTTTTTTAATTATTTCACCGTTTTCATCCGGGCTTGCAATTTAATCGTTTGTACCTCATAGAAATGTAAACCGAATCCGATGAAATTTTTAGCATACACAATATGTATAACTGACCGCCCGACTTCATATTCGACAGGGATAATTGTTACCGACAACGATATATCAATATATGGAAAATCGATACGTGATATATCGGTGTATGTGGAATCGATAAATTTCATATTACCAGCAACGACGTATCAACGAGTGAAAAATCGTTGAGCGATATATCAAAGTACAGGAAATAGATAATGAAGAACCGGGTATCGCATTATTTATTATCGACAGTCAACATCGATGTAGTAGGAGTCTGTAAGTGACAATTCTCTAGAATTGCAATTAACATTCTTACATGCTCAAGTATGCATAATCACTGCATCAAATCGACGTACTGCACCACGAGTAATTGAATATCACCATAAATTCAATGATGTACATGACCGTGACAATTGTCATGTGCACATCAAAGCATATACAATAGATACCTGGTATATGTCCACTTAAGTATGCATAATCAATACTCCAAATCAATACGTCAAACTATGTGTAATTGACAACTGAATATCACTATGTATAAATGTACTGGTATATACGTACGTACTAACTATGGGTAATGTGCACTATCACTGAATTCATAGTTCATATTCGACCGTAAATTACGTGCATGGTAACTATGTAGAGTAGATGAAATGCAGAACGGTAGACGCATTTACAGAATTTATAAGTTGTTTTATTCTCAACTTCTAAAACTATTAACGAGAGAAATAAACGTCTATGTAGCTTATGAACTTTGCTATTAGTGCAGATAATGTTTGTTCCACTGCCCATCGATAACAGTCCGATTATCATGAATACAAAAACGAATAATTTATCAAGTCTCTGTATTCTCAAATAATAATCACCAGTAGCTATCGAGGACTGCATGAATTGATGCAACACTGTCGTGACAACAACCACTATAAAAATCTACGTTTCGATTTCGCGTGGGAAGATTACGCCACCTGATTATCGTGGGTCAATGTCAGTCCGGTCAAAGGAAATATTGTTCGAGGAGCATGTTAACGCGTTTTCGATTCCGTATCGACAATGCGATAGAGGCAGAGTTGTGCAACGGACGCATCGTTGCTGTGAAAGACTGAAAAACATCGGAGGCGCGGAGAATGTTAATTAAAACGTTTTACGATTCAGTCGTTTGATCGACACTCGACAAAGGTCAACGGTTCTTCCACGGCCGATACACTTCGGACGTTTTTATTTGCAACGAACATCCGTCGGTGATTCGAGCTCTCCGCGTTCAAGAATAATTCGGGAATCGTTGAATTGACAACGAGACATGCATTTCATTGAACGGCCCACGGGATAATTAGTTGACAATAAATTCGCGTGTTACGTCAGCGTTGCGTCGGCGTCGATTCGCTGCACCAATCGTATACAACAGCCGTACCAAGCAACACACTCTTTCGCGAATCCTCTTTTTCTCAAACACTCGACTCGCGTAAATATTGATACTAACCGCTTCCAGGAATACAGTGAGCAGCAAAACTGAAACCATTATTTATGTATCGGGTTGTTCCGAAAGTTTCTTTCGCAATATTTAGAACCGTTAAATAACACGAGCATATACGAAAAACGCGATAATTTGTTCATTAATGTTTTTTTTTTATACTTCCTCTTTTACATCTTCTTAGAAAATTAAGCTGAATTTGCATTGAAACCATTGACAAAAAACAAAAAAGAAACTTCCAGGACAATCTAATATTTATTTCGTCGATGTCAATAACAATGGTTTCGTTAGAACTCTAAAGCGCAACATCGTCGAATTCCGTAGAAAACTGTGCTTCTCGACAAACGCGGATAAATATCAACGTCCAAAAAGAATCTCGTCACATTTGTTAACGAGGTATAAAGCAGGCTCGTCGTCGGTTAGAAAAATCTCGACGGTCGAAAATGGCACCGGCGGCCACACGGAGTTATTAAACTTTCCATCAACTTTCCCGGAGTTTTAAGATATTTTCGAAAGTTTAATGGAAGAGCCTCGGCGGGAACGTGGAAGCCGTTTGTGACGGGCGTTGAATAGAGTGTTATGCGAATAGAGCATCTGTCGGTCGTAGGAGTGTGAAACGCGGTGGTTTCTACCACCCTCGTTTCGAAGAGCAACGGTTCATTCCTTTCCCAGAAATATTTCGCAGCATCGCGAGATCGACGTCGCAAGAAAACATGTGTAGAGAACGTTCGTTGCGTGGAACCTCGTCGCAGGATGTCGCGTGTAATCCATCAGGCGACGTCACGCGAGGAAACAGCCGGGGGAAACGCGTTGCGCCCAGAAAACGCGTGAAAAAGTTGCGTGTACAGGTTCGGTACGAGATTATCGCGATCTATCGACCCGATCGAGCGATCTGCCGCCGAGACGGCGCGCGTAACCTCGATGACAGAATCAGAAGAGGAAGGCAGTGAACTTCTGTCGGACTATTTCGAGCCCGAAGGCGCCTTGCTGCGCTGCATGTTGGAAAACGGGGGAGAGAAGAAGCGAAGAAAAGGCGAACCAGTTCACCGCATCTATGTACGTGACTTACGTGAAACGATACCTCTGCCACGCTATGCTAGTCGGGACCTTTAGTCCACGATATTGGGCCGTGTACCGAAGGGACGCGTGTACACGGAATCCGTGAACCTTGCATCCGCGAATTAACACGTTAACTGCCACGTCAGTCATATATGACTGACAATGATTTTTGACTAGGTTTAGAAATCCATTTTTATCGTAACATATCCAGATAAACCGAATTTTATTGGGATCTTTAGAATTCAAACGGGTTAAGACGGCATCCCCTATAATGCATTTTAAATTTCTAGTTTCGGTTTCATTAATTAAATTACACTAATTTTGTGAGATTCTCTGGGATTGATTTTTGGCGCTTTTCGACCCACACCGATATTTCGCTACAGCTTTCGTTCGATATAAGGCGACGGCGCGGGACCGGCTTTCGTCGTACTTCGGATGAAGACGAAGAAGAGGGGATAGCGATTTTCTTATTCCGAAGTGAAATGTATCGTCTTATATCGGAATAAAATTGTACATATCGACGGCCGCTCGAGCTTACCCCCACCGCGACGGGTCACGAATGAAAACGCGTGTTTAATGCACGCGTAAAGGTCGATTTATGCTATCCACGCAGACATGGAACGGTTCCGCTCAGCACCGATGAGATGAACATTCTTCAATGCATTTGAACATAGGGTAAGAGACCCAATCACTGTGCCTATATTAATTATACTTACTTTTAAAGCATGATGAATATTAAAAAAGAGATATATAACATATATATTCACCGACTTTAATCAGAACAATTTAATATCTCCTTTTTATAATTGGTATAATTTTGTATAATTAATATGGGTACAGTAATTGGGTCCCCCTGCCTTAAATGTTTATACTAAACAAAAAAAGTATTATTAAAGTGTTAACGGAACCGTTCAGTGTCTGAGCGGATAGCGTAAATAGGATTAACTATGCATTGTGGGACCGTGTATTTTCGTACACGTATTCGATTATTGATAGTAGAAGCGAGACAGCAATAAATTCACGCTCAACTGTCCGACGTTATATCACGGTATATTAAGATACAGGAATATTAGTGAAATTAAATTACACGGACATCCGTGTATCTAATATTACACAGATCAGGATCCGGATTGGTTTATTAGACGCGAAATAGGGGCCTCTGGTTGGGACAGATCCTGACACGTTCGCGGATGCGTCCGCGAGAGAGCGCGTACCCCGCCGTCTCGATCATTACTCCTGTTAAGGACAAAATTCATCGACTTACGTCAACGGCGAGCACCGTTCTCGATCGATACACGCCGATATCTCTCTCCCTTGCACTATCGTCCCTTTGTTCCTCCTCGCTCGCTTATCGTCCCGGCGAATGCACCATAAGCACCAAACAGAACTGAACAACGGAGAATACCAAACCACGGGAACGTAAAAACTGTCCTCTTTTGTCACGAAAACAAGGAAAAACGTTGAACACAAACACACGCGGACGATTCCGGCACAGCTGGTTGGGACGTCGTGCGCGGTACGCGCTCCTCTCCTCGTCGACCACTCGAAACCCGCTGCTGCTGCTGCTTCAAGGGCAAGGCTAGCCCTCGTCGTCGATCGAACGCGGCATGGCTGTTCGCGTTGCGAATCGAACGCACCCGGTCTTCGAGAACGCGTACAGACCCGGTAGAATGCACGAGAGAAGTTTCCCGAGAGAAATAAATGAACCCAGCAGTGGCTTTTGTTCCGCGACGACGTGGGGGGGACACCGAGATCGTCACAAACCGACTCCCTCGATGGACGCGACGATACTGAGGCGCCGGCGTGTTTATTCCCCCCACCACCGGTCACCCCACCGCGATGCCCCCACCACCGACGCCCCCCTCCTTCCATCTCTGCTAAACATGCTGGATTCTACCCCCACCGACGGCTCTCACCCTCCCTCGCTCGCTTTCCCGGCCATCCGACCCTTTCCTGCTTCATCCAGGGCCTCGAAAAGACTACCAGCTGGTATCTCTCTCTCTCTTTCTCCCTCTCTCTCTCTTTGTCTCTCTCTCTCTCACTCTCTCTCGGATTTCGACGAAAATTTGAGAAATCTTTTATTTTAAGAAGACTTATCGGCAAAGAAACTATTGCGTGGAATAGCGCTGCTTTTATTAACGCCAAACCTACCACGGTACCATTTTCAACAAAAATTCGTTGGTGCAATTTAGAACAGTAAAACTAAGAGTACGGACGGGTTCTAATATTTTTAATTTACGATTATTGAGATTGTGAAGATCCATCTACGTGGAATTACTCAACAAACTTAGTTCCTTAGGTATATATTATTTTTAAAAATGGCTGAAAACTTGGATAGACACATTCTTCTTGTGTTTATAAAGTAATGTAAAATACTCAGTTTTAATGCTCCGTAAACCTAGTGTTAAGGAATGAGAGAAGCTTCTAAATGACCACTGTGTCTTGCAGTGCATGCAGACAATTTTTATTTTGCACAAAGATTCGTAGTCTACTGATAATTTATGAGAAATCGGGACACTTTTTTCTATTGAATATTGAAAATAAATTGCAGTAAAGACTACTGACTGTATTTTTATTTTATTCTTTTTTTTACTATATTTTTAATTTGCGGTCTCCTCACGCTTCGTAGATCCTAATGAAGTTCGGTTTACTGAATAATTGTAGTTGAAATCCATTTTCAATCTCGATAAAACAAAAACGTGCCACCCATGTGTGACTGCTGTGGCAGTAAAAGTGTTGATCGACGGTTGTCATTTTCAACATTGTTGTATTGTATAAAAATTCCATAAAATTCTGACTGAATTAGTTTTAGGTCTAAAAGGGGTTAATGTGATATAATACAGAGGGTACAATATACGTCAGCCGGATTCAAAGGGTTAAGTACATCCTGCACATTATTTGTAAGAGTTCCCGGATCTCTGTAATACACGGAAACTCTTTAAAAAATGTGTCAGCCACGTCGTGTTCCTTTCAAACAGCACACACATGTGGAGTTTATCTTAATACTCCAGCAAAATTCGCTACATAGCCCCGCTAAAAAAGAAATGTGCAAAATGATATACCTTAAAAAAGTATTCAGTGTATCAGCTGTAGGGTGCACGCAAAAAACGCGGAATGTCAATTTGAGAAACATGATTCGTCGGAGCGAAAAATTAAAATGTCCAAATATTTGAGTCGCGGTGGCCGGTGTGTTAATGAATGGCAGGCAAACAACCAAATTCGGCCGAAAAACTTCATGAAGATTGAAGGCGGGCAGGGTCTCGCCGTCAGCTGTCGCACGGGTGTTCTGCTTCAAAACTCTCCCCTCTTGGTCTCTCACCTCTCCCTCCCCCCTCTCTCTCTCTCTCTCTCGGTTTCTCTCCTTTTCGCGCATCCCTGCCTCACCGGCATCGTCCTTGTCCCCAAGACTCCCCCTTTCTCTCCGTCCTGCGCCGTTTCACGTCGGACCGTTCCATTCTTCCTCGGTTGAATTGGAAGCGTAAACTAGGTCGTTACGTCCGCGAACGTCACCTCGTGTTTTGGTTACTGGTCGAGCTTTTGGCGAGCATTTTTCGCGTTTTCCCCCTCGGGGACCTCGGATCGACGTTCGACGTCTCCAACGATCGTCGTCTATCCAGCGACGGGATCTCTCGTCGAACACCGTTCACCCCGGGTCGAGAAATCTGCCGGAAACTTGGTCGGACAATGGGGGATTCGTGGGTCAACGAAAACCTGACTAAGGATTAGCCGCTGAAATCCCCCCAAAGTTGAATGGTAAAGTCCGCGGCGAAGATTCGCCACCCTTGCGAGACTGGCTGCGACCCGAGCGGAGATCGATGCAAATGTGGGCTACGGAATAAGAGCTGCATGACTGCGATGTGTGTTGCTGGAGCGGCGACGGCCGCCGGACCACGGATTATTTTCTTTTTCCGGCTGTTCTGCTCGCTGTTGGACGTACATGTGTACATAGAACATTGTGCCGCGGCTTTATCGATTCTTTAAACTATGCCTCGTTCTTCGTTACGGACCGCTTCCACCCTCTAAATACACTCGGAAGGACGAACCTTCAGGACCCTTCCGTCAACCCGCTAAACGCTCAGCCAATTTTCCCCTTTTTTCTATTCTATTTTTCACAATGAATCAAAAGTTAACGCAAAGTAGGTCAGAATCTCCGACATAATTACTTGCTAGAAGCTGTAAATAAATATTTTTAGGAAGGTACTCTATCTACGATTTATGGTCTTTCTATTCATCTTGACCTCCTAGCTTAAATTAAAGGTCAAGAGCTGAGTAGGTGGACGATGCCTTTGAAAAGTCAAAATGGACTCGACCACCGAAGGGTTGATTCTTACTGCACGCCTGTTACCAGACTTTGCACGTCGACAGTTACCGATAAGGGATTTAATGAGACCCCTTTAAATGAAAATTAAGGCGAAAGATTGATCTCAGGATTAAAAATTTTAATTTCGTTCTAACATTCTCGTGACACGCAACCGCGCTATGTTCTTCAAGTTCGGAAAAAGACTACCAGGTCCCGAAGTGTTAAAACGCTCAAAAAGAAACTTGTTACACGAAAAATATAGAAGCTGACGCACTACTATTTTATGACCATGTGAAAAACTAGTGTGATATCAGGATTAATCATTTCCACGCGCCACAACCGCATTCCAGCCACGCTCTAACGGCGTGCACGAGGAAAAAAAAAGGCCGAGTGTTCGCGTGTCGGAAAATACAGGGATCGTTTAACAGTAAATCGTCCTCGACCACATAAAGTGAGCGGGTTAATCCAGGCGGGCAGCGAGCGGACAGCTCGGGCCGAACACGGTTTCAAAAATAATATTGTGCAATTATCGGGACGTGGCGCGCGATTTTCATCCTTTTTCAGTAACCGGGCAAGACCCGACCTTTCCTTCTTGCCACCGACAGAGTCGTTTATTATGGTATTCATTTATTAAGACCACCTGGGATGCGTGCTGTAATTATGCGGCTCGGCCGAGTGAAACCAGTTCGACAGTGTACATACCTGGCGATAACTAAAATCGGCTTTACCAGACGCGACGCATTTTTCCGCGATTCCAACGCGGAGTATCTCGCGTCCGAGATACCAGTCCGTCATTGGACCACCTAGCGAATCTGCATGCGACCTACCAAAGCCCTGCTGATGGGATAATCCGTTTACCGAAGATGCGTCTCAGAGATAAAATCCTTGTGGTACGCTCGCGTTAGTATTTAAGTTGACGCGCTTCCATTTCCCAGCCTGCAACAATGTTGTTCCGCAGTTCTTATATTGTCACTCGAGCTTACGCGTAGTCTGACACTGTTTACATTATGAACAAGCTGTGCTTCAGTATACTCTGGCGCAGCAAAGCGAAACCACTGCGTACGTTCAAGCCGTAAACGCGAGAATTGCACGCGACAGGAAGATTATTAATTTATAGAGAAGGTCGGAAGCAAGAACTTTACAACAAATAGACGCGAACTTGAACCTATAGAAATTCAATCTTTCTTATTTTGAATCTTTCTCATTTTCACTATTGTGTCTGTTTGACACCAAACCGTCGGCTGAATTAGCAAAACAAGGACAGAGTTTAAAAATTTTTAACTTTAGTTCGTCACACGTGTGTAGTTACAGTCAACTTCTGTTTCTCTTAACTTTTAGCTTGGAGGTTTTATCATTTTTACTTGGGAAGGAATGTTTTCAAATCGTTTGAATCAATATTGATCTAGAAGGGCGGTTAAAGTGAATCAGACAATAACAATTTCGAAAATTAAAGGGTTCAGACTATCGTTTCTGTGGTATCTGGAAAATACAGGTGGTTAATACTCTGAAACCCAAACAGTGAATGCGGTATAATGTTAGGTCGTGGGAGTCTCGGATCCCAAACTAAAGAGAGATTTGAAACACTGCACGGTACTCTTTACGGGGCATAATCTTCCGTAAAAGCAGTTCGTAAATCGCTTGAAACGGCTCTGGTTACGTGGGCCATGCTTTGTAGTGTTCACTGAACGTTCACGGTTCGGTCACGCCTAGGAGCATTGAATAATGTCCGAACGAACCGTGACTATGCCGTGACTGAATCGTTAATGTAATTCAAGCCTCGGGCGACCACTGTACTTTCGATTTTCCTCGTAGATAGCTTTATCCGGTATCTATGACCATCATAAGCTCGGGTGAACCGTGAAAGCTCTAATCACGATGACTCTATAATCGCCGGTCCGGCTAATTCTATCGCAGACAACAATGCTTCGCGAGAACTCGTTTAGAAAAATACACGAGCGAACTTAAAAATTCTGCCACGTGAAACTTCTAAACCTAACGGGAACTGTACCGGTAGATAACCTGATAAAATAAAAATTGTTCAAGTCGATTTTACGAAACAGAAGTTAAATGAAAATGCATTTACTCTTTCAGTAATTTTAGCAATATAACGACACAATTCTTCTAATGTCCGAACAGTCCGGTATACGGCCAATCGATTGTCGTTACAGATGCATAACAATTCGCGGTCTACTGATAAAATTTAATTGTGTACAAGCACTTAAATCGTGTATCAACAGTTTTATCTACATTTTTGTGGCCGGGTACGGCTTTCCGTCCACTTTGCTTTTTATTACTGTCATTCCGTATTATCATCGAAACCTGCTTTTACTCGCTTCGAAGACTTTTATCGCCGGTCGACAATGGTAGCAATGATAATACCTGGTTCAACCTTAACAAACGATCATTAGTCACTCGACTTTATTTTCTACCGCTGGTTGCTATCATCGAACGGATGACTGCACAGAGTAAAATCGAGCCGATGACAGCATCCAGCGGGTCCCCTTATTCGCGCCGTCGAAAGAATAATACCGCGATGGATTATTTAAAATTCGTGCGCTTTAAACCAAGAACCTGTTCGTGACTCATCGCGACGAGAGAGAGAGAGAGAGAGAGAGAGAGAGAGAGAGAGAGAGAGAGAGAGAGGCGAGAGGAATAGTGCTCTCTGTTGGGGCCGTATCCGCGGCGATCAATTAAAATGCGTTGCGCGTCGCCGACGCTCGCGCATTGGCAATTGTTTCCGGAACAACTTATAATTTATTGACCGTTGCGTGGATCTCCTAATCCGAGCGCTTTAGCGCCGACGCGCCTCGACTTACGATGCTGGATGCGCGCTCGGTCAACTTATGTTCGATCGCACGATAGAAACGTAATACAAAAGTCCTCGGTGTCTGTTACAACGGACGTACACGTGTACGATGTTCCAATGATTCGTGCCGCGCACTCCGCGAGCTGTAACCACGGAACCGGTAACAATCATTCGAGCAGAACGTGCACCGTTCCTTTTTTCTTATTTTTCTGAATTATTACCGCTTTTTACGGTGGAAGCAATCGCCGTTGAATAGACATTAAATCTTTCACGGACTGTGTCTAATCGCGAAAATGATTAATATTTTACAGTTAGTTTACGACTGTAATACATTACCCGGCTGGATACAGCACTTGAATAACTGGTTAATTAGTGCGTTTTCGTGTAAGTTCGTAATTGATGACTTAATTTATCGCCGTTAATTACGCGGGATTCAATCCATCGCCAGATAAAAATCTAAACTGAACAGTTTCAGTAATGAACACTTCCGTGATTGGCGTGTGTATAGATTTGTAATTAGACTGTGGATTTTATGTATTATTTAAACATGCATTCGTTTCAGGTGATCCAAATCGTTCTATTTTGCATAAAGGTCCGCAGTCTACGCATCAGGTCTATATACATACTCTAAAATCCATTAAGAAAAATAGTTAAAATAGTTTATAGACTTTGTTTCCGTTTCGTGGTATGTATTTGGAGTCTGTTACAATCATTAATGAGGAAAAAGAGATTTCGTTTCACTAGGCAGTGCTACGCATATTTCACGGTAAAAACGTAAATTTGCATAAATATGCTGCTCCGCTTTATCGTCGCAAGCGCTTTGAGAGTCCTTTTCGTTGCAGACAGCGTCCAACTTGAGAAGTTGGTAGCGTCGCTCGAGGTGTGTTGCAGGCGCGACAATTGCTATCATCGACAATACTGTTTACGTTGTTTGCAAGGGAACGCCGTAGCGACGAGTCACTCCTTTCAATTGCGATGTTTTATTGAATACCCTTTGAAGAATACGCGCCAGCGCGGCGGCGGAAGTTTCGTCGCAGTTGAGCGTGTCTAGCGCGTCGGCGACATGCGCTTTGGATTACAATCCGCTCGAGGGTAGCGGCGAAAGGGTTAATTTACTTTGAGGACGGTCTACGAGGAACCAACAAGGCCGAGCTGACGCTATTGTCGCGGTTAAAACTTGCGGAAGATTTCGTTCTACCGCGGGTTAGCGCGCGAGCGGCGCCGCGGCGAGAGTAGAATTTTAAGCGTAAACCGGGTCGAGAGGAAGTTATGCATTTTTCAAGTCGGTAATTGACTTGTGGGACAGCCGGTGTCCGCTGGCAGCCTGGAAAAATTTGAAGCCATACCCGGTCGACGTTCCGTCGGCTTTGGCTGGTCGACGCCACGCCGCGCGCGCTTCGCGAACAAACGGGCCCGGCGCATGCGAACCCCCAGTGAATCATTCCGCGGAAACGCCGCGAACATTCACTGACCACAGTCACGGTTTCTGGCAATAAGCGTTAAATGCACGGGGCCGCCGCGCCGATGCGCCTCGCGAACCTGTTGTGGCCGCAATAAAGCGCGCGCCAGACGATTCAAACGCGAGCCGCGCGACATTTTCGTTTAGATCGGCTATTAAATGGTCGCCGAAGAGACAATGTTCAATCTCGATGCCCGTCCCCGCTAGAAGCTACTCGGCGAGTTTTCTACAGGGCGACTCGCAAGCCTCGTTTGTCACATAAACTTAAACCTCCGCCGGCCGGCGTTATGGGTCGTTTATGGCAGAGCTGGGTAAAATTATTCAGAAAATATATTTCAATAAAATAATTTTATTCTGACAATTTCGAACGAAATAAAATATTTTTCAGCTTTGCCTTAAAGGGGGGCTTCTCGTGTAACTTTCAAGCATTCTTTTTAAAATCATTATCGGATATATGGGTCTAGGCCTTTTTGGCAGGTAAGCTGAACCCACTGTACATATCTTAGAACTTGTAGAGCTAAGTTTTTGTTACTTCTTTTACACGGTTTTAAGCATTCGACGTTTAAGCATTCTTTTTAAAATAATTATTGGATATATGGGACTAGGCCTTTTTGGCATGTAAGCTGAACCCACTGTACATGTCTTAGAACTTGTAGAATTAAGTTTTTGTTACTTCTTTTACACGGTTTTAAGCATTCGACGTTTAAGCATTCTTTTTAAAATAATTATTGGATATATGGGACTAGGCCTTTTTGGCATGTAAGCTGAACCCACTGTACATGGCTTAGAACTTGTACACTTAAGTTTTTGTTACTTCTTTTACACGGTTTTAAGCATTCGACGTTTAAGCATTCTTTTTAAAATAATTATTGGATATATGGGACTAGGCCTTTTTGGCATGTAAGCTGAACCCACTGTACATATCTCAGAACTTGTACACTTAAGTTTTTGTTACTTCTTTTACACGGTCTTAAGCATTCGACTTTTGAGCATTCTTTTTAAAATCATTATCGGATATATGGGACTAGGCCTTTTTAGCATGTAAGCTGAACCCACTGTACATGGCTTAGAACTTGTAGAATTAAGTTTTTGTTACTTCTTTTACACGGTTTTAAGCATTCGACGTTTAAGCATTCTTTTTAAAATCATTATTGGATACATGGGACTAGGCC
Organism: Halictus rubicundus; assembly: GCF_050948215.1. NCBI lineage: Eukaryota > Metazoa > Arthropoda > Insecta > Hymenoptera > Halictidae > Halictus > Halictus rubicundus. Next base: position 17,732,127 of record NC_135152.1, on the reverse strand, counting down.
TTTTTGGCATGTAAGCTGAACCCACTGTACATATCTTAGAACTTGTACACTTAAGTTTTTGTTACTTCTTTTACACGGTCTTAAGCATTCGACTTTTAAGCATTCTTTTTAAAATCATTATTAGATACATGGGATTAGGCCTTTTTGGCAGGTAAGCTGAACCCACTGTACATGTCTTAGAACTTGTAGAATTAAGTTTTTGTTACTTCTTTTACACGGTTTTAAGCATTCGACTTTTAAGCATTCTTTTTAAAATCATTATCGGATATATGGGACTAGGCCTTTTTGGCATGTAAGCTGAACCCACTGAACATATCTTAGAACTTGTAGAGTTAAGTTATTGTTACTTCTTTTACACGGTTGTTTTTTAGGAACATATATACCGTGTAAAAAAGAGTTTAGAGTATTCGCACTCGTTCTGGTACAGTCTGTACAAAGCACAGCATGTCCAGCGTTCGCCCCACCTCGAACAATTTGTTTCACGAACTGCCGCGATATGTAATTTAATCGAATTTATCGCGTCGGTCGACGGGAGTTACAGACGCGATACACCGGCGAATAATGCTGCCTGTAACGCACGCGATCTTGCTTGTCCCATACGTACCGGAAACTGGTACCGGGAACCAGTACCGCAGTCGCCGATCCCCTCCATAAATTCTCCATCCTCGAGCGAGCCCGTAACTCGCGTCCGCGTTTTTCTAATCCCAACAACGGGCGAACGAGGGAGGGATGTTTTCGCGCGTGCAATCGGAATTATAGAGCCGTTAGGCGAACTGTGAAACGCGCGAGCCGTTTACCGGTATACCCGGCCCCCCTCCTCGTGTTATTGAATATCTATCGCGTAAGTGAAATCCGAGTGAATCACAGTGTTCCCTTTCTACGGTCGCGTCGCTCGCGAACGCTGACACGAACGGAGCAACTGTATTTTGTTTTTCTTTTTTTTTTTTAATTGCCATTTCAATAACTGACAGGAACCTAGACAGAAGGGATTAGCGGGATCGCCGGTTGTTGTCAGCGAAATTCCGAATTTTCGGGATAATTCGGAGTCGAGGATCGAACTACAGGCCAAAATGTTACGACCATTCAAAATGTTTAACATAGACTTCACAGCGTGTACTAAATTTAATTGCACAATTTGAATTGTAAGGAGAAGTTATCCGTGTTCGGACGATTTCAATACGCTGTATTTCTTCGGACTATATACAATATAAAATGTTTCGACAAAGTCAAAGTTTTGTTTCGGCAAAGTTATTGTGATAATCTCAATTTAGGATGCTCGAGGGTACTGTATTTTTTTTTTTTTTTTGGAACTATTACTCACTAAAAACTGAAAGACCCACCTTGACAGTTTGAGGATATCGTACAAACGTTTAGAGTGTAAGGGTTAACTATATTTTGGAAATTGTTAATGGTTTTAATTTTTTGGTCAAGGACTGTAGTTTGTTTAGAAACACTATGCACCTTGGTTGCGCTTGTGCCACAATTTAATTCTAAGCTTAATAGTCGACGTTCCTTTAACTTTTGTATGACCGACATTAATCTGAAATATTTAGTGCCACTCGATGGCATTTTTCTACTAATTTTTAGATATTTCGTGATTTTGTTGCCCGTATCTGCTACACTCGATGCTAAACGTATAAGCTTCTTTCTTATCTGAGACGTTGACAAGCCTAAACGTTGACTTCCACGTCGTATGTGGGTGACACGATTTTCTAATGAACTTGTTTATTGTAACACATATTACGATAACAATTGTGCGAAGTCTGAATAGATGCAATCTTCTCATTATTTGAAACATACATCGTATTTATTACTCGGTAGTGTTAACAATGAGGATCAATACCAGCGATAATAATTTTTCGAAATACTATTTCTTCGATTCTCCTGCCTTTTCCAGAGTTAATCGACCTGGCAATCGAGCTGGCCGTTTACAGTTTGAATTTTTACGAAAGCCTAGAAAAGGCCTTATCTTGGCAGCGAGGCTCCCAAATAAAATAGTCGAGTCGGATGCCTTTGTGCTATCTCCGTTAAATCAAGGGCGGCTTTTTATTCGGGGAACCGTAACACGGTAGCGTATCTGCTTATCTGCGTCAAGCCCCGGAGATTTTATTGGTCCCAGCTGTCCTCCGTTGGATCTCTGAAGAGTCGCGTCCCCGTTTCGTACGCAGGAGATATTAACACGCCAGAGAATAGCGCTCGGTCGTGTTCCCGTTGAACTTGCCGAATGATTTAAACGAGACGCGAAAGGCCGGAGAGAAAAGGAAGGGAGGAGGGATGGAGATGGAGAACCGAGTCCTGTTTGCAGTCTTCCAACGTGTCATTAAACGGAGCGATTTATCATAATTTATATCGCGCTCACCGGGCTTAACGCGACGGTCATCCGATTATGTTATTACAACCGTGGGTGTCGTTTTGATGTACGTCCTCCCCGCGGTCTTGCAACTCCTAAAATATGCACACGGCAGGCCCGACGCCCTTGACGTTCCCTCGTGCGTCGAATCCGCCCTTGCGACATCGAAATTTATGTAATAAACGCGCGCTCGTAACCCGACCGATACTCATTAATCGTCTGATCGAGTAATTACCCGTCGATGAGACTGAGACGATCGGTCGATGCGTCCTTCTCCGTTATTGCAACTTTTTACATCCTTTATTCTGCCGTGGTCTCAATTAATTTTAAATTGTAGCACAGTGATGCTTCGATATATGCGGGCGAAGATTTGCACGATTTTGTGGAAAATGTATCCTCACTAGAGTGTATCTCTCGGGAAACCCAAAACTCAATCGCTGAGAAGTGGAACACGATACGAGATTGGACGTGTCGATGAAACAATACCGATCCAGTGACAACAATTTGCTGTTTTTCATTAATTTTTTCACGAAACTTTTGCCAATACATTTGTGATATTTTTCTGTTTAATACGAGACCAAACACGGCACAGTTTGGATCACATTTACTCGTTTCATTCACGACACGGTAGAACCTCGATTATCCGAACCGATATCTGAATTCTCCATTATCTGAATCTAAACAGGCGTTTCGTACGTAAACAGCAATCTAAAGCCATCTATGTATGTAGATTTAATCTAATATTATGGGTTAGGTAACTGTTCCATTATTTACAAGCTCATATTCCACTGATTAGAATGGATAATTCTACTGTATCGTGGATGAAACAAGAAAATGTGATCCAAATTGTGTCGTGTTTGGTGTCATTTTAATAAGAATAATACCACTAATATGTTGATGAAAGTTTTATAAGAAAAAATCACTGCAAAACAAAAAAAGTTTCGTTATTGATAAAAATGATTAGTGTATTTTACGTTCTATGCTAGCCGTAAGAGATTAATGAATAGTGCACGATATTAGTAGAATGTCGGTTTCGAATTTGTCACATGTCTACAGCAACATTCAAATTATTCAACTAGAATTGTACGTCCGTGACAGATTGTACAATTTTGACGAAATTCTGTTTGTGACGTGAAATCAGAATTTCGCAGCCGTTACAAAAGGGTTTCATTTCGGTACGCCGAAATACTAATAAAGAACTACTTCAAATCGCGCCAGATCGGTAATCGGAATTTGATCGAGTCCAAATTGATCCGGGTCTAATCGAATTTATTCCGGCTGCGCAAATCCATTTCGTACTAGTTCGTTCGACCCAGTAATTTCTATTTAACCTAACTTCAAATCCTACAACCATTCCGAAACTAAATCTCACAAGAGTACCAGGGAACGACCGATAATAAAATCAGATTTGAAAATCATGCGAAAAACCTAGTCCGCTCCGAAGTTATAATCGCCGAGGCTCGGCGTGAAATTTTTATCGGGAACAAACGAAAGATTAACGTAATTAATGCACACGGCTAAACCGCGAAAAATACACGTTCCGGATGGGATCACTCGCAGCATCCATTTTGTCGACGATAACGCGCGAAAAATCGTATTTGCGTGGGACGTTCGCGCGACGGCGTAATCTTTTTCGGCCGTGCTACCACCATTTCGCGTAATTTCCCTAAGTACGGCTAAACACTTTCGCGGCTCGCCTACCAAATTGTCGCACTCGCTGGCATAATGGCACCGAGTATCAATTGTCGGAATGGTTTCGATTATACGCTAGTTCCAGCAGAGTACAAATACAGCAGCCAATTAAGTGACTGAGGAAGTCGATTAATGGCTCGCCAATCATATTGTCAAGCATAATTATTGAAAATTAATATTTCTTTACTTGTTCCGCCGGATTAATTTTGATACAGTTTTAATGCCGGTATTACGGGGGAATTTTGTGAATAAACATTATTCTGGCAACATTGATTACTAGACTGCGGGATTTTATGCACAATAAAAATTTTTATTTGATTCCATGTGACTGCTACGATGCATTAATGCGATAAAATTGTTCAGAAAATGATTCAATCTTTATGCACGAATATATCCATTCTTTTTTGGCTAGATTTAACAGGGTCGCATTGAACGTAATGTATTTTTATCGTGATCACAGGGAAGTGTAAATAACCGATGGGAAAATGCAAAGATTGACAGAGATATGCAGACATCCTTTTATAAAATGAAGTTTCAACCGTCTGCTCTAAAGTATTTCAACGACGTGGGGAGTATATATGTAGACACACGTGCGATTTAGCTGGCTAAAATGAAAAAATAATACGTTTTGATTGTCTTGCGTTAACGCGAGTTCGCGAATTATTCGTAGAGCAGCGAGTGTTTATACAGCGTTGGAGAAATAGAGCAATAATTTGATCAACGAGCAGGAAAATGAAACTCAAACATTTAGTAGAATTAAAACTGAACATTAAATGGTACAACTGAAATAAAAAAAACCTATCATTTTCACCCTTTTAGCTCTTCGAGTCCTATTACGGATATTCGATTTTCGAATTTCGATCCGCTGCGAGAAGGGATTGCTCGTCCCGCGCGGGTTGCAAATGACTTTTCGGTAGAAACAGTTTATAAATGGATCGGGACCGAGGGCTGATGTTTATTCGAATCAGTATAAACTTTCCGCAGGTAAGCCGGAGCAATTTTCATCCCCTTGTTTACGCACCGGCCGGATCTAAACGCGAACGAGCCTTAAGCCGCAATCAAACGAACAGCTTTTAAACGCGTTACGTAATCTCATTCCAGAAAGTGGTTCAATGTAGTATTCACGTGTGTTTATACGCTACGAATTTCAGCTCGCGGCTTAATCGATTTGAACATAACCGTGGCCGCCCACGCGGGGCTAAAACGGCACGTACTGCGAGACACCCACGCTTCTATAATTGTCGGAAGTTTAATGCTGACGCACGAAATTCGTTCTATCAACCGAAATCCCGCTGATCGTCCGGTACGTATACACATCCGATAACAAAGATCGAACTGAATGGTATCGCAGTGACTAAGCCACTCCCGTCGAAACGCTGACGGGAAGATCCGTCTCATTGGGGACAGTCGAATGTCATCTCCATTTTATATCGACCCTCTATCTAACCTTCTATCCCTTGCGCAACTGCAAATCTGAACCGAACTGAAAATTGTTCAACCCTCGGACGACGGACCATTTTTACCATTTTATAATCGGCGGTGTTTACGACTATTCGCGCCTTTATTTATCAATTGAAATTTGAACCTGAGCAAGTAAATAACGACCTTGATGTTCTCGCTCAAAACAGACCCAGGCTGAGACCTCGACGAGTACAATTTAATACAATTTTTGCATATTTCGAACAACGGTATTTGACTCGTTGTTTTTGTCTTTGCACGGATTAAGCGAACTCCGTGTTTCCTGTCGTTCTTTAAACCCGAAATCGATTATTTCATTTGTTAACCATGACAGTACCGAGTGTTGTGACCGGCATTTCAGCCGACTTCATTTTTCACGATAAGGTAAATGAATAGTCACGAAGATTGATGATCCGTTTTCCGTCTTTTGTAAGCGGGGAACAATGTTCGTTTTTCTCCTTTTCTTTGCGAGGTTTATGTTTGTTGTCGCTTAGAAGAATGAATAATTCTCCGGTAAATTCTCGAGGCTAGGGACGAGTCACGGGCGGAAAAGGTTGAAAACAAAATTGGCGTAACTCGTTGGCAAAAAGAGTCATACGTCTCGCGGCACGACGCGTAACAAGATTTTCCACCTATCAGGGAGCGTGTCGCGTTCGCCACGCTTTCGCTTCGCGACGACGCGACGCGACGCGACGAAAGCTCGAAAGCATTCATGCTACGCGCTCTCGAGAGCAATCGCAATCCCTGGCCTGTCGAACTCTTTGCATTCGTGGCGCCGTGCTGGCGAAAGCGTTTACAGGCTGTTTGAAAAAAGAAAAGTCAGTCCCTTTGAGTCTTTATCTTTTCAGAGAAATGCTTAGGGGATGGACGTAACGTTCGGAACAATGATGCAATCGTGATAATGTTGCAAACACGGCAAGTCTGAGCGAAAGAAGCACAAACGAAGGACAAGAGAGAAAGACGTGGAAAACCACTGAACTGTAAATATTCGTAAATATCTGTTTACAGCTAAGAGTTTGAGTAAGTAAAATTAATATTACAAAATACAACTCATATTTGAACTGTGGAGTCCCATTGAATAAAATTGACGTCGAGTCGCAGGAGTGCAAAAGGGTGAGACGAAACACACACGACTCCGCTGATCCTTAGTTTCCCATAAAGTTACATCGCGAAATGTTAAGCTTCAGAGCACAGTCACAGAGGTTCCATTTAAATCCGCGAGCCACACCATAGAACGTTTTGTCCCGAATCCATTTAGGTGCAGCCCCGTTGTCTCTGCTCGGCATCTACGCTTCTCACGTTGATCCGGCGCGTAGATTACGGGGATTAGCCAGCCTCCTGGACAACGAATTATATCCGGCATTCTATATTCTAGGGAATAATATAATACAATCATTTGTTCGATTATACGGCCGTGGGTCTGTGTGCTCGTCCGGTCTCGCTCGCCGGACACGGCAAGGGCGCCATTAATAGTTCACCCCCTTAGATGGTTAGCCATGATTCAGAAGATCGGGACGCGTTGCCCACTACGGCAACACGTTCCCCGTAACATTATCACCGGACCGTGTGTACAGTCTGGACCGTAAGCGATACCGCCCGCGGGTCCCAGCACAATATCGCGTTTGTTCGACCCGAAAAACGCCACGTGGGTGTTGTTGCTTCTTTCCCTCCTCCATTCTTCTTCCGCGGTAATGTGCTCGGTGAAATTGCTGTTTCAAATTTAATGCGTTCCGAAGAACACGCAGCTTCTATTCAAATTTCACGAAATTTAATTCGTAATTTGATGGGAAACACCGTCGCGTCCTTCCGGGGATGCAGAAATCAACCGGGGCCTCTGTGTGTCCCGTTCCTATTAGCTATCAATTGCTTTTTTCATTTCATTGAATCTCCTCCATTCTTCTATTCAACGTCGAAATTTAATTCGTAATTTGATCGCAAACACTCGCGTCGCTTAGCGGATGTAGAATCTACCGGGGCCTCTATGTTCTTATTAGCTATCAACTTCTACTTCCATTTTATGGAATCTCTTCATTTCCTATCCTGTAATCAAATATAATGCGTCGCATATAGTCGAGAATTTTTACGATTGTAAAATTTTGTAAGAAGCACGCATCAGCGAGGTATAAAAATAGTATAAAATTAAGTATAATTTGGGGAATATTTAACAGCGTGTCAAGCAGCTTCCTGTTGCCGTGATCGAGCCGAACGCACTCGGATCACGTCCAACCAAAACATTTGCCAACTCGAGCATTCCCGTTTAACGAACGGTTGAGTCTCCGAAGCGAATGGCAGTGTCCATTTCGCGAGATCGGTTGAAATGTTCTAACGTTGCGCTGCTCTACGACTAATTCCGGTAAAGAGCATCTTTAACGAAGCACCGCTGCCAAACGAATTCGACAGTCGAAGCGCCGTTGGCCATATCGACTCCGAAACTGGGTACGAAACTCATCCTGGACTCTGATACCTATTGGAGTCGTATATCGGATCTTGATGCAATCATCGAGGAAAATTGCGAATTTATGGTTTATTTCTCGATAGCTGAAGAAGAAGTTTATTATAGCTGTAATAATAGAGGGGAAAATAATACTGTATGGGGTGTACAGCTATTATGGCTGCAATTATCTTCTTTCGAAAATTAGATATTTAATACTGATTGCTGGACTGCGGATCTTCATGCACAATTCCAACTTGCATGGATTATTTTGTTGAAATAATTGGAAAGTTGAAATGAAAAGCGCGAAGAATTTAAAAAATGTACAAATGCCATAACGCATACGGATCCGGAATACAATACAGATTGCAGACAATTTTTAATTCGGATGGTAAAGTATAGGTGTAAAGTAACCAGATATAAAATTTGAAACGGGAATTTTTACGCTTTATAAACTGTTTAATGTTTATATGAAATGATCGACACAAACTCAAGAGGTTCATTTTGCACACGGACTGTACACTAGCAGAATTTAATTCTGGAACATGCTCACAGCGAAATTACACAGTGAACTTCCAGAGATCCCCTTTAACTTTGCTGCAAGAATGTTTAAGAAATAATTTTCACTCGCTCACTTGAGTTTCACTTAGGTTTCACGGCGATTTATAGTTTCGCTTGTGTAACGTAATACATATTAGGGTAATCTGTGTTTTAGGGTTTGGTTTAATAACACCGTTCCCTCTTCTGTACCTCGCCTCAGCTAGCCACATGAATTATTCATAATATTTCATTTTATTTCAACTTATTCCACCTCCTTTACTCTATTTTCCTTGCGCTCTTTTTCTCGTCTCGTATGCCGGTGTCCTTTCACTCGTTTTGTTTATGAAATGTGTAACGTTACATCTCGTATTATTTTCACTTTGCCCTCGCCTTATCACTTCTCTGCTCTACTATTATATTGTATGTTACCGGCAGTGCGCGATAAACACAACGGTGCATATAGGGTTTCAAACAGAGCGCAATTATAAGTTCTGCATAATTTCATATAATCGCATTCACATTACCGGACTGCGCATCTTTATGCATTTATGGGGTGGGCAGATTTGTGAAATACAAGAAAACAATAGTAAAAACAACTAATAACATTTCCATTTTATTCTTACAATGAGGAATGTTTTGGTTCACCAAGAACAAATTTCTCACCTTTCATGTATTGCAAAAATCCACCCTGACTTGGCAAGAAAATATTAAAAATATATTCGCTTAACGCTTTCCCCTTAACTTTTTCGCTCGAGTTAATTCGAGCGCGCTAAACAGGCCAAACTGTGCACACTCGAGATAATTCGAGCGGCGTTGTATTTTATGCTGCTATAATTTTTCACACTCGAATATAATGCGAAAGCAAAGAAAAAAAAAATCGTTTTATTGATATTTATCATTTACACGGGATTGTAAGCTATAACACTTATCTATTCAAGAACAAAATACAGCCTTTGTCCACGGAACAAAAGCGCAGTATATCAAAAATTGATTTCTTTTTGCCGGTTTTTCAAAAAAAAAAACTGTGCGTTAAGGGGTTAAAATCGAAATGCGAAAAAACTGACTGACTTATTATTACGAAAAGACATTGTAGTTCCAGCCCGTTTTGTGACATGAACATTTTGTTTTTGTTTTTTAATTAATTCCACCTAATTTATAGAAGCGGCCCACCGTGCGTTGCTTTCGACCCTACGCACCCCCGCGAGCGGGGTCAGCGAATCCGCCGAAAATAGAGCTGGAAGCAACTGAGAACTGCGTGTGGAGACGAGAGTAACACGCGGCTAATTTCATTTCGCCTTGGCCATAAAACGAACGAGGAGCAGGCCCGGCGGAACGAGGGAAATCGTTGACAGGTAGGTCACGCTCCGTGGCACGTCAGTTCCCGTAACACCGGGGGGCAGGTGCGGGCACGGGGGTGGACGGGTCAGGGGTTCGCCTCGAAAACGCTTCAAGCCGGAAGCGCGGAAGAAAAGAGCGCAAAAAGGACGGGACGCGGAGGACGAGGGTGGAAAGATGCATGGGGCGGAGGGGTAGGGGGTGCGAGAAAGGGAGAGCCGCGGCGACGGGGGGACAGTTCTTGGCTGTTCGAACAAAGAAGCCAATCTAGCGGGCTTGAACCCGCAAACCTTTTCTGCGGGCGGACAACCACCTCAGCACCACTTGGGTCGGTTTCGCGAACGTGGCCGAGACAGGTGCCAACGCGACCTCCGCCATCGCCGACGAGCGTCCACCGTGGATTCAAACGACGCTACGTGGCGGTGTGTATGTGGGAGGGACGCTCTTTACGAGGCTCCCCTATCTATCTAGGATCTTCCGCGCGGCAAAATTTGCAGTCGGTCCGTGTCCCCGTTTTATGAACTCGGACGGTTTCTTGTTTGATCACATTGTTGGCTCCGGGCTGGCGTCGCGGAGCCGGGGAGCACAGCTACCTGACAGCGAGTCCCAACTAAATGGAAAATATGCGTTCGTGTAGGTTAATTGCGGAATTGCGCTCCGGCGAAACGTGTCCCTCGGGAAAAACTATCCACATTTCCATTCGGATTGCTTCAACGTCGAATGAAACGTATCGGCTTTTTCCAAGTCAAATACAGTCAAATGCAGCAATACGCTTACGTACACTTCATATTTTCATTTTAAAATATTTCTACGGAACTTAGATAGTAGTATCAACGATTTATTTCTAAGAGTGTTAGACCCTGATGTACATATCTGCAGTAGAACTTAAACTTATTGCGAGAAGATAAGGATTTTGTAAATATTTTGCTCCGATCTGTCGGCTTTGTAGCGGACAGCTACTTACGTACACAGCTAAGGCAATTGTAAACTATATTTACTAGCATCTGCTGAGCAGTATTCGCATATTACAATAGTGCTGTGATGAGCAAAGGAAGAAATATGGTGTCAGAACAGCGGCGATTAGTACAACAGCTTCGGAAGGGTGGAATGTCCCACCGAAAGATTTCCGCAAAATGAAAAATATCCGTTATGGCTTGCCATCAAGCTATACAACATATTAAACTTCATGGAACACCAGACAACGTTACTCGTAAAGCGAGACCTCGAAAAATTGATCAAAGAACTGATCGCAAGATTCACCGATTGTTTGAAGCGGAAAAATATTGATAAATTGTACATACACTATTGTACAGGAAGCATGAAAGATATGCTAGACTTATCGAATCCATGCCGCGAAGGTGTGCTGCAGTTATAAAAAATAAAGGTCTACATACGAAATATTAATGTATTATAATTGTGAGTTAAGGAAACAAGTGAAAATATAGGTGTTTAGATGTGTACTTAACTATGTGTCCGCAGAAAATCTGACACTTCAGTATAAAAATATAAAAAAACTTCTTAATTATAGTAAATTAAGGAAAGCTATTTTGATATCTTATTACATATATTGTGAACTTATAAAAAATATAATTGATTTTCGTATACTTGTTTAACGTATAAGTGTACAGGAAATAATATTTGATTTTATTAACTGAACGTATATGGCCGCCACTGTATGTTTGGTCGGTGTCCATATAGTACAGTTTATTCAGCAATCAATTAGTTATTATCAGACGGCGGATCGCGAGAAATGCGAAACTGTGAAGATATTAAACGAACTGCGGATCTTTATGGAAAATAAAAATTTTACCAGTCATTTGTTGACAATGCTCGAGACTAGAGCTACGAACCTCATTGTTTGCAGTTACATAATTGTTAACATATATTTACTTCGAAGGGCTTGACCTTTAAAATAAATAAAAACTGCCTGTTGACTGCAGAGATTTGTTCGAATATCTTGTCTTGCTTCCAGTAAGCACCGGAAATCTCCGGACACTCGCTTCCAACAAAGCTTCAAGCTCATCGCGAACAACAAACATTGACTCGTGTATCGATGTGCAGAAGGACAATCTACCGTCTCGATCTGACATGAGGATTCTCGAGTGGAGAAGTTCAAAAGCTAACAATTTGTTCTCCGCCTAGCAACTTTCAAAAGTCACGGTCGAATCACGGTAAATGAAGACGAGCGATCGATGCGCACCACCACGGACAGCAGCCCCGGAGTCGCAGATAGTTAAGCGAAACTTGTTCCGGTGTCTCGATTGAATCGAGAACCGGTGTCGCGATTCCGTATGCCGGGAAGGGAAAAAAGTTTCTCGGATTCCGGCACTCTGATTCGAGTGCAAGCCTAGACCCATCCTACCCTGACCAACTAATTGCCGACTGTCCTCGTCCTTTTAAAAGCCGGCCCGAGAAACTTCGTCCCTTCGATCCATCCCTTCACTTTCACTCTTTCCTCCATTTTCCTCGGATTTCAGGCTAGCTCGCGGCTACTTTAATATTCGAACAACAGCACGGTCTCGAACCTCGCGCTTCGCGTTTCAACTAAACGCGAACAGAATGTTTCAATGCTTTAGGACACAGTTTCTATGTAATTTGTTTACGTATGGTTTCCAATCTTTCTACTAAAAATTATTTCAGTCTATTTTCGAATGTTTACGCGGATCTTTATGCAGAATAAAAATTGCATACTTCGATAATCTTAACCAGTTGAAGATAACGTGTCGACATTATTGAATTCTTTTTATCCTTTTTAAATCGCATCGGCTCGTTTTTGTCATAAAAATGATTCTTTGATGAGAATCTTGGAAACATAAACGTCGACGAATAGTCTCTATGAATTATTCTAGTCGAGTATTTCGCAGATGTTAAGTAAAACAAATGTCTTGCGCGAATGTTGCTTGAATTGCATGAATACTCGAGGTCAGACAATTACATAAGGCTGTTTGATTAACTGAAGAGAACACGAGAAACGATTCGTTCCGCCGCTACAGGAGTATTCAGACAGTATGCAAATCAAATATACAGTGGTAACAATGACGCAATCACGTGCGAGTTAATACATCGGGCAAAAATAACTCGAAAATGTGGAACAATATTTTCATACTGAGCGCTGCGCTCCCGAGAAAATCAACATTGAAAGTTTATTTGACGCGCGCACGTTCGTGCTCGCAATCAGTAGAAACGGTAGGTAATGACCAGACGTAAGCGCGTGGTTCCATTCAACAACATGTATGCCCGGTTCGAATGTAAAGCCAATTTTCTTGAAAAAGAAACTTCGTGGAAAATTGGAAGGTTCGCAAGAAATTTCTTAAGCGAATGATTTTCCAACAAAAAAATTTCAAGCTAGGTCTCGCACAATTTCATCTTACTTTAAAGGGTCTTTCTAATTGGACGCTCCGCTAAGGCACTTTTCGGAAATTGTTCAGAAGAGCTCGGTATGATATAATTCCAAACTTGGTACGTTCATTAACTGACATTCAGAGAATCCACTCACATTTTTGGAACTAACAATTACAATTTTCCTCCCAGGAAAAAAAGCTTATTGCTGGCGAACATGGTTCTAACTGTTGCAGTCATCCGACACAAAACGTGCAAAACACTTTTCAATCTGTACGAAGGCAGGTATCGTACGAACTAGAATAAATAAAAAATATGTAAAAATATAGAAATGGCTTCATTCAATTTTTCTGCAAAATGTGCTTTCTGTGTTGCAAGTTGATTGTTTGGTTTTCAGGATACTAAAAACGGCTAGCACTCCTTTTCATTCTTGCACTCCTAAAAGATTGCAAGAGAAAAACAAGCTTATAAACAGTCAAACCAGGAAGTGTTAAATTTTTCTTTCAGGGAATTGCGTTACTGCGAAGAAGACTGAAACAACAGTGATGGTAAAATTTTGTAAGGGTTTCGTGGGAGTCTTTTCAGGGTACCCAAAGGACCGGAGGGGCAAAGAGCCGACTCAATCTTCATTTCGTAGGTTTTACCGTCGGTTTGCCAGACGAATTTCCAATAGTTTTTACTTTCTCGGTAAAACCTTTCGCCTCGACGTCTCTAATTGTCCAATAAGGAACGCGGATGGGAGTCTTTGAGGGCCGAGGTCAGGACCGACGTGAAAGGTCCTGCGCATTTGTCAGATTAAACGAGAAGTCGTGAAGGGTTCGCGAAGCTAATCGCGTAACTCGCTCAAATGAGCTGCACTGTATTCGGAATGGCGCCAGTCGGGAGAAGCAGTCGCGGGGCTTTCTGAAGCCAAGCAATCGAGCCGTCCAATCGGACCGGTCCCCGACGCGAGCAGGGCTGAAATTGTTCGTTTATCCTGCTCGCTGAAATGTAGCTTGCTTCTCTAAATGTTTTCATACTACATTCATGTTTATTATTTCCAAAATTCGTCTCAACATCCGCAACGAAAAATATTAGGTTGCCCCAAAAATTCGTTTTCTTTTAATCAATCAACGCGAAATCAGAATAGCAGCTTAACCCTTGAGTGGCATCATGTTTTGTCAAATTACGAGGCATGCGACCGATACAGCTTTGTAGTGAAGACTGTATCTATTCAGAAGGAAATTTCAAAATTTCAATATACCGTTTCTCGCAAAAATGGCACACATCTGGAAAAAATGTTAAATTTTTCTCCATGAGAAGAAGTTATAGTTACAGAGCTGTAGTGCCGTCATTTTATACCAAATTAGTATAAAAATTTTTTGTTCACACTTCAAAATATGTGTAATAAAAAATTCTCAAAATTAAACTTGTTTTTCGTGCTCTAGAGTGAAAGAAGAATGAAAAATGCTCTAGAGTGAAAGAATGAAAGAAAAGGAGGAAAATTCAAATTGTTGCGCGGATGGTTACAATACAAATTAAGAATAAAACGTTGTATCGTCCATTTTGGGAAGGAAGATGGCGGGAGAGTGCGTTGACCGCGACGGATAGCCGCCGTCGCTCTGATTTTTGCCGGATAGAAGGACAGGAGGATAATAGGTAATGGTAAGAGAGATAATAAGGAAGGGTCGTCGTAGGTAGACCACGTTCGCGCGAGATAATATCAGGCGTGTCTGCGTTACTGAACGATTACTATTGCGGAATGGATGGTCCGCGGAGCGAGTACGCGCGATTACGAAGTACGAGGTACGCGGGAATGCGGATACTGCGGTCACGTTTCGGATGAAACTTGGAAGAAAGGTCGCGTAAAACCCGTGGCCTTAGCATGAAGTCTTAATGAACCCGGTAATTAGCATTTTTACGAATGTCTTGAATTTCTGGGCTGAACCTTCTTCACTGACGCACGAGCGAAACGTTTCAGATTTGAACGCATGGTGGCCCGTGGATCTCGATATGTTTATAATTTGTAGAGATCATAAAAGAAATACATCTAGAATTTTTCTAGTCCTCAGCTATGATCCATAGACCTTGTCACTGAACCTACCGCCGTCGGTTAAATTGACCGGTTCCATATTTTTTATTTTACAGTTATCGAAATTATAAAGATATTTTCATAAGAAAAGATTGAATAATAAGAGTATTTTTATAGGGCAACATACACCAGCTACTTTTCAGGTTTGGTACGTTTAGCGTTAAAAAATTATGAAACAATCGCCGGTAGGTAATATGTTAAAGGCAAATTTAGAGTTCTTCACTTTGGGTGTAAAGTACAGATGAATTTTCCAAAATGTATATGAAAGATGAAAACCAGGGTATTTGTTCAGAAATACAGTTTGTTCCACGAGCTCTGTTTACTTGAACATCTTGGTTATTTCAAACAATACGAGAAAATGTTACTTACACAACTGCGTTTCTCTTACTTTCTCCACAAATTAGAAGCATCTCTAATTGTTCTTCGAATGAAAATTTCATATTAACTATCTTGTGTTCACTAACTGAGAAACTGACTGACACTGAGAGACGCCGAAAGCCTACCAATGTTTACGTTTGACGTAGTGAGCATATCCTTGAATACGTTCCATAATAAAAGTGACAGAATGAAAACAGTCAAATATCTCAGCAACGGTAAGTTCTAGGCCAAATTGCAGTTTAGTACTTTTATACTCGGAATACGCCAATCTATCGAAATCGAGCATACAAAATTGGACACTTCATTTAAAAAAAAAAAAAACAAAGGTGACCTCTATATCTTCTGTATGGCCTCCACTTGCGAGAATATCATTTATACCATATTACGTAGTTTCTTAGACCCTACAACAAAATAACCAAGATATATAAGTGGACAGACCTCGTGGGACGCACTGTATATTAAAATTGGCAGACTGTTACACAAGGGCAGTGGCCAGCAAAGCAATCAAATTTGATTTGATACCGGCGCGGCGCAGGGAAACTAACAGGGTCGGTTTTTACTTTTAGTATTCGACAATTTCAGAAAGTAGAAATTTGTCAGGTTTCGCAGGATGTTGGAGACGACTTTTGGCCAGCGTCTCGGGCGGAATGCTCCTTGAAGCGGTTGTCGCGAAGACGTTGGAAAGGTTCGGCGGCGCGCGGTCGCGCGGAGGTTGCATTTTTATTCGCCACGGGGAGAAATGTCTCGACGCCGGCCGGCTATTCATATCCCCTCGCACGCGACAATCTCGGTTCAAGGAGACCGCTGGACAGGATATTGCTGACGTGTTCCCCGACTTTAAAGTCTAACGTCCGCGGTCGATAGCTGCCGCATTGTCAGGGACGGCTACGCTGGAAGAATGGAAGATGGGGCGAAAAGGAGAGGGAGCCGTTGCCTCCACGACGCCGTGCCGCTCTCTGCGTTGCTGCGGGGCTTCAATCGGCAATGCCAACGACAACGGCGACTACGGTAGCAACGGCAGCAACGGCAGACGAGGGCTGTTAAGCGAGCAACTTGCTAGCGACCGTCGCGCGCCGCGCCGCGCCGAGCCAGACACCGGTTCCACGACGGGATCGATCAGATTAGGGTAAACGCGTTCGATCGGTTCTCCGGATCCTCTTTCGCCGCTTCTTCGCCGAGTCGGCCGACTTCTCGGGGAACTTCGCTCGTTTGCTCCCGTGCTATGGCGTCGAGTCGCCATGCCGCCAGCCCGCGATCACCCTGCGGAACATCCCCGAGAGCTCGACGAGGCCACTTTGCGAACTGTCGGCGAACAGTTCTCCTTCCCAGGGACTCGAGAAACTCGAGACCGTCCTCGATTTTGACCGAGAATACTCGACGACAACCATGCTAGAACGATCCCAGCCAGTTTGGCCCTGGAACTTTCTGGCTGGCCTACTGCTCAGGATGTAGTTGGACTTTCGGCCCTTCTTCACGGTGCAGAGAAAGGGATGGTAATGTTTGCCCCCAGTTTTGTATTTCCTCCTAAAATCTGATTCATCGCATTCGTCTGAATTTTGGTTAAGATGCGTTTGCATTATTTTCAGGACACAGGAACCTGACAGGATTCCCCTTTGTAGTTGTATTAAATTGTAAACAATGTGTTGGTATCCACAAGTTCTTTTAATCTTCCTTCTCAAATTATACAGAATTTTTTCAAAAAACATGATCACACTACAAAAATTTCAGGCTATTCGTTACCTGCACCTAAGTGACACATCGGTCCCGAAGTTCTCGCGTATAACGAGACATTCGTTGACTGGCATCGCGAATGCGCCGAGGTGTATTAGGCAGTCATTTCTCGAAGAAGGTTCGGCTTGAATGCGATTGCTTGATCCTCCTTTCGCAGCTCGCACAATCTCTCGGCCTGAGACGGAATAATTCGCGATTTAGCGGGGAACCGTCGCGGAATTCCGCATGCGGATGAATCGAACGTTGCGTCACGGGGTGCATACGGGATGGTTGCACGCGATGCGAGAGACCCGGCAGTCTGCTTGGGGGACGGATATTCCCATGGACTGAAAGCAGAGATTGCTTTCGCGTGATGGTTCTCTTTCCTCCTCGCGAAGCAGACGCGTTATCGCGTATGGTTTTTTTTTCTTTCTCTCTCTCTCTCTCTCTCTCTCTCTCTCTCTCTCTCTCCCCCTCCCTCGCTCTTCCAGCCCCCCTCGTGCTCTCTCTCTCTTTCTATGGGAGTCGATCGAATCTCAACGGGAGATTCACTTAACGCGTTTCGATAACACGACACGCTTCCGAAGAACCCTTTGCGAACGGGCCGCGATCAATGAAGGCGGAACGTGGCGGATTTCACGAATATGATGCTTCGAATGGATATATACGGGGTGTCAGCGAATTTGCTGGTTAAACCTGTAGGCAATTACACGTACATAGGCACATGTAATAAGTATTAGGATGAGCACCGTAGTTAGAGTGGGGATGGTCATACCGACGCCCGGCTTAATTCGGCAGTCGCTCCGAAATCGTTAAGAGATAAACACATAATTAGATTCGTTCCGTAGTCGTAGAGAAGATAGCTCATAAATAGTCTTAAGTTAAATTCTTTTGTTAAATATAAGTATATCGTATAAATATATAACTATTCCTTACCGCATTAAATACAACAAAACCTTAGTACAGCGATCCGCTTATTCTGCTCGATGAAAAAGGCTCGCACTCTGAAAGTCTTCCTACCTGGGACAAACTGTCGCCTTCAAGTTCGCCGTCATTTGCGATGAAATTTTACGCACTCGCAGAGCGCTCGAATGTTTAAAGCGCAATAAACTCGGAAGTTCCAGCTGCAACGAGCTTGCAACGGAAGAAGAATGTTTCGGCATCTTTCTTTATAAATTAGCTCCTGGAAACTCGAATCACCTTTTAACCTGTTAGCTGTGTACGGCAAGTGTATTTGTCACGGAACAAAATTAACTGCTTGTCGTTCGCGTTAAAATTACGATACGTTCGTAATTTTCAGACGTTTACGAATATTTCAGGCCAAGAACGAAACGGCGAAGACAAACAAAAACGTTGAAGCGTGACTAGTGCGAGTAACAAAATGTTTCGAAATATGTACGACCCACTTTAAAAATCTATCTACGCGGCTGAGGTTACGGAATCATTCGCTAAAATGAAAATTAGGTTTTGCGTTCGTACAATTTTTACAATTGTGTACGCGCGAAGGGTTGTAGAACATGAAAACCACGGACGATTTTAATTTAGTAGATCGTGAGAACGGGCATTTCTGCTTCCGTTCGAGTGCGCTAATTGCATGCAACGGTATCGGGGCGGAAGAACAGAATTTTTCATTCCATTATAGCGCGGAGGCCCCGGTGTCCGCCATCGACCTTTCATTCCCGTAACAAGCCGCGATACCGAGTGAGTTTTTCTGTTTGTTGATAATACGCGATTCCGCGGCTGAAACTTTCACGATGAAATATCCGCGGAGACTGCAGCGATGCGGCCGCGGCTAACTTTCCTCCCGATTATCCGGCGAATGCAAAGGGTTAATTGCGATCCTCTGCTATCCCCGGTTAAGCGTAAAATAAAATTCATAATTGCGTTCTCGTTTCCGCTCCCATTAGGCCGCGTTTCGTTTCTTTGCAACCCGGCGACGCCTGCCAGCGTTGCGCAAGAGAATCTCGGTCTCTGACAGCGCACTGCGAATATTACTTTCATCGTTTCCCCGGGTAATAAAATCTGTTGTTTTTGCAGAGTGTCTTTTAACATACTCTCTGAAATGCATAAATGCGAATGTGAACAGAGCGTGCTATACGTTCCGGTGGCCATGCTTCAATGATTCTTATCGTTCTTGAGCTAAGTGGCTTATTTATGGTCCGAAAGGGTACGAACTATTTGCGCGTTGAGTGCGCGTGATTTAAAGGATTCTTTTTATTTCCGGGGTCATGCAAACACGGCAAGAACTATTAGATCGCCGCGCGCCGTGCGTATGCTATCGTGAAAGCGTGAATATGATAAGAATTATTTGAACGTTTATTAAAAACCACAGGTAGTGTTGTATACGCTAGATGGTTCTTAAATCGTTGTACAACCGGTCGACTTTGCATTCAAACAAGAAAAATAAAGCTTTTCTGCAGTTTCTGGCGAAACACTGGTTGCTAAAACTGTACAAATCATTTTGGCATGATTAGACAAAATAAAGATGGCCTATGTCAATTGTACGAAGCAGAAGTTACAGTCGGGGACAAACATAAGTGGACAGTTAGTGGAACCAGGTAAAAATGAAGTTTATCGAATTAACATGACTGTTATAAACTTAAGTTTTATTTATTATATAGCCTTATAGTGTATAGATTATTTAGTGAATAACTGTAGTTCATATTTACACCTTTGTGTAAATACGCTGTACCATAACGAAAACGACAGCTGTTTATCAGGAGACGAAAATAAGTGGACACTCAATGAAACACGTAATAAATGGAACACGTAACAAAATTAATACTTGGTATTGCCGCCTTTTCCTTGTATTACTGCTTCCAGACGTCGAGGAATATTTTCTATTAACTTTTCAATATAATCGTTACTAATCTTCTCATATTCAGACTGTAACCTTTTGAAAAAATCGACGTTATTATTTCGCTGGTCCAATGGAACTTTTGCGTCCAGTAAACTCCGTAAGTTTTCGATAGGATTCAAGTCTGAGCTCTGGGCCGGCCATTCGCGCAAATTTAATATTGGAATCCTTAAAAATTTTTTTAGTTCTCTTAGTAGTGTGCTTAGGGTCATTGTCTTGTTGAAAGACAAATTCGTCGTCGCAACCCATTTTTACCACTGCTTCTTCTAACTTTTCATTTAGTATATTAATATACTTATCTGCGTTCATAGTTCTGCCAATTTGTACTAACGTACCAATTCCGTTTCGCGAGAAACACCCCCACACCATTAATGATCCACCGCCAAATTTAACTGTGGGCGTAATAAATGATACTTTAAACGGTACATGTTTTTTTCTCCAGACTTTGTGGTTCTTTTTTAATTGCCGCAACTCAAATTTACTTTCGTCGCTGCAAATTATATTTTTCCAGAATGCTAGTGGCGTATTTACATATGTTTTTGCAAACGCTAAACGTTTTCTCATATTTCTTTTATTAATATGTGGCTTACGTCTAGCCTTGCAGCATCTACAACCAGCTCCGTGCAGTCTTCGTTTTATTGTCTTGTTGAAACATTTACTTCCACTATTTCGTCGTTGCAACCCATTTTTACCACTTTTCTTCCGATGTTTCTACAGGTTTGTATTCGATTCATTCTTGCGACGTAAAATCCGCAGTCTGGTAATGATTTCGGTAAAATTCGAAGTTGTCGAGTAATCACAGAGTAATTTACGTTCGAAGCGCGAAAATACGCGTTGAAACTGTAAAGTGCAACACTATTGAATATCGCAGAAAATTGTGGTCGTTGAGATAAAGGTTCAGCGAGCACTACCTACCGGTGCCCCATCGAGGAGTGCGCGAACGATCGCGCGAGTCATCGAGTGGGTCAAGCCGGCGCACAATGGTCCAAATCGATAAATTCAGTGACTTTTTGTTATAACTTTTGTACCGTAAGAGTTATCGGGATGAAATTTGCACTAAAATTCATGAAAAAAATAGTCAATTTGAACTAAAAAAAATTAATATTTTTTAAATTTGTTAAACAATAATTTCTTATTAATATTCATTGATATTTTTCACTAAAAGAAAAATTGTTTAAATACAATCTTCCAAACCATTTCTTCTTTCTAAGTGTGTATTTTATATTTGTTTCACGCATGCAATGTTTAATGAATTGGGAAAAATGTAAATTTGAGGAGTCGGGTAAGGTAAAAACGTCACATGACTGTGTCAAAAGATATTTTTTATAATAATTGATAATATTTGTAATATTGTATATAATATAAAATAATTTAGTAACATTTTTGTAAATCTTTTGTGATAAAAATGTAATAACAATGATGGTTTTATAATATAATAATAATAACATGAAATATGAAAAAATAATATTTGTTTATACTTTGTCAGTCTTCATTCTCAAATGGTTTTGTCTAGCATTATTTTTTATAGTCCATCCATTTCAAAGCCTGCCTTTTCTATTATTTAATTATTAATAATTCAGCTTCTGGTTCTAAATTTTGTATTCTTTTCTTACATGATTTCACTCGCATTGCTGACATGTGCGGGTCCGATGTCAATAAAAGTCTATAAAATACATCTTCATTTGTTAATATTCTGTCTGATTTTCTTGTATGTTTGTATCTAAATTGTTTAAAGTCTTTGTTACGTGTTTCTTGAGCCTCCTCCGATAATTGTCCGATTGGTAATAATGCGTGTTTTATTACATCTGCACCATGCATTAATAACTTATGGACTGAAGCAGGCATGGGATACCAATCATAATCGTAACATTGTCAGTTTTAAACTGCTATAATTTGCAAAGGCGGAAGAGTGCGGAAATAATTTTTATACCATCATATAGAGGAAGGTGTACTGAAAATAGTCCAATTTGTTAGAAACTGGGACTTCCTGGGACTTTAAAGATATCTCTTACCGAATATAAAGAATTTTTTTAATTTTCTCCATTTAGTCCAGCATTAACTTTTAATACATTGTGCAGACTAATTAATAATGTAAGATACGATTTCTTATCGCAAAAATCTGCTCTTTAATTTAAAAAAAAAGCGCGAGAAAATATTAAATAGGAACGTCAGGGCATCGCATCAAAGTGAAGCAATTTTTCTCGTGAAAAATACTCTTCTTAAAATGTCCAACTTTCAATATTTATTACAACTATAATATTTAATAAATTGTACTAATTTCTCCATTTCCGAGGTCTGTGGACATTTGGGAAGCAATGTTCATTGATCAGGTATCGATACATGAAAGTTCATTTTCGGGCCAAAAGTCACTGAATTTCTCGATTTGGACCACTGTGCGGCGCAGCGCAGCGGGTGCACGCACCGAAGAAGAAGGAACAGAAAATCGAGCGAAATGAGCGCGCAAGCTGTCAGGAATCATAGAAGCGTCGCGTCGGGTGCACGAGCACCGGAGAGAGTGGTATCGATTATCAGATGAAAATAGGACAACCGGCGCGATTTACAGATAGTCTCTAGTTAAGAAGGAGCACGGTATACGGACAGGTACCGTTTGATTGGGCGTATCGGGCCGGCGTAGGTGGGTAACGATAACGGTTACCGTTATGGTCTATTCAGTGCCCTTCTCTACGAAGTGTTGCAGTATTCCGAGCGGCTCCGCACACCATCGAGGATCGTTATTGCACCGGGAGGAATTTCCTTCCGGACGTATAGTTACACGCGTTGCGATTCACGAGGCCCGAGACACACCGGGGAAACACCTCGAACCCAACCGTTTCCAACACGCGTACACCGACGGATATACTTTATTTACGATCGCAGTTCTCGCCAAACGTATCGGACCGTTCCTTCGACCCTATATCCTTCTGCCACCTCCCTTCCTCCCTCCCACCCACCCACCACCGTCGTTTTTTTTTATGTTTCATCGTCGACGAACGGCCGCCATCATTGTCGAGTAGAAAGACTTTTACGCGGACCTTACGACGGTCTGCTGAATGTGGAATTCAAGATGAAGGTACCCGGCTGTAATTCGTAGAGCCCTGGGTCGGAGAGACGTACAGGCTCGATGGAGAAACTTAAGGCCCTCCTCGGATCAGTGCCCCCTAAATCGGAACGCTAATCCGAGGCCTAGTAGATTTCTGAATCGCTGGAATCATAGCGATCGATACAGTTTGCTTTGTTACGAGGAAATTTCGTTGTATCGAATAGGCGTTGAATTAGCACGGAGAGAATAGGTTACACTAATCCGGGGAAGCAGACGCTTTATTATTAAAATTGTATTGATCGTTCCGTGAGACTGTTATTAACCCTGTGACGATCTATCCAGGCTAGAATGTGCAGATAGGACGCAAATTGGTACCGCTATTGATTCGGTAGGGACAGAGTAGGTTACACTAATCCGGGGAGGGTAAATGCTTTGTTATTAAAGTTATATTAATGGGTCCGTGAGACTTTTTGAATATGCTGTGAATAATCCTACGACGATCCATCTGGATTAAAATGTGCGAACAACTCAGAAATTGTGGCTTCGATTTAGGAATGTGAGCGTAAGCAATTCGGGGAATTAGTATGAATCGATATTAATCCGAGGATTAGTCCTTATTTGTCTGCAGTGACCTGTCGAGATGGAATATACCGATTAAACTGTCGAGTGCCTTTCGAAATAGAATTGTTCAAACTGTTCTATCAAAGTGGACTTCGAGTAATGAAGAATTTCATCGAAATAGAAACGATAAGATCCGTTTTCCCTTTTTACACAATTCTCACTCTCCAACACGGGCGAAGAAAACGAGATTCGGGGCGATCGATGAGGATGGTTTACTCTGTACAGGATGTTTCACAGAATGTGGGAATGGCTTCGCGAACGACTTGGCCGTATCGAACGTAGCAAAATGACAAGCTTTCGTGTTCCACGCGCATCTTTCAATAGCCTCCTTTCAAAAGCTATTATCGTTACAAATCGTACGAGTAACCACGGACAAGAAAGCACGTGGACACAGAGGTATATCGTGAATATGCGTGTGCATAGAAATCAAAACGTGTCTGTATCTAACTCGTGTTTCTAAAAATTTTAATTTCGTTCCGCAAGCTATGGAACACCCTGTACAAATGCTCGCCTACATAACGGTGTATCTAATTCGCGTTTTTCAAATTTACCTCGCCCGTTAGGCAACATCTCCTGTGTTCACTGTAATCGAAAGAAAATGAAAATGAAAAGTGTAACCTAGATTCAAAAACCTAAACGCTCCACACATTATGAAACAGCCAGTAGCTATTTCCATTCGTACATCTGCACGCATAGTTATTACCCGAGGCATGTTAGCCATTCAAGAACGATGTGCGATATTTCTTGTTGTACCTGCAACGTTGTACGATGTTACAAATGTTACCATAATTTGCTGGAGATTTAGCTTGTTCTTTATTTTTCATAGCTGTCCTCAAACTCTCGAAAGTGAACGGTGATACTTGAAAGTGTATCTTTGAACGCAAGTCAGGCAGTTTTTTCAAAAACCGAATCCACCAACTTGGAAAACGTTGGGAGAGAATTGTAGAAAATGTTTTATTTTCAACTCGGGCACAAACTTTCGCAGTCGTCTAATATAATAAATTTTGATACTCTTCAGCGTCAGTTCGCTGCACGGACGCCTCCCTTACAGGGTAAGAAAAACACGGTTAACACTTTGGCTGCCCAACTAGGAACCTCAAAAATTCAATAAAACCAGTATTATTTAATGAAATAAAAATTGAAAAAAATTAAATGTACAATAGTGAGTAGTCCTCCAACTTTCTTGAATTTTACAGATTCTAATCAAATTTGGTACAGTAAATACACTAACGTAAAAATTCATTTTAAAACATGGACAAATAATTCCGCCACCCACATATGGGTGACATGGCAGTCGACGTGTTAAACATTAAAGTGTTCCCGATCGAATCCTAAATTTTGGTCCGCACGTTATGAATCACCCTGTACGGTCGCTGGTCTATATAACCGTGTATACGTGTGTCGCAAGTTTCCGAGGTTTCCATAGCGAGGATCTACCGGACCCTTCGGCACCTTCCAGGCGAATCACAATTTTACCTATAACATCACGTGCCATTTGAAGCGTATCCATGGGACCACGCTGGACAAAGAATGCATTGACTCCGCGACATCGAAATGCCTGAAGGGCGAGGGGTGGGGAGCGGAAGGGAGAAAAAACGTACCCTCGTGTAATTTATTACGCCTGGCCGATGCTTGATTTAATTTCCCGTGCGGCTACCGACCAGTTAAAATGCCGCGGCCACTCGGCTCGGATCGCGGAACGGTAATTATCCGGCTTGTCTTGTTGCGGCGCTCGGCCAGTGACTCATTTCATTACCTTGAGGCCGGTGATAAGATTCACCAATGATAAGATACGCCGGCTATGAATCGCTGAGGGGATTCGCTCATGTTGGTCGCTTCGCGTACTACCATTTTATCGCTATACATTTCGGAGCAGAAGTGCTCGTTAATCAGCCAATCTGGACAGTGTCAAATGTCAATAAACGAAACGCGATAACATTCCTAAAATACTCATTTTATAAATACTCCGTAATTACATACGTTCATTTCAAGTTAAATGCGGTACAAATATTAAGAAAATTTTTACAACACGCTGGACGTTGGATCTTGGTTACTAATAGGCTATCAATTGGCTAAAATAAACATTTTCTATATTGAAATGGTGGATAGATTCAAACGTATTCCGTCTTTCAATAATCTCAACAAGTCGAAGATATAATGTAATGATACTTCTAAATTCTTCTGACGTTTTTCCTGTTTTGGTGCTTGAGTTGGGACACGCGGTATACAGAAAATGTATAATTGACTCGTATCGGTAGTATGCAATCCGATAATAGGAGTAATTATAGAATAAATGGGTAAGACAAAACGGGAACGGCAAGTCACTACCTGTCACGGATTAGTGACAAGCTGTTGGCCGTCTCTCTAAGCCATCCTTTTATTATGTCATACAACAATGGTTTATATTCCACGAGTGTAATGTCCGGTTTCATTTTCACGCTTCTTACGTTACGACGTAACGCGATACGCCGGGGTGTACCTGGTTGCTTACGGCACGACATCCGCGTACATACAGGTATGCGCGCCGTGAAACACGAGAGTGCGTGGTGTCCATTAAAAGTGTTGAAACGCGTGCGGATGAATCGTGCGGCTCATTGTTCCCCGTCAATCGACACTTTTACCCAAAACTTTTTCGTGATCGCTGCTGCACAGATTTCAGGGACAACCTTCTACAATACTGAAACATTGTATAGTCTGTTTCTTCGGAAGAGGCGCTCGAAGTACGTTTACAATCCTACTGACTAAACTACGGATGGTTATGCGAGATAAAAATTAATTAATAAAGTGAAATTGTGACGTTGATAACCTTAAATTATTTTAATTTTCTTGCTGTTTTCGTTTCTGTCACACAGGGTGGTCCAAAAGTCGCTGGGCCATTTTAAAATGCAGTAATCTTTTTATTTTCTTTAACACTAGGTTTACGGGACCCGTCAAAATGACGGGTTCTAATATTTTTAATTTACGATTATTGAGATTGTGAAGATCCATCTACGTGGAATTACTCAACAAACTTAATTCCTTAGGTATATATTATTTAAGAAATGGCTGAAAACTTGGATAGACACAGTCTTCTTATTTTTATAAAGTTATGTAAAATACACACTTTTAATGCTCCGTAAACCTAGTGTTAAATTCTATGCTTCTATGCTTGTCGATAAAATCGATTTTGTCCACGCTCTGGTTGCAACAAAATAATTTGCGAGAGTGAGAATTTTCATGGTGATCCACCGGTTGGCGATCAACAATTTGCAAGCGGAGGTACCGTTGCTCGTTCGAGGTTCATGTTGGCCTAACAAACAGAGACGTACGGCGAAGCCGGGAAGATTTCTTGCCGGAACAAGTGACCAGTGGGATCCATTCGAGCGGCAGTAAATATCACGGGGGCGGAGGATCCTGATAAAAATAAATCGTGCGAAATGCGTATTGATTAGAAGGGGAAGAAAAGAAAAGCTACACACGGGGAAGCGAGAGGAGGCGGCCGTTTGTCCATTTAACGGCGAAGATCCTGACAAAAGGTCTACAAGCCTGATAGAACGAGGCAGAGGCGACGGGGGATAAGAGGATCGGAAAGTAATGGAAGCCCGGCCACTAAATCTGCGGGTAAACAGGTATCGTAGCCGGTGCTTCCTCGCGGGAATTTCGAATGTTTATAGCGACGCGAGCCCCGTACGCTATAACCGTGAGAGCAGAAGTATGTTACCCGCGATGCTCGCGGGTTCAGATCGACTTGAACCGCGCGCCATGGTCAAGGTCTCGGGAATCTTTTTCTGACATTGCCATCGACTATCGATATCGAATCGAACGCTTCCCTCGACGGTCGTGCATATCTTTCCGCAGAGTTTATTCTCGCCCCGACACTCGCGCGCGCTGTAAATAAGTTTTCTTTTTTAGTACCGCTTCAGGGCTGACCTTGACTCGACCTTGAGCTTGCACCCGTTCTACTTCATTACTGCGCCGTGCATCTCGAAGGATTTTGCTCCTTGGAACTGAACACGTTGTCGTAGGTTCAGTGCAAAGTACCTTTTTGCAGGAAACTGACCGTTCATTCACGTTTATTCGACATTTAACGTTTCAATTAGATTTCGTTGTTAAAGAAATGGTAAAAGTTCCAGTCCAAGTGTTCGATTATATTGAAAAAATTCTGCTAATATTTTACAACTAAACAAAAGTACGCAACCTATCGTTTTAGCTGCAGGTCACTTTCGCAGAATGCATCTTTGCTTGAGGAGTACAAAAAGGATCCAGATTCTCTCAACCACATTCTCTCGACCACAGGAGAAATGTTGCTTTCATAAAATTATAATTTATGAAGGATTGAGCCGTCATTCCTCTAGATTGCGGCATGCCAATGATATAACATGCAAAATTGAAAATTAGGAATTTGAAGGACTTGTAGCTCATTAAAACGAGGATTGGGTCCTAAGGTAACCAGTGAACGTACTTCAACGTAGACAGACATAAAGGCTTCGCATTAAGATTCCAGATAAAGGGTAGACGTCACGTTAACTGTAGAAAGTGAAACGTGCAGTATGCAAATTGATCATAATCTGTTAAGCTCCTTTGCACGATGCACCTTTCCCATGCGTGTTAATTGAAAATCCATGTGATTCAACATACTTACGCGGTTTACCGAGGTAAAATTGTTTAAGCAACAAATATGGGCTCTTGAGATATCCGCGAAGCTCGGAATAAGTAAAACGTCTACTCCTTTTTGAATTGTTAAGATGCTTTTACGTAGGAAGGTACATAGCCGATGCATGAAGTATTTACACGCGTGATTCGCTATACATATAAAATATATGCGAGCCGTCCTTCAAAAAGGTTATGCTTCTAGAGAGGACGATAGAGAAAGAGAATGCATCACAGTTTCATCATAATAATATACCGAACGAAATAATCTGGACAACTTTGGGAACAGTAATTCTATCTACTTTTTCTTCAACAATAATAATTTCACACGTGACTAACAGGATTATCTGTCCTGACTTAAAAATGAATATTCATACTAATACTTTCAGTGTACCAGATTTGGTCAGGGTTTTATAATACCAGCGTACCTAGACTGCGGATTTGAATGCAGAATAAAAAGTTTCTGAATTAATTGTAAGAAATAGGAATGAAGTAAAAATGTATATCTCGCTTTAATAACTTCAACGGGTTGAAATCGGTGCAGCAGTAATTTTAAATTCCTTAAATGTTTTACTGTCTCGTGTTTCAGCTGCTCGTTTATGTCATGAATGCATAAGATCCGCAGTCGGATCGTAACCTTTCAATTTTGATTTTATTAAATAGATTATTTTGATGTTGTGGAGGATTTGAGATTGCTATGTTGCCCAGCCAAGAGCTTTAATTCGTCGAGCGACGGGCACGAATGTCAAGCTAGGAAAACGAATAACGAAGCAATGAGACTGCCTACGCCGTTAAACCGGGGGACGGACCGTGCATTAATCCGAGTCGCGCAACACAACGAGAACGCGCGATCAAATCGTATTTCAAACTGGGAACGGCTTTCAATAATTTCGCACGTCGTCGAGCGATGTTATCTCGTTACGGAACTCCACTTTTCTCGCAACAAATATAATTCATCCCGGCCGGCAGGAAGCCGATCGAATTAAAAAGGGACCACGTTGAACGATGATTGGCTCAGTTTCAACCCGAGACGGCCGAGGATCGTAAACGTTGTCAGTTCCCCGGCTCCCGATTTGTTTACGGTCGGATGAAGTAATTTCGCGAGCAACGTTCTCCCCTGAAATTGTTGCCCGCCGAACGATTTCAGAATGTCGGAACGCGCGTCGGTATGGTTCTCTCTTTTCAAGGCGCCGTCAAGGCGGACTCGCCGCGTAGATGAAAAAGAGGGTGGAAGAAGGCCTCCGCCTCTTCCTTTCCCCCCTCATCTTGTTCTTCTTCCCGTCGTCCTCTTCCTCGTGTTCGCGCGAAGAAAATAATCGGTGTGCAGCCACATAACCGACGGCATAATTACATGGACGTAAACGTATGCAAAGATATTTCACAGGGCGAGCGTGCCGCGATGCTCGTGCACGCGCGTTCACTCTTCAAAAGCAACAGAGAGAGAGAGAGAGGAGCTGAGAGAGAGAGAGAGAGAGAGAGAGAGAGAGAGGGGGAGGGAGGGAGAGAGACCCGTTCGACCTTTCTCCGCTTGACAAAAAACGTAAAATTAAAGGTCGAAAATTGCGGTGCACCGAACGACCGACGAACCGCCCCTCGCCTCCACTTAACCACCTCGTAAGGATCCGAGGATATCGTGGCCGGTGAAAAGCGCACTGGCGCCATCTTGTCTTCTTTGTTACTCCTTCTTTTTTTCTTTTTCATACTGCACTTCCCGTACTGTATTTTCCTCGCCTGCTTATTGGAGTATTCTTTAATCCTCGAAGGGCTGTGTACCGTCGCGAAAATCTTTGGCTCGAGTGGATCTCAAAGCAGCTTCGATAACCGGAAAATTCTGTTTTCTTTTTAACTTTACTGGCTCGCGGACGAGATTGACGTCTGGCAGTCTTTTTCAGTGTTCGATAAATAAACGTGTTATGGATTCGTAGTGTCTAGAATTGTCTAAAATTTGTTGATAGAAATAAAATTCGTGACGGGGTTTTTGGACGCTTTTATTTTATCTTATTTGGATTTTTATCACTCGATTGGACACTCATTTTTATTGATTTTCAGGATCGGTGAATTAAACTGCATTAACGTTTGTAGAAATGTCTGCAGTTCAGCCTGCGTCCAGGTGCATCCCATTCAAGTCAACCTTTTAATCTTTTCTCAATAAACAGATTATATTGTGAAATTTTCTCTGCAGAACATGTTAAAGCTTTTTCGTGTGAAAATCCTCTAAGAAACATACAAATTCGCTGTTATACTGGAATATTCTCTCAAGGGTTATTTCCAACCTGAACATTTTAAATGAAGAGCTGTTTGATGGTGAGACTTATTTTGTAGGACTGTGTAAAATAGTATTTCAAATAGTTGATAGTAACTTATACTTCTCTGATATTTTGTTGCGTGTAATGTTATTACGACATTGTCGTCTGTTTATCAACATGTTACATGCAAATTCTTATGTTAAAAATTATAATTTATAATATTAACTGTTTGCTCAACTTATTTTCATTGTAAGGAAATATTTGAAATACAAGAGTACAATATTTTATTTTATGTATCTGGTTATCAAAATAAAAATATGTTATTTGCCGAAATTGTTCGTTCTGTTTAAAGTAGTATTTTATTTGAACCACATTAAATTATACTATTTAAAATAGTATTTTAAATATTTTTTCTCGAAATTTTACCCAGGTTTGATTGCTATCCTGTACAATAAAAGTAACAAAAAAAATTCTCTTAAATAGTCAAGAGGTATTTCCACCTAAAAGAACTAAATTTATATCCCTAAAAATAAAAAGTAATGAAAAAGATTGTCTTAAATAGTCAAAAGACATTTCCACCCAGAACTAAATTTTGATCCCGAGCAATAAAAAGGAAATGAAAAGAATTGTCTGAAATAGTCAAGAGCTGTTTCCGCCTAGAACCAAATTTTTATCCCGAGCAATAAAAAGTAATAAAAAAAAATGGTCTTAAATAGTCAAAAGAGCTGTCTCCATCCGGAATGAAATTATAATAAAAAGTATGTCGCAGAGTTTCAGAAAAATCGAGAATCCCGGTATGCCGAAGAGCCCTCGTACGTAATTCGTTTCATGCAGAAAAAAAAAAATTTTCCCAGGTTCGCTCGCCGCGACGCATCTTTATACGTGTGAATGGACGTTGGCTCGGTCCCATCGCCGCTCGCCGGTAAAAAGAAAACGCTCGCGCATTCATTTCGTCGTAATTATTTTTCGTCTGCATCGCAACCTCGAGGAACAGCCGGTTGCGACAGTCCTCTACACCGTATCGGAAGTAATATTGTGCGAAACGTTTTCTTTCGGTTACGCTCGTTTCCCCGGCGTGGGGTTCCAACCCTTAAAGCGATATTATATAAGAACCTCGACCCCCGTCTCGCCCCTGCCCAGAAGATCCACCCACTCGTTCGACGACGGTGATAAAGACGGCATTGAAAGAAATTTCTTGAATCATTGTCCTCCAGTAGAAAAGGTCGTAATAAGTCCGTCCTTAAGAGACACTCTTGAATACGACCGATCCGCCCGCGCCCCGAGCTTGGAGATCACGACGTTCCAGTTTTCGAGCAGGTACTAATACGTCCCATTCATCTCGAAGAACATTGCGAATTTAATTTGATTCCGAGCGATTACGTTGTTTGCTTTCCGCCCGTGGTCCCCTCGAACCGAGACCACGTTAATTGACGATGTTGACGAGGTTCTTCGATTAAGTATTGTCGAATTAGTCGTTCTTTCGCCAACTTGATTGTTTCTTCGCTGCTCTTGGCACTCCGTCTTTTTCATCTTTTCTTTCTACAAAGTTGACTCTTGTGAGTAGGTTCATATTGTCAAACATTTTTAATGAAGACAAATAATTGCATTATGACTACCCCTTTTGTAAATAGAGCTTGGAAACTGTAAATTTGCACTCTCTGCCGATTATTGAAAGAATTTGAACAAAGCGATATTACAAAGAATGTCTTTAAATTTTTACAAAATACGATTTAGAAAGGAGCGAAAAATTTTCTTCGTTAGACTTTTTCCCTATCAGGATCTCAAATGAAGTTTCATGAAGATTGTCCACAAACTTTACTTTTTCCCGGAGCAAATGCGCGCTAGGGTTTTGGCCGAATTACATTTTACAGGAGAAGCGAACGACCGGGATGAGCGGTTTTTCTAAAATGAACATAGCGTGAAATTCGCAGACTAACGCAAAGTAGTAATAACGCAGACTAGTGCAAAAAAGTACGCGAGAAAATTAGTCGCTAACGTTCCACAGTTGCTACGAAAATATTTGAAATTAAAAAGATTTTCGCGTGCCCGCCGAGCGCAGCATTTAAGAGATCTCTTATGGAGGTCGCCATGAGCGTTATCAACATTCGTTCTAAGCTCTGTTTACGCGGAGCAACTTTGTATTATAGCATAACTAGTTCTGATGTAGCGCTCGGCTGATCCATATTTTCTATTCGTCGTTATCGTCCTCTAATTTCTGGCACGACTGTTCGCTGGAAAACACAAAGATGGCAAACGGAAACTCTCCGAGAAGCCCGCGAGCAACAAAATTCACGAAGCACAAACAATGGAAGACGGGGGGCGGGGAGGGTGGGAGACGCTTCAGATTTCATTTTACGCCTTTAATCTAAACTTCGCAGACGGTTCCCTTTGGTCTTAAATCAGCCATACCTTGGAATAATTCAAATTACCGGCTCGTTTAGAGGCCAGAGAGCTGCTCTACCATATCAGACGGAACTTCGGAAAATAATTGGGCGAGCGTATAGTTCGCGCAGGAGATACGCTGCGGTCGTAAATTCGCCGAGGCGCGAACAACTACGCGCACAAGTGGACAGAAAGGGCAACAAAGGATGAATACGAAACGAAACGAGTAGCTGGAGCCGCGTATTAGGACCCCGCATAAATTCCACCACTTTTCTTCCTCGTTTCGTACACACGAAATTATCTGAATCCTATTCTCAACGAGCTCGGGATTTTCCCCGACGAGGAAAAGAGCCATCGGATTCACACGCAGATTGCACAATTTGCAAACCTAACAATTCTCTAAATTTAACACTATTTCCGAACAAGTACGGTAATGTCCCGACACATGTGAAAATTTGGCCGAAATGTCGCTCAGACAACGAGTAAACGAAACATCTACATGAGCGAGCCAACGTTAATTTAGTGGCAAAATTTCGTTGTTCTGAATTATCTTTTTGTGAAACGTTTGCCAACATATTCGTGACATTTCTCTGATTAAAATGACACCAAACACGATGCAATTTGGAGAATGCTTACTTGTTTAATTCACGATATAGCAGAACCTCGATTATCCGAACTGGTCACGTGTATGCATAATACAGACACTACTGTACTTTTTTGTGACTGATCTTCAAAAGAACAGGAATTGAACGAGTAACATATCCTTCCGTTTACGACCAACTAATGTTGTTAACGTAATTGTATTCTCTTAAGTATACTCGACGCTTTCGTCTAAGATAAAAGAACTTGTATGGACGGATATTATTATGGACGTCTACAATGAAGGATCTGAAGTTCCATTGAAAATATGTCCAGGTAATTTGTGACTGAAAGCTTCTGAATAGGCAAGTTCGGTCACATATCGCCTACTTCATCGGCCGGCACGTGCTTCATTCCATCATGGAACTCTCGCGAATGACGAAGTTACGGCGGACAGAAAC
This sequence comes from Halictus rubicundus, assembly GCF_050948215.1. Classification (NCBI taxonomy): domain Eukaryota; kingdom Metazoa; phylum Arthropoda; class Insecta; order Hymenoptera; family Halictidae; genus Halictus; species Halictus rubicundus. The sequence continues at coordinate 17,698,008 of NC_135152.1, read as the reverse complement.
GGCGAACCAAGAACTGATATCAACGGCTGGAATTTATATAGCGAAGTCACGGCGGAAGGAGTGGTAATAGGATGCCCGGGAACAGATGTCACGGTTTCTGAAGTTCGAGGATGGTTTAAGCGACTCGAATACGGAGCTCCAGATGAAGTAGAATTGAATACACCGGAAAAAGTTTCGGCGAAGCAACAGTAGCAAGACGCTGTGCCACTTTAACGGATGAATATTACCTTCCCTCGAAAACGATCTCTGCTTTATGGAGAAAATTTATGGACCTAACAGACACAGCATGCTCCAGAACGATCTTAAAAGATTCATTCGTCAGTGAGAGATTTCATTTCTTCAATGCATGAACAGAATTTACATCGTTTTAATTGTCATATTCTTTAGGATATTGGTGCATGGATCTCGCTGGAAACGAACGACCCAATCTAGAAATGTATAAGACGCTAAATAACTTTTTAGGAACCTTTTAGTTTACCAAATTGACCTATTAAAATTTTTCCAATTCGGAGGTTTAAGGAAATCAACCTCGAAAATGTGTAAAATAGTAATTTTATGAGTAGCCGGAATTCATTGCATGATATAGGAGCTACATAGATGTTTATTTCCTATTTTAATCATTTCAATGAGTTTGAAGTAATGGACGAGAGTAAAGACTTGACCGAAGCCCAATCCTCGGGTCCGTGCTGTGACATAGATCGTGTAGGGCTACTATTTTCTTGTGATCGCGTCGATACGAGCCTCTTGGCCCCTTGCGGTGTATACCCCCGGTGGAGGGGATAGGCGAACTGACTACGATCGTGTAGCTCCGTTCGGCTTAGATCGAGACTTTACTGTAGTATTTTTTTTAATTCGATTTCTTTAACCCTCCGTGGGCGGCCTAGATTGTTTATATTCACGACCAATTTTTTCAGTACTCTAGGCTTTCCAAAAATCTAAAAAGATTCTGGAATACGTACCGAAGTTCCAATCTTAACATGTAATCGTTGAAACGTCAAATGTTCAAAGTACTAATGGGGAGAAATAAATATTGGAAAGAAATTCAAGAGTGAATTTTCGCTCCGGACGTAAGCGATTCAGGTTGCCCACGGAGGGTTAAAATATCGTATGACAATGCGAAGTTTGGTAATCGGTGAATTTCCTCGTGAAATAGTTCGTTTGAGGATTTCGATTCGAGAGGCTCGATCGTAACGAGGATCACGCATCTGGGCGCGTGTTCGCGTCGCGTACGAGCCGCTTGTAAGAGTATCCTGATCTTAATCCTAAGAGGTCGCATCCGGTGCAATTTCCACGCATTCTTTGGGCGTTACATTAAACGGTTTCCGGGTCTGAATGACGGCCGGGCAGGCCGATCCTTTTCACCGGGAAAAATTTCTATTTATCCGTGCAGACTGTGAACGCGCGCCCGACACGGGAACACGCCGCGGAAACTAAAGAGCCCCGGATCCGGGGAGCGTGTCTCCGCGCTATTCAGCCCGGCGAAACAGGAGAGGAGACGAAAAGGACCCTGTTTACCGGGTTTATCATTTATTCAATGGGGGGTGGGCCGCGACGAGATCGCGTACTACCCCGACGCGAACGCGTTCCGCCGTTCGAAATCTATACCGAGCCACTGCCGGAAACTTCCATGACAATTATTGACACAGTTATAATAAGATTCTTTGTCGAATGGAGCACGCCGACTTGAAAGCGGTCTGCTGGGATATTTGATCATTAGCCGGCAGGAATTTCTGTGGGAATTGATCGTTGGACGAGGTTCTTTGTTGTTCGGTGAATTCGACCAGGTCGGGTTCGCAGATTGTTTTAGTGGCGCGTACCGGAGTACGATTGGGGAACGTGTTGGTGAAATTTTATGGGGTTTTGCTGAAAATTCGCATTGTTACTTTCTTCTAATGTCATTGTGAGCTTGTACTGCGAAGAACCTGAACAGACCTGATACTTGTTGATTTCTGTGTGGTGTATAGAGTGCTTGAGCAGGGGAATGTGGAATGTAATTCGATGCGCAGAGAACGTTGCAATTTTCATAGAGTGAAGATTTTTAGTTGAAAGGTGTCAGTGTTCCGTCGTAAAAACCCTCTGCAAAGGGACGTCAGTACGACCGTGAAGGTCAGTTAAACTAACCACCCGCGGCATAATGACCATGACCGCCATAAAAAACCTACCGTAGTTTGGCGTAGTCAAAAATCCGAACAACCTCAGCTGACGATCACATGTTGGCCTGCGAACCGTTAGCGTACCGAAATTTATAGTTTTATAGCCGTAGCCGCCTGTAACCAAATGTATCTTCCACTCCCACTCTTCCTAATTTTCCACCACTTCCAAACACATCCTTCAACCAATCATAGACAACTTCCTAAGACCACACCCACATCCGAGCCTACCTTATTCCAAAATATTGTAACAACAACAGAACTGTCTGATACACCAACCTGACTACTAGTACACCGAGCTGTCTAGAGCTATCGAGAATTCGAATTCCTTCAAGCACCGAGCTGCTTAGAAGCTACCGAAGGCAAGCCGAGTCTTGCATTTTAGAAATAAAGACTAGTTCTCCGGAGTTTGAATTTACAATCATTCGCCGTTAAACCATTACCCAGTCGCGAGCCGATTCTCCCCAATTCCGGGATCGACGCGACACCACAGTCAGTGTTGTATCAGTGTGAATTGATTGTTTTATACCATTCGAATTCCAAGAGTCTATTACCGTAAGTACCGAATTACACTTTGTCCTCTGAACACTGTATTCTGACGTTTTACTCAATTTTTTATCGCACGCTGAAGTGTAAATTACTTTTGGTAAAACCAGGTACTCGTGAGATCATGCGGTTCGCACAATTTGTCTTTAACAAATAACAGTAATTAACAAGAGTTACATAAGCAGGAAGTATCTGGACAAGAGGAGAATTACTTGCCACATTTTCACCACAGAAAAGATGTGAAAAATAGAAAATACCGATGTACAGGTACGATGCTCGTAACTCGAAGTTCTTGAACGCGAACGAAATACCTGTACAAACGTAGAATACCTAGATAATACGTAAAACCTAGTTCCACAGCGGTCTATACTATCCGCCAAAATATTTTCTCGATTAAAAAATGTTTCGAGCAGCACGCGCACTAATGCATTCTTTAATTGAAATAATTACGAGGAGCGTGGCGCACATCGGGCGCCGGCTTTGACTTGAAAGCCACGAGAACCAGACACGCGGTAATACTATATTAATAGTGAAAAGTTGAAAGCGGACCGCGCGCTGCCGTGTCCCATTCCGCGCGGAGCAGCAGAAGTTTCCTGTACGCTAAACAGTCCGCAATATTCGCCGATTGAATATCGTCGAGTTACATGCGGTGTGGTATATTAAACGCGTTCCATTCGAACATACCTTGTTTGTCGGAAAGCGTCGCGTAAGCAAACGCGCGCGGACGCAACCAGTTCATCAAATAACGCGGAATCGGAGCGCGGCGTATCGGACAAATAAAATATTCGATCGTGCGGACGCGTCGAATTTTTCACATACCGGAATTATTTTTCGATAAAGCTGGCCGCCGCGCCCCGTTGTCTACCCGTCGAGAACCCGTTTCCACAGAGGATGGGAAAAAACTGGTCCCGCACCCTTCTACGCTAAACATTTTCCGAATTCAACGCACGGGAACACCGCCGTCCCTCTTGTTCCTATGGGAAATTGCGAACGAAATCGGAATTTGCAATATATTCCGCCGACTAAGAATCGAACGGGAAACCTCCAGGAACCTCTCTCTTATCGCGTGAAAATCAAACTTCTTCGACATTTACTAATTTTGTGTTTCCTATGTGATAAAATTTATTTTTTGTCACCGGATCTGCATGACCCGACGAAACGACGGATCCCTGATTTTTTAATTTACAATTATTGAGATCGCGAGGGGATGCACCATTGACGAATTATTCAATATTTCTTTGGGTAATAAAAATAAGTGGACAGTTGGTGGAAGTGGGCAAAAATGAAGTTTAGTCGAATTAACGTGACCGTTATAAACTTAAATTTGATTTATTATACATCCTTATAGTGTATAGATTGTTTAACGAATAATCGAAGTTCATAATTACATCTTGGTGTAAACACGCCGTACCATAACGAAAATGTCAGCTATTACGCAAAGGTGTAAATGTGAACTACAATTATTCACTAAATAATCCATACACTATAAGGCTATATAATAAGTAAAACTTAAATTTATAACGGTCATGTTAATTCGATAGACTTCATTTTTACCTGTTTCCACTAACTGTCCACTTATTTTTGCCGGCTGTATATTATGATAGCAAACGGTACAAATCTGAACAAATAGACACACTGTAATCGCGAAATAGATCGTAGTGCATGGGGTTAAGCTTGAGAAGATGTAAAAGAAAATTGGTACGTGAGAATATCAATTAGTAGGTGCACCGAAGTCGTTGAAAGCATCCGCCATCCAAGAGCTCGTATCGAACATATCCTGTGATCTCGATAAAAAGAAATAAAAATTTCTCCCTGATCGATTGATTTCTCTGAACGACCGCATCAGGACGGCCACTTCCATAAATCCGCAGTCTACGGATAGTTTAACGCCCTCCGAGGGGATCGCAATCGAACCGCGTAACGTAAAGCGACGAATCGTTCTACGGATAGCGTTTCCAGGATATATGAAACACGCAGACGCAGGTTTCGGTGTCGGTTCCGTCGCTATCCGCGCGGATCGGTTGCGGAGTGTTGAGCTGGTGTCGCGTCCGCTCGGAATACGGTGTAGCCAAACTCTGGAACAGGGGGCAGGGAGCGCAGCGCAGCGCGTCGCGTCGCGTCGCGTCGCCAGCTTAATGATGTACCGACCAGAGTGACGAGAAGGGGGCGAGCAGAGGGGAACCTGCCGGGAAATGAGAGCCCGGCAGCCGTTGATATGCATTATGGAACGCTGTATCGTTATTGTTTCCCACTCGTTTTACCGCTCTACCCGGCTTTCCTCGGCCTGCCGTCGTCGCAGCGCTTCCATCAAAAGAACTGTCCTCTCCGTGATTATGAGCGCCAGGCGAGAACGCGGTTTTAGGCGGCTCGCGGTCGCAAAACCTCTCTCGCACCTGCCCGTTCATCTTACGACGACCACCTGGCGAATCGATATCTTTCAACGGGGAACTGAAACAAAATTTCTTGTCGAAACCAATTGTTTGTACGTCTCACTTAACCCTTAGCACTCGAATGGTGACTCTGAAGCACCACCAGAAATTGTTGTGGCATTATTTCAAAGAAAATAACAAAAAATATTACAAAATATTTGTTACATTACAATATTTGTATTTAATAGATTACTAAACATTCAAATACATGAAAATAGTGCCGAGTGCAAAGGGTTAACCTTTGAGTGGTCCTCCGATTTGAGAAATGCAACGGTTCAATTAAGTTATATTTAATATTATACTTATAGCTAACCCTCCGCCGGAATACTCTGTCGCTGAGTGCCAGACGTACTCTTTTCATAACTTTCCTTCGAATATTTATTGTCATTGTTAACGGGTTTAAATATCTAGCTAAAGTAACCAGCGAAATTAGAGGCTGCACAATGAGTACCTCAGAATTGTTTCAGATTTTTCAGAACACAACAATAACGAGTCGAGCACCGGAATGAAAGACCCAGTTTGCCGGCCGCGTGAAAAAGAACATTGCCAGCGGAAGGTTTTCATTATTTTCTTACCGTTTGTACGTTCTCTTTGCGGGAAATTCAAGTACCGTTTATCTTTCTGATTGTAAGAAGAGAATATTACAGGGGTACGTTCGAAGGAGGGTACGAATGCGTGCCGCGAGCGCGCCGATGCGCACGCGAGATAATTATGTCACAGAGTTATAGCGGTCGCTGTCGGTACACATTTTATTGCCCAACGACCACGCCGTCGTATTTCTTCGTTGTCGAAAATACGAGGTTGCATGGCGGTTCTGCGTTACGGACCGAAGGGAATACGCGGAAGGTGTGTGCGCCCCGACGTGCCCGAGGTGCCCGTAGTATCGTCGTCGGAGATCCGCGAACTACCGAGAAGCCGTTCCGCTCTTGTATTCCCCGAACCATATCATTATGGCCCGTGTCGTAGACACCGTTTGTTTGTATGGCAAGAGAGATTCGGGGCAAGTTATGCGCGATTTTATACGATCCACGGGCGCCCGATGGGAGCCGTTCTCGTTTGAGAAAAACGGCCACGCGACAGCTCGTTCAAAGATTGAATAGAGAGTTTCGGTTTGTTCGCTTCTTTTCAGTGTAACGCCGTTACGTAACCGTGCAACACCCGATGAATACCACTTTTGTGGGCTCGCCGGCCTCGGTATATTTTTTGGAGCGCTTTCACGTTCGTGAGAAAACCGCCGCGAGAGAGAAGCATTCAGACATGCTCGTTATCAGCTGCTTAGTTGCCGTGACTCGCATTGGATAGGAATTCTTAACCCTCGTATGTTCCTCACGGTGAGAATTCACCCATTTACTACACTTTGATACTAGTCGAATGATTGATCTCTTTCTGTCGAATACTTCGAACTTGCTACGGTCGTTAACCCCTTCAGAGATACTGACACGTACACGCATACGTTTATTATCTTCTTCAATTGAAATTATTCCAAGTAAAACAAAATCAAAGTTTGTCGGAGAACAGCAGAAGCACTGATAATATTTTAATCAAACAAGACATCATATCTCTTCTTTCCATTTTAGAAAATTCATCCTTGAAGAAGTTAACGAAAGAACTTTTGAATGATTGTCTTGCAGTGAGTGCACAGAATTTTTACTTCGTGTAAAGATCCGCAGTCTAAAAATAAATAATAATGTCTTCGCTGTAATACTCGCCCAAGAATCTTTTCTATCGAAATACACTGACCCTCCCAATCTACCCTGCATTGTTTCAATGCATATTGGCCTGCCTCTTTCGGAACTCAATCACCAGTTCATTCAAAATTCTTCTTCCTCCATCTTGCTCACCTAGATGTGCAAGAGCGATCGATCATGCCATTAATGGGTTAACGAACGACGAACTTCTCCGATTCGTCTTCGTCAAGTCGGAAACGAGCTCGATGAAGATATCATTTCCCGAAGTCCAAAGAGAGGGAGAGAAAGAGGGGGGTTGGGGAGGTGGTCTCTTCGAGATCAATTCCCGCTGAAATCCAATCGAAACTTGTCTCGCAGAAGGGAACAATGGGGAAAAGATAACGATCCGGGACAGTTTGGACGGCACGTAATCGCCGGAAGGAGGACGTCAAAGGTAGCCTAGGCCCACCAATCATTAATTTCCCCTTTTTCCGCGAGATCGCGGCCAACAATGTCGTTTTATGATTAAACGGTTCGCGATCAAAGTGGAAGGACCTCGGCAGCAATGCCGGACCTGTCTGTCACGCGCAGACTAGCTCCGCCAAGGGACTCGGTTGTTCTCGGGCCTTGTCTGGTCTTATCGAGTGTCGTCGACGGAAGCCTCGAATAGTTCAACATTGTTAGACGTTAATTAGAGCGAGATTGTAAATTCCTCGGATACCTGTTATATTGCTCCCTAATGGCGACTACCGCCCCCGTTCGTAAAAAGCCTCGAATAGCCTCAGACGCAACTCCGCTAAGTCGCGTCTACCTGTGCGAATACCGAAACCTTGCGTCGTTTGCAGCGAAATTTACGGAACCAGCTATGAAACACGTGTCCATTGTTAACAACCGAACACTGACGGTGACTAGTTTTCATTGTCTTCAATTCAATTCGAGTAATATTGTATAATAACCAGATGAGATAATATACGTATCTCAAAAATCACTAGACCATTCAAAATTCGAGGTTAAACTTCACCTTGGAAACCCAGAAATTTTTCACTTTTTACTATACAGGGTGTTCATTTGATAGCTTTCCAGCCGAATATCTCGAAAAGTATGAAAGATGTTAAAAAAGTGTGAAACAGGTGTCCAAGGATTTCAAGAGAGAAAGAGGGGGGCAGTGTCAGTTTGTTGTTTGTGTGGCGTTTTCAAGGTCATTTGAAGGTCAACTTTGTTTGTTCAAATGGAAACCTACATTTTTTATTATGAGATCTTATTCTACGTAAAAATACCAGCTGCAGGTAAGTGCCATTTTGCCAGCTCTCCGAGTGAACCGACGCGTCGCCTAAACGAAAAGCCGAGTGTCGGTCCTCGTCCACGACAATTTTCGTTTAGGCGACGCGTCCGTCGACTCAGAGAGGTGACTTCCGTCTAGTCACAAAATTGCAGTTACTGCAGAGTGAACGGAAAGTCGATAGACACAAGCTTCGCGCTTAACGTGTTAAAATCGCTCAACTTTAAACACGCATAACTTTTGAACCAGTGAATTCCTCGTCTTAAACCTTCGATTTCTGGCATATCCTCGTCGAGACGTACAGGATTATATAGTAGAACGTTAAAAGTTTCTGGGTTGCCAAGGCGAAGTTAAGCCAAATTCGAATCTGTTTATAAAAGAATGAATCCTTTATTGTCTTGACGATTGCTTATAACATAATTTATTTCGATAACGCCCAAGCCTGTCACTATGAAACATTTTTTTCATGACGGCCAATATTATTCGAAGAAAGTGTTTCGCCAGCGTTTCTCCTCTGGCCGCGTGTTTCCAACGCACACGAAGAGGATGAAAGGCACGGAGATGAAAGAAAAGTGAAACTGCAGTTGGCAACGACATTTAATCTTCGATCGCCATGGAGCCAAGGAACTTGGACCCCAGGACGGATCGATACTCTCGCTGGTCGTGGGCGCAAAGCGGATCCACGCAAATCAACGTGTTTCTCTACTTTTTCCCTCTGGTAGTTAGTTACCTGAACAGGTATCACGGTTAATGTTTCGTTAAGGGGGAAACGTCCGATCGATTGTCGAGGGCTTTAATTGTGTTTCGAGTTAAAAGCGTCCCCTGCGTCCCCAGCGAAAGAAGTTTTCCTGCTGGAACCTGCGGTTATAAAGGAGATCGATGTAAATCAGATTTAAAAAACAATTCGGTTAGAGCATCCGATTGAAGTCCTGAAGATTGAGTTGAAGGTAAAATGGCTTGGTATAGCTGGAGGAATTTAATGGAGAAAATATTTTTTTCCACAAAATCAACATTTTATGTCGTCGTTACGAACGATGAAGAACTGATACCGATATTTTCAAGGTCGATTAGATTCCGATGCTTCGATTTCTCTAAAGAATTTTTTTATGGGTCTCGTGTTGTAAAAGCCAATGCTAAAAGAGTTCTCAATCATTTTGAACAAATTCTGAATAGATCGGTGAATATTACAATGAATAATGGTTCGCTGAATATTACATTCCGAATATATTATTTATTTATAACGTTTACGTAGATATCTCACGGCTAAAAGCTCTATCGTATTTCTCTTGTGGAACCATTTTGAACGAACATCCTAAGACAACTTGCTCCCATGGAACTCTCATTACAGATCATAAAATACTTTTTGAAAAAGTTCCTGAGAGTAACATTGCTTTCCGTAAATATTCCATAGAAGCAAACGTTTTCGTCAATGAATCGTACAAGTTCGAACAGAATTTTTGTGAAAACGAAATGCAACTATTCCAATTCCTGCTTTCAGATTTTACATACTTATGTCGCAGACAATGTATTCGTTATTGTTCAGGGACGAGGATATCAGTTGCAGAAAGATTAGATTGCGTAAGAATGAAGGGGTTTTATAGTCGATCAACGGAGCAGCCGAGGTATCGAATTTTGCATTAAGAATGCGCGCGGGAAATAGGAAGGCGGTAACAAAGGATGTAAATGGAAATTAGGTGCGATGTAAGAATGGCGGGGTTTAGTGGTAACTGTGGAGCAGAAACAACCGCGGAGTATTCTACGTAACCGTTCCTCGCGTCCGTGTAACCTGGAATGGGAGAACACGAGCCGAAGCTCCGAAGAAATCGAATTTTGTTGCGGGCGAGCAGATATTGCTTCCGGAATGAAGTTCCACGCGAAGCACCCGATTGTTACTACACCGCAGGAACGATTTCCTAATTAGTTTCGAGTAATGCGAATTGGTCCACGCAGCCTTCCTCTTTTTCGTTCTATTTTCCTGAATTTACCGGGAGGTGACAACGACGTCACTAAAACTGCGACATCGAGGTATTGCGATAAGGTATCTCCGGCATGTTTGTACCCTAATGCATATTTCGTGCCTGTCACATGTGCATATGTATATTGGTTAAATTTTTTTTTGGGATAACTAGCGTTGACCACAATCTCCTCCAATCCTACTAGAATTTCAGAAATAAGTAATCGATAAAATGCAATTACATTAACTGCGCTTTTCTCAATTTTCTGGGCCTCGTGTGACTTTTTCTGCTAAAGAGAAATGTCGAGTATTTAAAAGCCTAGCACAGTGAATTTAAAAAAAGAGATATATGACATATATATATTAACTGATTTGAATGAAAAAATTTAATATCTCTTTTTCAATATTTATCATGCTTTAAAATATATATATAATTAATATAGCCGCAGTAACTGGTACCCCCACAGTAATTGGGTCCCTTACCCTACCCCAGCCGTGTTATGTTTACACACCTCGGCGTCCGAGGCCTCTCGAGCTTCGCGGCCCCTCACGGGGCATACCCAGCGGTAGTGGGGATAATTCCGCGACGTTTATCATCCAGGCCTTGGTGACATATATAGAGAATCTTGGTGACATATATCGGTAAAACATTTTTTGGAATAGCTAGTCCACAATCTTGTATCCTAGCTAAGCGTTACGACATATTATTCCTGCTGCCTGTTAATATCACGGTAACAGAAGCGACAATAGCAACAGGGCGTTAGCACCGCAGAAAGTTGGCTCACGAAAACACATTGGATGCGAGGTCCATTCTTATGCCTCGTCTGTGATAATATTCCCTGATACGAGGTCACCGACCGGTGTTTATTAAAACTTTCTCGGTCCATTCACTGAGTTTTATTCAACGGTGAAGTTGTTACCTATAGTTCAGGAAAATTCTCCGGTATATTAAACGCTATTAAAAACAGAGACGCACACGGCGCGGTACGTGCTCGTCTACGGTTGTTCAAACGAACGATTAAAGTCATTTCCATTACAGCCTCGTGTTCGTTTCATCGTGTTTTATTACAGTGTCCCCGTCCATGAGAAAACGCTGCTTTCCAGGGTAAAAATGCTCGGAACAATCCCGACTTCCTCAATCAAGATTACTACCGTTCGGTTGTACAACGAATTGTATTTTCCAGTATAAATATTTGCTACGAGCAATTCACGCCGGAAAATAAGAATTGAATTTCAATGAAGCTATTCGTATAAATTTATACTACCGTTTCGGTAAAAAGAGGACGATTCGTATACGCGATGGTGAGGAAATACATAAAGTATTAATTAAATTGTACCTAGTAATTTTCTAGAAGAAAAAGAAAATGTGTATCCGTTGTAAAAATCGGGTGGGGCAAGTCGCACAGTGGGCGAAAATGCCAATCTAGGCGGACAAAATTATTTCAGCATACGGAAAAACCCAAATGTCTATTCTTTGACATATATATATATATATATATATATATATATATATATATATATATATATATAATATTGCTTTATTCAGCCTTACTGCCAAGAATTAGACTCGGTTTACAGTATCCTATAATTGCAACAAAATAAAACTATCTTATCCACGCATTCTCTCTCTCACTCACTCTTTCTCTCTCTCTCTCTCTCTCTCTCTCTCTCTCTCTCTCATTCTATTCCTATTCTTATCCCGATTTACGCTTCATTACATTTAAATTTCTGCTCTCTTATCTCTCTCCTTTCTCAACTTTTGAAGCCACGCTTCGACATTTGTATCTATCCTCCCACTCACTATGTCCTCCATCCTGATCCCTTCATTTCCCTGCATTCTCTTGTTAGATGCTCCAGATTGCCATACCCCCAAACGTCTATTCATTATTTTATGATAGGTAGGTAGCCATCGACTACCTGGGATTTAATTTTTGCATTATTCCTCGCTAAAATTGCCGTTTATCGCGAATCCGCGAAAAGATCGAGAACGATTGATCAGAAGCCGTTCGCGGGGATTCCGATGACGCGATTGCGATATTGTTATGACCGGTAATGCACGCGGAGCCGGCTATTCTCGCGGGACAGACCCGTGCATATCTTTGGTACCCGGAATTCCGGCCGGTGAACCCATCTTTCGAAAATTCGGAATCCGTCCGGGCGAGAACGCGATGCGGCGTGCATTTCGCGGTGGAGCGGAATGCAGGCGGCATCGATAGCCCTTCGTTACGGCTGGCGACGGTCTGCCGGCTGTCGGAACCAGGTCAGATTTTCGAGTTATCGCTCGAACCCGTCTGCAGGCGGGAACCGGATTAGGATAAAAATTCCGAATTAGCCCGATTCGACGGGGAACACACGAGGAAAACGGCGAGTCCGTCGGACGAACAATCGCGACCTATCGGACGGCCGATTGTTTCGACGGGCAGCGACTCTGTTTTGTCGTCTATACGAAATAGAATGAATAGAGGGAATAACCGACTACGGATCCTCCGTTCGAGCGAGATAAAACACAGCACGATGAATTTTTCATTGTTACGACGGACGACAATGCACATTATTCCTTTCCACTCTTTTGTCCCGAATCCGGTTTCCTCGTTACACTTCTCTTAATTAAGACTCGCCGGCGAGAAAGGGCTCCTGGAAAATCGCGATTCATTTTTCGAGTGGTCCCGAAATGTTATCGTTTCGGCTGCCTATTTATTTCATTGTAAATAGGGAAGAAATCCCCTGTGTGCGTGCGAAGACAATTCGTAATGGAGAGCCACTTTGTCTCGGGAGGAAACGTTTCGAGCTTTTGTCCAGTGTTGCTTGAACGGACGGAGGAAGTTCAGTTACCGGGCAATGGAGATTCGGCTGTAATTAGGCTTAATTCTGCAATCGATGGAGACAAAATTACAAACGTCATCGAAGACACGTGGCAAAAATAATCGAGAGTCTATCGGAAATAAATATGGGAAGTTATCGGCGAGAGGGTCGAAGAGACCCGATAACGAAGTTATCGGAGAGAGTGGCGAAAAAATCTGGCGGGCATGTCGGCATTTAAAAACCTGGAAGAATGACCTAAGCTGCCTAGGGCAGCTTACGCGTGCAGACGATGTGTACGGGACGGCCATAAATGTGGTGGAAAGGAACTGCGGCGCGTACGCGTCCCTGGATACCGGCTATGTACACATAGGAGACACCCTCCTGGCTCCCTGAGGACATGTTAGCCTCGCACGTGATATTCCCAGCCTACCGTCTTTACGATGAGAGCTCTCAACCCGCCTTCGGTTCCATGAACCGCGGCAGCGACCTCTTCAAATACGCGGCCCGACAGTGTACGGCATCCCTATCCATGTCCCTGTACGTGAGGATCGGTTCACCTGTGTGCTGGTGTCTGGATACTTCATTGTATTGGTAGCCGAGTACCCACACAACCAGGCCAGACGCGTCCGTGTACGTTCTCCCCTTTGCTCTTCTTCCGTTTCCCCTTTCTTCCGCCGTCCAGGATACTCAAATCACGAAATCTCCGACCCCCACGGGGAATTTCGGATTCGAGGGACTCTGCATGGGTGCAAATTCGAAGACCAGATTGGAAATTCAATGAAGGTTTTCAGATCATGGTGTAGTTAGACTGCGGCCCCGCCACGGTGTCGCGAATCGCTAATCCGGTTCGACCGAAGTCATTTTGCTGAACAACGTAAATAATCCTGCTGGGGGCAATTTGCTAGCTTACGATTAATGTGTGGGTCACATAATTCCTCTGTCTCTAGAAATTAATTTCGTTCGTAATACACTTTTGCTTGAACAGAGTCTCATTACTCTTTACACGGTCTAGAAGAGTTCTTTAGTTCTGCAGTTTTGATCAGTATGATGAAATTACTTTGATATTGAGGGTTGTGTGTGGGAGTAAATGTACAGTAAATGTAGAAAAAATTATTTTAAAAACTTAACACGCCTGGATTTTCTCTTGTGGGGATCATTGAAAAATATTGTGTATCGAGATGCACCAACAACTCCGGAAGATACGAAGCAACGAATTATCGCAGCGTGTAAGACGTGTAAGAGACGCAACGGTTCAAAGACTGCAACGTTGCGTCGTTGCAGATGGCCGACATTCCGAACATTCTTCACGAAAACAGTCAAATATCTCAGCAACGGTGTACTGTATTTCTGAGTCTTGAATACCGCATGAAGAATAAAATCTGCTCGTTCAGAGTCTGCTAGCACCCTCGTCAATAAGTCTGCCCAGCCAGTCTCCCACCGACTCTTATCTTTTAAATAGTCAGTGCCAGCAGCATATCTTATTCGCGGACAAATTGCTGAAATTTCTTATCCCCGAGAAGCCAATTACGGGGACCAGTTAAGTTCGTTCCAGTTTTCCAATCCTCGTTTCCACACACGCGCGCGCACACATCTTCTTCGTCAACTAAAGTCTCATTAATCCAAGTCTCGTTATTCTTTCGTTTAATCGTCACGATCCTCCAATTACTTCAGATTAACGATCCTCCCGTCGTATTTAATCATTATCGCGAGGCCTATCGACCGCGTGTCTACCGCCTCAAAGGCCACGTGGAAATTTTGAAAGAAGGTGACGGGTGCAATCAGAGGCTTCCTCGTATCTAATTATCGGCCTGGTAACGAGGCTCGATGCCCTCGTTAAGTCCGCGGCCCGCCACGATACACAGCTTCAGCTAGGAATCAGTTTCGAGCCGCACGGAAACTAAACTGTTCCGCTATCGGAATATCGGCTGTTTACCGGCAAAGTGGGATGAATTAACGAACGCAATTCTCGCGTAATTAATAAACACCTTGTCCGTCCGCGCAATCCTCGATCCGGAACAACGCTTGTTAGCGGGTCAACCGATAAACGACGCGGGCATTCCAGCGAAATGTTTGTACTCTCGGGGAAAATAAATGGGAAAAGGAAGTTGCGTTTACTTTAAGTATGCATTATGTTAGTTCTTGGAACAAATCTATCCACTTATACTATGCCATTCGCCGGCCCTTTAAATATTCAAAATAAAATATGATAAAATACAGTCTAAGGAATATTTCTCTACACAATCGCCATGTTGATTCAGACATTTATCAAGTCACAGTATAGTCTTTTCTCGATATATGTCGCAAATACCTGGCTGATCTCTTTTCGTGTAACTCTGTGCGACCTATTCGTAGGTGTTAATAAAGTACAGAATTATAATTCAATCAGTCTAATTAATTGCGAATGGTTTCTTCTCAAACGCATTTACGTACATTTGCAGCGAGTCATAACTGAGCCCTTGAAAGTAGAACGGTTTTATGCTCTCGGCTAAATCTATTATTTATATCGCAACCTAATAAATTAAGGGGACTCCGAGCGCAACGGATTAAAAGATACACGCTTTCAGAATTGGAAGTAAAGAAGGATTAGATGGAACGCGAACGAAAGATAATGAGGTGAAACGGGGAGAAAATAAGGGAAGAGCAGTTTAAAACCGGCGAAAAAACTCGGGAAGGGGATCTCCAAAGGGAAAGCAGAGAAGAATTATATTATGAAAAATGAGAAAAAGAACTTGGGGTAACGGAGTTCGAGAGTAACAGAGAGAGATTCTTATTAACTGTGGGAACCGGGTAATGGTACGTGAGACGATGTCCACTGTTGCGCGACTGATATTGGAATCTCTTCATCTTTATTAACAGGGAGGAACGTTACCTAAAGCGTCCAGCAGCTACCATAAAACAGGGACGAGCGTTTAAAATCGCTTGGGAATTGGAGTTTAAGACCCGCGCAAACTCACTATTGCATTCTTAATAGCAGTGGACCACTTTCCGGGCTTACCGAACTGTGATAAAGCTGAAAAAGAACGATCTTGGACACTATTGCAGAATTATTGTGCCACTGAACCAATTCAACCGGAATAACAGCGAATTTATTGGTAAACAATTAAACACCTGATCGCTACTAGCACTATACGCTTCACGACGTTTCTCGGCATTTACAATTCACCTATTTTCGGTCACCGCGTTCAGTTTGGAAATCTCATTCAAGATTGATCTCCCTCTCCTCTTCTTCACTTAAACGTGAGGATTTATTTCAAGAATTCGTAACCTAGTTCACGAAGTCGTTTCAGTGAAAATGAAAACTTCTTACAAATCCTAGGCAGGCCAACTAGACGGATTTTCAAAATAGACGAAGCTTCGAATAAAAAACATTTATTCGATATTTTCACTTATTTTCTCACACGTAGAATCAGCTCTCCTCCGACCACTGGAACACCCTGTACAGACCCCGACTATCCGAGAGAGTTAACAGAATCTCCATTCGAAGTCCCGAATGGTAGCTGCACCGAACGACGCGGGGAAACCGTTCACGGTGCGGAAAACGCGTGCGGGCGAAGTTAAAGTGAAACGAGGAGAATCGTATCGCGTACTTGGCGAGGTAACGTTCGCGTAAACGGCGGTAGTGTCGCGTCGAATAATGAGCCGCATTACCTTCGGCGACCGTAACACGGCCGAGTTTTCGAAGTTTTGCAGCTCGGAGGCGAAGTGACGGCCGCTAGCCCTTGCTAGCCCTAGCTCGCGGGCAATATCGTAATTCTAGGCTGGCGCGTGCTACTCGCGGCCCGGTCCCCATCGAGAAAGCTGTATTTTCCGGAATTTCTTTTCACGGCGATGGGAAACATAGTGGAGAGCCGTGTTGTACCCGCCCGGTTTTATACCGGGCCGCGGCTGCAGAATAGGAAAGGAAGAAGGGAGGAGGAGGAGGAGGGTGGGGGAGAGGAAGGTATGAAGAGGAAAGGAGAGAAAGAAGAAGTTAAAAGCACGTAGAGTTTAATGACTTGATCCGGACCAGATGGGATACTTCGGCCGATCCGTGGTCACTAAATCCGTGATACCATCGACCGGGAATAAAAGGGATCCAGGGTGTTTTACGACACACTCACGCGGTACGCAGCGGGTTTCGAGGGAATTGCGAGAGAGCGTCTGCTTGCGAGGGAACCGTTCTACGCGAGTACGATTGAATCTCTACTGTCGTTTTTGGTTGGAAAATGAAGGGGAAGTCGGAGGGAATTAGTTTTATCCTGGTGGTTCCTGGCCGCGGATCCTTTGTCCGGGTCGAATTGGCTAAATTGGAGTTCTAAGTTGAGCGCGTTGCGTGGAGGGTCGCGCTGCCGCTCTTGATTTCGACCCGGTCAGGGTATATCGGAACGAAACACCGTTTCTCCGAGCGAACTATTGGCTTCGCGGAGAAATTCCGTTCATTTCTCAGCAGATGGGAACGGCTCTTGTTTCCTTCTGAATCCCGTATTATGTTTATAGCTATTGTTTACCGAGTGCAATCCACCGAAAGCAAGTTGCCGGAGAGAAGGGACCGTGGAGTACGTAATCCCGTTGTCGACACGTTTCACTGCTGCGTTAGTGCCCACAAAAGTCACGCAACGTCGGAATAACTTATTTAATAACGGAGAAATAGAGCAGACAGGATTTATTTATGGCAATTACTTTCGTAACCTTCTTGCACCTTGGAACAAAGTTTAATATATTGGAAGAGAAATTGATTTTCGAGTCGACCGTGTACGACCGATGTTGGAGTTACAGTGTCAGGGTTTTCTGGGCGAGAATCTCTTTTGAAAAGGTTGAGATGGAAAAAATGATTTTCCGCGCACTCGTCGAGTCTCAGTTTGTTTAGTATAATAAGAACCGTACACCGCGTAGCGTTTTCTTTCTGCGTCTTCCAGTGTTGACGTTTCTTTCAGAATCACCCGGTACGTGACAATTAGTCGACCCACTCCTTTTCTGCACTTAATGAGGGACACTTTAATCAGAGTATACGCAGGGCGTATCGTTTTTCGCAATTCACGTCCGCTGCCAGGGCACGCCGCGTTTAGTCTCGTTGAAATAATGTTATGGTGGCAGTGTGAAAAACTACGCTCTCCAGAACAAAAATAAAAGTAGTAGGTAGGAATTTTCGGAGATTATTAATTTCAAAGTACTTAGAACTTCAAATAGTATCCACCTGAATTATATGAAAATAAAACAGCTTGACGTGCTTCGATTTTCTTGTGGATCAAGATTTTCTTTGGCATACATTGATTAGGCTCCTTTAATGTTACCCAAGTCTTCTAGAAGACTCTGAACAGGATTCGCTCAAAAAATTTCACTCAGAAATAAAAAACGAAGACAATGCCGAAATGCCTATAGATATCTAACCTCCAATGCCTCAGCAACCACTAAATCTATTTTCATGAGAATATATATATCTATCTTTTGAAACTTCCAATAATAACAATAATTTCAAAAAGATATTATTGAACAAAGGCTGTCATAAAAGGAGAACAACATTCTTCTCCGGAGTGCTGTGATAGAGAATGTACAATCTAACGCTCGAGTACCTCGGCAACCCCTAAATCCGCGTCTACAACACAAACACTAATTTATAGTCTCCAAACTTCCCACAACACCAACAACCAAAAAGAAACCGCAGGAAGAGCAATAAAATTTTTCTATGAAGCAGAGAACCCACAAAAAGCACCTCGGCAAGCCCTAAATCAATTTCTATACTAAAAACTCAGTAACTTACATTTTTCAGGACTTTCAATAATATCAAGAAATGACTAAAAAGGGGCTATCCAAGAGGAAGCACAACATTTTCCTGAGAAGCGTAGAAACCATGAGAAAGCGCGAGGCCGTTCTTCCACAAATCATAGAACCCGTCGGAGGGGATCCTCGGACACTTAAATCAAATTCTACCTTAAAAACTCACCAACTTACATTTTCCGAAATCTTCAATGGTGGCAAGAATTGTAAAATGAAATTGCCAAAAGAAAGTTTTCCAAGTAGAAGGATATTTTCCTGCAGACC
The DNA here is from genome assembly GCF_050948215.1 of Halictus rubicundus. Classification (NCBI taxonomy): domain Eukaryota; kingdom Metazoa; phylum Arthropoda; class Insecta; order Hymenoptera; family Halictidae; genus Halictus; species Halictus rubicundus. The sequence continues at coordinate 17,679,163 of NC_135152.1, read as the reverse complement.
ATAAAAGCTGCAGGGAAACGCAGTAACATCCCCTAAATGAATTTCTACGCTAAAAACCCTCCAACTTACATTTTCTGAATTCTTGAATAAGGATCAAAAATGGTGAAATGAAATTGCCAAAACCAAGTTTTCCAAGGAGAAGGATATTTTCCTGTAGACCATAAAAGCCGTAGGGAAACGCAGTAATCCCCTAAATGAATTTCTACGGTAAAAACCCTCCAACTAACATTTTCTAAAATTTCGTGTAGTATCAAGAATGCTAAAAAGGAATTACTAACAAGAAGTTGTCCGAGAGGAAGAAGGACATTTTCCTGCAGAGCGTAAAATCTGTAGGGGAGTGCAACGTCGTCCCCTAAATCAATTTCTGCAGCGAAAACAGGGTAATTTACATTCTGCAGTAATACCTGGAACTCTAAAAAGGAATGACCAAAAAGAAGCTATCCAGAAGCAAGAACAACATTTCTCAAGGGGTGGTGGAGTCCATGAAACAGGCGCCACGGCAACCCCTAAATCTATTCAACGGCCATTATCATGGCTGCAAGGTGCCAAGGATTCCGTAGCGAGTCTTAGCCACGCGGTAAATAGACAGTACAAGGTAGGAAAAAGTTGTGGTAATTCAGGCTGCCCTCTGGAAAGGTTCTGGGACGACTTGCAAAGGTAAAGGGGGTTGGCGAGGGTAAGACGAGCTTCTTCCAGTCGTGAGAGAAGGTAAACGCGCAGGGAGGAGGGAGGGTGGTGACGGGAAAAAAAGAGAAGTGGGACCAGGAACGAGTTTATTACGCTTTCGCGAAGTTTTATGCCCCTTAATCCGCGCGACACACCCCCAGGGAATTGTTTTTACGCCCGATAGTCGTGGTCGCAGGATTTTACGGGCCACTTTGGATAGGTTCGAGCAAACCCTTGCCAAAAGTTCAGGACTGACCGACGCATGGATTAACGCCACGCCGGAATTCGTCTGACAAGCCATGCAGCAACATGGCGGCGGGATTGCTTCCGAAAGTAATCTCCCTTCGCCGGAATTTTCTCAGCAGCTTCGACAGGGGTTGGAGGCAGCCGCTCTGCAGTCCCGAGCCCCTGTCTACGGGAAATTGAGTTCAAACGAGGGGCGAGTTATCAGTAGATACCGAGTGTTTACGTAGATTCGAATTTTTTTGAGATTCCATCAGCCGATACGCTAAATTTGTATCTTCTGCTGTAGCCGAGTTCGACTACCTCTTCGAATATCCTCTGCGAGGTCGCGTCGCCGATCGAAAGCGAGGAAAATTTCATTTGAAAATGAGCAGGTCAAATCGGAAAATTTATTATTAACACTAAACCTACCATAGCCGATCAAATGATCGATTATTTTCAATTCTTTTTGTCTTTCTATTACTTTAAATCGCAGCCACTCGTTTCATATAATATATAAAAAAAATTTTACATAATATATAAAATCTACCATCTAGTAATGATACTAGGAACGAATATAAGTATTTCGCTATGTCGAAGCACATCGTTCTATTCGTTTCAGCCTCAATGATGCTCTAAATTCCATTTTCCAAAGCCTCTAAGCATAGAAACGACTAATAACGAAGAGCGAACGTATCTTGTCGTTGAAAACTCAGCCATTACCGGAGAAATTCAATTTAGATAAATGGCTGGGAATCACGTGGAGTCACGGATTCCTCTCTCGTTTTCCTCGGCCATGCTCGCGAGAATAATCGAAATGCAACGAAAAAAGAGATTCTATTCCAACTGAACGGGCATAGACACACTTATCAGGTACATCGACAACAGCTCTGCCAAGCACAAACGACCCCCGGAATATCTGCCAGAAACTTGATTCCCGAGTTTTCCTCCCTTGGTTTCCTCCCGTCGTCGTCGACTCGACGACGATATCATACCCGGCATCCCGCGACAACCACAACGACACGAGCGTGAAATAAAATTTACCGTTCATCGGACAGACTTCGTACAGTCTGGTGCAATGTCTATCGGATTAAAGTACAAAATTTATTGCTTATTTAGCGTTTAGCCGCGCGCTTTCAGTAGGCACGAATTCCAGCAATCCAGTGACCGGCGTTCCTTTGTCCAGTTGATCTGTGTCTCCGCGGAAACAAATTACGCTTTCGTAAGAAAGGTTTATCTCTTAAAAATGAGCGGTTTATTTTTAAAAACACAAACGTCTCATTAGTATATTTCGAAATAGCAGTCCTAAAATCACTGGAGTTGATTTAACCCCACCTGGTTCGCGGAGGATTAAGCATGCATTTATTGTAAATAATTCAAACTATTACAGCAAATTGTTCTGCATGACGAAAGAGTAGCTAAATCGATTACAAAAAAAGTTGCATCGTAGAACGTACCGTCAGTTCGAAAAGAATTCATGAAAATTGTCAAATTTTGCAGTGTTTACATGGAAGTTCCTCTCCGAGAAAGTTATCGCGAGTCACTGTAACGAAATATCGAGGCAGCATCGTGAAGAATCGAATTTCGAATGAATACTCTCCTGTAGGTCAAATTCCGAACATGTCCACGGACGACATTATTGCACTCGACTGTACTCTCAGCGGGGTGTCTTTGTGCGGACGCTTTTACGCACGATAGATATCCCGGTCAGCGTCGATTGCCTTCAAAAGGCGGAACGAAATTTTCCGTGGATCGCATGTTAGACCGATAAGGGTGTCTGGTCCTTCGACAAGAACGCGATGCGGTGGCCCTTTTGTCGGTCACCCTTCGAGCTCGTTGTCGTACCCGTCTGGGTTAATCTCGTCGTCGAAATCGGTTCCAATTTCCGCGACGGAAGGGAGAACGCGGCCAGAAAAAAAATATAACAGAGAGAGAGAGAAAGAGAGAGGGGGGGGGGTGAAAAACCCGAAGAAGGAAGACGAGGAAGAGGAGGGATGGCACGCACACGCCTGCGTACGCCCCTGTCGCCGGGGAGCGGATTTTAATCAGTCGATGGCTCATGCGAATTAGAATGGGCTAAGGGCGGATCGATTTTTAATCTCTGTAAGAGACTCGAGGGAAAACGAGCGCCGAGCAACCCGTTGCACGGTTTAACCCTCGAACCCCGGATGAGAGGGTCAATTTCACTTGACCGTGGTCATCGTTCTACGGTATGTTCCGTTTGTAAACGCGGTTTCGTCGGCACCGTTCCGAACAAACGGAAGCGTATAAAATAGCCGAAGAACCCACGGCTATCTACCGTTGAATTCATTATCGATAATTCCCTAAAGAATCCGAAATTTGAGTGAACTTCCTCGAAACCGATATCGCCAAACTTTACTCATTAGTAGGCTGCGGATTTTTATGTAGAATAAAAATGTCCTTCATTAATTCCAAGATACAGGAGCTATATAGACACTCGTTTCTTTTCTTAATAATTTTATTCAGTGGAAAACAGTACGGTAGTAATTCTAAATTCTGTAAATGTCTGCGCCATTTTGTTTTGAGCCCATAATATCCTGGAACGCGGACAAAATCAACATATTTACAGTGTACCACACTCTTTACTCGGTTTCGTCGGCTCCATTTCGAACAAACATAATCGCATGAAATAGCCGAAGAACCACGTCTATTTACCGTAGAATTCATTATTGATAATTCGCCAAAGAATCCGAAATTCGCGCGAACTTCCTCGAAACCGACATCACCGAACTTTGCTCATTAGCATGCTTATGGGTTCCGCGAGATACAGTATAGTTTAATTAACAAGGAGGGAATCTTGGGGTAATCTGTCAAGGGTCGCAGCTTTTGATGTAATGAGGAATGTGAAAGCTTTCCCGGGAGTTCCCCGACTTGATTTTTGCCGGAAACCTCTCTCGCATTCAGCGAAGTTAATTCCTTTCGATTCAGAACGGTGGCAGAAAATATTCCATCAAAATCGTGAGTATGTTTTTTAAATGTTTTGTTCGAGTGTATATTAAATAATGTAGAATAGAATTGCGTACAAAATTGTCTCTGGTAATCTTAATAGGTGCATGCGACCATAAGCACGCAATAAACTAAAATTGTACGCAATGTGTCTCAGGAATTGAGCCTACGATTAAAAAAGGAACGAGTTTGAAGGATCGACAAGTAGAATTGGTTGGTCACGATCAGACGCGGTGTCTGATTCTTATTAAGGGGGCCGGCAGGGTTTGAAATCCATATACGTATGCATGGGTCAAAACCTTTTCAAACTATCGCTTCAATATTGCAATGAGCAGTTTAGAAGTGGTCAATTGTGTTTCCTAAAAGTCCAATCTATGTCTGTATAGAGCCCAAATTGCGAATTTCTACCTCATCGTGGAGTAATTTGTAATATTCGGCAGAAAATTCGAATTCTGAAGCAAGTATGACGTCACAAGACGGCTGCCGCTGAGAGATTCTCTTAATTTCGCGAGATTTAGTGTTCGTATCGAAAAAAGGGCTCTATACAGACATAGCAAAGACATGTACAAACACGGTGGTATGCATTTTTAATTGATTACTTACTTATTTAAGACGTAAAACGTCTAGAAAAAAAGGCATAGCGTAACATATCGTGACAGTCAAGGCCAAATGCCTGCCGGCCCCCTTAAATAGGAGAAAGTGTGAAATAGAAGGTTCAGGGGAGAATAACGAGAAAAATATCGTCGAGAAAGACACGGCGAGCAGTGCTATAGCTAGCATAGGTGCGCATCGTTGACGGCCGCGTTCGTAGAAGAGAGGTTCCCACCGAAACGGTCTGAAACGGCGCGGCGTTGCTAAACAAGTGGAGACGCAGCGGGCACCGTCCCCGTCATTGAAATAAACTAGTTTATCTCGTTGACCGCACGCTCGGACGTTCGATTCCCTTTCGCCCGGTGACCACCGTTTCAGGAGGACTTTCCTCCCGGTGACGGCCGGAAGGCGGTAATGCAATAACGACTTTATTAGGGTTATCGACGCACGCACGTGGCTCACCCTCTGACATTTTAACTCTTAGCTCGTGCTCTCTGCGGCCGAAACCCTCGGCCCCCGAAGGGCTACTGCCTCCTGTCTAGCTGGCTAATTGCTAATTATCTTGCAATCTTAATCGATCATCGCGACCGCGCTTTTCGAACGTGCCAGATGTCCTTTATTCCACTAATTCAATTATTCAGTTTCTCGAAAAATCATGACGAACGAACAGATTCGAGTACGGTGGAATTAGACTGTCCCGAAGTAGTTTGTTTTTTCCGGAAAACTAATTGCGTGGTTATGCAAGAGGAACCTTGAAAAATAATAAAATATTAACGGACAAAACCATCAAAACCATCCGCCTTCCGTGTGTTAAACGTGCATATTGAAACTTTTGGAACAATCTGATACTTGAACGTGCAAAATGCTATGAAACATAGAATATTCGATAAAATATTTGTTCCTTGTCGAGTCTCTTGAAATTGATGGAAACAAGATTGAAGTGTGAGCTCGTCGATGCCACTGATATTAGATAGGAACACTTTTTATATCATTTGACAAACACTCTTGGGTGAGTTCTTCGAGCCAGTTCCTCCGGTTGGGTAATCCATTATTGGATAACCAGCCCTCTACATCGTTAATAGAATTAGCAGAATCGCTTTTCCTGTAACGTCACTCCGCGAACCATTACTCACCAGGCGAAACCTCGCGCGCCGAGGGTTAAAATGCGTACCCTGTGCATGCTGAATCGCTAGCTGTTAGGGTTATTACCCTATAAAAATATTAGGATACACGCCGGGTTACGGCAAAATCGTACAAACCCAGAAACGAATGAATTTATATGGAATGATTTACACGAGAAAACGAGAATTACTTCTCGTTGAACAATATCCACGCTGTTCCTTTTTATTTGGTTTTAAAGACTGTAAATGGTTTTATCGGGGTTATCATTGCCCGGTGTGAACAATGGGTCGATTTAGCCTCCGTTATCAAGATATGCGCCGGAATACTGATAGGTGTGGCACGTTAGGAGATTATATTCCTGTTCTGCTTGAGGTAAGCTGTTCGCATTAGTTGCCAGTCAGGCCAATCTGCTGGGGATGTTTGGAGATTGTATTGCCTCTCCGCAGGTGTTCCGTTTTCTGTGTGACTTTTTCAGTTGCGATCGCTCGATCTGTTATTCGCCGCGCCAAGCCCCTCTCTCACTCTCATTATCGCGAGTAATTTGAGCTGCTTTACCGGTGTTTAGCGTTCTTGGTATCGGACAATAAATTGGCTGGATAAACAGGGTAATACCGTGGAATCCGTACGGTGATAATGGCCGATCCTGGTCCCGGTGCATCCGATAAGTTCAGAAACAGGTCGCGCATGTGTTCAAAGGCAACGTTCCGGTCAATATTCATCGCCGCGCGCTATCGTTCGTGCTCCCTATTAAACTGGCTCGACACCGACAATGTAAACCCACTAATTATTTCCTTGACAACCTCCACATGTAAGATTTAACCCTCTGCCTTGCTGGCAATGCGGTCCCCTTGGGATTTTTAATTAATTATTGTCTCCATTACTTCAAATACATATACAATATAAATATAAATATAAAATGGTTAGGTCCCTTTATGTACGGTCACTGACATTAATATTCCGACTCTTTTAAATTTCGATATACATTCATTGAATTATTATAAGTGCCATTTTGTTCCGTAATCTTTCTCCGTCTTTCGGGCAACTTGCGCTTTTTGGCGAAGAAGTTTTTAATATGATTTTTTACGTCGACCATAGAGTTAAAGTCTTTGCCATTATGGGAATTTTGTATTGACTTGAATTTTGTATTCGGCCGCCTCACCCCGAGGCAGCCTCAAGTTGAGGCCGATTAAGAAGACGATAACTTTTTAAATATTGATCCATGCGACCTGTATATTTTTCTAGAAGTTGGTACAATTAATTTACTACACGACGTGAGAAAGAAATTTTGGAATAGCAGAGAAAATGCTAATAGTTGTTTAGTATAGTTGACTATACAGAAAATTTAAATACACATCTGAAAAAAGTCCAAGTCCAAATATTAAAAAATTTATCGTCCTTTTAAAAGTGTCCGAATATCACTGTGATTCATTGTACATGCATGCTTCATTCTCCGCGTGCGTGGCCTGCGAATACCCGTCGCAACCGCGATTACGCGAAAATTAATTTCAGATATTCGCTCGTCGACGACCTACTCGAGCAAGGGGGAAAAAAAGGAGGTTGACTCGTTACCAGCGCGCCGGCCATTGAATATCTGAATCTAGCCGAAGCTTTATTTTACCCCGGCGTGGGTGGGCACCGAGGGGGTGGAACAACGGGGGCGGTTTTCCCGCCGGCGTCTAGACGCCGCGGCGCCTGTTCTCAGGCATCAGCTGCTTGCGGAAGTACGGTCGATGCTTGAAATTTGTTTTTCCCTTTTTTCCAACCCCCTGTTTCTCTCCTTCGCTTATCGTCCTTCCGTCCCCGTCGCGCCGCCGCCGACCCTTTCGCTCGCCCAGTTGCTTCTTCGTTAACAATTTCGATCGAGACTTTCGGTTATTAAAGAAACGATGGAGTTCAGGGCGCGGCGGCGAGTTAGAACGACGATAAACCGGCACGAGAGGTTTCGTGGAATGATAAAGGGCGTCGGAGTTTACCCGGCGCAAAGGTTTATTAAAATCGCACACCTTCTCCGGGTGAACTTTCGAGGAATTGTGAAATTCGAGTGTACACAGAGGGGTGAGTTACCCTAATAGAATGTTTTCCTCGTGCACACGTTTTATCTGTTTGAAGTGCTTGGAAAACCATGCTATTGAATAATTAATCCTCCGCGGGCATCCTGGCTTTAAACATTCGACGTTCTAAGAATTATAATTAAAATAGGGACTTCAATACGTATTTCAGAATTTTCAACGATTGTTTGAAAGCCTAAAATAATAAAATTTATTAGTCGTGGACATAAATGACCCAGGTTACCGACGGATGGTGCACAAAACATGCTTGCCCACGGAGGGTTAATCATTTTCGTTGTTACGTCTAGTCGAATGTCTTGCAGGCGGAACACTAAAAATAAATTTTGAGTGCTTTATAATACAACTGAACGACTGTATGACTGACCATTTCTACTGATAACAGACACTGATGAAATGAACACGGTAATATGAAATTACGACGAATATTTAGAACGGGATGAGTAGTTAAGTAAATTGCGAAATGATTCAATCTATTTGCATTCAATTTACGTAGAAAATTAAACTTCCTACGAAGAAATTAAATTCTTCATTTTCATAGCTCGTACAGTTAATTGCAGCGTATGTTATTACTCCTTTGTGGTATAAACCTGCCCGTCGGTGGCCACTTTAAATCGAATTCCAGAACGCGCGGTGAAGAGGTATTGTTAGTACTACAGCCATTGTTAGTTAAATAACACCGCCAGTCGTCATTACCAATTTGAAAAAGTAACAGCGTGTACGGTTACATCGTTAACCGGCTTCAATTAAATTTCCGATACAATTTCAAAAGCTTCGTTTAAAGTACATTTCCAGTTAAATACCCGAGTAACATCTGATTACGTATTAAAAATAATGACAGAATTGTTTCCTCTCAAATCACTGGAATGCGATACTGAATTTTATCTTCGATTCTTCCGATACGAAAATTAAACTTTTATAACGATGATCGTCAGTATAAAATTAGCTTCGTTGTAATGACCGTAAAATAGACCGATTAGGTTACAATTAACAGGTATATTAATAGGAGAGGATGGTAGCCAGTACATTCCCAGCCATAAAACCAAGCCCGCGTATCGGATTTTAATTAATAGAAACGGAAATCGTTACCCTCCAATGTGGAACATCGATTAATAATGCCCCCCCCCCACCAATCCTTCCATTCCACTCTGCCCATCTACAGTAGATTTTCTTCCGTTCCACTCCAGATTGCAATAAATTATGAGCGGTTTGGCACACGGTATTCGCGAAATTCTTTCATCATCGGCCATTCCGCCTCTGCGCGTTCTGAGGCTAAATTGGACCAATATATCTCATTGTCGCGTTGAAATACGATGTTCTATCTTTCCTGCCGGTCGCAATATTCTCGCTAATACGCTCATATTCCTACCAATTAAAAAGGATTCCGAAATATTCGATTAAAGTGGGAATTTTGTAGTAACTAGCCACAGTAACGCGTAGTTTAACGAAAGCTAACATTCAAATGAATGGAACGCGTAATAATCGTGACAAATTTCCACTTCATTCGTATTTCTACAATTTACCATGCAAAAATGCAAATTTCCCTCAAACGCCTCGCCAGTTCCCAGAGATACTGGGACAGTGTTGATCTTTACGCGAAGTAAAAATTAACTAACAAGTCATTCAAGAGAACAACCAGAGAATCGAATAGTGTGTAGCTTAATAACTAGGTTTTTAATCATTTAAAGCATTTTTAACTCTATAACTCCTAGAAAGAAATGTGGTATATGAGATTAAAATTAATTAACGATGGAACGAAATGTGCTGAATTCTTTTCAATTTTACCGCATTATTTTGATCAACCTGCGGAGCATGCGAGTCACCTGAACGTCGAAGGATTAACAGTTTGATTCAAGGAAAAAGGTGTTTATGTTCTTCGACCACGCGAAGGAAGTTGGTGGCGCGAACAGTGCTCAGACGACGGTGCCTCGTTTATTGTATAGAGAGAGCTCGAGAATTTCCCCGGGAAGATCGATTTTATCGTCGACCCACGGAAATTCCGCCAGGTATTTATACGCGGCGACATATTCGCTTCGCGTCCAGAGTGTTGATCGGGAAAATTAATTGCAGCGCTGCAAGGGAATTCTCCCGTCGTCGATGCACGCCACGGTAACTACAATTAAATATCACGAACGGCTGTGTCCGATTTAGCGGGCAAATGCGGGCTAGGCGAATGCAATTTTCCCCGTGCCGGCGTGCACGAGCAAATCCGCGCGAGGACAGCTTTCGATTCCGGCGTTCGCCGGTAACCTGACGACCGAAACGATGTTTGAAACAGCCAAAACGCCTCTTAACCCTCGGACGGCGGACCATTCTTGCAACCATATAATCGATAATGTTTAGGACCACTCACCGATTTATTTATCAATTTTTTAACACATATTCTCGAAGGAATTTCTTATAGACAATCTTTCTATTGTTCCCAATGCAAAGCAGCTGTTCATTTCACCAGAAACTGAGTTACTGAATGACGAGGTTGACACTGGGTCAATATAGACCCAGACTCCGCCGTCGGAGGGTTGATACTAAACGGTCAGCTGCCTTTGGGATTGAAACTATTTTCTTCGTCACTTTCGAAAAAATCGATGGTTCTTCTTTTGCATGTTCTTAAAGCACGTGTGTTGAAAAATATGTCTGCAAAAGGATTTCTACATACAGGGTGTCCCACTATTGATGGTGCAAGGGAGGGGGTGATTCTACATGAGAAAGTAAATAGAAAATATGGAACAAATTTTTCTCATTCCACACCTGATTTTATAAATAACTAATATACTATTTACTAATAATTTTACTATTTCTAATGATTTACTATTTATCATCGAATCAATTATTTGATTTTCTGAAGTACCTTTCTAAACAAAAATATTCGAGGAGGAAGGTTATCGTCGAGAAATATTGAATAGGAGAGGAGATGAAATCCGAAATTGTGGACACGTCCGGTTTTTACTGGGTACATGGAACATGTGTAATTTTCTTGTAGGAATATGTTTACCATCGAATGGTATCCGGGAAAATTTGCGCAACGTGTTAGAGTCGTCGCTGAAATTTAATTCGCTGAGAGCGCCGCAAACTTGGACGAAACACCCTGTTAAAATCCGCGGCAGCGTTTCACGGCCGAGCGCGCACTCGGCATTTTTAATTGAAAAAATTTATACCAGACGCCATCGTCGGCTGTCGAGACTCGCTAGCAGTGGGGTTTTCCTGCAAAAAAAGTAACGTTTCTTTGAAAACGATGTCGCATTAAACGACGGGGTTACCGTTGACAGCGGATAGCGTCGAAACCGCGAAAAATATTAAAGCGCCTCAGAGATGTTCCCAAAAATGCGATTTATATCCAGATCTTGTCAAACCTTAATACGAAGAAAAATTATTATAAGCGATAAAATACTTTTTCATGATTTGGTAATTGCTTCTGGAAAAAGTGACTACAACCTGTTTAATATTTTCAGGAAGATCTCTGTTATAAACTGATCACATTACTCTAGACAAGAGAAAATTAATCGCTTATATAAATTCCAAAAATATACGATTATTCTCTTCACGAATTTGCGGCAAATAGTACACTACATTTTAAAGTAGTTATTATTATTTCATACACGATTCACCCCGAATGGGTCCATTTTCACCCGGATCTTTGAATATTTCATTGAACCTCACAGTTTCAAGCAATTAATCGAAATTATAATTTAATTACATTCAGTTTAATAAAGAAATCAACTATTCTAAGAGAAGCATGATGAATAAATCTAGAAAAATGTACGAATAAGATTTCGAATGGTTGTAGGCTTCGTCGTGAAGCTTTTAAAAATGTCCGTTTTCCGAGGTTTAAGCGACTTTCCTATTACTAAAATAGTGAAAGGACGTCGAGTTCAAGTTTCTCAAATAATAACACAGACACGCCACGGTTTACGACTAACGATACACTAAAAAGATCATCGCGTCCGTAAAAGAGAGAACTGCAAGCTTCACAAATATTCAAATAGACTGCCGCAGTACCCTTAGCTACTTGAAGAATCGTTGAATACGCGCAGACTTAAACATTTCAAGCCCTCAGACGACGAAAAAGGATTTCAACGCCGGCGTGGCATCAGCATAGATTATTCATCCGAGAGAACATGAGCGATGAGTCGCCGTACTCTAAATTGTTAAAAAGTGTAAACTTGCTCCCTTTGAAGCTTCTTTCTCCGAAAAATCAAGTCGAGTAATAAGCGAGTAAGTAAAAACGGTAAGTCTGGATCAGACATGTCAGCCTTATTCAACAATCTACGCGTCCCGTGAATTTTTAAACTTGTTTTTCTCTGTAAAAAATTTATTATACACTTTCAATCTATCTTTTCATATAAAAATCGTCCCTTTTCGACTGTGTCACGAATAATGGAACATCCTCTATAATTGATAAAAGTTAGTCCTTCGGGATACCTATTTTCAATTCGGAGAGGACGAGAAAATAGAGAGCTACAAAAAATACAAAACAGTTTGCAGACAAATACTTTGTTGAGATCGCATAAAAATGAATTACTAATTAGTAATAGAAATTCAGGTTTTCTGGATATTATTTAAAAAATAACTTTCTACAAAACTGTTGAAAATGCGCAGTATAAAACAGAATCGACTGTCCTACAACTTCCGATCCTGCACCCCTAACTTTAGGGGTTGTTTTCACCCTGGACGATGGTTGATAAAATAAAAACGTGTCAAACATTTTTCTCGGAACTACGTCTCACGCAAGTGTTCATTTAAATCGTCCTGTGTAATTTGAATCTAGCGAGTTCAAAGACAAGGGTGGTGATTGAAACGAGAGTTATTTTCGCCGGTGTCTGTGTCTGGCATCGATTGGGTATTGAAACTTAATTCCATGATCGACGACGGTCCACCCGAGCCGTCGCGTCGCGTCGCGTCGCGTCGCGTCGTGACGGACAAAAGATAGCATGACGGTCTCGCCGGGTGAAATATTGACGAGAAATTAATGTTCCATGGCGATTTCATCGTGGACAGCTCTCGCACGGCGCGACGCGAATGTGCAAGGGCCTACGTAAGGGTTGGCTCACGACTGGCGTCGAGCGTAAGAGTCTCGATCAATATTCCGTCCAGTGGCGTAGCACGGAAAACTATTTCTTTTTCCCCCCTGCATTCGAACTACTTCGGAACTCCGGCTTCTCGCCATCAAGACGAGCCTGGTAAACCATAACCGTCCCGGCGGCCGTTTCTGCGTAATTCCGGAAGTTACCGTCGCGAAACGCGCGGAGCAGCAACGATTGTTCGCGATCGTTTCTTTCCCCGCGACTCCCCTCGTATCTCGAACACCCAAGAAGCGCAATTATTGTTCCATAAAATCAAACGGAAGAATTTTATGGAACTGACCGTCTTAACTCGACGACCGACGCGGCCGATCATTTTTATTCCAGCACCGTCGTCGTGCTTCCTCGCTAACAAGGATGCACACACACCACGCTCAAGTTTCTTAATTATTTCTGAGTTACTCGCTATAGTTACCGCTAGCTGTTCTAGCCTTGTAACACCGTGTTAACATTCGCAGTGCTCTGAATCGGGTGCAAGCGTGCGATATCGAAAGACTAATTAAATTTAGCTTCTGAAAACTATTCCTCGAGACCTGGTGGAAACATTTATCCGAGTGTCGAGTTTGCGTTTAACTTCTGCTTGCACAAGTTAACCCTTAACGGTTCGGAAGTATTTCAAGTTTACTTCCCACCAGGTCCAAGCGGAACATAGATAATAAGCGGAAACAAATTCACAGAAGTGACGTGGCACAATGCTTAACGCGTTCATTACGTAAATATGACAACAATAAGAGCGATAAAAGTGCCGAGTGTGACAGTAAGTAAAAGTGCCACGCGGCTTGTACGGCAGCATTGGTCCGTTAAGGGTTAATCCTTGGAAACATTTGGATGAAACTTTGTGAGCTTCAAATGGTCTGCAGTCCATTAATAATAGTAGCAAGTATTTTCTGTAATTATTTTCTAAAAATGTTTTTACCCCCAAAAAATGTGTTTCTACGCCTAATGGTTCCGCGAGTTATCACTGTGGCTCTCCGAAAATCAATATTGCATTTCCTGAGATTCGACGACGTCCCCATGCGATGTATAAATACTCACGCCTGATCTGTTGTGTGCAGGCGACTATACCGTTTTACGATAAACCTAACGGTAAACAATAACAGACCGGTTCCGATTTTAAGATGAGGAGGGTGCGGATCGTAACAGTGGCCCGTCGGTTTCGATCACCGATGGCCGACTCGTTGGCCGTCGTGAAATGACGTTCGGAAGGAGGGGAAAAATAAAAATGAACGGAACGAGGACGGAGGTGACTCAATATTTTATAAGGGTTCGCGTGCAACACGAGCCAGAGACGGGGACAACGTAACAAGACGCGAGGGCCGAACAGCGACGCACGGAAAGGTAAACCGAGTTCATTTCAATTGTACATATTTGAGGCGGAACAACACTCGATGTTGGTTCACGTCCAATGTTCATACGCCCGGCACGAATATTATGCGCCCCGCGTAGATATTCTATTCGAAATGGCTGGCATGAATATGTAGGAATCCCACCCCCCGGTGTCCGCGGACCCTGTCCCGATCGTGCCAAAAGTCTGTCGCGATGCCGCGGTTATTGAAACAGCTTTAGTTCGCAACTGTCGAATTTACCCTGGAACCTCCCGCGGAACCGGCCAGATAAGAAAGGACAACAGGCTGTGCTACCCCATCGATGCGACACAGAGATCCCGTAATGAAAAGTTCCCCCGAATGCGAATTTTCCACTACCGCTCTCGCTCGCCCCGCGATTTACAATTTCTTGTTCACCGCGCGCCACCGTCGCGTCGCGTCGTTTCATCGCCGAATTTGCATCCAGGTTTTGCATCCCGATATTACACCCTACCAATTTATTTGGGATACTAGCAGAATACTAGAAATATTTTCGCAAACACGGTGCGGACAAGCGTGGCACATCTCACTGCACGTTTATATCACGATGTACGAAAAATTCCTTTGGCAAAACTGCATATCAGGAGGAAATTGATATTATTATTCATTTAAAAATCATTTAACGATTATTTTTATGCATTAATGTTGCTAATTTTTTTCAATTTATTCATTTTATTGTTAAATTTCATTTTTTGTGAATAATTACCATTACATATGAATTAGTAACCAAATTTAGATTTTTGTAAAAAAAGTTTCCATGACCGCTCTCTAGAGTGCCAAAAATCAAACAATATTACATTGACTGTAAATGAGTGTTGCAATAATAATTCTGTGTAATGGAAAGTTTTTACCAAGGTATATGCATTCTTTTTACATTTAATAAAGTAGATTTATTGTTTGTACAAATTTTCGACGGTGGTTTTATTTATTAATTGCATATAAAACTTCAAATTAACATATAGCAAAAACGGCAAAATATATCCTGAGATTCATACATGCTCGGATACATTACTTATTATAGTTTACGAATTTTATAGTTTTGTCTGGAACTAACTGCTACTTTTAATTTTATAAACTTTCTAGAAAGTGTCCGCACCTTTCCTTTAGGATCTATCGTGAAAAATTTGTTAATTTCTTTGTAAATTTATCAGTTGCATTGTTAAATTTCATTTTCTGTGAATAATTAACAATACATTTGCCATTTATCCCCCACAGTCGCAGTGCGGAATTTACTCTGCGAAATTCAATGTTCGTGTATATCACGACATAACGCAATGTTGTTGCTACAATGTAAACTCTGCCATTAGGAGACAATAGGAAACGCAACTCCAACAAAAATCGCAGATGTGCACGGTGTTAAAACACAGATAGAGAACACCGTAGGAACAAGCGAAACGGTCGATGGTGAAGGAGCATTTCAATCGAGGACGCGACCCTCTATCGCGTCGGTGAGGACTTTTTCGAGGAAATTAATTGATATCCGTCAGCGGAATGGAATCCATGGTGTCCCCCACCTTCGGGCCTACGGCTAGACATCATCCGTTCCGCTTTTGAGGATCGTTACCGCTTCCAGGTACCGTCGGTTTCCCCTTCAACAACGACGAGGTGCGGAGGGGTTACAAGCCCCAGCGTCACCCATGCTTCACGTTCGCGGTGCACCGCGATAATTGGATCACCGAGCCTCCTATGAGTCGCGACCGAAATTAAGTAACCTCCGGCGCACCGGTAGCTAACCCCCCAAGTCCTACACGCCGGTATCACGATGATGCTTGGGCACGAACAACGGGGAAGAGACTTCCCCGCGTCAACGCCGGAAACGTGAATGACGAAGATTCGAATACACCGAGTTATGTCTTCTCCTTTTTTTTTCCGCGGACCAGAGCCGGACGAATTTAATAGGGGAAGGAGTGTGTCGAGACGTGCTTACCAATATAGCCCCCACTGCTGGTAAATTATTTTTCTTTTAACACTTTAACGACCGGTCACACAACATGTGTGTGATGCTACCGCCGAAGGTTGTTGGCCAGTCACACACTCTTTGTGTGATAATTTATGAATGTAAACAAGTGTGGATATTGCTATTGGCTTCGTATTTCATCGCCACGTCTTTGATTTTAGGTAATTATTGCCTATTTTTAATTTTTAATTAATTCTTCAAAAATACTGCCGGCCTCTGGCAACGTTTGACTGCGTAGACGTGCGGTCGTTAAAGTGTTAATGAACTTATTGGTTTACCTACACTTTAAGCGAAAATTCTCAGATTTTAGAAAGAAATATAAAACTGCGGGTCACGTTACCATCTTTCTTTCTCTACACATTTAACCAACCGTGAGTTCTGGCTCTATTGTGAGCCAGACACGGGAGAATATTCTAGCAATAAGTGCGAAGAAAGAAAGAAGAGTGGTTCTCCTGACGCTCTGCTTTCAAGATAATCGCCTCTAAATGTTCGCCTGATTTACCGATACAGGATGGAGGCGTGCCAAAGTACCTACCTCGAAGGAAGAAGAGACACGAAGAAAAGAAAAATGATAGCTGGATCTGGATGCTGTTATTAACCTTGAAATACTTGGCTAGGTCATAGATATTTCTCTACCATTCTCTAGTCTCGCAAAGAATCTTCTAGACGTCCACTAAACGTCTTAGAGACGTCTTTCAGGCGTCTTAGAGACGTTCATAAATGTTAATTAAAATAAAATAAATTTAAATGAATACAGCAATGTTTTATTGTTACTGTTACTATTTATTATAACATTCAAAGCATACATTAAAATTAAAATTAGAATTAAACATTACATTTGAACGAATTTGACCGCGCATTTGAACGAATATGAAGACGTTAATGTATTTCTCTTATGTGTTAATTTATTTCTCTTATTTCTGACCCTGTATGACCTTGGAAAGTCATCGTGTTACATCTGAGTGAATTCGTCTTCACCCACGCTCTCATGCGACATTCAAAAACCGTATAGCATTGCGTTTGAAAAACTGAAGGTCACCTTCGGTTCACGGAAAATAATGTAAATACGAAAGATTGACATAGGTTATCGTATTGCTAGTAAAATATACTGTAAGCTCTTCCTCTTCAATTTTTTTAAATACCGTGTTTTCAAGCCTCTGTTACCAACCCCATTATAAGAACTACAGCCCAGATTTCAACAGAGGAAAAAATGTGAACTCTCGCGGACAGTCGCGATAACCTTTATGCACGAAAACAAGAAACTTCTGTTATCCGAACTCGTCGATCGCAACAAATAAGATCCGAAAGTGGGAGTAGTTAGCGAGCCTTTGTTATCCGAATGGCCCCGACGTGTTCGAATAAACGAGGTTCTGTTTTATTATAATTTTACGGTTGGCGTAAAGGATGCCGAGCTTCTCACCCCCAAAAAAGAAACGGGGGGACTTACGTTTGCCGTTTTTTCATTAAGGCGTGTACGCACGCGAGTGGTGCAGGGAAGGGTCGAGCACAGCGGGGGTAAGAGAGGGGGGGGGAGCCATTTAATGAAACCGTTCCCATGTTTATAGATGCCTTGGTCGGGGGTGTTTTCTTGTCGGCGATATAAATATTATATATGTTGTTACGAGGTCGTTGCGCAAGCCCCCGGCATCGGAAGGACTTAAGCGGCCGAAATGGCGCGGCCGTGGCGGTAAAGAAAGCACGGGGCCGGAAAAAGCTTCTTCAGTAGGAGAGACCGCTTTGTGCGAGGCCGGGTTAAAGCCAACCGGTGGAAGCAATTTGTACCCCCGCTTAAGTTTCGCCTTGTTATTTACAGATCACTCGCAGATCCGTATTGTTCGACGATGATGCACGATTATGGCGCGAGACGCGATTCCCCCGCGCTCGCCCCGGGGTAATAAAAGTTGATCCTACGCCGCAGCGACGAGTTCCGGACCGGCGTTTCCGAACCGCTATTCGAATCATTTATCAGAACTGTGCCAGATTATTGTGGTACTTACGGTCTGCTCGGTCCCAGATTTACCGAAAAGAATAGGGGCAGTTCCCCCACCGCCGGACACTCAAGGTTTTTCTTAAACAAATGAGCAAATAATAATACTTTATCTTTCTTATTCTGCGTTATTTATAAATCAGCAATATTAGAAACCAGAATAAAGCGAGAAATGACCAACATTTTCGAAAGGATAAATAGAATATAGAAACATCAATGTGTTACAGTGATTTCTTTATATATGTCGCCAAGGCCTGGATGATAAACGTCGCGTATACCCCGTGAGGGACCACGAAGCTCGAAAGGCCTCGGACGCCGAGGAGTGTAAACATAACACGGCTCGGGTGTGTCTCCTGGACGATACACGACCCTGGCAAGACCCGTGTTGTTGACATATATCGGGAATCAAACTTTGTCTTGCACCTTCGCAAGCAAACTGACAGAGTTCGGTTTCTTTTTTATCACTCCTCGTAATTGTTGTCGAACAACGCCGGCTGCCACTAAAAACTCGGACGTTCGTGTACGTCGCTATCGAGTTCCGGTGAAATAAACAAGTGTGTTTTGTCGCGGGTGTCTGTTGACGCGGCGGGGGATGATAAAATCTTCGCTCGGGGTGAACGTATGATCGGCTGGTATTAAGAAGAACCGCGAGCCTCCGAGCCGGGAGGGAACAACAGACTGTCCTGTGTGTTGCAGCAGGGCCCACAATGCCATAACGACAAAATGCAGGCAGATATTGCGCGCGAAAGGGTCGCCGGGGATGAGACGGCAGGGGTTGGGGGCCGCAGTAGGTGCAGCCCCGGGTGAAAAGTAGTTTCAGACCGTCTACTCTAACAATGCCGCGTATGAAAAGGGAAGAAAAAGCGGAACGCATGAAAAGCGTGCCGGAAAATAAAGGGAAGATACCGAAAGCAAAAGAACGACCCGGAGGCGGAGAATTCAATGCCAAGGTTCGGCCGCGCCGTACCGAGGAATCGATACTCGATATTTTCGGCTCGCGAACCGATATATAGAGGGTGGGCCGCGTGAACTATCCCGAGTTATTTCCTTGGGGAACAGACGAATTTTTATGTCTTGCCACGTCGTATATCTTCGAGGTACGGTGCAATCAAAATTATAAGAAACTGTGACATAACGTACGTACATAATATACGATCTCGATAATATACGTCTTATTCGAATTTTCCATTCTATTATACATTGATATATGCTTGCAATGTATTGTTATGCTCGACTATATGTGACATTTAACCTGCACTTAAAACTGTCTGCAGATCAATAGACGCGTCCTACTGCTTAACACGTTAAGTGCCAAATAGCAACCCCAGAAATTCTTACAAAATCAGAGTAACTTAATTAATGGCACCACAACTAGAAATTTAGCCCTTCCTAATCATAATTAAGTTCTTACTTGAAGTAAGAAGTTAAGAAGTTAAGAACTTAAGAACTCCGATGCCCTGTCTTAACCCTTCTGAAAGACTCCAATAAAACTCGGTTTATCTGAATATCTCACAATAAAAATTAATTTCTAAACCCAGTCGAAAATCGTTGTCAGTCATATGTGACTGACGTGGCAGTTAACGTTTTAACAGTACATTTCTGAAACCTCCAAATAGACCAATCAATTTTAAAACAATTGTATCCTTAAAATAGCACGACAGCATTTTTCATTAAAATTATGCAACGGTAGTGTAATTACGATGTCGTGAATTAGTAGCGTATTCGAGGAACAAGTGCGACGTTCAGCGAACTCGTGGTAGCAGCAATTTATTTCTTTCCGTCGAGACAAGGGTAAGTAGAGAATTGTGTTTTTTCGTACGTTTTCGCTCGCCGCGCGTATTACATTATTTACATCAGCCCACCCGTGCTGGAAGTGCTCGCGAAGATTATAATAATTTACCTTGACAATTCGGGCCGGTCGATACGAGGAGGAGACAACGGTCACGTACAAACGATTTCGTTCTTATCGCGTCCTAGCTCCTAGTTTTCTAGATCGTTTCACCTCAACCGGCAAGCGACCATTCTATTTTCTATCGAAAACACATTTGGGCCCAGGCATTGTGTGTCCCATCGAATATACGTCTTCGTGGCCGCGGAACTATGTTATTCCCGATTCCGCCCACCGTCGTCTGATTTATCCGATTCGCTGAAGAGAATCAATTGCAGCCGCGGAACTCCGGATACCATAGGCGGACTTTATTTCGACGTTCCCGGCGAGCGGATACCTTCGTCGGTCGATTCATTTCAATCCCGAATGCATCGGGATTCGTCTGCTTTTTTATTGCCGGACACCGTTCTTGCCAAAGCGCTTCCATCTCAAGATATACGCCGAAAGTTTCAAAACGAAACGGACTCCGCGGAAAAATATCGTCATCGATACAATGAATTATCGAAAATCTAAATTTCATAGCTCATTTTACAAAAACCAGGACGAGGAACGAGTTGAATTTTATAAGGGAAAGTTGCCAAATTCGTACGCGTTGTTTCGTGCTCTCCAAATTGACTTACAAAATCAGACAGGACTGAGACTAAAGACGTTAGAATAATCGGGGAAAACAAATGGTATTCCGAGGATACTAAGGACTTTAGGGCACACCAAAAGCATCGGGGGAAAATCCCATGAGTTTTAAGGATCGAAAGGTTTCTGTGGACTTTTCAGCTTCGGATGTCTCCAGCGATTTTAAGAGATTTCAAGGTATCACTGAATCTCGGGGATCTCTAAGACGTTAGTGTAAAGGTACGGGAGTTTTAGAGCTCCTAGCTGGCTCGAGAGTTTCACTCAGACATTTTTAATACCGATCTCTACGAATCCGGAATCCTTACGCCCTCGTATTCCCTGTGTATCAAATTTGAAAGATTAGTATCTGTCGATAGAGTCTATTGAATCCCACGGGTGGAGCTATACGAATACGAGCAACTTGTTTTCTTTTTTTCTTTTTCACGGAACGCGTAATTCCGCTTCTTACGATCGCGAGCAGAACCGTTCAAAGGTGAAATACATCGTTCTCCACGGTAAAAACCGTCGTGTTTCAGCGCCGGTAACTAAATTCCTAGCAAGATCCAGCCGCGAGTAACTCGGCGACGGAACTCCGCCAGTATTTCACCGGGGGAAACTTTTCTCCGTCGTTCGATCAAAAACTGGCTCGGTTGTTTGAACAAGTTCCCTAAATCAAAGGTGAAGGTGTTTCATTGGATCAAGCCTCTCGCTGCCCTTAACGATGAAATATCTGCGTAGCAACGTTCGCCGGCGGGCTACAAGTAAAAAAAAAAAAAACGAACGAAGATACATACTCCTGCTCCTAGGTCGGGCGCTTGCATCGGTAATTCCGAAATAGCAAATGAAATACGATTCGCGAATAACACGCGACACTTATTCCTGAAACGTGATCGGAGATTGTCGGACGGAAAATAATGCCAGAAAATCGCTGTCGAGAAAATGAAAAGGCGTTTTAATATAAAATAGATTCTCTTTTTTCTTTCATTTCTCTCAATAGTCAACACAAAAACAGTTTCTGAAAACTTGGATCTTTACTGTAGGTCTCCTCGATGGGTGTTAAGGACTCAGAGCCCACATGTCAGCCCCAAAATTTTCTACAATATCCAATAACAAATTATAGTGGTTGGGCTTCATAGTTTCAGCACAATTTTACGCCGCAGATGTAAATCGAGTAAATAGGAATGTGGAACAGTTTTGCCAAGAGGAACGTGCAAAAGTTGTAAAGGCAAATCGAAGGTGGTGACACGGGTAGTTGGACACCGATACGAGGGTTAATAGAAAATAAAACGTTGCGCTAAAGTCGAGACTATCGATGCGTATCGTTATTTCGAAGCGTCCCGGTGGCCGAAAAGCAGCGGAATAAGAAGCGGCGAGACGGAGGACCGCCGCAGGGGACAAGAACAAACGGAGCAAAAGGAGCAACGTGCTTAAAGTCGGGCGAACGCGTCCTACTTGAGCCACGGACTACACACGTCTCGTGCAAAATTTATCCGAGATTCGAGAGACAACGAACGGACCGCCGGAATGGAGCCGGCTTTCGAGTTTCCCGATAGGAAAGCATACAGCCCGGCAGATTGCTTGCTAAAACTTTCAGCGTAGCCCGGAACGAAATCCTCTGTTTTTCGGGAAATGATCCCGGGCTACGGGAATACAATAACGAAATAAAGCCGGGCCGAGCATGCTGCGTCCTCAAAGCTCAACCACGTGATCTCATACGTGTCCCGTACGGATGCACGTATACAAGCCCGCCAGGCGCGTCCCGCACTCGTGCTCCTGTCCGCAGAACATTTTCAGCTTTGTTACCATTGTTCGCGGCGCACCGCGCGCTCTGGCTCTACAACGAGAAAAATCTCCGCACTTTTTCTTCCCCGGCTTCTCTATCGACAAATTAAAAAGCCACGCGCTTCCACTGTTTCATGCGCGAAACTCTCGAAATTCTTCGCTGCGCCGGAACACCGGACGCTAAACGAACCGTTTATTGTTGTCTGTGACGAACACGGGGACTTGAACCCTCCGCCTTCTACTGCTACTATAAACATAAAACATTATATAAAAATTTTAGTCCTTTTTCCAATCGTCCATGCGTAATGACTAAATTGCAGATTTTATGGATTTCTGACAGAAACGAATGAAATAAAACACTGCAGGATCATTCGAAGAGCATTACAATATTGTCCTACTATTAGAGCCAGAAGAAACGTGTTAGACAATTTTTATTTTGCACAAAGACCCGCAGCCTAACAACAACTTGCAACGAGAATGGTTATAATTGAACAGCGGACCTTTATGCGTGCATGTGCAGATTTGTGAAATGCAAGGAAACGCACGCGTTAACAAGAACTAATAGAGGAATTCTTTAGCGAGCGAAGAAAATGTTTTCCTAATTCTGATGTTGATTAAATATTGTATAAAAGTGAGAAATTGCTGCAATTCTTTGTTCGCTCGTGCCTAAATAGCCAACTTCATTGTCTAGTGGTACCACACCTCGTAGGTCGCGTATAAATAAAAGAAAATTGCGAGAAAGTCTAGAACTTCTACACACAGCTAATAGATTGCACGAAAGTCTAAAAGTTTTACACCCAGCCAATAGATTGCCAGAAGGCCGGGAGCAGCGAGACTTTACAACCCCCATTGATTATCCGCCGTAATCGTCACCAGCTCGATGCCGACTATAACAGCCACTAAATTCCAAATGGAGCATCCGCAGAGGCTCGTCGCGGAAAGGCGGGGGCGTTTCGCAAACACGTGCTAAAACGGGTGCTAAATATAGGCGGCGAGAAATTATAGATGCATTACCGCAACAAGCGGGCCGGGTTCGGCGGGAAAGTAATACGCGCGGTGGCGCTCTGCCAAGGAGACCCTGGGACCGCGGCAGGCAGGGGAAGATTGAATTTGTTAAACATTTAAAGGCGGCGCGCGCGACTCCGGGCTCGCTGATACCAGCTGCATGTTAACGGCGAGTCCTCTGGAGAAGAGACGCACTTTCTAATCGACGGCTTCGACCCTCCCAAGAGTCGAAGGGCTTTTGTCCGTCTAGCTTGGCTACGGTGGTAGCCGATACTTTAGACGAATCCTAACAGTCGCGAATGTTATGGATTGTTATCAATGTTAGTAAGGATTCGGTGGAGAAGAGACACTTGCCGATTGCCGATCCGACCGATGACCCGACGTCGTACTCCACGCCACGTGGATCGCGGTTAGAGTGTTTTCGAAGGATCAGACCGCAGACGACGGAGCATCTTCTGGTAAGAGGACTGTGATCAGTAGACTGCAGAACAGAAGACAAATTAAAATGTATTCGTTCTTTTGGTTGTTTTAACACTTTCACGTCCGGTGACACCAACGCGGTGCCATTTGCGTGGTGACATTTATTTACACGTATCATTTAATAAAAAGCAGCTAAGTTTGTTATGTTGTAATGAATTTTATATTTTATATTTGTACATTTTAATGAACAACTTTGCAAAAAGTTCCGGCGACAGAGAAGAAAATTTTTGGGAAACGTGCGGACGTGAAAGTGTTAATATGGCGAAAATAATTATACAAATGCGGTGAAGACTGGCGAAGGAGGCAGTTGGTGTACCGCGATCGTCAAATTCTAATACATACGGAGGGGGCCATTCAATTCAGCATGCCTGATCTAATCCAAAGATTAGTAAGGTACATTTCACAGTATACCGTCAACAATGTGTTAACAATGCATGCACGCGTTCCGTCATCGTACCCAGGAGAATTTCCACGTTCCTTCTCTCGAAGAGCCCGTTCCCCTAGGCCCTCTCCTTGACTCCGCTGCGCTGGAAAAGGTGCACGGCTCGGTATCCAGCGCTTTTGTTTCACGCAACTGGGTAAAGCCGATTCATCAACCTTATCTACCCGATCATCTCCGACTCTGACTCACCGTATAGGGATCCAAGGCCGCGCGTAGAACTTTTACCGCGTTCAGTATAAATGTTTCCAGGCTTCGACGCGCCGGATACCCGACTCCGGCTATATTGCAACCGATCCCGCAGGCGAACCATTGTCTGACGAGTCGCGGGGAGGACTGCGGGTGGTCCCAGAAAGAAAGGAGAAACGTTGTGAAACGCGAACTAAAATCAAATTTTAAAAACTTTTATTTGCATGGATTAAGTCTCGGTACTTGTTACGTCTGATTGCTTACCGATTAAAAGAGAGATTTTTTAATCGGTCAGTTGAACGATTAATGGTTGGAGGAAGCCTCAGATTGGGTTCAAGTGGTAACCGGTACCTCTATTAATGTTGCTAAGTTATTTCATTATCTTTCACATTTCTTGGTATTTTCCTAGAAAATACCTTTTAAGTTTAGTTATATCATTGGCTTCATCGAACAGTATTTTGTGCCTTATCTGATGTTCGGTTACAGCAACTCAGAGGATCCGAATTTTGAAGAAATACATTTACGGGAAAAATATTTCCACGTAGCAGTTGTAAGACATATTTGAAATGTTAAATTAATCACTGCAGGAAGATTTGCTAATCAATGGATCGGATGTTCCCTTCGAACATGAAGCATTCCAACAAACTCTGAGAAACAGAAAGTTTCATAAACAGCGTCTGAGGATTTTGTAATCTGAATCGATTCGAGAGTTATTTTTTACCGCAGTATCCGATGCAGAGTAACGCCTGACCCTCGAACAACCTCGAATTCCATCCCCGGGGAGAAACACTGCGAAACGTGATCAGAATTCGTCTTTAGAAGTTTCCACCTTGCCGAATAGATTCCACATGTTCTCGGATAACTGTCCTATTTACGCTGCTGCAACCGTATGCGAAATTTACTACTTGATCTACGACGTTCAATAAATACTCGCCTTCGCGAAGTGACACAATCTCGCTAGTTGATATTACAGATCTAACTACCCGACCGATAAATTAATAATAAAAATTTACACAATTTATGTTCACGAAGACGATAAAATGTACGGTTCGCGTATCCTAAACGGTTTACAGCCAGAATACATAGGCGAAAATATTAAGTGGAAATTGAGGCTTGCAATATGTGTACAACATCTATTCAGAGAGGGATTCTACAGAAGACGAACTAATATTTGTTCGGGTAACCTTTTTTGTACGTGCTCAAAATGTTAAATTACTCAGCGATTCGATGCAGCTTGTATCCTTCTCTTTCTTTTAATTAATTTCACAGGGAAATGTAATGATCAATAATTATCGGATGCGGCGAACCGAAGCTGATTTCCAGATGATTTGACGGATGCGACAAACACGCGTATAAACACGCGTTTATAATTCGACGAAATGATTAATTCCAGGTCAGTGCGCGCCAATGACGAGGGACAATTTATTGTTAGTCGTTAACTCCGCACCGAGTGGCGCGTGAAATATGCAAATGCTGGTCCAACGTGTAATACGTCCTGCACTTATGTTTATTCATAGAGTTCACGGAGGATCTTTACTCTCCTATTGAGGTAGAGGGGCGGGGAAAGAAGCAGTAAATTACAGATGTACGCTGGATAATCCATACACCATAACACATTAATCCAACAAAATTAATTTATATTAAGCTTCAAATTACGAAAGACAACAAACAGCTTATGTATGAAAAAATATATGTATTTTACTAGTCATACATACTACAAACTATACAATAATAGTACATAGGAACATGTTATAATGCGCGAATTAGCTCCAAACTAATTCTTTTACGATCAACATCCACTGTGAGGACTTTCACTTCCACGCGTTGGCCTATCGTAAGCACGCAATTTCTCATCCATTTTATTGGTATGAGACCATCTCTACCAACACCTACATCTACAAATGCCCCGAAATGGGTAACATTTCTCACTGCCCCTGTCAACAATGTTCCACTGCTTATATCGTTGATGCTCAGCATGCTATTCTTAAACAGAGGGCAATTACTCTTCAGTCTTATATCTTCGTCTTTCTTCATAGATAATCCTTTAACGATTATTTCCATCGTCGTCTCATCTGTGTCGAACTTCTGTGCCAAAGCAGCACAGCCCAATTTAGCGAACGACGTTACTCTTTCGATGAATGCGTTGCTACCAAGGTCCTCTAAGTTACACTTACAATCCTTTATAAATCGCTCAGCTATTTCATATGACTCGGGATGGATCCAAGTTTGATCCAACAAGTTTGGATTGTACTTTTTAATGCCTTTACTTTGTACTGAAGCATCAGCCATTGATGTTTCCGGCAGGATTCTGATAAATCCAGCACACTGCTCAAAAGTCTTATTACCAATACCTTTCACCTCCAACAACTGTTTTCTGTTTTTGAATGGGCCAAATTCGCTTCTCCATTGTATGATACTGTTCGCCCTGGACACATTCAAACCAGCAACCCTTTTCAAAAGGCATTGGGATGCAGTATTCACATCCACTCCTACAAAACTCACAGCCTCTGAAACTACCTGGAATCATTTGTGCCATTTTCATTATTTTTGTTTATTTTATAATATAATTGCTTTATTAGCATAGATTTGGTAGTAGTTTAAGTGAATCTGCAGAACAGCTAACTACCCGACGATTTTTATGATTTTTTATGAAATTCTCAGAATATATACATAGACATTTATATTTAACAGCAATACTAACGCATGCGGTGACACAGACGCACAAGTATAAGCAGTATGTATTCACTGTAGTGGTACCATAATTTTTCGCGAATGTCTCGGAAACTAAGCGAGATTGTCGCTAATATGCAAACGAAAAAATTGTTCAAAATATCGATTTCTACAATATATCTAAAAATCATTGAAATCGAAGGGTAGATAGCTGTTCTGCAGGTTCACAGAAGTTTATACTCACTTCGTTTAATGTCGTTGATAATTGTTTCTGTGGTAAATCATGCTGGTACATTCCCACACCCAGATGTTTAGGCTCTACCTTTACCAATTCAGCAAGCGGGTCTTGTAAACGCCTTGCTATAGAAACAGCAGAGACTAGATTGGTGTCGAGATCTGGAAACTCGGATTTTGCTTCTGTGCTACAACTATAAATTGATGCTCCTGCTTCATCAACAATTGCATACGAAATATTCACTGCCTTGGACTTGATCAGTTCATTCAAAAACACCTCTGTTTCTCTACAAGCTGTAGCATTACCCAATGCTAAAAGTGTACATTTATGTTTGTTTATCAGTTTCATCAAAACACTAGCAGATTCTTCCATATACTTCTCCCCTTTCTTATGTGGATAAATTACACCTGTATCAAGAACATTCCCGTGTTCAGAAATTACTGCAAGCTTACAACCATGGTAAAATCCAGGATCTATTCCCAGCACGATTTTTCCTCGAACAGGCGAAGTGAGAAGCAACTGCTTGACATTAACTGCAAATACTTCGATGGATGCTGTTTCTGCTTGTTCCTTTAACTCATTCTTAACTCGACGAACAACCAATGGCTTTATAAATTTTGTGAAAGCATAAGTAATACTGTTGTGCATTATATCACTGTGATATTTAGATGCTTGCATGGCTTCTTGGTATTGCTTACAACAGCATGACTTAAAAGCATTTTGAAAATAGTCAGGCAATATAATTTTCACTGTAAGAATCTTTTGCGCTTCTCCTCTGAAAATGGCTAAAATTTGATGAGGTCTAATTGCCCTTGTAGTGGTATTAAAGTCATAGTACATCTCGTACTTCCTGCTTGCATCTTTCTCTTTGGTGTCAGACTTACTGGTTTTACATTCAGTAGTTTGTATTTTTATGGTACTTTGGCTTTGAATTTCTTTGACCTTATCAAATATTACTTTATCCTTATTAATTACATCCCCTATTATGTGCATAATACCTTCTTTAACTTGGGTCAGTGTTTTCAAACCTTCTTTGTCAGGATCGACAAGCTTTGCAAAATCAGGTAATGGTTCACCCCTTAACACAGTATTACTTATGTGTTCTAATCCTACTTTTTTCGCTCTTTCCGCTAAAGATTTGGTCGATGCAGTTTTGAAGAGAGAATGAATATATTCTAAATCGTCTAAACATTTAGAAGATATAATAGCAGCATGTATATTTGGTGTCCATTGTCCTGATTTATCGATAGCCTTCAAAATTGTGGCTGCTTTATGTTTGATTGTTGTAGCTTGATCAAAACTCTCCTTCATCCCCCTTAACTTATCTGCTTCCATACCACCGGTCATGTTTCTCCTATACCTCGCAATAAAAGGTATCGTATTGTCTTCCTTCAAAAGATTTATCACATTTTGTGCTATTCGCTTGTCAACCTTATTTACCTCACTTACATAATCTACAGCAGTCCAATCTCTACATTCTACAGAATTGAACTTTGACAACAATTTACTTTCCACAGAATCTTTAACATTTGTTTTGTCAGTACCTAACACTTCATTGTTTTCTTTATCAACACTTTCTATTTTAATGTTCTCTTTATCAATATCTTCTATTTTTGTCTTTATATCTTCAAAACTTTGCCCTTCATTTTCTTCTGAATCTGACAATTTTTCAACATGTGAATCACTAACAGTTTCTGTTTTTACTTTTTTACTTCTTGGTCCTGTCTTTTTAGGCTGTGCACAAGTAGCCTTTCTCTTTCTACTAACAGCAGTACTTGCAGGTTTTGTCATTTTTTTCTTTCGATTTGTCGTGGCCTTTTTCTTGTCAGGAACAAATTCATCGCCACTAGAAACATGTTCCACTTCATCTTCAGAATCACTTAACTCAATTATTACTTTCGGTTCAGTTTTTACACGTAGAGATCTTTTCATTGTGTAATAAGCTCATGCAAACATCAGATTATAAAAACATTAATATGAAATTAAACTTATACCGAGCTATTATCTATCAAATGATAATAGTATCACAGAGAAAGTAACTTGTACTACGTAAACTATGAATTGTAAGGAGTTTTGAAGTTACAAATGGCAACAATCACAGTCACTTGCATTTCTAACCAAACCTGACTGACATACTTCACAGAACACATAATCGTTGAAAACGTGACTTTAAGTTATTTTTGCTAATAACTTGAAAACAATATGATTGTGAATATTTATTTAATATGTGTCATCTATAATTTATAATTCATTCCGCTACAACTACTTATAAACTGCCTTTCTTAAAAGCATAGGGAATTCTTACTCTGTGATGTAAAGGGTATTATCTGATACCAGCTGATATTGTCTATGTACATACTATAATACATAATATCTTCTTTTCAACAGTACTACTTTTTGAGAAATGTACTAATTTTGCGATAAATTCTGAACTTATACATAAGTGTAAGTACATGGCGATAATATGTACTTATGTATTATACTGTACAATTTTAAGTAAATTTAAATAAAATCGTTTTTATTTACTTAATATTTATATACGTTTTAAATACATATGTAATGGCAGAAAAAGTTCGACTGCTACTGAAAACTTTATCTAGTGAAATAAATAAACATAATTTGTTTAATAATGCGAGGACGACAGTCAATAATGCTACAGAAAAAGCACAAGAAAAGTTAAATAACATACAAAATACTGTTACTGCGAAGTACGATGTTGTTGCAAAGGTATTGTAATTCTTTATTTAATTTTAAAATTTAGTATAAATTGCAAAAATTATAAGTGAACAGTATTGAACATTTGTAAAATACTTTACATAGTAATATTATGATATTATAGAACCTTTTTCATTGATTTCAGCAAGTAGGTAAAGATATAACAATGCTTCAAAATGTAAATACAGCCACACTAGAACCGAGTGTATTACCAAAGAAATTTGTGATATGGTGGCAATGGTATCAAAAATTAACAGGTTTGGATAAAGTAGAAATGGCTAAACATCAAGTAATTATAGCTCAAGATGTATTATTTAAATGCCAAGATGAACGGAGAAATCTTAATAGGCAGGCAACAATAATAAATAATAAATTGAACGAAGTGTATTCAGAACTTATACAGACTAGAAGGGACGACCCAAAATATGTACAATTAACTATTATAGAAAATAAAAGTCTTCAAGATCAAGCAAGAATTATATCAGAATTAAATTTATTAGAGAAAGAAGAAAAAGAACATTTTACACTATTAATGACAGCTATCAAAGAATACCATGATAACCAAACAATACATGCTCAAAACTACAAGTACTTGTCTATGCTTGCATCTGCTGTAGTAGCAATTGTATCATTAATTGGTTCAATGATCTATAATAATATGAGGAATGCAAATATTCGAAATGTTATGTTACTTGGACAAGAAAAGAATGAGAAAAATTTGCAAAATGCACTTCATTCTATAGAAGATAACATAAACGTAAAATTTACCAAAATAATTAACAAAATGGACAACGATGTCAATAAACCAAGTCTGGAAAATTTGGGAATTTCGAAAGATGAATTGAAAGAAACTGCATATAAGTTTGCCATTAGGGGACTCGTAATATATGTACTCTATCGAATCTTAATGGGTTAGCCGTTTTATTAGTCAGAATTTTTTTTTAAAAGATTGAATTACAGAAATATACATAACGCGAACAATTCCATGATAATTTAGTTGCATTTATTATATTTAACTTTTTGTGCTTTGTACAAGAAACCAAGATTACATTTTGTCAGAAAAATATGCCATTGTATTTAATAATCTAAACGAATACAATATATGTAATTCTTAGCTAGGAATAATCGTGTAACTGATTAGTTAACTTTATGATATACAACAGAACATTTGAAGAGTAGACAATATTATGTGTTATATTGAGTATTTTAAATATTTAATAAAATAATTTTGTTAAATAATAAGCAATTTAAGTATCCATTGTGTTAACTGTATTATGTGCTCCAAGGTTTCCATTCCATTCCATCTGGAAGTTTCCTTTCAACTGTTCCTTTTCCTACATTCGACCAATTGGTACTCAGTACTGTACCACCAGATTCTTGCTGTTTCCAGAAAGAATACAATATAAATATTTTATATTAAACGCAATTATACTATAGATAATCTCAGGCAAATACTTACATAAGATTTATTCATTGCTCGTCTAACTTCATCAGAGCCTCTACTGTATATCTGCTGGAATAAAGCATTTACAGCTGCATCACCTTCTGGTTTCTCCTCTGCCTCTTGTTTCTCAATCTCTTTCTCTAATTTATTCCAATCTGGAGCATTTGTATAAGAGCTAGGATACTTTGGTGGTTGGCTACCAGCTTGTAGAATTTCTAAAAATACATTATTTTTCAGTGCTGGGTATTTAAAATATAAGC
The DNA here is from genome assembly GCF_050948215.1 of Halictus rubicundus. NCBI lineage: Eukaryota > Metazoa > Arthropoda > Insecta > Hymenoptera > Halictidae > Halictus > Halictus rubicundus. Next base: position 17,647,427 of record NC_135152.1, on the reverse strand, counting down.
GATAACATGTTCTCTTTATGCTGAGCGCATAGAATACATGTATTTTCATTCTCTTAATTTGCATAAGATAAAATATAGATCAGATTATTTCACAAATCAGTTTTTTTTTAACCAAATCAATAGATACTGCTACTACTTTTTACAATACTTTTTGTACTTTAATGTGGTACACACATCTGAACTGAAACGACTTTGAAATAGGTCATAGTAAATGCAGACTGGTTTACCTTGAGGTATGGGCTGAACCTTAGCCTCTGCAACTGGATTTCCTTTTAAAGAGCTCCACCTAATCCCAGATTGTTTCTTCAACTTGATTTCTATTTTTGATGGGTCCACTTTGTGCAAACACTGCTCTGATACTACAGGATGAGCTAAATCTAACTCCAAACTATACTCATTTCCTGATGGCAATAAAGCTGATACGCTTAGCTGAAAACGAACAAGAAATTAAAAGTCGATTTCGACAATCATTGAGCCAGTGCAATAAACACTAAATAAAAAAAATTGTATGTTTATATTATGGACCAACATACTTACCGTGTTTTCATTGTAAACAATTTTAACATTTTGTGTATTCTTCGCAAGAATCGTAACTATAACATGTGTTTCTGTTTGATACCAATCGTACCTTGTTTTGGGAACTAACATCTGTAAAAATAAAAAGGAATTTTCTGATAATAGAACTTTGTAAAATAATTGTTTGCCATCACGAAATTTTTAAATTGTAACACTTACTGCATTATTGTCTTTTTGGGTAGAACTTTCTTCATTCGCCATTGCACCGTTTCCCCTTGCGATTATCAAAAGCTCAGATCGCTCAAAAATTTGACACAAAAATTATTCGCGTATGCCGCACTTCTCGAAAGTTCATGTCACAGATATCAGGAACGTAACAGTAACAAGTGACCCTGCGCCAAGCGTTGAGATAAGATGAACTTCAAATCATCTTGTCTTAAAAGAAATAGAAATTTTGTTATGTTTATAGGATGCAGTTGAGATTAGTAAATAGCATTAATAAACTGCGGATTTGACGCATTTATAACAAAAATGGGCACGTACTATTTAAAGCAGTGGACATATTAAAAATATTTGGGTCCGATGTACCTGGGAAAACATTTGAGTAATGCTCTATGATTTTGAAAAACGATTACTTCTCACGAAGTTTACTCATATTGTACAATATTAAAAGAAAAATAGAAATTTTTATTTGGCTCGTGTGTTTTGTAGTCAATGCAAACATTTTTTATTTTGTATAAAGATCCACAGTCTAAGCATTAATAATTTTAGAATACATTTTGATGAATAATAACTACACTTAGGCTTTGAAATAAGTGCTTATGCGATATCAGACGGTGCATATCATTGAATAATGTTTATATAGGAACAGAGAGGATATCTCTGATAGGAATTAAACCAAAGTGCACTTCCGTCACGATTGAGAACACGCCAACTTCCGTTGAATACTTGAATGTTTGGAATGGTGTTTTAAAATGTGGTTCCGTTGTATTTCATGAGATAAGAAACTACAAAGAATTTTCACCAAAAATGAAACGACCAATTAATGCGATTATTGAAGACGTAATTATAGACCCGGACAAGGTTCAACCGATTATTGGTATCGTGCATATAATCTTACAAAAGGCAATTTACATTTAAGACAACTCATGTTCAGTACCCTTTTTGTGACATACAATTGATCTTTGAAAGGAATATAATTTTTGAACTTGTATGTATCTGTCTTTATATTTGTCAATTGTTTGTGCACACTTATTCTGAATTTGGAGGGACAACTTCATGAATTTGTCGATATCAAACGTAATCTAGGTTAACATTCGACAAAATTTTATCAATAATTCTTTTTTTCAGTTAATTTCCAAAATGGAGAACTTAAGGATGATGAAGCCAAAAAAATGTCGTGCGGATTATTCTATGATCAGCAAAAGAAGAAAAGGACATTGGCTCTGTCAAATGGACAGATTGTTTACAGAGGTTATAAACCCGACACAAGTCAAGACTTGATGCGTACTATGCTTGTTCTTCACAATAAAAACACAGGTAGAGTTCGATTAGTCCAAGCTGAACGATGGCAAGTGACTCCAGTACTGGAAAAGCCAGAGGTAGCGGACAACGATGTCACAATTGAGCAAAAGATCTCTCTATTGAATAAACAGTTTGGTTCAAAGAAGGTGAAACGAAGAACGGAGCAATTAGAGAAAATGAAAGTAAATGTTGAGTCTGTTAAAGAGCAATTGGAGCAGACAGTAATCAGTAAGACCCTATTCTAGTATCGTGTTTATTAAGTTAACAGAACATATTTTAATTGTATATTTATTTTTTTATAGATGTTGAAATTGATAGAACTGATTTGTCAATACAATTACCAGACAATGATTACATTACAAATACTGCTTTGCCAGAATGCAATAGGGAAGCTAATAATGTAAAAGATGTTTATAATATATATGATATCATACCACAGGCTAAGTTAGAAACTCTTTATGATGCAGCGTCGGAAGTCTTAAATGAGGATTCTAATAGTTTAGAAGGGTATGTTTAGTTTTGTAAATTAATATGTACACATTTTTAGTATTAACAGCAGTAATTTTATTTCACATAAAAATGTATTATTATGTTACATTTAGGAGGACAAAGTTCTTTAGTAGGACAGTGAAGTTCTTACGGACAGACCCAGATAACGTCAAAAAGGCCGCTCTACTGATTTATATGCAAGCAGTTGCAACATGGTTAAATATGCCAATGAAAGATGCTAAAAGACGAGGTATCGAAGTTTGTCAAACCTCAGAGGAGGTGAACTCGCACATAATAAATACATATAGTGTACAGAGTTCTACTGGAAGGTATATACTTAAAAAGTAAACGTATTACAAAAAATTATGTATATATAATCAATTTAAATAATAAAACGATTTACAGATTGAGACCAGCCAGTGTCAAAGACAAGGGAGTGATACACTGCATGATTTTAGCATTAACAATTTGTAATTTCATAATAGACATAGAATTGTTCGCGACAATATTTACTCATAGGATGGGTTTAAAGAAACTAACAGATCTTGCCAGAATTATTGGCGCTTTGCCAACCAAGGAAGATAAAAAAATTATCACTTTGAAAGTTCCATTGCCACCACCAGCAGCTGTTACAAGAAAAGGCAAGAAGAAATAGTTTTAAGAGTAGAATCTTCGATATGTTTGTATAAATAAAATATACTTAAGTACTAAAACACTTTTTGATATCGTAAAAAATTAAAGTTAAATAATATTTTTAAATAAATGAATATATATTTATCAGTGGATACTACAATTAAGATATTTTATTAGTATATTACAATTAATGAGTATTGTCTTGAACATAATTCTAATCTATATGAAAACAAAAAACGTATAACTCGTGTATGTCTCAATTCAATACGTTTATGTACAAGTGTCAAATATTACATTTATTTATACGACAATGATCAACAGAGATCGAAATACAAATTTGACTATCTGAAATTGCTCCTTACACGTCTTGAGTAATTTATATTTCAAACCACTATTCGAACGCAAATTTCTTTCCTAAGTGTGAAAAATCAATTCACGATAGAACAGAAACAAGAAAGAAATAGAAGATTAGATGGAGTCCGTACGACTGCAAGGAAGTAGGGACTCGGTGGGAATAGTAATGGGACCGAGAAGAGAAAGCAAAACAGAGAAACAATAATTGTATTCACATAATGTCTGGAACGCTCGAAGAGCTCGGCTACAAAGGAAAGAGGAGGCGGTGGATTTGGAACCGATGATTAAACAATTTTAGACTAATCGTAGACCGTCTATCGTGGTTAACGGAGGGTAAGGTCGAGGAAACTGGCACGTTGGCCGGCCCTGAGCGACTCCTCGCAATGTGGGTCGTCGTCTAACTGTTCCACGTACCGTTCTGTCGACTCGGTGCCGTCCATTAGTCAGATACCACTCCTTCTCTTTCTCACCTCCGTCATTGGTAGCCGAGAAATGGCAGAGCATCTCGTCTCGTCTATTCCTTCCTCATTCTATCGACAGCCGCGGCACGCCGAAGAATCTTTCTCTAATCGATACTCCGCGAAACCTTAGAAAGTTTGTCCCTGTTCCTTTTCCATGTTTAACGGGATGAGATCGGAGTCCTGATGCAAATAATCTTGATGTTTCGTAAAGATATCCTCGACGACCAAAATGCATCGAAAAAGATTTCTTTTTCACAGAGATTCTTAAAAGCGGCTACAAGAAATAGGAGATCATTTTAGTCTTTTTTTTTTTCATGGACTACATATTTAGAGCAAAAAATTATCTTTTTTTTGGCTGCTACATCGGATGACTGAAGCAAAACGTTCCTGAAATGTTGTTAATGAATACTTACTATTTATTTCTACAGATTTTATAGTTGAAAAATTCTACTTAACGTAACACGGGGAAATTTAATATTATTCAGTTTTTTGTAGGACAATAAAAAGTGACTATACAATGAGATGGATGTAATAAAAATACGCGTGAGTTCGTTTCTATCCTATATAATATAAGGAAGTACTATTACAGTCTCTGCACGCTCCGAACCAAAGGTAGACAATGAATACTCTAAAAAGGTTTTTTATATTATAAGATTGGAGATAAACCTATTTTAGCAGAATTCGATTACGTATGCGCCACGTTGATGACCCGTTAAAGATTCAATATTCCCAAGATGTTCTTTCTGCTATCAGCTAAGCGTGTAATGCTACTTATGCAAAAAAGGTATCGAAAGTTTTTCCAATGCGCCGTTCATTTCACGAAATTGATCCTATTAAAATTCAACGGTGTACTTTCATTCCGTGGTGAGTGACGTCGGCTGATGGGAGAATCTTCCTGTAACGTGTTTTTCTTTCGTCGGAATTTCCTCTTGCTCTTGTACCATTTCGTTCGCGGGCCTTCCACCTCTTCGCCCTCTCGCCGTCACCTCGTTGTCTTCCTGCTACCACCTGGTCGCCGAGGCACCTCAGTCGACGTGTGACCTTCTATCAGGGCTACGGGGCACCGTGGACACGTCACACGCTGAATCGTTTTCGTGGTGGCCGCGATTCGATTATCTTTCCTCGCGAGAAATAAGAGCCGAGGGTGCTGACAGTTCGCATGGAGCTGTAAGTGATCAGAATTCCGCCGAGACCACGTCGTTCCCTCGACGACTGGAGAACCGTTCATGCTCTCGATCCCATTGATCGGTCAAGGTAATTTGTTCTTCATCATTCAGGCAATAAAGTAGCAGGCAACAAAACGTCGCGAAAAATTCGAATGAACTCTCTTGAACGCCTTCTCTTCTTACCTTATTTAGCAGGCTGTGAATTTGACTCTGTCCCAAGCACCACACGACCCTAAACTTTTGGATAGCAACGTGTAGACTTCAATTTATTTTAACGAGATTGATAACTGTTGGACTGTTCAATCTTTTGGTACATACGCACTGACGACGAGTGCACTGCGGATTTTATGCATTTATGACAAAAATGAGTTTGTGATACGATTATTAAGGAAAGGGAGAAGCTTCCATGTGACTACCCTTGCAATTTATGCAGATCATTTTTATTTTGAATAAAGACCCGCAGTCTAATGATGAGCTTGGGGTGCTGCTTTAAGGTTTAAAGGTGTCCGAATTATAGAAAAATGTATGCGTGTTGAATAAGAGAAGTGTTTTTACCAAAAATAATATCAGCCTTGCATTTACCGCTTTAGCATTTATAATTCCTTAAAAAATCGGTCCTCGTTGTTATCAATTTGCACTTGGTTAATTTGCATTATTTATCCGAGCAAAAAACAAATGTTCGTTCAAACAAATATTAAAATGTTTGACAATAGAAGTCAACATCAACATCATCCTTTACATATTTGCTGTTTGTTCGCAAAAAATATAGTGGAAATGCTTATTTTTCAGAATTTTATCTAAAAAAAAAACGGGTGCAAAATGTTTGAAGTAGGCGTTATATGATAATCAGTCTTACAGTTTTGTTTCCCGAAGATGGTCCCAGGAGTTCCTAAAATTCGCTAGAACCACTGAAATATCGTTCCTCTTGAGTAATGCCGATCAGGATACGATCTTCTCCCGGGCAGCGTTCAATTAGAATATTCTGCAATCGCTGTACCGTTATAATTAGGCCGAGTTTGCGTTGCATTAAAAGTCTCAAACCGTTCCTTGGAGCAGTGCAAAAACACGCGCGATAAGCAGCACGTTCGAACGCGTTAAAAATTGAATCTGGAACCGGTTGCTTGCCCCGATTTGCATCGGTCACCAAGCATCCCTTAATTAAGAAAAGAAAAGAAAGCAAAGGCTGATCGGGATGATGAAAAAGTGATCGTTAATCGATCAGTAACGCAGCAGTACTTTACACTTTATACTCTCTTCCTGATACGAATAACGATTGCTTCCTTCTAGTTCGCAACAGAAAAGGATGCCACGATTACCGGATGGTATCGATTTCTTACCTCTTCCTTTTTAGACAAAGATAGAATTCATTTTTCACGAACTTAGATTAAGGCGAGAACTTCATTATCCAATAATCAACAATTGTTCCTCGGTAACGAAAATGCTGTTCCCACGTTCATCTTCAAATATTAGAATACTCTTCTGAAAATTCTGCATCGGGTTCCACTAAAAATTAGTGTACACTGTGGAATTTCGTGCAGAGTCACGTTACTCGTTAATACAGTAGTTCAACTTTCAAAGTTTCATTTTATTACATTCCACGCGAGACCGTACGGTTTGAAATGCATAAAATTTGCCGGCGAATTGTGTCGCATCATCAAATGGGACGTCACCGGCTCGACAGTGAAAAAAAAAAAGATAAAATTCGAATGTCATTTCGGAGAAGGAGGTCGAGAGAATTCCTGTGCCGTCGAGAATTCTTTCTGCGGCAGTGGTCACGGAAAAGCGGATGATTCATGACCCTGTACCCGAAACAGTTCTTGAGGATGAAACCCCGAAACCGAGAGGCAAAAGTGGGTCATCGGCGAGCATCGCGCATGAAACAGAAACGTTTCTGTTTCGTGTGCCAGTCACCGAGCTAGGAATCACCGAGCTGGTCACGGTCACGAACATCCTAGCCGCGAATATTATGGTCGTGGGCAGCGAGAGACCTTGGACGATTTCATGGACCTCGAGAGAGTTGTGCGCTCGGGTCGATGGACGTGTACCAGTTCCTTCTTCCTGTCCACCCACGCAAACACGTGTTTGCTTCTGTTTGTCAAAATGATTTCGCAATTTACAATTCGCAATAATCTATAAAGATTCGAATCTTTCTCGACACGATCATAAATGGTTACCCTATTCTTCACGTTTCTTCTATCAATCATCTATGCCCGAGATTATTAACTTTTAAGTCAATAATCAAGATTGTCTAGGGTGTACGTGAAGCCTGAACTGTTCGTATTAAAACCTTCTAGTGCTTATTTTTATGCCACAAAGTGTATAATAATCCGAAAATTTTTTTAGCAGAATTCCTACTTCCTTGGTTATATTGTATACTCGGTCCGAGGAGCACGTCGTGTTCGAATTAGCAAGAGTAGATGGTAGAAGGATGCTGGAAATAAAAGTAGCAGAAATAATAAGGAAACTGGTATAAGATAACAGCTTGTACAGTTACCTATAACTCTGGAAGTATGTGGTTAAATTTATGAGTCATGTGTGTACTGGGTTCTCACGAAAGTTTTAAACCTTTCTCGAGCGTCGATCGAAGGCTTTAATCTTATCGTGCCATTACTTCATCGGTGCAGAATTCCAAAATGTTTCGAACATTTTCGACCTATTTTCCGACTTACACTGCAAATTGGGACCACTTTGCCGTGAAGCATCGGCCGATCATCGCGACGATCGATTCCACAGTGATCCGTGTATCTTTTTCGATGTAATTTGAAGGTGAAGCGAAGCCTAGTATCGGGGCCAACTAAAATAATAGGGGAGATTCGAGCGCGACAAACACGAACATGACAATCCTTTTTCTTCTTCATTGTGTTTCGATTTCGAGTCATGCAGAGAACGAGCCAAGTACCGCCATCAACACGGATTGTTCGTCGTGGAAACGTCCCGGTGAAACTCTCGTCCGTGACGAAGCGGAATTTCCTCCCGGTACGTGTCGCGGTCTTGTCTCCGCCGTGACAACGAAAGCTCCCTCGAAAGTGCGAGTAACGAAATGCTAATGCCAAATACAGCAATCGAGATTGCGGCGGAACCTCGACAAAAGGTTGCTGGAATGCCGCGCGAGAGAGCACAAACGCACCGAGGAGGCCACCGATCAAGAAGAAGAAGAAAGAGAGAACGGCAGGGACCCGTTACGCGTTGGAACTCGATTCCGCTCGATGAAAGATGTAGCAGCGTGTCCCTGTTTATCATTCCATTGTGGAGATGGCTCGCCACGCTCGCGCTCGGGAGAGCCCGTTAATTACGAGCAGAAGCTGAACGTCTTAAAGAGCCCGCAATTACGCCGCGGACAATGAACGGTAATTGCGGGCAACTGACGATTTCAGTTTTACACGCGATCGACGAGCTGGATTCCCGCACCGCTAATTGGATCGTTTGCCTCTCGGAGCGTTTAACAGGTGTTAGAAAACAATTCGAGATTTGCAAAGTAAAATATTAAGAGTCCGTGTTTAGAAGAACATATGCTTCAGACACGAAAACAAGAAACGAATTCAGATCTTATTTTAGAATGACCTGTACAATTTACTAATTCAATTTTTTTCTCGAGTCTTAGCCGCTGTGCCTAAATTAGATAAGCCGTGACGGACAAAATAATTAAATGAAAATAATTCTATTCGCAGCTAAATGAAGTATGCACTGAATAATTTAATCTGCGGTTAAGCTGAATGAGTATATGCAGAGTGGTCCACGAAAGTGGTACACACGAATGTAGTTCATCTCAATTTACTTTGATTGGTTCATTTAATAATTACATCTAATCAAATTTTGTTGACAAATAATTTTACCCGAATTAAGCGATCATTTAAGAATTAAGTGTGACAGCATAAAAATTTGTCCGTATGTACGAACACTATGGCGGGTCATTGTAGAACTTGCCGTACTGTACATTTAAAGGATTAAATTGTTTGTTTCTTCCTGTTTGCACGTACAATAATTAAGGTGAAAATGTGGAAATTCAAGACTAGTCTTTAGGAACTCGATGCATTGTATTTAGAAGTTTTATTTGAATAAGTTGGAAGATATATTAAAAACGGCAAGAATAGTTGATCATGATTTGCAATAGCTTGGAATGATTTCATGCAAAGACTGCTGACGCGTTTACAGTACAAGGCAAATCCGGTGGGCGTACCATGAATCGTGCACGTATCCCGCATGCACGTTCGTAACCATGTCCAGATATATTAAATGTAGGACGCAAGGGAGGACGGTACTCTTTTCCGGCCCCTTTTACTTCACCGTATGATAAACTCGTGGCCCAGAAACACGCGGCACGTAAATACTTAGCATAAAGTTGCACACAGTATGAAATTTGTTATGAATCGGTTAAAAATTATACAATTCTCTAAGACATTACTAGATTTCAAATGGAGATAAACGTTAGTTTAACCAACTCCGTTATATGCTTATTTTTAATTCCAAAGTAAGTTTTCGGAAAATAAAACGAAAACGATTTACTACAATAGAATTGCTGCATCAAATATTAGATCGTCATCTTTCCGAGTCGAAACTACTCTGTTTATGTTTTTCAATTACAAATATATATATATATATATATATATATATATATATATATTTTCTGTCTATCTCGAAGCATCGTATGCAAGTGCATAGTTCTACCAATCTTTTCTTCTTTCATTTAGACATCTTCTTCAAATTATTAATTACAGTGCCGAAAGTAGTAGTCTTGTGATTGACGCAAATAAATGCTTCACTTTATATACACAAGTATTTTATGTATGTATTATAAGTAACGTGTTTGATTATTTGTGCGGTACTCTTCCAGATACGGAGAGAAGGATGCAGCTCAGTTCGTGCACACTGGTACTCGCCATAGCCTGCGTGGCAGGCACATCCTCGGAATACTTGATGGGTGGTCACATGGACAATAATCCACCTAAGTCCCTACTGGAAGAGATCGAAGCTTCTCCGGCTTTGGCAAGAACGTCGCAACTGGATGACCTTGACCTGGATCTCAACGCAGAAGAGAGCACCGTTGCCCTGTCGACGACGAACGAAGAAGATCCTTTGCGTTATCACCTTCCATACACTTTCGCCTTCAACGGCGGCAGACCGTTCTCGCTAGAGAAAGATCCGATCACCGGGAAGATTGATTTTGAGAAAGCGCCGCCTGTGAAGGCTTTGAATTATACCACCCGTTACCAAGATCACGCGAACGACGATGCACAGACCAACAAAGAGTTTTCGAAAGAGCCTACCACTTACTTGCAGAAAAAGATTGAAAACAAGGAGACAGTGGATGTCAGTCCTAACGAAATCAATCCCTATTCGCCAAATTTTCATGATTTCCTGAATCTTCCTGTTCACTATTCATCCGACGTGTACGGCAAAGATAAATATCCGCTGATATCCAATTCCTACGCGAACACCAAGGTTCAAAGTGGTTCGAACAGCTACAGTACCTACAATCATAAACCTTATCACGGAGAGACCGTTCTCTATTATCCAACTAGAAAACCGTACATGCCGAAAACCACTGCGTCAACAACAACCGTGGCTCCTAGAACCACATCGTCTACTACTCCTACCAGTACTTCTACCACCACCACTACAACCACTACAACTCCTAGACCTACGACAACTACACCAACTACTACTACTAGTACCACTACCACTACTACTACAACTCCTTCTCCACGGACGACGGTTTCCACATCCACAAAAGCTCCGGTGATAACTACGTGGAAACCTTCAATTACTACCCCGAAGCGATACATGGATCACATGGATGATTATGAAGACATTCTGCCAATAGAAAAGCTACAAGCTTCTATGTATAATAATAATCAGCAAGGACAAAATAATATAGTTCATAATAGGGATCCGCAAATGAAACCCACCACGATTGGGGACAATGAATATATAGATGATTATGGGGATTATAAGATCGACGATGAAAATTTCGAGGACTACAGTCTGGTGAAGGAACCAACTAATGAAATCGTGAAGACTAGCACCTTGCCTACTACAATGCCCTCTGTTCACAACGTATCGATGACCTCTAGAACACCAGAAACTACTACAGTTACTACACCAAGCACAACTATCGCACCATCAACAGCACCACCTTTCGTTTTCACAGCTTCTTCGACAATACCTCAAGAAAGTACACACCAAAGTAATTCCTTGGCATTCCAACCAAGACCGCAGCGTCCAGTGACTTCGATGCCTTTGGACAATGATCCGAGGCTCCCAATAACTTTTGAAAATGACCATAGAAGACAAGGCGTGGCAGACAATGTTATTATCAACCAAGGTTACAGGCCAAATCCGATCATTAATCAGAGACCGAATGGCTTAGGTGGAATCTTGGTAGAGAGTACTAGTAACATTGTCATACCACCTGATCAAGATACAGTGTCCTTTGTTCTTGGTAACAGACAGAATGTGGATGGTGGATACTACTCGTTGGGCACGGCGATTGGAGAGAATCTTTACGGTGGTTCGTCGGGAATAGACTCCCCTTTCAGACTCCCGTATGGTTCATCGGTTGACAAAGGCAATTACGATTCACAGTTACACCAGGGAACGATTGGACTACCATCGGTTTCCATAATGGATAATAATCCTATTTACGCTGCTCAAACATGGAGACAACCAAATCCTTCTGCTGCCCAAAAAACCAATAATGAGATAGAACCATCTAGAACTCAAGGTACATTCGTGAAAGGCACGGTACTCCAAGACCAAGCAGATGATAAGAAAGATGATAAAGATGTCAACTATGTAGTCTTTCCTAAAGACGAACCCAAGCAACCTGTAGAGGAGCACATCGTTGTTATAAACGAGGCTGACGGAACTGTACACGAGATTACACCATCTTCTACGACGAATAAACCTGTCAGGGTAGATTTACCTGCACCCGACGATGAACATTTACCACAGCTTTCCGAGAATTTGACCCCTCCCGCGGAAAGGCCAAGACCTCCACCGCAGTTTTACTATCACTACCATCACGGTGGTACAGTGAGACCTGATCATCCAAGACCGCAAAGGCTACCATTGCCACCTCGTGGAAAGCAGCCACCAATGCCTCCTCCTTCAGACCTGGGAATCAGGAGACGACCTTATCCTGACTCCAACTTGCCAAATATTTTGCCACAGTTCAGACCCAATGCGAAAACATCTCATGGACACCGTGGTTCGGAATCGATTGGTACTATTCCAGCTGGACAAGCTTATCCTCCAAGGGTAAGACAACCCGTGCAGGTTCATCCTCCTACAAGAAGACCTTTGCCACCACCTCCGTCGTATCTTCAGAGACTGAATCCTCCGCCACCACCGATTCATGCACTTAGAGTGACGAGTGCAGCTTCCACAAAATCTGAGAGCGTCGTTCCGCCTAGAGATCCGGAGTCCACGGTCAAGAGATTTCGTCTCCCAGCGGTACCAGCTACCTCTAGAGGGGAGGAGGAGGTCAAATCGCTTCAGAGACTGTCCAGCCAAAAATTGAGGTTGGAAGAGGAGGAGAGGTTAGATCGTTACTCGGAAGAACCTCCCCAAGTGCCGCCAAGACCTCCTCTGTTCCCAAAACATAGAACGGCTAACCCGCCGCAGGTGGCCACCCTTCAAATGATTCAACATGGAAATTTCGAGGAGGACAACGCGGAGTCGAGTCTACCACCTAGTGCTCCAAGTGTGAATGATGAATCAGACGAGATTGTGACCGATCAAGAGGCAGACAGAAGGAAGTATGATATCAGAAAGACAATGGCTGAACCTCCAGTTTACGTAGTGTATCCTGTGAATACTGCGGTCAATATACACCCTGACGACTCCAGAGAAAAAGATGAAAGTGTTGTTGTAGGGACGCGTGGTCCCCACAGACCTCTCCCGCCAGAAACACTTCTTCAGGACAACGAAGATCAAAAAATGGAGGAAGAACAAAGTCCTCCAATTCATAGTTTATTCAATGGACGACCCGTGGTCTCTGATTTCCCTTATCCCTTAGAGCGACCTGATCCTTCTGTTCTCGCGAACGGGATGAGGGAAACCCCCATATTGGTTCCTAGTGATCAGCGTCAGGAGGAAGAACCTGTGAAAGAGAACAGCGAAGAGAAAGATGACAAAGACTCTAGCGTAAACGTTATACCCTATTTACAAGACTTCGTTCCATTCCCGGCAAGGAAGAACGATGTTATCTCAGCGACTCTTCATAGGCTCCCATCTTCGCCATCTTCTACGCCAATTGCTTATGTCTATACACCAACAGCACACGCCTCTCACCGTATTGACGTTGACGTACGAGATGAAGACAACTCGAAGAGTGACAGTAACGAACAGAAGCCTGTTTTGTTGCCTTCGCAACAACCATCAAGTTCCTCCAGTTCGGCGCCTTCTCCACAAAATTTCATGGCGCCGTTCGTCGCCAGTGTCAGCGCCGAAGCACCCTCTAAGAATGGTTGGAGCGTTGTTGTCGTAGAACCCACTCTAAATAGAAAATCGGATGACGATCATGACTCGTCCGAGGACACTTCGAATGCGGAAGAGACACAGACAGAGAAGAATGAATTCGATCCTGAGAACTTCAAACCACAGTTGTTCGGTGGGTTCAAACCAATTTACGAGTTTCCTACAGAAGACGTAGACAGGCTAGAACGAAGGGAGTCTAGCGAAGTGGATTCAGAGGCGCCGGTCCAGGAGTCTGCTGGCCCAGTTGTTTGATGAAGAAATAGGTTTAATGACTAGAAAATATGCTATTTAAATGAGTATGAATACCTTAGTTTCGAGTATTTTGTTGTCGCAGCGTCCCTTTTGGCATTATCCGCCTCTGACTCAGAAAATAAAATTTTAATAAACTTCGTAAACAATTTTTGGAGTACAAGGGTTTGCATTAACAGGTGCAATGTATAAAAGGGTAATGCTAATTGGAACGCTTAAAAACAAAAAAAAAAAAGATAGAGAAATCAAATATCTCGAAACTTTGCGCGTTGGTGATTGGGAAGGTTTGTTGTCTTCGTGGGGGATCAAAGTTAATTATACAAGTCTGAATATCAAACGATTGATAAATCGAACTGATTCAATTGGGACAGGACGATTAAATGTAACGGGGTGCAAGTTATTCCTTTAGACTGAGCACTAGTTGCTAAAATGATAATGGGTCATCGAAACTATGTATACAATATTATACGACATAGAGCGATAGACTTAAGTTAAATTCAATATGTGTGAAACATTTTTTATGATAATACTTGCACCACTTTGCATGTAATCATCGTTAACATAATCGAAAACGCTGAAAATAATCATCATACCAAGAAATCGTCATATTTATATTAATTTATCTGTTTTAATATAGGTTACATAATAATTTATAAAACATCATCCAAGTACACGTTGTCATTTTTTGTACATGTCAATTCGTATTTATACGCATTTTCGCACTGTCAGTGCGAATGATGTAAATTAAATTATTTATTTTATTGCAAACTTGTTGACGATTGCACTTATATAATAAGTATTCATGCAATAAATCATTCTTAACTTATTTACTTTGTGTCCATTTTATCCATATTAATGCCCTTTTAAATGTTCCACATTTTCTTGAATAACATTAATACAAAAAATAAATGCTTTCTCATGATATGCTATCATTGTTACAATAACAATATATCTATTTGTAAAATAAGAAATACCACGTTTGTATAGAAATTTCTTATATAATACTGTAGTTTGACAAGAATTTAAATAACTACTTCTAAGGAAGACTGAACGTAAAGATTCATTCTTGGCTTTCTTATAATATATAAAAAGTATGAAAAATAACAAAAATATTTGTTTAATAAATTAATTCCCATGATTGCATTGGATACGAGTTCCGTATAATAAAGATTATATCAGGTAATCCTTACTGATCAAGTCTTATAACATGTAATAAATACTCTTGTATCAAAATGGTCCTCTATTTGTCATTATCAATTATTTCTATCTAGCGTAACTATTTAACTAGCCTTAAAGCAAAAAACGCTTATCATATGTGAACACATTATTCAAATTAGCTTGGCATCATACCTCTGAACGTAATACCCTTCTTCCGATTGCCAAATAATCGTAGATCCAGCTTTAACACTACGACGCCTTTCTCAACTTCATGTAAGCGAATGCGTTTTTGGATCGGTCCGCACGAGTCCCTGCTGTCTCTCATTATGTCTGCAACTCTTATCTCTGCTCGACCCAAAAATTCTGCAAAGAATCAATATGTTAGTTGATATTTATTTTTGACCGCATATACACTTCCTTAAGTGTATACAATAATTATGAAATTAACTTTACCATCAGGACTGTAGTAGCCTTTATCAAATACAGTAATACATAGAGTATCTTCAAGCACATCCTTCACTTGGAATTGCATCGATGCATCCCATAAAGGACAATCCGTTCCTGATACAACACCCGTTCTCTCTTCTTGTGAACCCATACTGACTTTGCAGAATGTACTGCATTTTCCTGGGAACATTATTTCATTACCTTGTCTTTAAATTTACTGTATAATTAATATTGATGTAAGAAATTCTGTTCTATCACGTACAACAAGCATAGCTATATTGTTATGTTCTAAGCTAGGATATCATACTCGTGTTATTACTAGACTGCGGAATTTTATGCAAAATAAAAATTGTCTGTGTCAATTGAATTTTAAAATTTTTTAAATGTCTTCATTGCTGTACCTTTGATCTACTCAGTTTCGTTATAAATACATAAAATCCGCAGTCTAGTTATTACATTCATTAATTTCATATTGCTAAAGTGATACTATCTACGATTTCACTACAAATTACAGTACATTACTGTTAGCATTAAATGTTGCAGAAATAGGAAAACAAGTTACTTAAGCGTCACCTCAATTGTTAAATTGCAAACGGCATGCAAGCAGAATATTTTACCTTTCTTGGGTATCATAATATCTTCAGCTTCTACAACTACTAACGAAAGTTTACCCTGAGGTGGTCTCCTGCGAACTATAATCATGCGAGATATTTGTTAGTAAAAAGTAAATCATGCGGTTAGGTAGTGAAGACATGATTATAGAAATGTTCAATGACGTTGTTTCTTCTGGGGGTCCATTCTGCTTCCGTTTATTACATGCTTATAAAGAAAAGAATTAAAGATACCAAACAACTATAAGCAAGCAAGAAGTGCATACGGAAAGAGGAAGAAACACCTTAAGCACACTCGTTTGCTTACCAGGTGTTGTCTTCAAATTGAAACCTTGAAGAACTGTAACGAGTATTCTGCCACACGCTCCAAACCGTGCCAGCTCTGTTCATTCACACATAGTACACATTATTATGTGTCGAATAATTATAATTAAGTATCGATAAATAACAAACCGTCCATTTTTTACACTTCAGATTATTTTTAGTAAAGTTATTATTATATGAGGGCGTATAACTTTCACAAACAATAATACTTGTAAATAAAAAGTAAAAAAACTTACTCGATTTCTGTCTTTGTAAACGAGTCTTCTCATTTTCTGAGAATGTTTTTCTTGCCTCTGTGATTCTTCTGGTCCATAAAGAACATTCACCTGGCGATGGGGCTAGTAATAATATTGGTTTCTTCTGGTCTCTCAACCTGAGTATTTTCGTTGAATTTTCTGTACCTTCACCCCAGCTTAAACTATTCACATTTCCATTAGTATCTGAATCTCCTAAGAACGACAATTCATTTAAAAATATTGGCTGCAAAATAAAAATAATTTAGTTAGTATATTCATATCATTAAAATACTATCGATGGTGATAGTGAATACCTTTCTATACATTTTGAACTTCTGATGCTCATTTCTTTCAAATGAGAATTGCTGTCCACTGGGAAAAGATTTTTTCGGAAGTGTTGGTTGGGCAAACAACAAAAAGTCGTTTGTAAGGAATCCAACAAGTTCCTTTCCACTTTTCGCCTGACACACACACGCACACACACACACACATATATATATATATTTGTTAAATCAATTTTATTGATTTAGGAATATGTATTTTCTATTTTATATTACCTTATGAAGTATGCCAAAGTGAAGAAGTTTTCGCGGACCTAAGGAATTAGTTAAAGAATTAAAAATAAGTTGCTCCTCTAATCCGTCGCAAGCCACATGTGTTTGTAACCATTCTAATCTATCACTGTTTTCTTTCTCTCTAACTCCCTCGTTCACCTGAGTACAAAATTCTTCTGCCTTAGCCAATGCTTCCTGAAGATATTGTTTGTCAGGATGATCATCTGGAGTGTGTTCTAAAATCTAAAATGATTATGTTCAATATAGGACACCATATATAACACCCAATAAATTATAAATATTAATGACACAAAAAGATAGTTTACTTTGCCTATAATTAAAGGATACTTCGTTATCCTCTGCATAGGTTTGATTAAAAATGAACTCAGAGGCATTCCCTTTGTTCGTGGGTCTTGTTGACAAGTGTGAGCCACCTCAACAAATTCTGGTACAGTTTCAGTTAGCCGTTGAAGGTATACAGCCGCAGATATTTGACAACTGCAGAATCTAATGTAAGCTGACATTCTGGGTATCTAGATTACACAATGCATTGTTAGCTGAAGTATGAAACTATAGCATAACAATGAAAACTGCTTACGTTTTCACATAAAATATCGCCGATCATTCTTACAACTCCTCCTTCGCTGTTGTCTCGTCGTATTCTCAAGGTTCTGAAAAAAATAAGTAAATAAGTTCGATTACTAGAGTCATCTTAACGGTTCCTTTTCAAAGAAACACTACCTTAAAAAATTGTCATTGCAGGCTATGATATCTCTCCAGTTGACAAATATTTTGTCCACCTCGTCTACAGTTAAAACTAAGCTCTCAATAAGCGGCTTCTCAAATACCTATGGACAGATTTCATTCTTTATCTTCGTTATTCGAATATAAATATCATTGTAAGGCATAAAATAATTTTTAAATACCTCGTGAACAAGTCTCATATCTTCTATATATGCTTGTTCTGTTGTAATGAGTTCTTTTATGTATTCTTGACGCTTTCTTTCCATTGCATCCAATCCGCACGATAGGTCAGTTGCCACCTCATTTGCTACACATAAAATGTATGCAAAAATTGTTTATTGCATTTATATTGTCCGTCCTTTATACTTTTTTATCCTTGATACAAGGAAAAGAAAGTAATACAGAAATTACTTAGTATATCGTCGCTTTAAAACAACACAAACTCCCGGAATTTAACGTAATAAAAAAAAATTTTAATATTTTGATTTCGAGTAATATTGTTAAAATTTAAGTTAGTATTTAGGTATTGCCAAATAATCGATAGTCGCCGTACACAACGATACTTTACAACGGACAGATACTTTATTTCAATCAGCAGTTTTGCGAACACGTTTGTATATGTATGGATATGTGTACATATGTATAAGAACGGCGTGTATATGCATACGTGTAAAGATCCAGAGTATATTCACATGAAATGTGAACAGAAATCTGATAATAAATACACAACGATCTGAACTTGTTCACACCCGTACAGTGTTCCTTCACTCACGAGTACACCACACACAATTGAGATTCATAATGAGATTCGACATTACAACAAACAAACAATATGGATATTTTTGCAAATAGTAACAATCTTAAGGATTAGCACTACACAAGTATCTCGTCTAAGTGTAACCAGTTGCATAACTTGCTTTACACAATTATCAACATGTTTAGATAAAGATTACAAGATTACAGGCGCATCTAGAATATTTAATATTAAGCACACAATGTTTTTCATATGACCAGGCATATTTATACACCTTTCTTGCAAAGACTCATATAGAACGTGTAAAAGGATCAACCAGTGTATAAATATGCTGGTCTACTGTGCGCTTGGTTCTTGCAGTTATTTAAAACTAGTTATTCCATCAAGTCCCTGATACAGTGAATGGAATGAACCCTAAATGAACATAAGAACGCTCACTAATTTATTTGTTCTACTAAATACAGTGGTGGGTTTTGATGAAAGATTTAAAATTATAAAATAATGGAGTATTAAAATAATTTACAGTTTTATCCATAAGACTCACTGATTTTAACAGAAACAATAAATTAGGTCGATGATAATTCTATAAAACAATAACACTTCATTTAAGTATCCCAACATCGAGATTCATTACATTATGTCCATAAACGTAAATAATAAAAGGTAAAAGAAGATCTGCCATTAAACATAACATGGTAAGGTACCTTACATTTACGTAATTACAAACTATCGTATCCAGGAATAAATTGATGGAAAAACTGGTTTACGATAATATAACATTACTTAACAAATCATTCCCACCAGTGGCGATAATAACTATCTATATCTTTATGATTGTTATTACTGATATTTTAATGATGATTTAGGCTCTATAATAGAAGGCTGCGAAGAAGGAGCACATCATCTTTCATTGTGTATTACTTAGACGAATTAAAGAGAAACAAATAATAACTATGTATAGAATAAATAAATAGGAACAACAGATTTGGTTAAACACGTTGAATTGAAAAGAGAACAATCATTCTCTTAGCGAATTCTAAGCAGATTGTTATCTCCTTTTTTTAACGGCTATGTTTACAATAAAATTTTGAATTTAAACAGAAAACTATATATAAACTTCATAATTGATCAATATTTAGAGACTAAATGAGCATCGTTTATATGGTATAACATATTCTTCATCTGTCCGCATGGTGAAATGAAATTTCAACCACAATATTTAACTAGTGATTCAACAACTCCTTCTCCCTTTACATTGAAGGCAAGCAGAAAAATGATGTTCATATGCTCATATTTTAAATTGCTATGAAACCTTTGCACTAGGCCTTGGCGCAGTAGAGTAACTGTGCAAACCATCTGTGTTGCGCACCAAATGATATGCTATGCTGCTTATGTAAAAAAAAAAAGACAGGGCAGTATTAAAGATTTTTTAATTTTAACATTTCCTACAAAGGGCACTGGTTACCAAAAGCTGGAATAATTATTAACAACCAGCATAACTATTTTTCTAACTGGCCTAACACTTTAAGCCCGACACCAGTGAACTTTTGGAAACAATTTATTTTTATTACACAGATTTTTTTTGTACGTTTTTATTTACACACAAAGCCACTCGAATGTTTTTAAACCTATAGACTAGTGTGAATGTTTTACAGATAGATAGTTCGATATTTATTGTCATTGCTTCTAGTAGAAAGTACTTCCATTTTACTACGGATCTATCATCAAATATAATAACTTATTCACTGAAATCATTTATTAAATATTTCTTTAAATAAGAAAAACAATATTATTTACTTGTTAAAAGTTAAAAGTGAAATGAAGTTTCGGGCTAAAAGTGCTAGTACGAATGAAAGCTGCAGTTAACTTGAGTTCTAAAAATATAGAATGTTTCAAACGAATTTACATCTCATTAAAATATTAAGCATTGGTGATACTAGATATTATTCTAAGTAGACAAAGAAATCATATTTGCCTCGACTTTGGAGTTTTTGGATCAAAGTAGAGGGTTGAGGTAGAATTTGGTGCACATGTCAGGTGGTCGTAATGATATTTACGATATAACTTTTTTTTCATTTCCGTTTTAAATATTTAGCGCTCTTGTATACGCATACGTTTATAAATACTGCACAATAATATCCGCATTGAAACCGTACATAGAGGTTCAATAGCTTCAAGTGTAATGGTCGATGAGACGCATGGTAACAATTTGAATGACAATGAAAACAAAGGAACGAGTAGGACCCCGTACCAGAGGGAAAAGGCTTGCATGTAATTCAAAGTAATATAGAAATGAAGAACCAGCCCTGAGTCTTTCTCTCTTTTTTTTCTCTCATTTCTATGCTCACTGTCTCCGGCGACGAGACTTGTCGGTTGCAACACGTTGTGCTGAGCGTAGAGTCTGCTATCATTCTTATTGCACTTCTGATGTTTTTATTTTAGCCTGCAATGTTGCGGTGCTGCTCTGCTATCCTTTATGCTGCATGTTAAGCAGAGGCGAAAGATAACAATTAGTAAAAAGGATTTATTGATTGAAAAAATCGTATCAAATGAAAGTTTTAATTGCTTGAAGTAGCTATTTCATTTTCTAATACCAACAATATAATAGACTACTTTTCAAATATTTAGCAAAAGCAAAAGCAATTGTAAATAAATAATAAAACAAAAAGTAACTTCAAAAAACCATTTATACTAATTTCACTTGCTGAATCTGCTTATTGATTTCTATCAAAATCGTTAACACCAAAAACTCTAATGCACAAGCTGTTGATGCAAACATAAATATTCAGAATATCAATACTACGTATGTCTCTTAGTAAAAATGTGTAACATAATGTGAAATAAATATATTTTTCTATTGAGTATGTGTAATGGATTTATTGAATGTTTTATGATAGAACGAAACAGCTACCTCAAACGGACAGACGGACGGACAGGCAGGCATGCAGGCAGACAGGCAGGCTGTACGATAGAGAAAGTATTCTGCTCTATAATAATTTATACCTCAAACTACCGATTATAAATAGACCAGAAATGAAATAATAATTACTGTACATTAAACATGTACCATTTTTCCAAGCCAAAGTGCTAATTACAATGCAGCCATATCAGAGCAGGAAGCACACACAACACCTGTTGTGACTAATAAACTTTAAAGAACGCATTGTATTTGTACAACTGTCACCAATTAAGATATAGTTCTTATAAACCGTAGGTAGTAGCAGTAGTACTAGTAGTCTATGTTTACATTCAGCGCAAGAGGAACCGAAAACTTAACAGTTCGATGTGTTTGATAATGATACTCCTAATTATGCCTGTAACCTATAAGTTCCTTAAATAAGAAAGCAACTATTCGGTAACGAATACCATAAATGCGAGTAATATGTTTACAATCACATTAAGGCGAGTATGGAAACAATATGAGCAATGTAAAATATACAGGTACATATTATTAAACTAGAATCATTTCTTTACGTGTATATGTACTAGAAAATTATTATTTATCTAGTCCTATTAAACGACCGTCGTAAAAAAGTGATGGATTATACAATTAACATTATGATACATAGAATGTCAATTTGCATCAACATTATCAGATACTAATAAAAACGAAACCTGACGGTCGTCCGTCTATCCGTATACCACAGATGAAAGCTATGCTACAATAATTATGTTTCATAGTTTCATACAACTTTCATGTTGTGCTACTTTGCTACATACAGTCGATGAAAACATAATTTGATAACCATTTATGATGGACAAAAACATAAACATACTTGTTTAGAAAAAAATTCTTTGTCGAATTCTGAATGTTAAACGTACTATAAAGCAAAAGAAAATACTTACACATTGGAGATACATAATTACTGGGGAATACACCAGACACTCCATTCAGTTCGCCTTTCCACCACTGTTGCTCGTCTTTTGCAGTTACGATTATAACATCACCTTTCCCAAAGCTTAACTCGTCTCCATTTTGCGCCTGGTATGGGTATATTGCCATAACACGTTCTAAAATGGAAAGAAAAACTTTAACGTCTATTGTAGATCATTAAGCAGATACGAACGCATATAGTATTATGTTGTGGTATATGAAATGTCCGATAGAAGGCAAATTCATTACAGTGGTGCTTACTTCGATCGACAAGTTTTATTTAGCAAGAAGTCGTGTTTGTTCAACTTTACTATTACAAATTGAACATTTTCAATTATAATATTTGGAGATTACTTACCAACACTTGGATCTGTAGGGGAGTCTTGATAACCATGGGAAACTGGTGTACTTCGGTTGCTACTACTAGTCAAAGGTTTAACGTAAGATGCTGGGAACCAACCAATCTGTCTTTTCTTGCCACGTGCCTATAAAAATATGACATTGAATACAGTGACTACTAAGAATTCATGTTTTATTTGAAGAATTAATTCGAGAATGCATCGTCGAACCTGTAATTCGCCTTCCCACCATCCGCTATCTGTTTTTTTACGTATCATTATCAATGCTCCTTTCTGTAAATCTAATTGCTCGGAACTAGTAGCTTGATACGGTGCAATAACTTGTACAATCTCAGGTTTCCTTCCTCGCTGTAGTGAGAAAAATATACGTTTTAAAACATTCTGCTTCATGTGTCTCTATTTTCTATACAGTCATGCATCGCTTAACGACGACTCAGTTAACGTCTGTGATCCAGCCGTTATTACTACTATCTTCCAGTTGGACAAAATATAGAATCTAACGATATTGATGATTAGACTGTGGATCTTTATGCATTTATGGCTTATGAAAATTTTCAAAAATTGCTAGAATATAATTAGTAGACACATCATATTATTTGGGATCGGGACGGATTCTCAAAAATTGCGGGATTCCCGAGAATATTAGAGATTGGCGGACGTCTCAGAACGTATCCGCATCATTAAGCTACGCATGACTGTATTCTATACATATTAAAAGTAAGGAAAGCTTTTTACAAAGCTGTGTTTCTTAGGAGATAAAGTACCTTAACATACTGCAGTAGCGGGAATGCCAGCAATGAGAACAAAGTGGGAAGCAATTTAGATTCATTGAATAACAAATACTGCACACTTTCGTAATATACATACACAAACTATTGCCCTACTAATTACCTGCTGTGCTGCCATTGCGGCAAAGTCTGGTAATTCTGCTCTATCTTCTGCGGCTGCTCTTTCATCTTCGAGCTGCTCAGCAGTCTTTTCCTCTTTCTAAACATGGATATAGCGTGTCTAGCTTACTGTATGTTTTGCGATCTAATGAATTTATGCACACGCACATAGTCGAATTAAGGCATTAAATGATATCGTAACGTACAAGGTAGCGAATATACTTCTTGAAGTTGGCGTATACGAAACGGAGATATTAATATAAACGTTACAAACCAGTGCTGCATGACTAGTCGTGGTTACTTCTGCGATCGGCTCAGTCGTCACTGCGGTCGCAGCGGTGGAAGTAGTAGTAATCGCTTCAGTCGCGTTAGTAATAGCAGAGACATCCTGATTAATGTTAACACACGATGTTAAATTATAAAACTCACCACATGTTATGATTATTAGAGGTGTGCGAGAACCCGAAAATTGCCGAGAATCCCGATATATTTGGGAACCCATCCCGACCCGACATTTTCAGGTTCTCGCACACCTCTAATGATTATGAATAAAATCAAAATTTCAAATATAATAAAATTCCATCCGTTAAAATAGTTAAATAAAAAATTATTGCACCTGATCTGGAGCATCACAATTTTCTACATAATTAGCGGGGAAAATTCCAGTTCTATCTCCTATACTGCCTGTCCACCAGTCACCCTCCTTCTTAGTCACCAATATAACTTCTCCTTGATTAAACGTTAGGTCTCCAGGTTCGGCGGAGGTGTAGGGATATAGAGCCATGTAGTATTCATTGAGACCATCAACCACTGCAGCTTGACTACCAGTAATTTCTTTGACATACGACTTGGGGAACCAACCATTGACTCCATCACTAGATGTGCCGTACCACCAATCACCCTAATTACGCACATAATAGTTTGTACAATTTAATACCTTAAGTGACATGGAAGATTATAATTTTTAACTTATCTGGAATGATCTCGAACCCGGAAATTCATATGTACATATTACGCGATTATTTTTTGCTACTCAAATTCACTTTAACAGGGTGAAATCGACTCTTAAAAATTCGGCTTTTTTCTAATTATATAAACAATTGATAAATGTTTTATGTTTGTCTGGGAACTTTCTTCTTATTCAGCCGAACTTTCAAAGGTCGATTTCACCCCCTCAAAGTGAATTTGTGCAGCAAAAACAAATATTGGGTAATACATAGCCACATATGCACTACATATCTTCAAATTCTCATAACAATTTTTTGAATTTTCGGGTTCGGGATCACTAATGAAGTGTGTATATATTATTACAGCGTTAATACATACGATACAAATGGTTCCAAAATGTTAGTTGTACCATACATGTCATCTGTAATACTACCTCAATAGATAGTATACAAAATATGATTACCTGCTGTTCAATGACTTTAACAAGATCTCCTTTCTCAAAAGCAAGATGTTGCTCAGTTGTAGGTCGATACTGAAAGAGAGTTGTTGCTTGGATATCACAAGCTATGCCCAATCCAAGAGTAGGAATAATAGGTTCAACAACAGGAGCTTCTCCTCCTAATGAACCAGCATCGGATACATTCTCAGGAACTTCAGCTATTCCCCTGCAATTAATAAAAATAAAAGAAGATAATAATTTCACTCCTTTTAATAACATGCGCATTTTGTAGAGGTGTACGAGAACCCGAAAATGTCGGGAATTCGATGGTCAGGACGGATCGGGAAAAGTCGGTTCTTGAAAAGTTCAGGATTCTCGAGAACCCGAAAACGGGTTCTCGTACACCTCTAGTATTTTGTATTTCACTAACTCTAAAGTTCTCTTTTCCACACTGTCCTGTTGTACAAAAGCATTGTCATTTCCTGTTACAGCATCTACTCGTTCGACATAGGATTCAGGGAACCATCCGATGTGTCCCCGAATTTCACCGGCTATCCATCCGGATTCGGCATTTTGAACAGGTGGTACCTAAGTTACATATAAATGAATAGTTTAGTTTTTACTTCAGCATATCCATCTGATTTTATAACAATTACCAAAATAATATCGCCAGGTTGAAATGATATCTCATCTTGATTTCTGGCTACGAACTCGTACAAAGCTCTATATTTCATGACTCCTGGAGTAGCTTCCTCCACTGTGGAAGCTGTGGTATCGTCGCTGACAGGCCAAGCATTGTCATTAGTTGGCTCAGTAGTGTCATTCCAAGTATTATCACCCCAAGCAGATGTATAATCGGTTCCAGCAACGGTACCACCACTAGCTCTGAGTTCTAAGACTTTCAATTTCTTCTCTTCGAACGAAATATGGAGATTCTTGCAATCGGTTGCTAAATTTTGTATCTGTGTCTTAATATCTTGAAGTTGGCCATTGTTATTTTCTATATCAGCCATTTTGGCATCAATCTGTCAATATAAATATCATGTTTGAAAATTATTGTACTTTAAATGTTGGTTTACTTCAGTATATTTATGTATACCTCTTGCTGCAGATCAGCAATTTTATCCTTCATTTGTTTAAGAGCGATCTGTTTATTGTTATCTAATGCCATTTTTATTGCTTCCTGCCCTGCGGATTCCATACTTGCGTTTAATTTATTTTTTGCTTCGATACGAGCCTTCTCTTGACTCAAAACTAGTAATCTTTGGTTGTGTTCGCGAAGTTTATTCTTTAAGGCAGCCATCTCTTGTAACTGTGCATCACGGGTCGACCGCATACCGTCGATAGTCGTTTTAACACCAGAGACACCCACTCTAGTGTCACAAATTTTTTGTGATAATTCCTTCACTTTGTCGTTCTATAGAAATGAAATTATAAATTACGCAACGTACATTATACGAACACGGTTCATTTCGTTGGTAACATACTCAATACTCACGAGTGTTCCAAGTTCAATAGTTAACGTTTGATTCTTTGCTTTCAACTTAAGCAATACATCCTGTTCCTTTTGCCTTTGCGTCTGTAATTCCTGTGACTTCTGATTCTCCCATTCCAACTGCCTTTGTCTCTCCATTTCTCTGTAAAACGAAATAAACTTATTAGAATCCATTATCACTTTGAGTGCCACATCTCCCAAAAATGGAAGACAGAATTATTTATTCAGATTTGAAAATTAATTTTTACGATAATGTATTCAGTGTATCAAATTTTCTTAGGATGTGCAAAATGTAAGAAGCTTGAAAAAGTACTTGGTGTAATACGTTTTAACTTTTCAAGCCTGATTACATTAAATAAATTACTTTGATGTTATCGAATTAAAAAAAAAAAAGTTCAATTTACTTCCGTGCTGCTTCTCTTTGTTCTTGTGCTCTTTTTCGTTGTTCCTCTTTCTCCTGTTCAATTTCTTTTTGCCTCTGCATTTGCTTCTCTATTTCTGCTTGTCTACGTCTTTCTTGCTCTAACCTGTTACATTTTTTTTTCATTAACATAAAAATGGAGAACCAAAGTAGAATTCACTTACCTAATTTTTTCCTGTTTCTCTGCTTCTTCTCTTTCTTTTCTTTCGCGTTCTTCCTGTTCCTTCCGCTGAAGTTCTAACAATGCTTTGCGCCTACGTTCCAATTCGGCCTGTCCCTTTTCAAAGTTTTCTTTGCGCTTGTCTTCAAAAGACGTCTTAATACGAGTAAACAGAAAACAAATATTCAATAAATGTTGGACGCAAAAGACAGGTTTTAACACAGTATTTACCAGCGATTATTTCATAATTTTTTAAAGTCCAGAGTCCACGACTAACGAATTTTTTATAGATCTTTCAACAGCAATTGAAATTGCAATCGTAAACCAACAAATCATCTCCAGTAACTTAATCTAGTAACTTCGTTTGAAATTATTATGTAAAAGAAAACCTTTAAGTTTCCTTTTGGTACAGCACAATTATTGAAAAGCTTCTTAACAAGCTACCAGTAGATAAAGTAATGAAAACTTATAAAAGGAATTTTACCTGTGGCATACCAGCTAATGGATCAATGCTTTCTGTTCCACCCTGTGAAAGTGTTAAACTGCTCTGCCGCTGACGTCTGAATGCAGGTGGAATTAGTTCTATTGGAAGTGCGGCGGGTATCTTTTCACCAATCTTAGCAATATCACATAAATGCATTGCTAACACGAATTCGTCGCAGCTCAAACGGCCGTCATGATCCATATCCGAGAGCGTCCTAATAAAGCAATCGCATTCTATAGAAATATTATGAATCATCACATTAATAGTCTCTATTGAATGTATACGATTATGTCACTATACCATATCTCTGCAAGTTTTTGTTGCGGTAATTGTGACTGCACCATAATATTTCTAGCTTGCGGACCAGACAAGAAACCGGTTCGTGTTCTATCCCAGGTATTGAATAATTGAGTATATTTTAATTTTGTTTGATGCGGTACAGCCCATTCAATAGTTTGTGGAGAACCCACTGAATGCTGACTATGCTGACTGTGCTGACTATGCTGACTATGTTGTGAATCAACCGAACCCACTCTATCTATGCTTGGCGGGCGTGCTGTTGTACTTAATGGTGTGCTTGTGGATACTGGAGTCTGAGTAATTACACCGTTCACTAATGCTCCGCTTGCCGTAGTGGATGACGCTAGGGGTAAGCCTACATTTGGAGGGGTTGACACTACACCAGTTCCTAAAAAAGTATATAACTATTGGCACATCAGTCATGTATCGTTAATTATCATCACTAATTCAATTGCGTACACATGAAATTATTAAAGAGTCAATTAATCCTTTGCCACACTTGTGTCGATAGTTTCGCCGATATTGTAAGTAAAGCAAGGGATTAATAAACGTTAATTGAAAATATTTAAAAATTTGTATACCAGTAGACATTGGTGCAACAGATGCTACACCATGGGGGCCGCCAATTGGAGCAGCCATACCAGTGCACATTGGTTGCATCGACATTGTTTTACCCATACCAAAAGCAGCAATCGGTGTTGGATTTGTGTTTATAGGAGCGATTGGCGCTACTGGAGCCATACCTGTTTAAAGTAATTTAAGTATTTAATGTTAATGATTGATGCTTATAATAAAATAGTTAGCCTTACTAAATTGTATAAGTTCGAAATTAGTGACTTCAAAAATAATACTATTCTTGTCTACACAAATGAATAAAGAATTATATAGTTAATCCTCTGTTCAAATAAATTACCAATTTAGTAGGATTTTCTATAAAAATGGTGTTACTATTAGTCCTACACTAGAATAAACTACCAAGGATTATATGTATTGAAATTTTATATTATAAAATAGAAACTTGAAAAACTTTACAAGTATTATAGACAAAAATATAAGCTCCGTTATTTATTAACAAAAATTGTACTTTCAAAAGTTAAGCTGTACTTTCTACAACACACAATGTGCGACTGTATCAAGGATACCTGGTAAATCAAAATCAAGTAAATCTGCAAACAAAAGAATAAAATATCGTTGAGAACTCAATGTATTGTCTTCTTTAGATCTGCTCAAGTAACAAATAAAAGTAAAATGTAAAGAAAATTATAACTGATTTGAATGTTCACAATAAATTTGCATTACCTATGGCAGAATTAGTCACTGATCCAGCTGTCACTGGACTATTGGGGAACGAAGGTGGTGCAGGCTTTGGCGGAGGTCCGACAGTAGCAGGTATGAAGTTTGCCCCTGAAATTATACAGTGTCAACTAACCATCGACCTAATACTATTTTATTCTAACTGCAAAACGTTCAGTACAGTGAGATACTGTAAAGAAAATATAGGAGATTAGCAAATAAAATAATAATGTACAAAGGAACTGTAACGAATTGGCAACTAAAATTCTTAAAATGTCTTGCAATCATTACAAAATTGGAAGCATAATCGCTAGACTGCGGATCTTTATGCAAAATAAAAATTGTCCAGCTCATTTGTGAGAAACCGAAAGTTAAAGGAAATCTATTTTCTCTTTTAATCATCTCAAAATATCTAAAATAATGTAATAGTATCATTAAATTCTTCGAATGTCTATTCAGTTTTATATTAAACCTATTCATTTTGTCAAAAATGCATAAAATCCGCGGTCTAATAATCACATTATGTATATACATATGTATATAATCCACAGAGATTATTTTTAACAGAAAGTGTATGATGTCATGATGTATGATACAAAAAGGAATCATTTTTCTGCCTGAATATACAATAGATCTAGAAATACAGGGAGCTAATGTCTAAGTTCACATGCGTTATCTACTCCACTTTTAAAAAACTTTTAAAAAACAATATCTATTTTCTTTGAATTTCTTTTATGCCTTGAGACATACCAATATTTGTGGGTGGTGCAGGTCTTTGAGGAGGACCACCACTAGGGGTAGTAGTAGTGGAAGTGGTAGTAGTAGTACTTGAAGAAGGCACGATTCCTTTTTTTTTGCAGCACAAATATTATATCATTGTATAGATGTTGTATAGGTGTAAGTAGCACATAAAAGAGTCAGCAGAGTAGAATGTATATAATATGCATAGTCAGTAAACAAAGCCATTGTGACACTCATAATATAAAATTACATATTTTAAAATTAGAACACATATATACAAAAGCAGAATGTCTATATTGACAACAAATCCATGTATAATATATGCCATAGAATAGTACGCCTTAGACAAATAAACACACAGAGAAGAAATGATAGTATACGCTTAATGATATGTGTTTGTGTTCCTACATAAGTGTGGCAATTATACATATAATGCATAACATGAAGTAATGCTGTATAGTAATACTAGGTTCATATTACAATATATACGTATCCATTGATCATTCTTGTTAACAATTAAAAGTTCTTAATATTATTGTTAATTTTAAGCTTTATTATACATTAGTGTCAAGTATGACATACAAGAAGTAGTTAAAATGTGATAATTTATTTTCCATGCAAAACTGAGATTCTGCATTCAAAGTTATAAAGCATATACCACAATAACATATTATTTCATACTGTTATGATTATGTCACATCAATAAGAAAGAAAAAACAACGAATTGTAATATTTTGAGAAGCCTCAAAGAAAAAATCGAAGAGAAGAAGACCCAAACGTAATCATTCGTATGCAAACATCCAATTTTTATAACATACCCACAGAGGGTGGTGGGGGTCGAGCGAGTGGCTTTGACGCTGTGTGAGTTGTGGCATGTGTAGTAGCAGCCACATTCGGCCTACTTTGTCGTGATGCTGTGTAGTATGATGCATAAGTAAAATAATGCTAAATAGTGCTGCTCATTAGTTAAGATGTTTCTCATTTGAGAAAACCATACTAAGTATTCGCATGAATTTAAGTAGATATCGATAACAGTAAGAAAATCGATTATTCTGATTCTCGAAACTGAAATATTTAGTTCTTGTGCAATGTATAACAACTGTAAAGTCAGCTTAAGGCACGATATTGTATTTGTTATGAAATACAATGCTTATCATTAGTGTAACAGTCTAGATGAAAATCTATCTATACTTTCATGATGTACACTTTTGTTTAAGTACTTCTTAACGATTGAAATACAAATACATATACAAAGCGAATTACCTGGTAAAGTCATGGGTGAGGCAGGTCTAATTGGATGTCCAGGTAATGGTCCATTCGATGGTGGAGGGCCTATTAGAGGACGTGGAATCGATCCAGTCATGGGCATCCCACTGATTAAAGGTTGTACCGTTACTGGTGGGGGTCCAGTTAAATTCACTAAAGAAGCAACACTATTGTGCGGGGGTATACTGGCAGCTCCATTTGTTAAGTTTATCGCACTGGTATCACCTAGATACAAATGTAGAACAAAACAAATATGCATATAAACGATCCTTTAAAGCAATTCTAATTGACTTTCATTGTAAGTACTCACTAATAGAAAGTGCCTTTAAACTCTGCACCAAGATCGGTGGCAATGCATCAGGTATCTCAAAGCCACGCAATTTTAAAGTAATTAATTTACAAGCAATACTAAACTCATTTATATCCAGTTTACCATCTGAATCTGTGTCCGATAGAGACCTGCATAAAAATGACAACATTAGATAACTGTATCAAGTTGTCTGTAATTTAATTGTGCTTCAATGATGCTGTCAAAAGTACTAGAGATTTATATTGAACATAGAAGTGGCACTAGTTAATATTAAATGCAAATATTACATTTTTTAAGTATAAAGATTACAGCATAAAAATAATATATAATGTCATATTATCGTCATCAAGGATATAAAGCTAAGAAAATCACAATTATCTTCCAGATCACTTGGCAGCAAATGTCAAAGCATTCTGATGAAAAAAAAAAACAATACCATATTTGCCCAAGGACTATAGGTGGAAGTTGAGACTTTAGCAAGAACTCTTTTGCCTGTCCTCCAGTGACAACACCATTTATTGGTTTTAAAGACTCAAATTGTTCTCTGTATCTTGCACGTTCCCTGGGTTGGATCACCCAGGGATCCATACCTAGAAAAAATGATTATTCTTTAATTTTTCCCATGATACTTTCCACGAAAAAGTTTCTTCTGAATGAAACCATGCAATTTTAGAACACGATTCGCTGTTTCATGAACAATACGTGCCAAATGGAAGATTAGTGACGGTATTCGTTGTTTCCCTACAGACAATTGCTGTCAACATGACAGATCAACCAAAAAATGATTGTCAGCTACGAATCGAGAAAAAAGAAGAGATTTACCTGGTGTTTGTGGGGTGGCCATCTCTATTCACCCGTAGGTGACCACCGAACTGAATCTGCAACGAAAGAAAAACAGTAACTTTCACAGAAGCATTATCTCCGGAAACTCGGTCGGGATATGTGGCGATTTCAAGGTTAGGTCACGGTGATCGATCCTGGCAGGAATGACTCGAGATATACCTCACGAGAGAAGAATTGTCGAAACGCTATCAATTCAGCGTGGATTCAATCACGAATAAATCCAATTAACCAAATAAGAGCGGGGTCATGAACTTGAAGATTGATCGGGGCCCTAACGCACACGTATAAGAGCAGCAATTTTTCTCACACCAATGTATACGAACATACGACAGTGAGCCGCTTCCCCCGCTCGCGAATCCTTCTACAACTTTACTGAACGAAATTCATGATTGCGAATCGCGACGTTAGCGATCCTCCGCCCGATACAACGAATTCGTAGAATTTCAGAACTCTACCGACGATACGCGGGTCGGCCCACATTGACTGACGTACATACGTCACTTTCACGACCTCGGCTATTTCCGGAAGTCTTCGGTTGGAATCGATAGCTCGGCCGAAACCGTTTCGTTGATCTTCGGCAGAGATCGCCCCTTCCGCATCCCCTTCGTTCAAATTTTCTTCTCCTTATTTTACGCGATAATAACAAACTAATCACTGAAAGACAATCTTAGTTGAACATTGAACAGAAACAAGAGAAAAACATTAAATAATTAATAAGGCTGCGAGTGATTCGTAACTTTACTTTCCACGCAGCTGTTTCGTAAACTACTTACAATCGTTTTGCACTGTGCCTAATACCGTATTATAATGTTGCAAAATAAAAACATCAAACATATCGCATATTCATATTGAATTGATGTGGAACATGCACTGTCATTGAAAACTAGTTTAGAAATACACACAACGTAATATAACACATGCATATAACAATGAAGTAACTTACATACTGTAAATTATCTCTGTTTAAAAACGAAACCGAAGATAATTACACAAAGTGATAAGTATTTACATAACGTATTGTTTGGAACTTAAATAGTGAAAATGCTATTTACTAAAGGCTAATTTATACTATCCGCACAGACACGGAACTGTTCCGTTCAGCACCGATCAAACAATTTGAATATAGCTGTTTATACTATCGGATCGTATCAGCACAGGCACGTGTCGGAAACTAAACGAAGAAAGTATGCATTATTACAGTATTGTTATACTGAAATGGAACCGTTCTGTGTCTGTGCGGATAGTGTAAAAGTGGAATTGTCTGTCGATTAATCGATATCAGCAAGGTACAAAATCGGTTATCGAAAGGTTCTACTTGAGATGCCACGTGCGACTTTACAAACGTACCGCTTTTGTGTAACAATAAGTACTTTTATTGATTCGAACCCGAGTTCGGGTTAGGCACCCGGCTACTTGAATACTTGGATGCTGTCCTATGGTATCGTGTCTGACCCGAATAGACTGCGTAAAATCGAAGCGTAAAAAGTGGCGATCTATTCGATGGTATTTATTATGAGGTTATACTCACCGATCAATGCTTCATGCCTTCGTCGATTAGTCTGCTAATGATAGTAGTTCGATACTTTCAAATGTTTTCAAAAATCTGATAGAAAACACGAAAGAAACAGTAATCACAACAGACCGAATAATATGATTATTCCTAAATCGTAGAACAACTGTAAAATATAACTTCAACGACCGCAAGTACAGTCACTTTTAAAGGTATAGTTCTCGTGATTGATATGAACACCAGTTCAGATAAGTTCTTGAGTACTCAAGTGTAGGATTATAATATTGGTCTCACCAGAAAAACTTAATTCATTTTATTTTCGTCATAATAAAAAACAATGAAAATGAAATTCGTAAAATTGTATGGACTACATTTAACCTTTAGAGAATCGGGGTGACCACTATAATAGCCAGGGACAAACTTGGGAATTTTGCGTGACATGTTGATTGTACCAATATATCTATATATTTTGTCATAAAGAAAATTCAAGTTTTCAAGCGAAGTCTGCCGGCTCTCTAAAGGTTAAATATTTTTGTAACGTACATTATGAATAAATGACTTCGATAATCAGAAAAATATGTATATCGTAAAGAGAAGTTCTCTGAAGAAAAGTAATTAATACTTTGAAATATCTGGCATCATAATAATCCATCCATCCAATACCGAATCTCTGAAAAAGCATAAAATATTCCAGTAGTATAATCGGCGTGGCACTTAACTAACATATCACATAGTGACACCTAACTAATGTTCGTTCTCCCGCGTAATCTTGGTACCCGGCTTATTGGTATATTAATGATACTAGCGATGTGTAGTGTAAATTATACAAAATTACAAATGACCTGTGCTTCATACGTCCTTGGTGGTATCTGTTTCGTGCTCACTATACATAGGTGCACACGACCTGGAAATTACAAAGCTCCATTTCATTGTCAGTTAAGCGCGTGCGAACGTCCGAACGGGAACACGTAACACGGTCTACACGCATGAAAACCCGCTGTCGAAAAGTATGAAAACGATTGTTTCGTGGAGTGAAAGAGGTTATCCGGTTTCGGTATTTTTCGAAGTGCTCAAGAAAATCGAGGGTTTATAGTTTGTAAACGTTCAGTGAAAGTGTGAGAGAGGTACAGGATCCAGCGTTTTTCTTATCGCGGTTAGTTTATCGAATTGTTATCGTTCCAATACCGCACCTCAAGCATTCAAACGTGTACTACGTTTCGCGAAGTTAACGTGGGAAATTACAGTTAAACGATGCGGTGAAGAGAATTTAGGGAACGTGGTACAAAGTGACATGCTGCTTCGAGGGACACGCCTCGGTGTGAACGATAATCGATCGCAACATGATTATTCATAATCGATGGCGTGGCGCAAACGGGCCAATCGAGTTCCATTGCATCAATGATCTGGGTATGATTTTATACAAATATTTTTACCAAACTATTCTTATTATAATTTTAAAAAACAATTATGATATACATATTTAAAAAAATATCCACATTACTCACAAAATAATAGAAGACAGGTGCTATTGTGAAGTTTACAATTGTCATAAAATTATTGTAAATTAGTATAATACTATCTAACTTATTACCATTACAAAGGACAATAACATTTGGATAGGTCTTCATCAATATTAAGTGCGTTGCTTTTGACGTTAAACGTTAGGATAAAACTCTTTAAACTGTACATAGATAGGATAGTTTGAAATTTTAACGGTTTCTAACCCGTTTTACTTATCTTCTTGGGATAATTTTAAATTTCATCTTGGTGCTACTAAAACATTGTTATCTGTTGATATTTATGTTAACTAGGTTGTGGTTGCGTTATCGCCGCCAAGCGATTACTTATCGTCATGGTTCTTTGATAGTTTCTTTGAATTAATTTGAGTTACTTTGAATTAATTGTTCGGAATTAAACGTTCGTATTCGCGTGCACGTTGTAAGTTATGTACAAATTAAAAATTCAGTGAAAAAGAGGAAAACTTATTTGTATTGACATCCGTATTCAACGTAAAGTGAGTCATTGTTTGGATTCGGAGAAGCTAAGGGTACAACCGCCTTTTGAGTTATACGACACGTTTGACGATCCTATCACAATGTTGTCGCACAACCCGTCGCCAGTCCCATTCAGAACATATACTGTTAATGCGAGGCGATTACGCGTTTGTCACTAGTCAATGCCAATCGTTTCAAGTAGAGCCGGTAGCGTTGCACGTTCAACTCTCACAGCCGGAATTATAACCACAAACCGAAACAAACGCACTAACCTATCGGAAAGAAAGGGGCAGAGCACGTGTTCCGTGAATGCAATTGGATTTCAAATAATCACGTTTTTACGTTAATTCTGTGTCTTGTACTGAACATACCATAGGGTCAAAGGGAGAAAGTATCACATACACACTAAATTTGATATTATAAACGTACTAACAACCGGAAGGAACACGTTGTATTTTCATGTGAAGTGTGTTCGCGCGTTCGTATCCGGACATACGTATTTTTTCAGTTAATAACATTGAATTCAATAAAAAACGACACCATTAATCAGACATGATACACGATAATTTTTAAAATTGTGAAACAGTTTTTGAGGATCAAGTTGCAAATATTTCACAAATTTAATGCTGAATAGTAGACATTTTATGGTAAAATTAAAAGAACAACGTGCATTACATTTGTTTAACGCGCCATTACAATATATTCACTATCTGCTGGGAGCAATGATTCTATTACGAACACTTAATTCGTTTACTCGAAACAACGAACATTCTAAAGTAGATGTAATCATGCATTTCTCGCAATGCCATCAAACGACATTATCTACATGAATCAATAAGTAACCATCTGCGTGAGCATGAAACAAGACAAGAGGTCAAGTGCAAATATACAGAGTGAACATCGCAGCTCCTCTATCGCGGTTGGTATTCATTAAACAGTTTAATTTTTTTTTACTTGTGTTGGATTCTGTACTTTTTAAATATTTCTTAAAAAATAAATAACATTGCGAGGTTAATATAAAAAAGAAGGTTTTCCAAAGTAATTCAGGATCAAATGTATATACTACATGAATACGCATGTAAATACTAACAAAGGTACACTTAGTTATCCATTTTTCTATCTAAGAAATTCGATAATTGAAAATCAGTAATATTATCAGTCTGTGCATTGCAATCAATATGATTGCATCACTTTTAAAGGTCCAGCTATAAGTCATACAGGCCACCCTATATGTACAATGCATAACACTAAAGTACAATAGATGAAATACATATATCGTTCACATCTATTGCGTGATCTATAATGCGAATAAGAGGAGAGGACGAATTTCATTCAATTCGAATAACGTTTAATAAAAAGGTTCAAGGTTCAAGCGTTAAAAATTAGATTTGTTAAAGCAAACTTTTCATGTGCCGCGTTCAATGTAATGTACATTTGTATGTAAAGTAGTGTACATAGGCAGTTCAAAGGGCGTTTCACAGTCGAAGACAAACATTCAAATGCGCCGGAATATGTATAATGTTTCCCTTATCCCCTCTCCTCTCGTTTCAATACGCGGTCAGTTTAACTGTCGACGTGCGATAATACCTATCATTATAAATCGACGTACTATGATCACCTAAATTTCGTATAGAATTTCTGTAAATAATATCCTCACGAGATACTTAAATTTTTGCTTCGCACTATTCCAACAATCAATGGACGAACTCAAATAATACGAAGTGCTGTTTTATTCTATAGTCGGAATTGTTCTCTTTATATTTTGAGAACGTAGAAAATACGCTTTTCAGGATTTGTATACATATGTAGATTACAATGTGGTGGGTCTAATAAATCGATGGAGTTTACTTCAGAAAGCTTTGAACGACATAATCCATAAGTCGTAATTGTACAGAGAGTATGAAGTACAAGAAAATAACGATAATAATAACAGTAACTGTGAAAACAGTTGTACAAAAATATATCCATGTTTTAAATATTGCATATACATAGCGTCGCACCTAAATATTGCATCAATGGAAACCCGATAATATTTGTGAGTCGTCTGGACTGCCCTCTTCCGGTGGCTTCGGAAAACGCTCCGTGTTGCAGGGTCTCCGACCCGTCCCCTCTGCTCCGGTGCGTGTTTTTGACGTTTTGTCGTACTTCGTGTGTCTGTGTACTGTCGACTTGATTGCCAGGCAGATCTGCGATCCCATGACAGAGACAGGCAAGTATAAAAGAGGTATGCATTATCGATTAAATGCGCTGCCGGCCGGCGGGTATTAGACACCGTGTCAAGTGGTTGGCCGCTGAAACGTTTTTCGAGCAAACGATCGGCTCGTTGATGGTCAACTGACCGGTGTGTCGTGACCGCAGATTAACACCGACAGGAAGTAACGTTGTACTATTGTGTTGTGGCGGTCGGGTAATTATATCATTGATCATTTTTCTTAAATAATCTGGGTCACTGGCACGTGAATGCTGCACGAACGTCTGCTTCATGAAGCTGTCGGTACGCATGCGTGCTACAGACGCAGGCGGGAGAATATTTTACGCGGGG
This sequence comes from Halictus rubicundus, assembly GCF_050948215.1. Classification (NCBI taxonomy): domain Eukaryota; kingdom Metazoa; phylum Arthropoda; class Insecta; order Hymenoptera; family Halictidae; genus Halictus; species Halictus rubicundus. The sequence continues at coordinate 17,608,863 of NC_135152.1, read as the reverse complement.
GTGTAAAAACGTTGAAAAAACATCCGACTATAATCAGAAGTAATTTAACCATGGTTATGCATATAATCATTTATCACAGACGTAATCGGGTAACTTGGTCGAGTCATAATTTACCAAATGGCAAAAATACGATTTTTTGTTCCGCGTTGTTAGCTGTTGCAACATGCAATTGATAGCATTGCGCACTTCCTGTTACGAACGCGTCCATTGTAATATTGGATAACCAAGTGTTCGATAATGCGCGATAGCTAAAAGTGAAGGGAAAGGGGATGCACGATAATGGCATAGATAAATTTTGAAAAAGTTGTTTTAGCCCTGTCGATGTTATGCATCATCTGCGTTGTGGGGTACTATGGCTGAAGTTATCCCAAAAGAGTTTTTAAAATATTTACGGATAAAACTTCGTAGGCACTGAAAATGGTTGTTCATTAAAAATAGGACACTTCCTCTTTCTAATGTTTCATCAAATTTACACCGAAGAAAAATATATTTTAAATAACACTATGGGTGGTCGTTTTCCAGTGTAACCCGTTCTTGTACAAAATAGAATAACGATTAACAAGCTAGAGTTAGCATAAAATACTTTTTTCCATAGTACTAAGTTAACAGATGATATCAATACGTTCATATTTGACTATCCTGCATGCGAATTGTTGTTGCAGATAAGACAATAGATAGGAAAATACCACTGTAGAACAGTATTTCCAAGAACGTTGCGCAATGAAAGCAGATTTCTATTCAAATTACTTCTATTCTTGCTCATACGCACCATCTCGTTCCGCAAGGTGGGATAAGCAGGCGCCGGGTAATAATAATTCAGGCATTTAGAACGTCAACACGGTAATGAAAAACGAGCGATTAATCACAGGAACGTGCAATTAAGCGAGGCAAACTGTATTCCAAGAAAAAGGAGATACTTCCTTTCTCGGAGGTACACCATCTCCTACAATATCGACGTAAATTAACGTTGAATTAATAGAATATTAATGTAAAGAATTGCGCGATTTAATAACAATTTCAATTGCGGCGATTTAACAGACAGATCGATTTGTCTGGCAGGAAAAAAGGTAATGGTTAGGCGCCATATCTTTTTTCTTACGACAGGACGAGATTGAACATGTTTGAATTGCAAAAATTTGTAAATGTAGAAATATCCATACTCTATTGCATTGAGTGGTAAGTTCGTCCCGTTTCGTATCAAGAGACAATAATGGTTCTATTATTAAATAATTGTAATTAACCTGGTTAATGAATGAAAAACGTGGCATTCAATTTTTATGCTTGGCAGGTTTGAGGCCAGTAGTCGGCCATCTTAAGATATTATTAATATGCTAATTTCTACATGTTTCATAATATGGGTACAGGAGGCTATAAATTCGAAGTGAGGCTGATCATTGTGATCATTGAAATATATAGTAAATTTATTTTTAAGCAATTTCGTTTTAGGAAGGCTGATTATTGGGCATATTCAAGATAAATTACAAATGCGGAGATAACAAAAAGTAGCAGATGGAGAGTGCGACAAAGAAGCTAGAGCTGTGTGTCTGTGGGACGATAAAGGGAGTATGAATATTCCTTTGGCTACGCCTCTCCGTTGCAAAAACACCGATCAGCGATCCGAAATGAGCCCGACGCGTCTGAACGCTTAATCCGAATGCCTCGGTGGAGCTGGTTGGTCCCACCAGCAGCCGAGTGCCTGTATTTCTGTCCTGAAATTCCGCAGAGGGGGATGTGAACGCCTTCTGCAGCTTTTTTGTCTCCTTCGCGGGTGTAGTTCACGGGAGCGCCCTTGCAAGGACAGCGGCCTTTCAGGGCTTTCAGGCCTTTCGGGGCGAACGCTTTAACGAGCCGAATGGTTAACGCTGCGTGCAGACTCGGTCGTGAAACCTAAAGCCACATCTCCATTCTTGTCTGCTACCTCAGGACGAATCTAAAGCCCGATACACACCATACATGTATGTTGTCCATACATTCTCTCGGAGAATTTAAAGCTATGTCCCCACATTTGCATTGTAGAACTCGGTACTGTATGGAGATCGTAAGTTTGCCGAGGATAATTTCCTCGAGGAAGTTACATCTACTAGATTGTTTCTAATAATACGTTACTACAGTTTGTAGATGTTGGGCAACTTACGATCTACATTATAGAAATAACTTCATGAAACACCTTGTACTGTTCTGTAAGAAAACGGGCCCAGCTTTGGGTCTCAATCAAATCTTATCGACTCTCAACAGTGGCTCTAGTTGGATCCAATTAACAACTTCTATACCCCATTTTATTTTCGTCAATCCTCCCATGGTAACTTGTGAGAAGGATGACCTCTTTCCAACTCTAGAAAGAGGTGTCTGTTCGCGACTACAGCTTTATGTGACCCGAGCAGTCTTAGTTCTCCGTAATGTGATTAATGTACATCCCTCAAGGTGCGAGCTCTTTCGCTATTAAAATTTTAGCACCCGATGGCCTAGGTCGGGACCTCTATTCTCGGTATCTCCATTCTGTCTTCGTTGTCTCACCCACATTTTCTGCTATTTAGGAAAGTGTACACCTCTCCCTGGCCCCCACTGTCACCAACTTCTAAGCCTCGAAGTATCAACGGTACATTTGTGTATTAATGCCGAGTCTCCATTTGAGGGGCTCTCTCGGTCCACTTGTCCGCGTGTGGACATCTAGCCTCATCCACTTCGGTTGGCAATATCACTCAGGTCTGGACGCACCCTAACACTGGCGAGTCAAGACGAGTATAGACCCCGGAGTCCTCTCATCTCTTGATTCTCCTTCTTTCTTCCACTTTCTCTTCTCGTCTTCTCCTCCTCCTCCGCCGACTCTATTCTTCCCTTCCTTTCATTTAGCCCTGCCCCCCTCCCTTTGCCCCCTCGAAGAGTCAGCCGTCGCGTTGCCCGCTTTCCTTCTTTTCTTTGGTGCGTTCTTTCTTTCCCGCTCTCTGGCTCGCAGGAAACCAGTCGCGATTTTTCACGCGGTGGGAACTAGAAGCCGCTCCCTACTATAAATAGCCTTCGAGTTCGCTCTCGAGCCACGCTCTCGGCCTCCAACGGCGATGGGAGTAGCTAAAAGGGGGTAGCCGTCCATGGGCGCCGACGCGGTCACGTTTTCATTAGGATTTTTTTATCGCCGGGACAATCCTTCTAATTTCGCGTTTCTTCCTTTTTCTTTCTTCCCGGCTTCGCATGGCCACGCATGATCCCATGGTGCAAGTTTTCGTGGGGGCTCGCCCAGACAAAAAAACTACCCGTCCGACGAATCGAATAGGTCATGATCATGCCATTTTTTTTTTTCGCACTCTCAACCACTTCTTTAGCACCGGTAATGGCATCTTCTTGCCTCCGAATAGTTGTTGGCGGCGGCACAGGGACGCTTAAATAGCTAAATTAGGTAGGGGATGCTGGCTCATCCCTACTTGCGACTAGAAAGTTCTTAATTGAGACGTCGAGAATGGAGGAGTTTCAAAAACGGTGTGGCCGTTGTGGGATTATATCGGAGAATGCCGAGTAGGTTTGTATTTTATTAATTGTTTATGCAAATAGGGTTAGTGTACCTTGATTCGGCTCCTACCCAGTAGTCAGGCTTCCTGAAAATAAACAAGAGACACCTACTAAGAACCCTCCTATTCACTCGAATGAGCACAATGGTCAGCCTATTCCTCACTTCCAATGTATTGCCTCGTGTCCTCATGTAAAAAGTTTATAAAATACTGTATTAATAATAACGACGCATACAATGGCTGACTACTGGAACAATTACACTACATGTTTTTGTTTACCGAGGTTATTATGTGGTTTGTAGTTTAATTAAAAGTTCGTAAGCGTTAGTCTCGCTTCTTATCTTTTTTTTTTTAGGGCTACTGTTTGATTGAGCTTGATAGTCCTTTCGAATAGTTGAGACTGAATATTTTCAATTACGTTTTAAAATAATATATCTTTTCCATTTTCGTTCATTAAATAGTTCGACGAACATTGTTGAAGCGTTTAAAAAATTTCTCCTCCCCCTATCAGGATAAAATTCTATCGGCGCCCATGCAAGTCATGACTTTGTACGCACGACAGAGCAAGGGGGTTGGGGGAGGGGTGAGCGTTGGAATTTTTATGGAAGAAAAAAAAGCTCCGCGTCTGCGACCAATCGGAAGGGCAGTCTCGGAGCCCGAGGATGGCCGCTGAAGAGCACGATAAATGCAGATAATTAAAAAAAAATGTTTTTAATTCTCGCATCGCAGAGAAATGTAGTTCTAGGAATTTTTGTGAAACTGTTAAACACCTACCTACCCTCTGATATCGGTGTTTTTTTTTTAATCTACTAAATTAAATAACTTTTTCGTAGGGTAGTTAGCGGTTTTGCAGTTTCACCGAAATTTTTTCTCGGAAAAATATTCATGTTAGACACCGCGTTTAGTTGTTTGTATAAACTCATCGAAATCTTTTATCGATATCCTTATACTTTTGAATTTTATAATTACATATAAAAGGGAGCATTTTTCAAAGCATACGATTCAGCTAATGAAGACGATAAATCCAGAAGATTAAAGGAGAAGAGATGAACCAAAGCAAATACAATGATAGGATCAAAGGAAACGAAACATAAAACAAGATAATATAGTATAACCGAACGAAGTAAAGTCGGCAAGTGAAAGAAGATACAGTGAAAGTTTGAAAGGGGATACAGTAGGGAAATTGAAGAAGATAAGTCGAAGAAGATGAGGACCCCCCCCCCCCCGTTCGCCACGCCAATTTTACATGCTGCACTCTGGGCGCCGAATTTTCACAATTTATAAAAAAAATATTATAGAAATAATCATTCGAGAAATTGTTGTAACGCCAGTCAATGGATGGCCACCACGACGTTAATCAACGTGTTAAATAAGGGGAACAAAGAAAATTATATCAAAAGGAAAAGCAACAAAAACAGTAAGTGAATGAAACTGTGACATTTAAACGATAGATCTATTTATGCTATTCGATAGCAAGTGAATTGATATATCAAAATGTATTGATCTAAATCTACTTACTCCGAGACCTGTCCACCTCAAATTAAGATCTTACGAGTATCTCTAAAGATAAAATAAAATATTACTTGACATCCTTACCCCCACCACTGTTCGTCACGCTCTAGCCACACCCCTAGAGTTTTCTCAGCCAGTTGCAGCCGCGCAAACTTTCCTGCTACCTTCTGCTTGAGATTCTGTGCAAACAATAAATAGAGGAGTATACGAATGCGTGTTCGATTAGCGTCAATTAAGATACGCCGTTCGTCAGGCTATTGAATCTCAATCAACTTGACTGGTAATCGGTTAAACCAATTGGCGTCTTATTGGTTTAATATTTGTTACCGTTCTCTAAGATGTCGGCGATGCTATTTCCGCTAATCGTTTACCGTCCGATCGGAATTGCGCGGAAAATCATCGAGAGATTTTGTAATGTTACGACGATGGACACTTGACGTAGATTAATCACCTGGAAAATCGCAATTGATTTTGACGTATTGCCTGATTATCTTTTATCATTGAAGAATCAATTATGTCCACGTGGACAACCACAATTACTATCCTACAGTCGACTATGTTTACTATATTTATTTTTTATATCGTTGTACACGAGGAGGAAGTTTTATTCTATTTTGACTGTATAAATTATTATTATTGTCAGACCTCAAGGTTAGGACAGTTTAGAGTTTAATCTTGTTCTTGATTTTTTTCTTTTACAATTACTGAAATTATAAAAATGTTTTTATTAGTACTGTATGTTACTATTACATGTTGTTATTATTAGACTGGGGATTTTATGCATATTTTAGAAAAATGAATAGAAGGAAACACAAAGCTGTGAAGACATTAGAAGACTTGAAGAGTATTGTTACATTATTCTTGACCTGTCGAACTAACAACACGAGAAAGTTTGCTTTTATTCCATCTCTGTTTCTTGAAATTTACTTAGAAAATGTTTTTTTTGCATAAAGGTCCGCAGTCTCGTTATTCTAATAAATAGTTTTTTCGAGCGTTGTCCTGTCCAATAATGCCGTTGGTTTGTAGGACGTTGCACAAAGATCCCTTGTTCAAGGATCTTTCCCCAAAACTGGTGTCGCCTTTCCGCTGAGTGTGTGCCTGCGATGCGTCAATTGTCATCGAGCGGTGTACGGCTGGTCTGTTTTTCCGTTTCGAAACAAAACACTTGACTTTTAGCCATTCCCAAGTCCCTAAGGAATTGTAAAGGCCAACCATGCCAATAAATAACTCAAAAATGACAGTGTCCCACTCGATGGTAGCACAGACCCAGATACGATGACAATTCTAGAAACAGACTGCGGTTTTTGCGCATTTAAAACAAAAACGGACAGGTTACGTATAAAACTGAAAAGACAGAAAATTATTAACCAGAAAAATTTAATAAAACAGACAAAGTATTATATCTTCACCGCGAGGAACGTGCGAGGGTTAATCGAAAATAAATATTTTGATTAGTCTTTTAAACGCGTGGGTCAAAGTGGACCCAGGCGTAGTTAGCCTAGAAACGGTTGCCTCAAACTCTCATCTATTCTATTCTTTCGTCATCGATTCTCGTAAACTTTGACACGAGTCTGGTGACGCCTCGATGCAATCAATTAAGTTGCAACAAGTATTGTCGATTCGCCGGCGCGAAATTGCTTTAGAACGCGATTGCGTGTCCGCGGATTATTTTTGTATCACGCTCGCCGCGATTCGACGCTCGGGCAAGACGTTTCGAGAATTCGTTCGGAGACTCGCGGACGTTTATAGACGAGGAATAGTTGCGGCTCTAACTAAACGCATAGAAGAACAAAATACGCTTGCGGGAACTATTTCCCCTTTTCCAACGAGGACAACATTTTTCAGTGAAAGATTCAAATACGTTCACGTATTCATAAAAATCTTACTTGGAACACACCTTGTCAGATTCACAGTTACAATCGGCATTGAATGATGTTTATTTAACCCTTTGCACTCGAAGCTCTTTTAACTCCAAAACGAAACATTTCTTTCGACCTAGCATATTTCTCTTCTATATATTTTGTTTTCATGTTATACATACGAAAATGGTGCAATTTACTCGTACAATACTGAAATGTTTAGTATATTTATCAAATACAAACAAATTTAATAACGTAAAAAATATTTTGAATAATGATACAGCAATTTTCAGTGGCGCCTTACAGTCGCCATTCGAGTGCTAAGGGTTAAAACATGTGCGGGATGAAGGTGTATTTAGTCGATGAAACGGGATACAATTGAAAAAATGACGGCAACTAACAATTTAGAACAGAAAAAGTGGACATTCGAGCTGTTTTAATGTTCTAGACATTGAACGTGTTAAATTAGCGAAAAAATTCTTCGGTCCCGAAAGTATGAAATTTTGCAGACAAAATATTGCAAATAATTATTTTGCACCCCGTATGACGAATCCTCTGTCGCGAGGATGTTCCAACCAAGAAAACGAAACTTGTACCCACTTTTATTACACCGACTCGGAGGAGGAAAGAGAACGAAACAGGGAGCAACGAGAAACGAGAAAGGAGAAAAAGAAACGCGAAGTATCGCAAGGATCGCGGTAGGAACGATAAAGTTACGATTTGCGGGGCAATCAATGCGCGGAACCGGTCGGCAGTCCGCGGGCATCATGATTTTCGAATCAATTTGCGCTTGCTGGGAAATGCACCTGTATGCACATGTCGGCGTCTCCCTTTCACGGCTCGCCGCGAATGTGAACTCATGTGAACGTGTGCGCGCGAGCGCGCTATTTATAGATAAGCGCAAAGCTGATTATTTCTTTCACGGATACCCGTGGGTCCGACTTCGCTACCACTCGGGACGCTTGTTATGGTAGAACCGTACGCCATGGGAGTAGTGATGGTCCGTAAAAGAAGAGGGATGGAATAGGTGATAATTGTCTAAGGGGGGACACGGGAGGAGGGTGGTACGCGAAGATTCTCCGTCGTTAAAGCCACTGTTTTGTCCATTAACCCTTCGTTTGAAACTAACGAGATTGACCCTGAATAGAGAAATCGGTCGAAATTTAATCAGTATTAACAATACAACTCTATTAGGATTGCGAGAACGCACGTGTCGCTGCGAGAACAATGTCGGCAACGTTGTGCTACAAGGCAAATAAAAATTAATTTAACGGGAGCTTCTAGTCTAGAGCTGTTCTATTGGTCTCAAATAGAAAAACGGAATGGCATTTTAATTGGTATGGATGTAGTTATGTCACGAGCGAAAATAAATAAAACATCTCGTTATTTAACAAAATGGCGGAATTTTTATTTTTTGTTTGGTTTTCTTCACATTTGGCATCATAAAAAAAAATTAAAATATACCAATATTTGCTGAAGTTTTTGGTTCATGCGATAGCGGCAATTTTCTGAATACTCTCTCAAAATTTGAATTGGATCGTACAACCAGATCTTGAGATATCCTGTCAGCCATTGCAGAAAATAATATAAACTTAAAAGTTTGCTAAAAAATATATAACAGAAAGCAATAAAGCTCCATAATGCGCTTTAACACGTTGACTGCCATGTCACCCATATGCGGGTGACGGAATTATTTGTCCAGGTTTTAAAATGGATTTTTACGTTGATATATTCAGTATACCAAATTTGATTAGGATCTGTAAAATGCACGAAAGTTGGAGGACTACTCAATATCATACATTTAATTATTTTCAATTTTTATTTCATTAAATAATTTACTTTGAGGTTATGGAATTTTTGAGGTTTCTAGTTCGGCAGTCAAAGTGTTAAAATACTTTTAAGAAGGGTGCGATTTTAAATACAGTTAAAATAATAAAAGATCAAGGGCTACATAAGGGTAACGCTTATTTTCAACGATTCTATAAAGATGTTCGTTCACCTTGGTTTGGGCATAAAAAGCTAACCCGTCAATGCATTGTTTCAGTTAATAGATGCAGGGCGGACCATTATCATTTGGCTGCTTCACTTGCTCGCATTCGCATTATCGATAACCCCAAATGTAAATGTAACCAAGAGCAAGAAACGCTTAACCATGTTCTATGGCAGTGTAACCTATATAATGATCAGAGGATAAAACTTATCCAAAATCTTTCTAAAGCAGGATTCCAATTGCCATTGGACATAGGTTGCTTAATAGCTGATCTTAATATTAAAGCGTGCGTTTATATAATAGCCTTTCTAAATATATGCAACCTATGTGCCTAAGAATCTTTCTTTTTATATCGTTGCTAACGTTTTCGTTACACCATACAATATACTATGTAATACTCTGTACTAAACACTATGTAATAATAAATCTCATAAGAGATTTCCTAATAAAAAAAAAGTGTTAAAATGCGCTGAAAATGTCTGTTGTGGTGGCTTCAAACTTATGGAGCAAAATGGTTCCTGAATCCAGTGATTTCTCTATACATACCTATATGTCGCCAAGGTCTGGATGATAAAATTCGCGGAATTATCCCCACTACCGCGGGGTACACCTCGTGAGGGGTCACGAAGCTCGAGAGTCCTCGGACACCGAGGAGTGTAAACATAAGGGTCGAATGTATACATCAGAGGCCGGCAAGCCTGGCGGTTTTTCCTCGTGGCTCGAGTATGTCTCCTAGAGGATACACGACGCTGGAACGACCCGTGTTGTTGACATATCGAGAATTCACTGTAGTTTTAGTCAAATTGGCCAGAACAAGGTTGCGCATGAAAAGCTTACAAGGAAGTTGTGTTGGTAAATGATAGCACAATTTACGCCCTAGAAGATCGCTTGCTCAAAAATACCGTTTGCCAGGAAACAATAAAATTCTGTAACATTGCAAACAGTGTATCAAAGGTAAACAAGCAAAGCATGAATGAACAGTGTTTACGTTTCGCAAGGAATACATTAAGAACTACTTTGAAATGCGGAACGTAAATTACGCGTTTTCCTCAATCTGCACGGAGACTGCATTTCGAGACACACGGGTTGCTTTATCAGCTCTAATACAAACAATTGTCGGTTTAAACTGATCATCACGGGACGAGGAGTTCTGGTCGTCATGGAGGGTTGAACGGTTCGGCGAAGAGTAGAAGAAAGAGGATGGGAGAGGATAAAGAAGCTGGAAGAAGTACAACAGAAGCATGAAGAGATCGCAACATTCCAGCAATCCAGCAACAGTTCCCCAGGAATTTCAAGTTTTGTAGCTTGTTTTTTCGAGAGAAGGGAGCCGGGGTATGCCGATGGTCGTAATAACTGTCCGCACCACTCCAATCGCTAAAATGTGGGTTACAAGAGTGGCATGGACATCTATCGCTACTGAATTGTATTTATACTTGTATCATACTGTAAACTCAATTTATCTAAAAATTTCCCACAGAAAGCTGTGGTTTCGAAATAATTCTAAAACAGGAAATTCGAAGTCGATTATTTTCATCCGTACGACAAATTTCCTGTTAAGACTTGGGATCCTATTAACCCTCGAATGGTACTTCAGTAAAATTTGTACGGAATTATTAGGAAGACTCTAATGTGACAGGAAACGGTATACCATTTGTTAATAACAGTGTACCGATAACAACAAAATAGAGTCTGATTTTTTTTTAAAGCGAAATTAATAACATACTAACCGGATATAGCAGTGCAATAGGTTAAATTAGTGAAGACAACGATTATCAAATGTCACGGTCCGTATGAAAATATTTCAAGGTCTTCGCATAATGCCCGAAGAATTGGGCCAGCTATCGTGCATCCGATCATTGTCGCTTAATATAGAATTATCCGTTTCTTTCGAATATCAGACGTCTGTCCGATTCGTCCCGGGGAAAAGTATTATAGTGCTTAATACGGTGGGGCATGGTATCGAACACGTTTCATTCGTGCCCGTTAATGTTTTTCCTCGAACGAACCTGTTGGAAATTACATCTCTTCGACCTCCTTTGTACTCGTCCTTCAAACACATGGAGGAGGGACGATGGGAGGATAGAGAGGGAAGCAGAGTATCGTGGATGAGTCGAGAATTGTAATTTACAAGATCTCCTCGTCCTCCTTGTTTTTCCACGCATGAATAATTTACAGTCTCTTCCACTTTCGCGATCGATTTATTTGTTTTCCGCGGGATCGTGTGTCCTTTCAAGATCGAACTGCTTCGTTCGAGGGAACACAGCTCTCCCCTCTCTTCTCGAAAACACAAATTCTAGATCATCCAAAAATATTTTTCATTACTTCAAGTTCCGCGGGATCCTGTATCCTGTGAGGATCGAACTGATTCGTACAATAGATTCTATGGATCTGAGTCCAAGTGAGCTCTCTTCTTGAAAAGACGAAATCTAATTGCATTACTTAAAATTTTTCTTATGTATCTTTCCTTAGAACGAAAGAATATATCTCCTTATAACGAAGTTTACCTTTTACAAAAGCAATAAACAAATTTTTTGCAATAACGAGCTCTCCGTGCTTACGTAAACAAGTTGTTCGTCGCTAAACAACGTAACGTACTCGAAACAAGTGAATATTCAGTAAAATAAATGCTTTGATAAAGTTTAGCGTTACGCAAACGTTGTTTAGAACGAGACAGAGACCCCAATTTAGTAGATAAAATTATGCCTAATTCCGTTTTCCATAAATTAGTACCCGTAACATTAATATGCGCAGTCCGCGCTTGTCACTGTTGTCGCTCGCGTGCGCTCGCTTCTTCGCTTTATTTTAACTTGCCATCGCGAGCGAGGTGCAATTAATCATGGGACACCCTTCTAACGACGCCAGGATCATGCTCAATTATTCAGACAATAAGATTAATTGCCGTAGGCTCGAACGAAACCTAGTTCTTCCAGCTTTCACTCGCGCGCCCGCGTTCGCGATCCGCAGAAAAGCAACCGCGAACCAGCGATGATCCTGATCGTGCTGTGCCATAAGAGCCCCTATACATATTCGTAAAGCCTTGTAGATCGTTCTCGAAGAAACGCAGAAGGGTGCCAGGCCCTCGGGCCGCATTCTCTGGAGGTCCTAAACCTTCCGAAACAACCTTAAGACCCAGTTTGAGCACGCGACAGGAGGATGCAGCTCGGCATGCCGCGGCTGCAACCGATCATTATTTATCCTGTCATTGTTGCGCAGATCGCGTGCGCGTTAATCCTCCGAAAAAGGATAATCAACGACGCCAGTGAGATTTAAAATATCCTTTTCGTTCGGTACACCAGTGCAAGAAACGTTCGACGTTCCTCTCATGATGTAGTAGCTCGTTTGTTGATATTATTACCAGGTTCTTTATTTTTGTCATTTGTGAGGGCTAATCGACTAACCAATATGGCTACTACAACAGTCACCACGTTAATGACTATTTAAGCTTTACATATTCCGAATCCTTAAACTTGAAGAGAATGGCGAAGAACAATTAAATCTGACGCCACGGTGCTATAAGCGAGAAGCAAAAATATAAACAAATTAGTAAACATCGTATATAAAAGAAACACCGTGTGATAAATTCGTTGAGAGGTATCATTAAACTAAAGGTAACCAAGACTTAAATGGTTTCTCGCATATCTGAAAAAAAAAAAATCAATAGATCCGAATAGGTTGCACGGTCGTTTAAACACGGTGTATTAAAGATAACCTATGCTTTCGATGATCCTGAAAGCGATTAGCAGCGTTTCTTCGAGTCTTCCTGCCCTTTCGGCGTCGCGTCGTTTCCATGTCCGTCGGCCGATCGTTATCGTTAGACGCCGTTATTATTAGACCCGTTAGGATAATCCGTTGAAACGGGGCCCTATCAGCGTCTACAATTAATCGCTCCTGTAATTTTCTTCGCGATCCTTTCGAGACGGGATTATTGCTGGCGCCTGGCGCATTGCTCTCCGATGAGATTCCTGAGGACTTTTTCCGCAGAAACGGCGCGGCGATACTATATTTAGTGGCGTGTTCATGAAGCCTGTCCATGCGGCTATCCCCATCGGTGAATGAAGAGACTATTAACCGTCTGATGGCCGGGCTGGGTCAATTTTAATTGAACCGACGACGTTTTTGCCATTGAACGTTCCGAAGCGTCCTCGTCCGTTGACTCGTTTCTAAGTCGGCTTTAAAACGCGGATAAAATCTTTTTACGAGCCCGTTCTTTTTTGCAAGCATAAGTGGCGCGTCTGTCCATCCCGTTTCTATCATTCCGGATTTATAATATCCAACTGGACAACTTTTTCAACGACGTCTCAACGTTTTGCCTAGATTTTTCTCGCAGTAGTGCAACAAGAATACGGAAGAAAATATTCATATAAGCAGGAGGAAGCAGCTGTCTGTTGTGAAAACATTTATTCCGCAAATTTGCACGCACGTTCAAAGAAAACCAATCTAAATCTTGTTTGACGTCGTTATCAGTGCTTTCAGACCATCAGACTTTGCGCTATTTGAATGGCAAGCAAACAGTCAAGCAAGTTAACGTAAAACACGGAAATGTAAATGAGATATTAATTAATGACAAATCTTGGGAGTATAATGGTTGTTTTTGGGTTGAATGGGTTTGATATACGTTCATCAATATATTAGTACAGTCAATTTTGGACATGATTACGAGTAATATAAAAAAAAAAAGAAAGAAAATGTGAGATATAGCAGTAATGATTCGAACGATATCAGAGATGAGAGTTAACAATTTGTTAATACATATTTACATTTAAATTTGTAAATAGTTATTGTTTATCGTTAGATTCGGCGTCATATTCTTATTTCGCGAATAAAAAATTGGACTAATACGTTTTCTTCTTGAACGCAATTTCTATTATCAGGTGCGCAAATTAATTCGTGCAAATATTGGATGATTGCAAAAGTTCGAGTCTGATTTTCAGAAATCTGAAGACCTTTAAAAACTACGCAGTTTTTACGAAAAAGCCAGCGTATAAAACGTTGGTAGACAATTGTAGAAATTCTGCTGACTACAATAATCGATTGAACACATTTATTGTCGTTCCTGGAACACATCAAGTTTCGAACTTATACGAGAATCAGCACTTCATCTTCCGGAAGCCTATTAATAGACTTCTTAATGACTGAGCTGTACGTGGAGGAAGCTCAATTTCCTTTTAAATAATAATTTCCGAAGAAATTGTTACACTATATATTAAGTCGCTTTTTATTAAGAAATTCTCAACTGTTGATCTTTGGTTTCAAAAAGACTATATTAACGAATTTCTGGTAAGTAAAGTGTTAAGTAATAAATGAGCCGTGTAGTGCAAAAATGATAATAAAAAAAAAAAACAGTTAATCATCGGATAATAAGGAATTAAGAAGACATTCTATGAGACAGTGAATTAATCCTAAAATCTGAAAACAAAGTCAAGTGGTATGGTTTAATTTGAAAAATGTTATTAATTTTTGAAGGGTGTCCGCTTAATTTTGTCCCCGACTGTAGTTTATGGGTTCCATGGAATCGTCGAAAGCATGCGATCCGCGGGGGTTAAGGCAAATCCGATTAACAATTGTCGAAGGGCGAGCAAATAGAGGAAGAAAAGATGAGGAACGGTGGTTGGCGAGTTGCTGGTGAAACGGATGACCGATTCACCCCGTTTGCTGAACCACGGCCAGACGAATCTAGCGCCGGCAGAATCGGTCGATTCGTCAGGGAGCAACAGGTTTGCCGGACACCGAAGGGAAGAAACGCGGTAAGGTGAGGGAGACGAAGAGGAACGGGGCAAAGGTAGAATCTTTGGCCACGACCGAGTCGCCGGTATTCGAGGCACCCGTTTAGGACGGCCGTGGTTAGCCGAGGGTAGGAGAACGATGGTGGGAGCCACGCCGATGCTGATGACCGTGACGGAAAACCAGGGGCCAACGACATGAGTCGCACCGCGAACATTTAGCTCTAGAAAGACCGAGTGGCGATATTAAGGGAACAGTGAACGTTGCAAAATTCAACAATTTTCATGAATATTTTCTAACCGATGCTGCGTCTTCGGGGGGCATTCTCATTTAGATATGTAAATTCCAGATAATTCATGAAATAAAAATGGTAAATTATTGGTCAAATGTTTAAAAACGTTGTACACTTGTTTGGCTGCATTTCAGAGTAGCACACTATAATTTTCATGCGATTATCTTTATTATTATTTAAATTATTGTATGATTTATCTCAATAATAATTACACGCATATAAAGTAGAGGTCTCTTTATCTAGCGAACTAAAATTATGTGAATATTGAGGATAGATTTGAGAAAGTTTCAATCCTAGTGAATTTCTGGTGCCATTTTGTTAAATACTTTTTTTCCTGGAAGCAATGGCCTGGGATTTACCTAAAAGCCCCCGGCTCCAGGACAAATGACTATGGCAGGAGACGCTTGTTAGCACGGAGGGAGTGAGGGCAACAAGGGGCAAGCGAGGGGTGGTGAAGGAATAGCCGGCGACAGGGGTTCGGCTTGATGATGGTGGTGGCTGCGGCGCCACTGCCATCGGCGGCGCGGCGTGTCGCCATACACATAGCCGGTTACTATACTTTCTGGTGGCGTGTAGGACACCGGGCACAGAGCAGAACGGTCGCCGGCAGTCGTGGTCGGTCTTTCGTGCGGGTTGCCTCGTTTCGTGTTCAGCCGCCAGCAGTGAGAGAACCATTGACAAGTGTGACAATCGCCCAGGGAACTCGCCGTTCTTCCAGGGAAAGACTCTTTCGTCCATAGGAGCATCCTGATTCCAGTGTCCAGTCGTTCTAGCCCCCGAACCACAGATTTTGGCCATTTGTTTATCAATCGGAGTGGCAGCACGTGACGCTCACGGGTCCAGTGACTCCGTGCCTTCCGGCCCTTCGGCCTCGTGAAGTTACCCGTAACCTTGAGACCTTCTCGAGCCGTCCACCAGACTGCTTTCGGACCACCGAGGGTGAGAATCGCGCTGACCCATGGGTATTTTGGAAATAGAATGTTGCTAGCTGGTATCCGACGCCGGTAGCCTTTTTTTTTGAAATGTTTTTGCAGATTTTTGTTTGATTATTTAGACTCCAACCCCTTGCCGTACGATCTTCTTTACGTCTACAACGATTCGGACTTCTTCGTTCTCGTGTATCATTGTTGTAATACTCACATTGAAATTTAAAGTTTAAGCGATTTATTTATGAGCTGAGCCATTTACCATTTTTAACTGATCTAAATTTTATGGTTTTTGTACTCATCATTCCCCATATTACAATCCACTCCACCCCTTGCTGAAAGGCATTCTCGGTCACTTAGCTATTATAACACCATTAAAAACAGATTAGGTTGCGTTAATGAAATTACAACAAAGTGGTAACACGTGACGTTGTCAAGTGCACGTTCGTTTGTACACGTGCATTTTTACAGTACAAAAACGCTTTCGTCACGAAAATTTTATTCCGTTATACCGAAAAACGTTGCGGAGTTCAATAGTAAGTTATAATTAGTCTTATTCGAACAAATTTTCATTTTTGTAAAGGAATTACAGGATAGTGAAAGTAAAGACAATAAAGACAATTATGGACATTAAAAAGTAACTGCCACGTGTATAAATAAATTCGTGGCTGCTACCATTAATCAGTTCGAATATTATTTTGCATAAGAGCGAATAGCTTAGAGACACTTACTGTTCGCTAAAATACTAAACAATTCTAACAAATGAGAAGAAAATTTTGAAGATGGCCGAATGAATTTACGTTAAGACCTAATAATTTGCTTAACCACGTTGCCTGCCACACCAGTGCCCATCAAATTCGCCCAAAATCAAAACAATTGATTTAATGATACAAGAATGGAAAAGACAAAGTTTATCATAACAATGATTTTTTAAAAATTTTCACACGTTGTAGATACTATTAAAATTTTATTTCCCAATAGATTTTAATAAAAATTGAATTTAAGCTTGGCAATGCGTCACTCAATGTGTTAAGATATGGGATCACGAATAAAACACAGTTGATCAAATTAAACTGTAAGACGAAAGTGGACAAAGATAGATAAAACGTTGATAAAACCGTGAATTCAAGTAATACGCCGCTCGAGTGTAAATCAAAGCAGAAGAACCGCAACAGAATAAAAAGTAACTGAAAGGTTCGAAATCCGAGTAAAAAAGCGCCATTCGCTAATGATCCTCCCGTGAAGGGCCACATGTCGGCCGCATGTAAGTGGCAAAGATCGTTAAAGCATCGTGTAACACATTCTCCGTTGATTCTTGCCGGTAGAGTCGTAAGCCGCGCGGCTGTAAGCGGCAAAAATCACTCGAGCATTCATTCTGTATACATTGATTATCTTTAAGCATCGGCGAGAGGCTCGGCTGTTTGTCGGTTGCATTACCGAGCTACTCATATGTGCTCGAATCGTGTTCCTGTAAATTGTCGTGCTGAACAGCCCGGGAGATTTACAACGCACGACTCTCGAGAGCACGTTGACTGCTATATGGACCTTACACGATCGCCGGAGCCACTTGTGGCCGCATCGGATCGCGATTTATTTATTGCGTTACACACACCTACCGGGCAATACCACGTGGCATTTACGAGTATTTACAACAGCGCTATCCGACATAAGCTCGTCGGATTACGGATCTTCCCCTACTCCGCCGCACCATTCTGCGCCAATTAAATACACCCACCAGATAATTCCATGCCGGTCGTACGTTGCCGGCTTATGGGCGACGCGGCAAACATCATTCGTGCTGTACTTACACCGTAGAGGGTGAACCCTTCAGATAGTTACTGTAGCTGCGTTATTATGCTCGTATACGGTCTCGCATAATTCTTCAAGCACGAACAAAAGAGTGTATCGTGAGAAAAATAAAAATACTCATCAAGCTGTTCATCTTCAACTTTTCTGCGGTTCATTAATCTAATTCCTAAAATTTGAAATAAGTCATTTAGGAATTTACATAAAAATATTAATGTTGGGTTAAAAGTAACTGAAGAGTGCACGAAAATTATGTACAAATCCAGTTCTCCGTACAGAAGACAAATTGTATTTCAAATAATGTTTTCTTGCAACAGAATTGTTCTTTAATCTTGCTAAGAATTTTTTCAATTATTCGTACTAGAATTTATGCGCCCCTTGTTATTTATTCGATAATATGGCCGTGCGAGATCTAGTAGATAGATAAAACTTTAGGAATTCCGATGGCCATGGATTATTAAAATGTCTGCGGTGGAGAAACGAATTTCGTAAAATGTTCGTGGGCATAGATGACACGTGCGTTATTGACACAAGACTACGGCAGCCTTGACTCGTTTGAGGATAGCTTGTTAACTAATTTTGGTAACGCACACCAGCGCCCGACACGTTCGCACGGAGAAGACCATCACCGTCGGAAGAAACTTATTTGGTTCCATCACTGGTTAATTATACTAGTAAAACAAAGATAGCGCAGTGTTATTGGAAAGCTTTATTTGTAATTATGAATATCCTTTATCACTGAACATTGAATGGAATTAATACTAAAGTAAGCTGACGAAGGCCAAATTTCCGATGCGTGAAACGTTGAAATCGAAAGTGATCTTCAAGGCTGTAGCCAACTAAGAACTTTTGCGAGCGTTGACATCGTTGGGACTAACGGAATCAGAGAATCGATAGATCGTTGTCTGCCGTTTCTCAACCTGTAAAACCGCGAGTACTTTCTTCAGGAAGTACAGACGAAATTGTGTAATAGCTGCACAGCGTTGGACACTGTCCTGGAAATGAATTTCGTATCTTTATTATTTATTAATTAAACGTTGAAACGCAAACTTGCGGATCGCTTTTGAAATTGGTATCGTTTGCGGAGGAAACGTGTATTTATTCATTTAGCAGCAACGGTTCGTAATAATTATTTATTTGTAATTCAGAAAAGTAATTTCGAGTAAAATGTCATGATTTCCTGCGATGGTTGTCGTAGTTGAAAAGTAATTTGTTACAAACACGAGTGATGTAAGTTATCATATTTTTAAATTTGGTTTCGTAGCGACGTGAATCTAGTTTGAAAGAAATATCATTTTACTGACAATGAGACGACAATCATGAGAATAATGTTTCCACCGCATGATCTAGTAATATGATAATATGAATAACAAAGAACGGAAACAAGGAAAAATTTACTGAAGTTGAAGCAGAAGATAAATGGAGAAACAGCATATAGCAGGACTAAATTAAAGGATTAAAGCATTACAAAGGTATCATTTCAAATGACCTATTTTGTGGTTTCGGGAGGTTTGTTTCTGGTGCCATACACCCAGAAATAAAATTTTTTAATCTCCTGTCCCAAACAAATATAGTTCTCGCATCCATCAATCTGGATTTTATAATTTTACAATCGCATTGACTACTCTTTTATGTGACATACTTTCGGCCTATTCTTTTTATCTCAATATTATTGATATTCTGAGATGTTAAGTACGTTGATGATGGAGTAAAGAGCTATTTCTCATAGCAGATCATTTACCCTTCCGGTAATAAATAGTTAAAATATTAGAATTTTTTTAATACATTACTTTATTTTTAATTTACAAATTTTCATGTGCCTGTTGTATCAAATCAGTCACATTTTTTCCTCGTAAATTTTGACAAAAATAATCAGGGTTCCGGAAAAAAATTATCCAATAAGGATGAACTGAACTTTAATCTGGCAACTACGGTGTACATCGTTCTCGAAAAATTCAATATGGCCAAGTGCACGTAAAATGCATAAAAAAGGAAATATTGATCGTCACGTTTCTAAACGCAAACGTTTAAAAGCCGTCTGCTCTGACAATTAAATGTGCTTTTACTAACGTTTTAGTAATTGCTGTCTCGAAATGCTGGACAGTCGAGTATAGTCTTTCTCACCAGAAAACCCTCCCGCATTGCCCATTCCGTGGGTAAATATTTTAAGAACAATATCTCTATTCTTTAAGAAAGCGGTAAGACGCTCTTTCTAAACACTGTGGCAGCAGACAGCCTGCACGATAGCTACCCACTATCTTCAATGTCTCATGAAAATAAGCCGACGTTATACAATGTTAATCAATTAAGATATAACATACCTAAACACGTGTAACTAAATTGATCGGCACTGAACGACAATTGTTCACCCACTACGATTTACAACTGTTCGAATTTTGCTGATTATCATCATATTTGTTTGTTAAATTTGATTCTTATCGGGACTGGTTCGAGTTGCAAATTGCAAATATTCATCGTTCCAAAATAAGACCACAACATATACTTTCAATTCACTTTTTCTTGTTCCGTTTGCTGAAACACGAACGCGCAGAACGTTCCGCTCGGAACCTCTGCCATATACGACGCGATTCGGATTTCTTTGGAACGGGTAAAAGTGATCGTGTGTTCACCAAGTTCGTTTACATTATTAATGATTCGATAACACACGCGCAATGTCGCAATACTTGTCGCGGTGCGTAACACACGCGTTGCATATTCCCATTCAACGAAATGTATTCTGTACCGGTGATCTTCGACACGGAAAACGGAAACTTTTTGCTATGCGTCTGGAGTAAACGTTCCGACGTTACCAATTTTTATGATCGTCCTTCGCGCCAAAAGTGACCAGTACGTATTGCCCATTTACCAACGACCTATTTATAACATATACTTGAATAAAGAAACGCGAATATTCCATTCTAATGGAGGCAGCTTCATAATTTGAATAATCCTAAACTGCAAAATTTGATAGCGGTCGGTAGGTTTAGTGTTAATAAGAATTCTCTTGGACCTAGTCGCTATCAAAATCAAATTCAAGCGACAACTAGAGAGAGAATGCGGTACTCAATCGACCCGAAGGATATGCAATTAAAACCAGTTTTCTAAATTTCAGGCTGATCGTGAGAAATCCGTCAACACCAGAATCCGAGCCGGAACAACCCAAGATCACCGCACCTAAACCCTCGATCAGCTCAAGGAGTTGTTTTAAACAAGCCTATTGCGATTCTTCCGAGGTAGTTAGCGCTCTGAGTCTCGAATGAATTGGACCTAAAAAAAAAACTGCATTTCGAAGCGCAGTCCCGAAACTAAGCTCTAGCGTCATTTCGCCAAACATGACATAAACCGAAGGATCTGATCATTTAAAAAATACGAATCTCCGCGAGAGTAGCTCGACGAATCGGAACAGGAAAATTGGAGAATATTTTTATTGACAAGAGGAACGAGGAGGGGATTCCTCAAATTTGACGCTGGTAGGGTTGCAATCGTTCGAGGATAGGATAGGTCCGAGGACCTACTCGCGGCGCGAAATAATTATCACCATCGAGACGGATCCGTCGAGAGAAAGGAATCACTTGATCTGTGTATCCTCGAGCGAGCAGACCACGGGGACCAGAAGACGTAGACGTAGAAGGATCCGAGGTATCAAGGAAAAATGGCGTACGACGACGTTATACTGCGGATGGGCGAGTTCGGCCGGTACCAGCGAAGAATTTATCTTCTGCTCTGTCTTCCGGCGATATCCTGCGCGTTCCACAAGATGGGCGGCGTCTTCCTCAGCGCGAAGATGAACAGCAGGTAGCTGTCACTATCACGTTTATCTTTCTTGAACGTTTATTAGATCGTTCAGAAAGTTCTGCGGATTTTTCTCTTTTTTTTTTGTTAAAAAAAAAAAACTTGTGCATCTTGACCAATTGGTTTGACCTTTAGGTAACCCGTTCACAACTGCTGGGAGTAATTTAACCCTCCTTTTGCGTTAACAAAGTATTCAGACAAAGAAAAATATATTCTCAATATTTACAATTTTTGTTTTACATCTTGATACCTCGCTACTTTGTCAAGATATTTCCTGATAAAATAAGTTTCACCCCTAAAACTGTATTATGGCACGCCACAGGCCTATTAGGGCAGGAGACAAATAGTCCGAAGAGTTATCCTCGGGCATCGCGAGATAAAAATGTCTTCTACGTGAGTTGTACTATTTTGTGATCCGCAATGTGCAGTACTAATAGCATTCAAAGATTAATTTCTTGTTTGAATGTGATTCAATATTTTATTCGTCCCTAACTATTCTGTACAAGGTTATTCTGTATCAATACATAAAATACAGTTTTATATTCCTATTAAAAGCACGCCGGCTTCTATAAAACTATGCAACTTTTCCCACGCGGTAAAGATAATTAAAACGATAAGAAAAGAGAGAGCAAGCAATTCAATTAATGAGCGAAAACAATAGACGGATCTTTTTTCAAGATATCGAAGCGTGTGTCGGTAATAGGATACACCTGTACGGACTGATACACTGTGTGTGCCGAAAAGAAAATGTTTTGCACGCCAAAACATGCTAATTGTCTGTATTAACGTTTTTACAGGTCTGCAAATTTTTTGTTTCGCGTTCCCAAGGTCTGATTTCGAAAGAGTTTTGATTCCGAATTGCCTACATAATCCCGTCGGGAATTTATAAATAGAATTTACCGATTAATTAGGATGCGATCTTGCTAACATTTTAATGTAAAGTAATTTTATTGGTTTATTAATACCGTAACAGCTTTTATCTTTGCCTTCGATCTCAAAATCCTTTCAAAGCCGTAACATTTACTTATTCGTAAATTTCATTATTTAAGCATACATGAAAGTGAAATGAAAAGAATTGACATTCAACTCTTTGCACTCGAAAATTTTTCTCGGTTCGTCTATCAGCAACTCGAACGTATTTGTTTGTTTATTATTCAGGGAAATAATTGTTTCAGTAAAATTTGGCACGGAGTTTTATTGTCACTGATTTTATGAAAGAATAATTTTAGATCTTGTAAGTACCACAATTGCTGAGAATTTAAAGCAGAGTGTAGAGATAAGAGGAGATAAAAATACGCATTGCATAGTGTGGTGTATTAAAGAACGAACAATTTGCTTTTAGATGCGTGCTGCCGCATGAGAACGTCGACAACGCCACATACTCGTTACCCCAAAGTGTGATAAACGCGAGCTATCCATGGGACGACGAGCTGAATGAACGGTCACAGTGTTATAGATACAACGTTCCTAATATTTTTAATGAAACTACGATCGACAGGTACGTCGACACCGGCGATGCTCCAATCCAAAAACCCTTCTCCCCGTATGGTCTGAACATTCAGGGTCTGGAGAAATGCCAGGGATATGTCTACAACAGAAGCATGTACAAAAGTACCACCACTTCTGAGGTACACACTAATTTAAGGTTTTCTATGTATCCAACTCACTACTAATCTGTTAATCAAGTCCTAATTCATTACATTGTGCCACAACTGTGCCTTAAGAAAAATGTATGGCTCGATAGTCGAAACTTGTTCGTTGTTACCCCCCCCCCCCCCATGCTAGAAATACAGCGAGTGAGTTAAGAAATTAATTTGTTCTCCTTGGTCCTTGTTGATTATGATTATAACTAGCAAACGCACCAAGATACTCTTTGGCACCCGTTCACCTTTTCACGAAGCACTAGTGTAGCTATGCCATAACTATGAGGAAAAAAATGAAGAGACTGTGCTTTAATGTAACCGTTTGTTTGTGTTGCTTCTTTTCAGTGGAACTTAGTTTGCGACAGGGCATGGTTGAAAGCTACGGGGGATTCTTTGTTCATGGTAGGAGTCATGCTTGGCTCGATGATTTTCGGTGGTTTGTCCGATAAATATGGGCGTAGACCAATTTTCTTCCTGTCTTTAGTCATACAGCTGGTCGGCGGTATACTAGTCGCGGTTGCACCCGAGTTTATATCCTACGTTATCTTCAGGTTAATAGTCGGCTCGACCACCAGTGGGGTCTTTCTAGTCGCCTATGTCATTGGTAAATAGTTCTACGAAATCAGTCTTTTCATGCAGCGTGTCGTTTCTCCATGTAATCTAACGCTCGCACGACCGTCGGCGAGT
This sequence comes from Halictus rubicundus, assembly GCF_050948215.1. Classification (NCBI taxonomy): domain Eukaryota; kingdom Metazoa; phylum Arthropoda; class Insecta; order Hymenoptera; family Halictidae; genus Halictus; species Halictus rubicundus. The sequence goes on along the minus strand of NC_135152.1, from coordinate 17,585,135 downwards.
CTTTTTGGACCCAGCAATCACAGTTTTGCTACCTACGTTTTTCTATGATTTTTAACAATAACGTAACTTTTTGTATCCCTACGGAAGATTTTCCATTCATTATCCGGTAACATTGTACACTAATTCTATCCAACGTGAAAGTGATTTTGGAAACGACGCTACTCGTGAAATGGGTTGACGTAAAAGACGATTCTATAGTTTTGTTAAATATATCGTTTCGCTATTATGAGGAAACTATAATGGACGGACAATGTTAATTTTAGCCTTGGAAATGGTGGGCCCAAAGAAGCGTTCAGTAGCTGGAGTTGGTTGTCAATTGTTCTTCACGACTGGATACATACTCACTGCTGGATTCGCATACTTCATAACCGACTGGAGAATGTTGCAAGTCGCTATCACCGTGCCAAGTATTGCGTTCCTTCTTTATTGGTGGTAAGAATACCATTATTTTTCTATTACCATGTTCTCTTAGTCAACTGTTTGCTGATTATGACGATCTTGTTGTAGGTTTATCCCCGAATCTGCGCGTTGGCTGATAACCACAGGTCGCGTGCAGGAAGCAAAGGAACTTCTCCAACGAGCCTCTTTAGAGAACGGAGTAGAGATGCCAAGCGAGAAGCTGGAACAACTTCTTCTTAACAACAGCGAAGACAGCGCGCCAGATTATAAGAAACCGTCGCTGTTCGATCTGTTCCGATATCCAAATTTGAGGCGGAAAAGCATTTTACTGTTCTTCAATTGGTAAAGATCCTTTTGTAATTTCTCGAAACCATTTACACTTGCGATCAATGAAGTTGATCTCCCAAGATCAGCAAAGGATGCTGTCTTCACTATACAGGTTGAGGCATTTCAAACAGGCCGACTGTTTTAAATGCCTCACTCAGTATAGTCTTTCGCTGTCTTTTTACGTTGCATATTTCTTGTATTGGAAAATGAAAACAGAAAATGTACAGTCGTGTGTAGTTGAGCAGTGAAAGGAATAATCATGCTCTTACTATGTTAGTGACGATGCACACTATATGTATGTATAGGTAGTATGCTATACGTCCAATAAGAATAGGCCACCAATTTAAATGAATCTTTCAAAATGTCCTGACTATTATCAACTGTTAATTTGTATGTATATCACTTTTCAGGCTTGTAAATAGTGGTACCTACTACGGGCTCTCCTGGCATGTAACCAACCTCGGTGGCAACGACCATATTAATTTCTTCATTTCTGGGTTAGTGGAAATACCTGCGTACACGTTTCTAATTTTTACCCTGAATCGTTGGGGCAGGAAGATTATCTTATGCGGCTGCATGGTAATATCCGGAGTGGCGCTACTCGCTATCTTGTTTGTACCTGCTGGTTAGTTAGATAAACCATTTTTTACATTCTTCAATTTTTGTTGTATGAATCTTTTTGTGAGAACGCTTGTTTTTTTAGATGCCCAATGGCTCGTCGTGTGCCTCGCTATGATCGGAAAACTCACCATCACGTCGTCTTACGGTGCTATTTATGTTTTTACTGCCGAACAATTTCCCACAGTCATTCGGAACGTCGGTCTCGGAGCCAGTTCAACTTTCGCTCGAATCGGTGGTGTAATTGCTCCATATGTCATTCACCTGGTAAATAATTCTATGCTATCATATAGCAAAGATGAAGGTATTTGTAGGACACAGTCGACTGCACTAGTTATACCGTCTAGAGCATATTTTGTATTCCAACAACCAATAGGTGATGTTTCTAGATTTTGTGTGATGAAAATACGAATTTGATCAACCTCTCAAAAACTAAGAATGATGAAGAAAAAATCATTTTCAGGAAGTCAATGCGAATTACCTATTGGATGTCGAGTGACATAAAAACTATTAAAATTTGTTACACAATGTTATCATGATCATGTATAAATGATTCGAATATCCACTGTTCTGTTTACAGTCTAAAATTTGGATGCCTCTTCCATTTGTTATTTTTGGGACGTGCGTACTAACTGGGGGCATTATGTCATTGCTCCTTCCAGAGACTCTAAACAAGAAACTTCCAGAGTCTATACAGGATAGCGAATTGTTTGGAAAGTACGTTTTTTAAAAGAATGGCTACTTGTTTTTTATATCGTTATCCCAAATGTTGTCATGACTTTTATAATGTATGTGTTGTTGTAGAAAACCTTCGAAAAAGGAGAAAAACCAGCAACTAGACATAGAGCAATTGAACGACGTGGACGTGATAAAACCATTGAAGCCACAAGAAAACGGTGTTCACGAGAAGCAAAACGGATGACAGTGATCTCCAAGGCGAACGTCGGTTATGCTCAAAACATGTATTTGAACTCCGCCTGACTGCATTCTAGACAGCCTTCCGTGTATACGTATCTCGCGTATATGAATTTTAGCACTGCAAAAATTTTACCAACGACTCCCATTGGACCTTACAAGCTGCATGTTCAATCAAACATAGGTCGTCTATGACCGAGAACGAAACACAGGAACGTACGAATCAAGGGACTACTGATATCCTCGTCGAAAGTTTCAGCTTTAAACTAATGAAAGTGAGAAGGTGATGTTTACCTTCTGTTTAGTACGTACATACAATATTCGTAATTGATAGCACACGAAAATGAAAACGAATCTGCCAACAAACATATCATTTACTCTGAATTTCTGAATGTTGTTTATGTGTTAAGTGCCCTTGAAATGTAAACTTGTAAAACCTTGCCCGGAACGTGCGTGCGGAAAATGATTATTTTCGTGCGACTAATGCAGATAAAAAATACAAAGACTTTGACATTTTATTGGTTTTTTGTGTATTATAATACACAAAACCCATACCTTACCATACCTTATCCTCATTCTACAGTAAGACCCGTTCAAATTCAAAATACTTATGGGAATAGATTTTTCGACATGTTTCTACATATTTAAAGTGCGTTTTAATAGCTTTCATTTGAGCTCCGAAAACTTAAAAAATGTCTGTGGGGAAGCATCGAGAAATTATTCCTATGAAATCTTTCTATCTGAGCACTCCATTTTTCGGAAGCGATAAAAATGCAGGGTGCGACAAAAATACCTCCCGGATTTTAAAGGTCAACAAAAAAGGAACGGTGAATGCAATTCAAAACTTTATTACACAGTCTAAACAGAATATAGTTTGTTTTCATGTATTTTTGAATATGATATGTTCCAGATGATGGCCTTCATTTGCGATACACATTCCTATACTTGGTGCCACGTATGAAGGAACCTGGAGAAGGACGAATAGACTTTACTGCGCATATGACACCAACGGGACTCGTTCATTAGCTAATCCCCTACTCGTGCTCCTACGACCGCGCATCTCTGCGTCGAAACACTAGTTGTTAAAAATACCGTGTGTTCGTAGCGTTCAGAGAGATATGGTTAGAAGGAAAAAGACGAGACAAATTATAAATTACTTGTCCTGCGGTATATGAATATTCATGACGTATGTAGTGAGTGATCGAGTGGAGAGCCTGAAACTTTACAACAAGGCTAACCCACAACGACATGCGCGAAACAGGTTCCTTCTTACGTGGCACCAAGTATATTTTCTTGAATTTTCTGGATTTCTGAAGCTTTACACAGAGAGGATATGAGAGTGCTCACGCCCGGGTTTTCGGCGTTCCCGATATAGTGCTGACATCTGCTCAGCCTTAGCATGGCACAGAACCAGTCAGTCTTTTAGCATGACCACAGATGAGGTATAGGAGTAGACCAATCACCATATGGGGTTTCGTGTCTCACGATCTGAAATACCGACATCGTTAACAACAACTAGATTTCTTACGCCCTCTACTCTGACGAAAGATAAATCTTGTAACTAGATCCACGAGAACTATAGCCCATATACCTATGATAAATGATGAAGATACGACTCTGAACTCAATACACGAGTACGACTTACCGTTCTTGCACACGGGTGTAAACAGGTGTAAATCTAACCCGCTGATGAGAGCAAACCCAACACTAACCTAACACTCGCTCAACAGGGCCAAACTAACCCTTTTTCATTGAATGAAAAGGTATTCTGAAACAAAAACTGCGTGTTTCGATTAATAATTGAAAGAGAGCTGCCTTGAAGGTGAAGATGGGCCAAGAGTAAACAAGGAGAGCATTGAAGGACCTTCAGCTCATCCCGAGGTAGCCTAAAGTAAATTCAGACACAATTCAATTAAATACACAAGTGTTTATAACTAGCAAGTCTTAAATTCTATTTTCAAATGTTATCGCAAAGTTATAAATGAGCAGCTATTAGCTCGATATTATTCTCTATTTGTAAGATTACTAGAGGTTCTTACAAATAGAGAATAATACCGATTGCCCGGGTCTCACCACGAGGAGGTTGCTGCGCAAGAGACCCGAAAGGAAGCCAGAACGAATTCAATACGCTTCCTTCTGACTCCCTTTCTTACAACGACGATTTACTATCTTATCAACTAAATTTCGCAGTTCGCTAAATGGGAAAGATTACTTTTCCACAGACGGAAAAGGTCACTTTACCATTTAGCGTATATCGAGTAATTATTGCGGAGTAAAAGGTGTGAATCGGAGAAGAAGTCTCCGATTCACGGGAGATGAAAAACGAATCAGGCAGAAGGCTCTGATTCTTTCAAAGAGAGAAACAAAACCGAACCAGAGCAGAAGGCTCTGGATCGAGGGTGACGCGACGCGTACAATGCTTGCAGAACCAACTCCAGCCAGTACCGATACCCGACGTGTCCTCACGAAGAGCGATGGCCGAGAGAAGCGTTCAAACGATACCCTAAGTTTCCCCCACCCACCTGTCGCCAGGCAACGACTAGCGTTGAGGCGACTCGGGTGGACTTACGGCAGGGAGGATTTTACACGAGTGAACAGGTCTCTCGAACATCCCTCTCAATGGATCTACGCCGAGCACCGGTACCAACCGGTCTGGTACATACAAGCAAGGTCCGACACAGCATAAGGCTGTGTCGGAATCAAAAATCGAACCGAGCAAAGTGAAGTTACGGCAATAATTACTCGACATTTATACAATACTAATAAACAAGCTTAATAACTAACGCACGCACTCGAATCGAGCAATTATTGTGAGCCAAATAAAAACTAAATCTGACAAGTCTCTGAACAATTCCAGAGAAAATAAAAATGGAGCAGAAGGCTCAGATTTACGAGAAAGAAAAATAAAAGAAGCGAACCAGAGTAGTAGCCTCTGGTTCGAGGGTGACGCTACCAACTGGTCACAGCAGAAGGCTGTGACCCAAATCAACAAGCGAAACTAACAAAGTGAATCTAACACAATAATTGCTCGAGAACTAATACGAACTTATAAATACTGTGAAGTCTTCTTACTATTCGTTGTCTTCGTTCGACGATGATCATGCTGAACTGTTGCGATTTAACTGAAACAGATTAATAATAATTAGACACAAAATGGAGGAACACAGAAGTAATCGAAGAAGAAACGAGTCTTCGTACGATGCGTTGTCTTCGTTCGATGATAAATTTCTGCAACTGTTGTACTCAATCTGAAACAGATTAGTAATGATTAGACACAAAACAATGGAGGAACAACGAAGGATAAGAAGACGATGAAATAAAGACAAAACGATGACCCCGTACACGAGTACGGCCTACCTAACATGCACACGAGTGCAAATCTACCAGCTCACGAGAGCCAAGCTAACCCCGTACACGAGTACGGCCTACCTAACATGCACAAAAGTGCGAAACTACCAGCTCACGAGAGCCAACCTAAGACCAGCTCACGAGAGCCAAGCTAACCCCGTACACGAGTACGGCCTACCTAACATGCACAAGAGTGCAAATCTAACGGCTCACGAGAGCCAAATCAACCCCGTACACAAGTACGGCCTAACCGACAAGAAACTAAGAGTAGATGAAGTCAGAACTTCCATCTACTGAGGTGGCGCTTCGGGTCGCCCCGGGTTCGCCAATACCCGTACTCACCCACAGCAGTGAGTCCCTGAGGGACCTCCGTTCGGAGGAATACCAATTTAAAACCAGATATATAAATTTTAGAATAAGAACTTTGGAAAGTTCAGAAATAAATTTCAATCGGAAAGATGAACCATTCCAATCGAAAATAAATCAAACGAAATTGGGACGCAACGACATAAAGGGTGAGTGAGCTCCTGAGGGACCTCCGTTCGGAGGAATACCAATTTTAAGCCAAACATAGCAATTTTAAGAAAGGGAACTTTTAAAAAGTTCAGAAGCAAATCTCGATTAGAAATCCAGAAAAAATGTACGATGTTTATTGAATAAAAAAGTATTCCGCAACAAGAAGTGTGTGTTTCGATTAATAATTAAAAGGAGCTGCCAAGAAGGCGTAGGTGGGTCAAGGGTAAACAAGGAAAACGCGAAGGAAAGCAGGAAGGAACCTTGGCCCACCCCAAGCAAGTTTAAAATAAATTCAGACACAATTCAATTAAATACACAAGTTTTTATTATTAGTACGTCTTAAATTTTATTTTAAAATGTTATCGCAAAGTTATAAATAAGCAGCTATTAGCTCGATATTATTCCCTATTTGTAAGATTACTAGAAGTTCTTACAAATAGAGAATAATACCGATTGCCCGGGTCTCACCACGAGGAGGTTGCTGCACAAGAGACCCGAAAGGAAGCCAAAAGGAATTCAATACGCTTCCTTCTGACTCCCTTTCTTACAACGACGCTTTCGAGTTTTACAAACTAAATTTCGCAGCGTATGTCGAGTAATTATTGCGGAGAAAAAGGTGTGAGTCGGAGAAGAAGTCTCCGATTCACGGGAGATTAAAAACGAATCAGGCAGAAGGCTCTGATTCTTCCAAAGAGAGAAACAAAACCGAACCAGAGCAGAAGGCTCTGGATCGAGGGTGACGCGACGCGTACAATGCTTGCAGCCCAACTCCGGCCAGCATCGATACCCGACGTGTCCTCACGAAGAGCGATGGCCGAGAGAAGCGTTCAAATGATACCCTAAGTTTCCCCCACCCACCTGTCGCCAGGCAACGACTAGCGTTGAGGCGACTCGGGTGGACTTACGGCAGGGAGGATTTTACACGAGTGAACAGGTCTCTCGAACATCCCTCTCAATGGATCTACGCCGAGCACCGGTACCAACCGGTCTGGTACATACAAGCAAGGTCCGACACAGCTGAAGGCTGTGTCGGAATCAAAAATCGAACCGAGCAAAGTGAAGTTACGGCAATAATTACTCGACATTTATACAATACTAATAAACAAGCTTAATAACTAACGCACGCACTCGAATCGAGCAATTATTGTGAGCCAAAAAAAAAACTAAATCTGACAAGTCTCTGAACAATTCCAGAGAAAATAAAAATGGAGCAGAAGGCTCAGATTTACGAGAAAGAAAAATGAAAGAAGCGAACCAGAGTAGTAGCCTCTGGTTCGAGGGTGACGCTACCAACTGGTCACAGCAGAAGGCTGTGACCCAAATCAACAAGCGAAACTAACAAAGTGAATCTAACACAATAATTGCTCGAGAACTAATACGAACTTATAAATACTGTGAAGTCTTCTTACTATTCGTTGTCTTCGTTCGACGATGATCATGTTGAACTGTTGTGATTTAACTGAAACAGACTAAAAATAATTAGACACAAAATGGAGGAACACAGAAGTAATCGAAGAAGAAACGAGTCTTCGTACGATGCGTTGTCTTCGTTCGATGATAAATTTCTGCAACTGTTGTACTCAATCTGAAACAGATTAGTAATGATTAGACACAAAACAATGGGGGAACAACGAAGTATAAGAAGACGATGAAATAAAGACAAAACGATGACCCCGTACACGAGTACGGCCTACCTAACATGCATACGAGTGCAAATCTACCAGCTCACAAGAGCCAAGCTAACCCCGTACACGAGTACGGCCTACCTAACATGCATACGAGTGCAAATCTACCAGCTCACGAGAGCCAAGCTAACCCCGTACACGAGTACGGCCTACCTAATATGCACAAGAGTGCAAATCTAAAAGGCTCACGAGAGCCAAACCAACCCCGTACACAAGTACGGCCTAACCGACAAGAAACTAAGAGTAGATGAAGTCAGAACTTCCATCTACTGAGGTGGCGCTTCGGGGCGCCCCGGGTTCGCCAATACCCGTACTCACCCACAGCAGTGAGTCCCTGAGGGACCTCCGTTCGGAGGAATACCAATTTAAAACCAGACATATAAATTTTAGAATAAGAACTTTTGAAAGTTCAGAAATAAATTTCAATTGGAAAGATGAACAATTCCAATCGAAAATAAATCAAACGGAATTGGGACGCAACGACATAAAGGCTAGGGTCATAGCAATTTTAAGAAACGGAACTTTTAAAAAGTTCAGAAGCAAATTTCAATTAGAAATCCAGAAAAAATGTACGATGTTTATTGAATGAAAAAGTATTCCGAAACAAGAAGTGTGTGTTTCGGTTAATAATTAAAAGGAGCTGCCAAGAAGTCGTAGGCGGGCCAAAGGTAAACAAGGAAAGCGCGAAGGAAAGCAGGAAGGACCTTTGGCCCACCCCATGCAAGTTTACAATAAATTCAGACACACACAATTCAATTAAACACACAAGTTTTTATTATCAGTACGTCTTAAATTTTATTTCACAATGTTATCGCAAATTACAAATAAGCAGCTGTTAGCTCGATATTATTCCCTATTTGTAAGATTACTAGAAGTTCTTACAAATAGAGAATAATACCGATTGCCCGGGTCTCACCACGAGGAGGTTGCTGCACAGGAGACCCGAAAGGAAGCCAGAAGGAATTCAATACGCTTCCTTCTGACTCCCTTTCTTACAACGACGCTTTCGAGTTTTACAAACTAAATTTCGCAGAGTATGTCGAGTAATTATTGCGGAGCAAATGGAGTGAGTCGGAGAAGAAGTCTCCGATTCACGGGAGATTAAAAACGAATCAGGCAGAAGGCTCTGATTCTTCCAAAGAGAGAAACAAAACCGAACCAGAGCAGAAGGCTCTGGATCGAGGGTGACGCGACGCGTACAATGCTTGCAGCCCAACTCCGGCCAGCATCGATACCCGACGTGTCCTCACGAAGAGCGATGGTCGAGAGAAGCGTTCAAACGATACCCTAAGTTTCCCCCACCCACCTGTCGCCAGGCAACGACTAGCGTTGAGGCGACTCGGGTGGACTTACGGCAGGGAGGATTTTACACGAGTGAACAGGTCTCTCGAACATCCCTCTCAATGGATCTACGCCGAGCACCGGTACCAACCGGTCTGGTACATACAAGCAAGGTCCGACACAGCATAAGGCTGTGTCGGAATCAAAAATCGAACCGAGCAAACTGAAGTTACGGCAATAATTACTCGACATTTATACAATACTGATAAACAAGCTTAATAACTAACGCACGCAATCGAATCGAGCAATTATTGTGAGCCAAAAAAAAAACTAAATCTGACAAGTCTCTGAACAATTCCAGAGAAAATAAAAATGGAGCAGAAGGCTCAGATTTACGAGAAAGAAAAATGAAAGAAGCGAACCAGAGTAGTAGCCTCTGGTTCGAGAGTGACGCTACCAACTGGTCACAGCAGAAGGCTGTGACCCAAATCAACAAGCGAAACTAACAAAATAAATCGAACACAATAATTGCTCGACAACTAATACTAACTTATTAATAACGAGGAGTCTTCATACGATTCCTTTTTTTCGTTCGACGATGAACATGCTGAACTGTTGTAATTCAACTAAAACAGACTAATAATAATTAGACACAAAATGAAGGAACACCGAAGTATTCGATGAAGAAATGATGACCCCGTACACGAGTACGGCCTACCTAATATGCACAAGAGTGCAAATCTACCAGCTCACGAGAGCCAAACTAACCCCGTACACGAGTACGGCCTACCTACATGCACAAGAGTGCAAATCTAACCGGCTCACGAGAGCCAAGCTAACCCCGCACACGAGTGCGGCCTACCTAACATGCACAAGAGTGCAAATCTAACAGGCTCACGAGAGCCAAACAAACCCCGTACACAAGTACGGCCTACCCGACAAGAAACTAAGAGTAGATGAAGTCAGAACTTCCATCTACTGAGGTGGCGCTTCGGGGCGCCCCGGGTTCGCCAATACCCGTACTCACCCACAGCAGTGAGTCCCTGAGGGACCTCCGTTCGGAGGAATACCAACTTAAAACCAGATATATAAATTTTAGAATAAGAACTTTTGAAAGTTCAGAAATAAATTTCAATTGGAAACATGAACAATTCCAATAGGAAATAAATCAAACGAAATGGGGACGCAACGACATAAAGGTCAGGGTCATAGCAATTTTAAGAAACAGAACTTTTAAAAAGTTCAGAAGCAAATTTCAATTAGAAATCCAGAAAAAATGTACGATGTTTATTGAATGAAAAAGTATTCCGAAACAAGAAGTGTGTGTTTCGATTAATAATTAATAGGAGGTGCCAAGAAGGCGTAGGTGGGCCAAAGGTAAACAAGGAAAGCGCGAAGGAAAGCAGGAAGGACCCTTGGCCCACCCCATGCAGGTTTAAAATAAATTCAGACACACAATTCAATTAAATACACAAGTTTTTATTATCAGTACGTCTTAAATTTTATTTCACAATGTTATCGCAAATTATAAATGAGCAGCCATTAGCTCGATATTATTCTTTATCTGCAAGATAATAGAAGATCTAACAAATAGAGAATATTATCGATTGCCCGGGTCTCACCACGAGGAGGTTGCTGCACGAGAGACCCGAAAGGAAGCCAGAAGGAATTCAATACGCTTCCTTCTGACTCCCTTTCTTACAACGACGCTTTCGAGTTTTACAAACTAAATTTCGCAACGTATGTCGAGTAATTATTGCGGATAAAAAATGTGTGAGTCGGAGAAGAAGTCTCCGATCCACGGTGGGTGAAGAACGAATCAGGCAGAAGGCTCTGATTCTTTCGAAGAGAGAAACAAAACCGAACCAGAGCAGAAGGCTCTGGTTCGAGGGTGACGCGACGCGTACAATGCTTGCAGAACCAACTCCAGCCAGCACCGATACCCGACGTGTCCTCACGAAGAGCGATGGCCGAGAGAAGCGTTCAAACGATACCCATTTCCCCCACCCACCTGTCGCCAGGCAACGACTAGCGTTGAGGCGACTCGGGTGGCCTTACAGCAGAGAGGATTTTACACGAGTGAACAGGTCTCTCAACCATCCCTCTCAATGGATCTACGCCGAGCACCGGTACCAACCGGTCTGGTACATACAAGCAAGGTCCGACACAGCTTAAGGCTGTGTCGGAATCAAAAATCGAACCGAGCAAACTGAAGTTACGGCAATAATTACTCGACATTTATACAATACTGATAAACAAGCTTAATAACTAACGCACGCAATCGAATCGAGCAATTATTGTGAGCCAAAAAAAAACTAATTCTGACAAGTCTCTGAACAATTCCAGAGAAAATAAAAATGGAGCAGAAGGCTCAGATTTACGAGAAAGAAAAATGAAAGAAGCGAACCAGAGTACTAGCCTCTGGTTCGATGGTGACGCTACCAACTGGTCACAGCAGAAGGCTGTGACCCAAATCAACAAGCGAAACTAACAAAATGAATCGAACACAATAATTGCTCGACAACTAAGACTAACTTATAAATAATGTGGTCTTCGTTCGATGCGGTGTCTTCGTTCGATGTGGTGTCTTCGTTCGACGACAAAATTTCTCATCTGTTGCATTCACTCTGAAACAGACTAATAGTAATGAGACACAATACAATGGAGGAACCGAAGTAAAAAAAGACGACGAAAATAAGATGAAACGATGACCCCGTACACGAGTACGGCCTACCTAATATGCACAAGAGTGCGAAATCTACCCAGCTCAAGAGAGCCAACCTAACACCAGCTCACGAGAGCCAAGCTAACCCCGTACACGAGTACGGCCTACCTACATGCACAAGAGTGCAAATCTAACCGGCTCACGAGAGCCATAACAACCCCGTACACGAGTACGGCCTACCTAATATGCACGAGAGTGCGAATCTAACCGGCTCACGGGAGCCATAACAACCCCGTACACGAGTACGGCCTAACCGACAACAAACTAAGAGTAGATGAAGACAGAACTTCAATCTACTGAGGTGGCGCTTCGGGGCGCCCCGGGTTCGCCAATACCCGTACTCACCCACAGCAGTGAGTCCCTGAGGGACCTCCGTTCGGAGGAATACCAATTTTAAATCAGATAGATAAATTTTAAAAGAGGAACTTTTGAAAGTTCAGAAATAAATTTCAATTGGAAAGATGAACAATTCCAATCGAAAATAAATCTAACGAGATAGGGACGCAACAACCTAAAGGCTAGGGTCGCCTCGGGTTTGCCAATACCCGTCTCACCCACGGCCCCATCCGTGAGTGAGCCCCTGAGGGACCTCCGTTCGGAGGAATACCAATTTTAAACCAAATACATAAATTTTACAAGAGGAACTTTTGAAAATTCAGAAGTAATGCTTAATTGGAAAGATGATCAATTTCCATCAAAAATAAATCTAACGAAATTGGGACGCAATGACCTACAAGCTCGGGTCGCCATGGGTTCGCTAATACCCGTACTCACCCACGGGCCCGGCCCGTGAGTGAGTCGCTAAAGGACCTCCATTCGGAGGAATACCAATTTTAAACCAGATAAATAAATTTTAGAAGAAGAACTTTTGAAAGTTCAGAAGTAATTTTTGATTTGAAAGTTGAAAAATTTTAATCAAGAATAAATATAGCGAAATTAGAACGCAACAACCTACAAGTTTTTGTCGCCCCGAGTTCGCTAATACGCGTACTCACCCACGGCCCGGCCCGTGAGTGAGCCCCGAGGGACCTCCGATCGGAGGAATACCAATTTTATGTTAAAAATATAATATAATATAATTTGAAAATGCCAATTTTATGTCAAAAATATAATATAATATAATAAAATTTCAGAGTACTAATTTTGTGTCAAAAATATAATATAATGTAATTTCAAGAAAAGAAACTTGTGATAAATTCCGAAGCAAATTCGAATTAAAAATACAGAAATAATAACACTGTCCAACAAAATTAAACTTTTTTCGAGTTTTGCAATACCTGTTGGGTGATTCTTATACACTTTGTCATCCTAAAACCGAATCTGAAAGTAGAATTGCTCCATCACGCAACGTTTTCGAAAAATTTTGGTTTTTGTAAAAATGTCCGATTTTGATACGAAACGACGTGTTACGCAAAAACTAAATACGCGAGAAAGTTCAAATTTGAGTCAAGAGATAGAGGGGTCTCTCCTCTACATATTCATATAGTCAATTATATTTTTATGTACTTCCTAATAGTTGTAAATGGTTGTTAAAGTTTGAAAATGTGCCGACGCGGGTACTTTGTACGCTCTATTTTTGTATTTATGTGAAAAATCCTTTATCTAGCAGGAATTTACTATACAGGAATGCATTCTACAGACATTTCTGGTAAAGAAACCATTCACGAAAAGTATTTGGTTCCCTTAATGTACGAGAAGGATCAGAAAATGTTAATTGACAGCGTGTGCGCGACGCGTTCGCGCCAGACGGCCATTGCAGCCTTTTCGCGACGCGCCAGGGCCGTCGCTATGCGTAGTCGACGTTGGTACCACTCAAGTATGTCTTTGCTCACTATGCTTAATTAAATACATTTTTTTTTGTCTTTTTGGGTGCCAATCATTACAAAAGATTATAAAAATACGAGTTATATTCACATTTCATTGTGGAAATGCTTAATAAAGAAAATTGAATGAAATGTGAATATAACTCGTATTTTTATAATCTTTTGTAATGATTGGCACCCAAAAAGACAAAAAAAATGTATTTAATTAAGCATAGTAAGCAAAGACATACTTGAGTGGTACCAACGTCGACTACGCATAGCGACGGCCCTGGCGCGTCGCGAAAAGGCTGCAATGGCCGTCTGGCGCGAACGCGTCGCGCACACGCTGTCAATTAACATTTTCTGATCCTTCTCGTACATTAAGGGAACCAAATACTTTTCGTGAATGGTTTCCTTACCAGAAATGTCTGTAGAATGCATTCCTGTATAGTAAATTCCTGCTAGATAAAGGATTTTTCACATAAATACAAAAATAGAGCGTACAAAGTACCCGCGTCGGCACATTTTCAAACTTTAACAACCATTTACAACTATTAGGAAGTACATAAAAATATAATTGACTATATGAATATGTAGAGGAGAGTCCCCTCTATCTCTTGACTCAAATGTGAACTTTCTCGCGTATTTGGTTTTTGCGTAACACGTCGTTTCGTATCAAAATCGGGCATTTTTACAAAAACCAAAATTTTTCGAAAACGTTGCGTGATGGAGCAATTCTGCTTTCAGATTCGGTTTTAGGATGACAAAATGTATAAGAATCACCCAACAGGTATTGCAAAATTTTTTTGGTGTTGGACAGTGTAATTGACGGCTTTCGTTGAATAAACACATATACCAAAATAGAAAATGTATATTTGTATTGTCACTTACCAGCTGTTGAAAGTTGACCAAGGTGAGCGGAGACGGCTTCCAGGAACCGCTGTCCGACCGCGAACCAGCTTAAGGTGGACCAGGGTTGACCAGTGATGTCCACTGCAGCTCTGGAGGATCCCTGGTCCACTCGAAGGTAGGTGAGGGTAGGCCAGGGTGGTCAGGGTGGGCCAGGGCAGCCCTGGAGAACCTCTGGTCAACTCCAAGGTCCTTCGTCCTTCTGGTCCCGGAGTCCTCCCGTTCCGTCCTGAGTGCGCACCACGACTGACTGACTGAGCGCTGACGCCGTGGTGGGGTGCGCGGTGCGCGGTGCGCAACTCCCCCACCCCAAACTAACTTCGCCAGAGTTCGATCGCCGCGATAGTAATTATTGATAAATTTGTTATTTCTGGCTGCTTAATGTTTATAACAATTTCTTTTGGTAATGGTATCAACAAGCAATCCCTTGACCATCTTGCCATCTAATTTTTTAGTAAAAATACCTAATAGAACTCGAGATACAGAGTAACTTTTGAACCATGAATATTCGCACGTATTAATTTATCGAACACATTTCACTGATAAATTTATTATTTCTGACTGTTTAATGTTTATAACAATTTCTTTTGGTAATGGTATCAACAAGCAATCCCTTGACCATCTTGCCATCTAATTTTTTAGTAAAAATACCTAATAGAACTCGAGATACAGAGTAACTTTTGAACCATGAATATTCGCACGTATTAATTTATCGAACACATTTCACTGATAAATTTATTATTTCTGACTGTTTAATGTTTATAACAATTTCTTTTGGTAATGGTATCAACAAGCAATTCCTTGACCATCTTGCTAACTAATTATTTAGTAAAAATAAATTATAGAAACCGAGATATAGAATAACTTTTAAGCCATGAATATTCGTACGAATTAATTTATCGTACAGGTAACTCCGGTAACGCAAAAACCATTTCGGGCCACCACAGTTCTTATGTGGATTACCAAACAAAAAGTTTATGGCATCCATATAAGAACTGCCTCGGTGCGACCGTGTCCCGGCGTTGACAATAGCTCAGCTGGTCGAGCTCGAGGCCGGCCTCGGGTGAACGAAAACCTTTTGTTTACGTCTGTTGTCATACTTGTCGCGAGGCCATCGTTTCCAAAATTCCGAAATATCAAATCCGCTGCCCATCGTCCTTCGCTCGCTTGATTTACCGCCTTATAATCTCGCCGTTTGTATAAACCTTACCTCCTGTTATAATATAAATGTTTATAACAATTCCTTTCGCCAATGATGTCGACGAGCACTCCCTTGACCATCTTGCCATCTAATTATTTAGTAAAAATAAATTATAGAACTCGAGATAGAGAATAACTTTTAAATCATGAATATTCGTACGCATTATTTTATCGTGCACATTTTACTGATAAATTTATTGTTTCTGGCTGTTTAATGTTTATAACAATTCCTTTCGCCAATGATGTCGACGAGCACTGCCTTGACCATCTTGTCACCTAATTTTTTAGTGAAGATAGATGATAGAACTCAAGGTACAGAATAACTTTTGAACCATGGATAAATGTACACTGATAAATATATTGTCTCTGCTTGTTTAACGATTGTAAGAATTCCTCTTACCAATGATGCTGTCGAATACCCTCTTGGCTATCTTGCCACCTAATCTTTTTAGTGAAAGTGGCTAATAGTACTCGAGATACAGAGTAACTTTTAAAGCTTGTCTTGAGCTTATCTTAAAGCATGTCAAAGTAACTTTTATGCATGATTATTCGAAGTATACAAGATACTCGATTCTCATTAAGATTTCTAATTAAGATTATTCGGTATTTCATATCGTGCGACACGAAACAGTATAATGTTACTGGCGTACTCCTACATCTCGTCTGTGATATTGGTTCCACTATATTAGTTCCGACCGATACGGTAGGATATGACACAAAAATGGTAAGGGGGCTCTAGAGCACCGCGGACGTGAGACAAAAAAATACATTGGGTGATTGGTCTACTCCTGACAATAAAAAAAAAAGGTCTACTCCTATACCTCGTCTGTGCTGGCAGTCTTTCTAAATATCTCGTCGGTGCCTCGGGTGTGATGGTATAATCCTGTGCTGCCCCCTGTGTACGATAATTAAGTGAGTTCTTGTTATCGATTGAAGGTTCTTTCTTCTCATATATTTTGAATTATTGATAAATATTTTTCAAAAATTTATTATATCTATTTTCCTCATTATAATTATACATGAATACATAAGCTGCAAAGATATTAACGAATGCATATTTGTACATAGATTCTCATACAAATACGCGCATTATATACCTATAATTCAAGTACAATACTTATCATATAATTACAAGATATGTAGGAAATGGTTAACATACGAACCAAAAACAATGTTCAATGAAATGTAAGAATTTTTGTAGGATTGTTCAGGACGTACTACTATAACGATAAAGTTTATCAACCGGTTCCGTGGTGTAGCGGTTATCACGTCTGCTTTACACGCAGAAGGTCGCCAGTTCGATCCCGGCCGGAACCAATTTTTTTTCTTTTCCTACTATCGACAAAAAATCATGAAAATGGGTAACATCAAGTAAAAAATGTTCGGAAGTAAAAATAATAAATAAAATTTTGTCCTTTATTAATATTATTACTGTGCGATATACTTTAGAAATAAATGCGATTCTATTAAGAAACATTTAAATCTTAATATGCAAAGATGTTCCCTTGACTTCGCGTTACAAATCAATGATCAATTCATGTACCGCATTTCATATATGAATTAAAATAAGATAAGAACCGATCGAATATGGTTTCCGAGTGACAAAACCGATTATAAATAGTGTTGCTCTCAGCTGTTCTATTTCATTTGTTCCTAATGTGTTCCAATCGCTTCCGTTCTCATAATTGGTAACCTACAGCGCTTGAAAATATGTTCTGCTGTGTTTTTTATATGCATCTTCACATTTATTTTGCCATATACAATTTCAACTAACCCGTATTGAATTCAAGTGCCAGTAACCCATTGTAATTCATATAGCCTAGCTAACCGGCTACTAAACGATGCAGAGTACCCTAGTTCACCCAATAAGAACGGGTTATAAGCACAAAGTATAGTATCCTCTAGTTATAAGCGGTTCAATAACCACTTCCTCGAAAATAGATTCCTAATAAATAATCAAAGAACATAACTTATATCCATCGGCTATAACATACTTCTATACAGTAAATCTTTTAAGTTCCACCTTGTCTTCATAAATTTGTTGCTCGTTTACAAACAGCAAAAGTAAATACAAGTCTCACAAACAATCCCCATCATTTTCTATACGGTTACATCATCTTATAGGTGAATGATGAACCCAGTAAAAACCTTTTGATTTACGGCTACTGTTGCTGTGAAGATGCATTTATGGGAATCTATGCAATACATTTACTTCTTTGCACACATATGCATAATAAAAATCGCTAAAAACTTGAATAAATACATGCTTGTTCTTTTCATAATGTAATGTAAAATTGTCACTTTTCGTGCTCCGTATTGCTATTGTACACAGTTATTGTATGCCTGATAAAGTCCATCGACACACTTTTTCCAGAAAATACGTTGACTTCTCCAGTGAACGAACACAATTCGTACTAAACGAAAGAATAATTTACGCCAATACTAATTTCACCAGACACGCAGTGTAAGTGTTGATGCATTGAACGTGTCGGCTCACCTGGTTTCTATTCATATAGAAGATGCAGAATGGTCCGCATAGTCACCGTATCGTTTTCGAAAAATGCTGCACCATGCAGTGTACGCATCGACGGGAACAATAAATAAGAAAGAAACGAGGGCGGATAGAGTTGAAAGAAATTGACGACCCGCGAGGGCAGGAAGTCGAAATTGATATTCGGTTCGCGCGTGCACATTTGTCTTGTTGCGCCTCCGGGCCCGACTCGGCCCGGTCCGGCTCGGCCCCGGCCTGGCCCGGTGCAACGAACGCGAATGCATCGAAACGCGTGCTTCTCCGGGTTCTTCATTCACCGTTTCCGCGGCGGTCATCTGGCAGCTCACCTGCACGTCGACGAGGTGCAACGGCCAACCGCTTCGTTCCTTTGGCGCGGCGTAACGAGAGCAAGTCCGGTTTTTAGTCGGGCGTCGGCCATTCAGCGTGCCTTTTTCAGCCGGTATTTTATATCGCGACGACAAGATGGAGAGCACGGCCGGGCGGAGGCATCGATGCCTCTTTGAACGGCCGTTTCCCCTGTCTCTTTTTTTTTCTCCTCTCGTCCTCGTCTTTCGTCCCGCCCGATATCTCGCTTCTCTCGACCCTTCCAGCGAAAGAACGACCGGCAGGAGCGCGCGATAATATCGGACGGTTTAACGAGATACGCGAAATCGGCGGTCATCGGAGATTCAACTGGCTGTGACCGATAAAGATCACCGATAAGATATAAATGAATGGCTGCGCAAACGAATTTCGTAATTTCCTGGACGGTGTAATTACCGACTTGTCGGATCTCTTCCGGATACCGGTCGTTGATAGAATTCTTAGCGAAATGTGTCGTGAGATTGCTAAACAGCGCTAAGCAACGGGTCTAATGGTTTCTCATTAGGCTTGGTTTGTGTGAAGCAGAATAGAAGGAATGTGTTAACATTGTTATATTTTATCTGGTTGGGGCAAAAGAAATGAAAGAAGTACTTTCCGTGCTTTATTCTTATAATTTACTTTCATCGCCGCTATGGTTCGTGGACGTTTCACGGTTTTTTAAAGGTGTCTTTATTTTATCAGCGATTTTGTTCGCAAAATCGGTTTGTCGCATCGCTCTGACGCGATTTATCGAGCTTCCTGTGAGAAAGGAATTGTTTCTTTCAGAAATGGAGGCATGCATCTAACTCGCTTGCTAGTAATTACACGACCAAGAAGAAAATCGGGTCGAGTGCCATGAGAATACTTTAGTGCACCTTCACAGTCTAGTGTCCTTGAACAACCCCAATCTTTTTACGAGTTTTACTCTTTGATTTACGCGGCTTTCGCTCCTCGCTTTTCTTTGTGCGAATGAAAAGAATTCAGCTTGCTGAATCGTTATATGCCGCGTGTAATTACGAGCAGAGAAATTTTAGATATTTTCCTTCACGAAGAATGACCCCCTTGTAAAAGCCGTCTTTACATGTCTGAGTTAATTATCTCTACGAAAGGTTACCGTAGCATGTGCCACCGTATCTCAATTTATCTTGTTGTCGATATTGATCTGGCTCAGCGTTGTCGAATAAAAACAAGTTTCTGCCGCTTGTCTCTTAAAACGGTGTCCATGATTACTTTTCAATTTCGTATCTGTGTAGTAATTAAACCAAGACGCATATTCTGAATAATATTCAAAATTCTACGTACATCTCTGCCGTGGTTACTACATCTCGAAACTATTGTGTTAGGGGAATAATGTAATTCAGATATCGCAGGAAAGTTACATTTCGAAATTAAACGCTCTCTGCACTTTTCGTGTTCGATCAATGATTCAAAACACCTGTCGTGCCGGTGCGGTGCGGTGGTTCCAATCGAGATTCTAATCTTCGTTTCTGGATTCACCTTTTCGTTTCGTTAGGTTAAAATGTGGCGGGCCTTAAGGTATCCGTGACGTTACATTTAATTGTTATTGCAGATGCAACTTTAGGTTAGAGTCGATCCCATTGTTCTTAACACTTTAAGAGCAGCCGGCCGAGAAGGAACCGCAGGTGTATACCGCCGATGATGGTTGGAAGCATTAACAACCATACGACCGGTTTCCCCAGATTTCACAGTCCTTTGGGTCAGGTGGTATCCGCAGGACAAACCCATCACCGAAACTGATCATTCCACGCGGGAGGTAAAGACCCTTGTGTCTTATTCATGAGCAACTTCTTCTGGTCAATCATCCTACGTTCTGAATGGCTCACCTGGAGCTAAGCAAGGACGCATGGTAAACCCGAATCGCTTGGTCCGGTTATTATCTAACCCTTCAATAGGCTCCATCGAATTGAACGTAAACATAAAATTTCTATGTCATGATTAGACTACGGTTTTGACCAGTACACCACGGATGCAAAATAAAAATTGTGTAGGTCAATTATAAGAAATGGAAGCTGAATGACAGTATACCTGATCTTCTAATAATTTCAATAAGTCGCGAATAATGTAACGTCTTCATTTACCCGTTCATTTTTGTGAAAATATGAGATTTTAAAAATTCGCTCATATTATTTGTAAATTATTAAAGTCACTAGGAGAAGAAATTAATAATGAAATTAATTAATCTTGATATTGCATGAACACTCGCGGTCCAGTCATAATTATACAAGTCAAAGTACGAAAGAGAGTCATCTCGAGCTAATTTAGTGCTTAAACGTATCACGCACATAAAAACACCATTTCGTGTAGACACAGTTTAATTAAGATGTATTCAAAAACAGTTTACCCAAAGTATCGATGAATAAATTTATATACCGAGTCTCGGAAATATCTTTTCCGAGGCGTTATTAAATCTAGAAGTTCATCATGGAGGAGGACGTGGAGAGGGACGATGAGAGGGTGCGAAACTTTCATGCAAATAAGGCAAAGAACTATCAAGTTTGGGAACTTAGCACAGAAGGGCGATAAATTTTTCTCGAAGATGGATTAACGGAAGCGGCTAACCAACATTTTCTCGGATATTGCACGAAGAAAGCTTTCTGCACTGGGTGCATAAAAGCTGCAGTGGTTAACATTTGTTTTATCACACTGCGTTTATGAACATTTTGGTCGATGGATCGAAACGAAACAAAATGACCGATTTTCTAGACATAACGAAGGGTCACTTTGGTTCACCGCTTTGACTTCTGTAATGTTTCGAGAAACTCACGAAAGCGAATGGAAGACATTGTGTGCTACGCGTGCGAGACATCAGTTTCTGTGAGAGAAACTGAAGAGCCAAGAGAAAGTAGGATTAATACACAAGGATAATAGAGAAAAATATTCAAATCAGAGAAATTGAAGGGAAGATTTACACTGCGCGTAATAAATCCTTCGCGACGGGCGACGAGACGTACGCGAAAATTCATTGCTACATTTCGTGAAACACGTAGCACGACTCCTATAAATCAAGCCGAAATTATGAATATGCAATGCAGGGGGCGTCAGGACTCGATTAAATCGCATGTTTCACTGCGCTCACGTCGGTGGAACCGTGGTGGACGAGAAGTACGCGAATGTGTCCACCGAATAGCACTAGTTTCTGCGTAGCCGACGACGACGCGAAACTTTTCGCCTCTCTACGAAGAAGGGTGAAACCGATCGGACGAACTTGATGTCCGAAACGGTCGAAAGAAAGGGTCGTCGGAACGTAACAGTTTGCGCGTTGCAAAGACGATGCACGCCGGGGGTTGCAGCAGCGGCTGCACGAAGGAAAAATCGATGCATCGTCTGCGATTGTGGCCGAGCGCCGCCGAAGTCGGCTTAGCTCTGCCGAACCCGTGTGGGACCGGAGAAGCATCATGCTCGGGTCCGAGGCAATTGGTGCACGAACTTTGCGTCGACTTGCATGCGACTGCGTTCGGAGAAGTTCCAGCAGGCTGAAGCGCCGGAAGAAGCTGAATAATTCGGCGCAATTGCATCTTCAGAAGTGGAAAGTTCGGAATGACGAGTACCGATGCCCCGGCTCTTCGGGATATTTCGCCGCCTCGAAACTCTCCTCGCTGCATCTGTCACATACGTTACACCACTTACTATACCCCCTTTACATAATAATTCTTCGACGGCCTCCTTGTACGGTGCAAAAGGAAAGTATTCGCGCGTTAGTGTCATCCGCTGTCACTTGACAACACCAACTGTAAATATCAGTTGAAAATTATTCTCGACTGCCCATCTCCGTTGATAGAGGACCAAGTTGTCTTCAGAATGTGTCGTTACAGATCAGTATTTCGCGGGAAGTATAGGAATGATATCTTTTGCATAGGTTGACCTAATACATCGTTTTTGATAGAGGTCCTAAGCATTCGGTGCATTTAATTTAGCTCGTGGTCCGTTTAGTCTAAATTCCAATAGTCCAAGCAGTGAGAGATTATGTACGCGGAATGCAAACGGTAGATACAGAGTTGCCATATCAAGACTTGTTCCCCCACTCTAATTTCTCATACTCCGGTGCATACACCGGTACTGGCAGAGAGAGGGTAATTTTTTCCCCTCGCTTCGTGCTCCCTCCCCTCATCTGGCGACACCGGGTAGATGTACTACTGGACTATTTTAAATTTAAAATAAATAAGATGCCGCACAGGTCGGATAATCTACTTTAAATATAATGCAGTTTCAAAAAGTAGAACATTTTCGTTTTAATTCCACCTAGAGATGCATGCTCGGTAGTTAAAGCCAAAATAGGTGGAGATAGTAAAACTCATGTTCATTAGGAAATATTTATCAGGCTCGCGTGAAGTTGTAGTTGTGTTGCATCTACATCCTGTAACCCGGACATAAAAAGCTCGGAACAAGCCGAGGGATGAGCTCAACTACATAATCACATGGTTACTCATCGGATTACGCGATAGTTAATTCGTAACTAAACCAGAGTGCTGATATTTCCGATGTAACATACATTTTACGAGAGTTTCACTATCACGTGTAGTATGATGTAAATTGCTCCGTGTAGTTTCGGTATTACTCACAACGTGTAATGTTATTTCGAATGTTCTCAAATAATTTCCAATGCGCAGAGATAACGTACCTCATGAAAGTAATATTGTTGAAAGGTTTAAATGGGAAATTCACGTGCAACAGCGATGTTACCCGGCAACTATTATTGCGGAAAATGTACCCGCTACTTGACCCGAACCAAACGCAAATCGCATTAAGTTATTAATACCAACCGGAATCCCCTAACTGCAACTTCGCTAAAAAATTATGAGTGCGCCTCTTGACATTTGCGCATCCCACGAGAATATTCATTTCCCCCTGTACAGTCTGCGGCTAAAGGTCGCCCTGGTTTCTTTCTATTTCCAAAACTAAAAATAACTTTCTTTAATTAAGGCTTGTGGATTGCTTGGAAGCACGCAGCTTTACATTTTATAAAATTCGCATTAAAATCCTGAATATTACAATGCCACGTTTCTGGTTTAATATTAAATATTCGTACAATGGCTGTAACCAACAAAAGTAATTTCTACGCTTGGAAAGCCCGCTTCGCGTGTTATTCTTCCGCTTCAACGAATTTGAACAGTGACCACAAGAACCCCGTTGAAAACAATACTAAGCGGTGATTGAATTGTCGTACTTTGAAAGAGTTCTTCTCTAAATGAAAATCCGCTATCTCCGTTCCCATAGAACATCGGTCGTACATTCCCACAGAAACATGTGATAATTTTTCGATTAACTTATATTATACTACCAGGAAACTGACCGGTGGAGAGTGATATTTTTTATTTATTGAAGAACAATAAACAAACCCGAAAAAGTTTTTCAACGAGCGGGGCAACATCCTCTACAAGATGCAAAAATTGAATTCTGATGCATCCCTTGTAGAAAAATTATTAGGAAGATATAACAAAGAAAAACATTGTGTAGTAAACTAATTGTTTTAACTATGGTATAAGTGGGAAAATTGCCATTTTTCACGATTTTCGACTAAAAATCGCACTTTTAATCGTTTATAACTCGTAAACGAAGTAACCAATCTCGGTGAAATTTTCAGCATGGATCTCATTTATTCGAGCCAATAGAACACATTCTTTACATTTTCAATACAGGCTCAGATAAAAAAGCTGAAAAAAACCACTTTTACTATTTCTTTTGCGATTCCGACCAATTCAAATTTTTGTCAAAAATTTTGTACACCTCGTCTAATAAACTAATCCTTCTAACTTCTCAAAAACACTAAAGTTATTTGGACTAATTTGAAAAAAAAAGTAATTCTGTTTCAAATAGTGTGTAATCAGTTTTGCTCCTTACTGTATAGAAGGGAAATATTCTAGGTCGAAAGAAATGCTTCGTTTCGGAGTTAAGGGGTCCGGCAGGCATTTGGCCTCGACTATGTTACGCTGTGCCTTTTTTTCTAGACATTTTACGTCTTGAATAAGTAATCAATTAAAAATGCATAACACCGTGTTTGTACATGTCTTTGCTACGTCTGTACAGAGCCTTTTTTTCGATACGAACACTAAATCTCTCGAAATTAAGACAATCTCTCTGCGGCAGCCATCTTGTGACGTCATACTTGCTTCAGAAAACGAGTTTTCCGCCGGATATTCCAAATTACTCCACGATCAGGTATAAATTCGCAATTTGGGCTCTGTAAGACGTAGATTGGACTCTTAGGAAACACAAGTGACCACTTTTAAACTGCTCATTGCAATATTGAAGCGTCGATTTGTCAAGATTTTGACCCTTGCAAGTTCATATACGTATATTGCATAGAGATTCTCTTAACTTCAAGAGATTTAGTGTTCGTATCGAAAAAAAGGCTCTGTACAGACACGTACAAACACGGTGTTACGCATTTTTAATTGATTACTTACTTGTTCAAGACGTAAGATGTCTAGAAAACAAGGCACAGCGTAACATAGCGTGACAGTCAAGGCCAAATGCCTGCCGGCCCGCTTAAAGGCGATTCAATTAGGTTGTATATGGGAAATTCTAATGGAAATTTTGAAAACGGTCATTTGACCGGTCGCGGTAGGAATAGTGTTAAAAGTGCGCGAATACTGCTGTGATTCACTGTATCTACCTTGAGCCGAGCCTGGCCGTGATGGCAGGGCAGGGGAAGTCTGTGGGGAGTCGTCGAAGGGTGGGGGAAGCGAGAAGCCCGGCGAGCAGCCGGGAAGGAGTACCGCGTGTCTGCCATCTCTGTCTTTGGTTCAGTTCGAGTTCGGCGCGCAGCCGGTTCGTGTCCGTGTTTCGCGCGCGACTTCCGCCTGATCGCTCGTTTCTTCACCGCGGTGACTCGCGTCGATAACGTTGTCGTCGAGTGTTTTCGCCTCGTCCACTGTCAGGGGATACACGCTCACCGGGGCTCGAGTTGATCGAAAAAAAAAAAAACGTGGGTAAAACGACGAGCACCGATCCGTTTCGCCGACCGATCGAGAAAGTGTGGTCTCTTAGCGGACGGCTGAAAATCATTGTTCGTGACCGTGCCACCAGTATATCCTCTCGTTGCCCTCCTTGTGTTTTGCGTACAGTGGCAAGTGGTATTGCGGGTGCCTCGAATGACCCCCTCGACCAGACGGTGATTCATAACCAACGCGGAAAAACGAGAGAGGGGTTTGTTTCGTTGGCAACGTTTCCGCGCAAACGCTCCGTCCTCGGTTTCGTTTCGTTGTATTACGTTGCGTTGCATTACGTTGCGTTTGCAAGAACGTTCGTTAATCTTCCCAAGTTTCGTAGATTGTTCCGAACATATCGATCGATCGATGCACGTACGAGGTGGCGATCGATACGCGTCTTCGAGAAACGTCAAACCGTTCCAGAGTCGCTCGAAACGTTTCCGCGCGTTTCTTTTCAGTGCGCCATTGACGGATTAGACGACTGGAACAACATTTTTGACGTTGACACGTGATATTGTAGGAGGTGCTGGGTAAGGGACCCAAGTACTGTGGGGGCACCAGTTACTGTGCCTATATTGATCATACTTATTCTTAAAGCGTAATGAATATCATGAAAGAGATATTTAACGTATATGTTAACTGATTTTAGGTTAGGTGCGGCGAGAGGAGGGAAGGGTGTTGTTATAAGAATTGTAACGCCGAGGAGAACAAATAAAGTATCTAATATCAACTGATTTCGATGAAAGAAATTTCATATCTCTTTGCAACCCTTTGCACTCGAAGCTATTTTAACTCCAAAACAAAACATTTCTTCCAACCTAGAAAATTACCCCTCTATATATATATTTTTGCGTGTTTTAATGAAAATCGCAATTTACTCGTGCAATACTGAAATGTTTAGTAATTTATTCAATACAGATAAATTGAATAATGTCAAAAATATTTTGAATAATGATACAGCAATTTTTAGTGGCGCCTTACAGTCGCCATTCGAGTGCTAAGGGTTAATATTCATAATAGGCACAGTAATTGGTTCCCCCACAGTGATTGGGTCCCTTACGTTGTTTGGAACTGCATCGTGCCATTAACTTATTGTGTTTCGGGGTACAGCGATTATACGGAAGAATATTATGGATTTTGGTGCATGTTTTTCTTGAAAGCTCGAGCAAATTGTAGGTTTCGCGCGTTGTAATTTATTATTCGGGACGGACGATTAATTCGGGATAGTTAGGGAGCGTTTGTGCTGAGTCATGTTGAGTTTGTGCTAATTAATCAATGGCATACCTACCACGGGGACAAGTAACTGCGGATTATTGCTTCGGAGCTGATCAGAGCGATAGTGGTTTATAATACAATTACTAAAGACCACACTCGCGAATGTAAACATCTCGCGTCGGTAGAGGGGATTATCGATTGCAATGATTGTTGTTTTCTCCGGATCGAAAGATTGGATCTTCGTAGTACTGGCACTCATGTGCCGTGTTTACAATTTTCCGGTTAATTAATCTGACTCGCTCAAGTACGTCCGGGATTGCGTTCAATCGGCGATTGCCATTGATAAGAGGACAATGAGAAGCCTCGTTGATTTGCTCCGATTACACCCGACGTTTTATCATGTCTATGTTGACGGGTGGAGGGAGGGGCGACATAACTATTGACGTGTCTTTCTTTTACCAGCGGATTATATTCTAGTGTCGCAGTACGTTCACCCGTATTGACGCGCGAACACCTTATTATGCGTTTAACGGATCAGAGAAACGATCGCGATTCTCCTAGAGCACGGAGCTTTTCTTATCGTTGTCCGTGGAAAAATTAGCGTTCACTCATTGATGACGTAACGTCACAGTTCGCCTTAATCCGAGGGCTGGTTATCTCGTTATCTGAACAGATCGAAAGATAAAGGTATTTAAAATTGTAATAAGCGTAACGCGGAAGTGCGTTTCACGACAACAATCGGTTTGCCGCGAGAGAAATCTTCAATTCAAACGTTTCTCCGATCACTGATCACAGCTAGGGTAAAGGACCCGATTACTGTGGCAGTGCCAATTATTGTGCCTATATTAATTACACTAATTTTTAAAGGATAACGAATATTAACACTGAACGCCCAACTAGAAACCCAAAAAATTCTATAAAATCAAAGTAGGTTGTTTAATGAAATAAAAATTGCAAAAAATTAAATGTATGATACTGAGTAATCCTCCAACTTTCTTGCATGTTACAGATCCTAATCAAGTTTAGTACAATGAATATATCAACGTGAAAGTTCATTTTAAAACCTGCACAAATAATTCCGTCGCGTTAAAAAAGGATATTAAATCTTTTTTATGAAGTTTTAAAAAATAGTATAGCTTAAACAATAAGTATAACTGATATAGGCAGAGTAATTGGCTCCCCTTCCCTGATTCATGAGTAGACTGCGGATTTTATGCATTTATGGCAAAAACGAGTGGATGTAATTTAAAGTAGGTCAAAGATTAAGAGGATCTCAGAATATCAGTATATCATTTTAAACTTACTAAGATTCTTAAAGAAAAAAAGAAGCTTCTACATGGTTGCCGTCACTTGCAATTCATGCGGACGCAATTTTAATTTCGCATAAAGAAGCAATCTATGCACGGGCAAGTATAACACTTATCCGGCTTGATCCAAACCTCGGCGCGCGACTCGAAGTCAGCTGCGAACGGTGCTCGCGTTTTTGAAACCTTTCGATCTCTTTCCATGAAACAGCGTATCATCTCGCGCTAAAAGTGCGAGCCAATCGGCGAGGGGACCTACGATCCTTTACGGAAGAGCGTCGCGAGTGTCGATCTATCGATCTGTCGAGTGTCCGCCTAGGGGAGGAGTAGCGAATTAATCTGGCGCCAAATAACGCGGAACGGTGGACGATCATGGTGTGACTCGGGTGACAAGAGAGGTCTTTCGGAAAGATCGACGAGGTTGACCGGTGGTTGTTGTGTGGTGATTGGTTTTGGTGGTGGTGGTGGTTGATACGCTCCTGGGAGTCGGAAGCCCGTTGGTACCTGGGCCTCGTTTACATCGGTTTACTCATGCTGGGAGTTTTGAAGCGGCGCTGGAAGCCATCGAAAAGGTAAATATCACTATTCCTTAAACCTGGGAGTTCTAGCCAGTGATGCCAGATGAGGGGAGGGAGCACGAATCGAGGGGAAAAAGTTACCCTCTCTCTGCCAGTACCGGGTCAGTCACGTGACATTGTGACATAGGCACGACAAAGACGGAATGCGTCACGCGACCGGGCCGTGGTGGGGGAATAGCGCGGTGGAAGGGGAAATTAGAGTGGGGGAACAAGTCTTGATCTGGCGATTCTGGTGCTAACATGGGGAACGAGTTGGAACTTGCCTTAAACCATCTTTTTACCACTTTTTTCTATTTTTCTAAAATTCTGTTTCTGTTTCATCTTTAGTTAGACCTAAAGCACGGGTCAACAGTGACCCAGTGTATCATCGGCAAGCATAAACTGAATTTAACTGTAGATATAAGTGTTCGACGGTATTGTATAATTAATAACTCAAAGGAATGGTCCGTACGATAGAAACTGGCGAAATTAGACGAGCAAAGCAGTGTTTCACAAAGGACAAAGGGGAATCAAAGCGTGCATTTCCAAGCCGCGGGACACACAGGACACGGTTTTTGGTGTCCCTGTACCGGTTTCGATCCGCAGCCATTCAGAAAGATTGTTCATTCAGAATAATGCTTTCGTAGCCGGCGAACGAAGTCAGCGTTCGAATAAACGGCGATCCTTTCGAGGACATCTGTGTAGGAGTCGGCGCGTTTATCCCGAAGCAGTCTTTCGACAAATACGAATTCAAAAGGCACAGGTGTATTTACCTTCGGACCGGCGACCAATCCTATGGACTAACGACGTCTCAAACAGACCGGCACCCTCGGGATTCCACGAACGGGATATAATCGTCGCGAAAGAAGGAGAAAAAGACAGTCGGGCGACAAATAACGTAACGTTGGAACGCTTTGATCCTCGCGCGATCTTCCGCGGCGGACTGTTGCCCCGATCATGCCAGTCCTTTATTCCCCTCTATCTTTTTTGACAACGTAAATTGCTGGCATGCGGGCCCGTTTACTCGCGCTGGGACTCGTTCTGCAACGCCAGACCTCGTTACACTCGCATTACTCTATTGTTCCATTGTTCTATTGTTCTAGTTACGGTACAGTTGTAAATAACGCCGCAACAAATTTCTTCGTACCGGCAATATTGGCAAGAATTTAGTAATCCGTTTGCATCGCACGGCCGCCGCGCCGGGACGGTTCAGGGGTGATGGTTTGTCGAAGTTCATTTCGCGTAGGATGATGTCATTAGCGCCGGCCTACCGGCGATGATAGATCGCTTCGCACATGCGAGGCCCTAGGAACTTTCCAAAATTACAGAGAATATTATACTTTATATTTCCGCGTTCGGATTTTCGAAGAATCACGGTCATCTCTTAAATTCACAAATTACTGGTCATCCTCAAATTGTTGTGCATCTCTGAGTTGGTTTTTCATGTGTTACCGTTCAAGTTATTTTATCTACAACCGCTTTTAAATAATCACAGTGGTTGAGTAAAATCGTGTATGGTCAATAGACTGCGGATTTTTATGCAAAATAAAAATTGTTTGCGTCGATTACAATATATACAAATTTCTCTCTTCCTTTAACCAGTTAACTGTGTTTGACGAGTGTACTCGTCATGAAAAAATGGCAATATTTTGTGTCATGACTAACTGGTTAATAATTTTCATAAGTTGGGACTAATGTATTGAAGCTTTTAATCTGTCTCCCGATTTAAATTGGATCCACTCATTTTTACCATAAATGCATGAAGCAGTGTAATCATTACTATTAGGTAGATGATTATTGGACGAAGGTTTAGGTAACTTTTGAAACCATTCTTTGCGTCTAGTCCTCTGCAATCTGATGAACGTTTGACTCACATTTCTGGCTTCTTCGAAAGTAGCCTAAACGAATTAAGTAATGCGCTTAACTGTTCTACTAAGTTCTCCGGGTGCTAGACAAACTCTTCCGATTTTATATTGTGTTCTAGTTCCTGTAGATGCGCGAGAGAAAGCCTATTTGCTGATCGAGCGAATTTTCGAAAAATTTTCCTCTGGAAACTGTGCAGGATAAAACTGCAATCATTTGACGCAACTATATACACTGTAAATGTATAAAAAAGTGTAAATGAACTCTTGTCCGAAAAAAACCGTTTTAATTATATACGAATACGGACTAATTAATTCCGGCTACGGTGCGACAGTCTAACGATTAATACTGCAACATTCACTTTACCTAAATAACACTACCTAATCACACGTTTCACTATGTCCAGACGAAGCGTACACTCACGGCGCGTTCCTTCGTACAGAGTAACCATACTCGCGGCCACCTGTCCGTAAAGAAAAAGTTAAAAAGAAAGAGGCTAATTGAACACGGAACAAAAATTACCATTCGATTCTGTCCTGCTGTCTGACTGCAAGGCATTCAAATTTAATTGTCGATGATACTTGCGCAGTGTCTCGATGATGCTCGTTCACTCTGTAATATCGAACTACCGCCTATAATCCGCGGCAAATATTCGAATGCGTCGTCGAATCGCAAATTGGAATAACACCGGGCGACGCGGCCGCGGATCCGTGTAACATAATTGCATCCCTGTAAATAATGCTTCGGACGTATGTGTGTGCGTGTGCGGCAAAGGTGATTACGTTTAGCCCGCTGCATAACTTTGCATGGTAATGTTTACCAGGGCTAATTTAAGCGAATTTTCATAACACCTGCTGCGCCTCTTCCCTCCTAATTAATTTTCATTAGATTGTGGGCCCGGTCGTTTTGACCACGTGTCAAGAAAGGAACCGAATCGAAAACATTCAAACTTTTATTCAATTTTCGTCCAGACCTGCCACAGATAATCAAATTGGTGGTGAGAAATGAGGTAATTAGATGCAGCATCTAATAATTGGACTGCGGGTATTACGCATTTATGTTGCAAAATGAGTGGGTGCGATTTGAAGCAATACATAGATTACAAGAATTCAAGAATATGTTGAATTGTTTCTTGAAAACGATCCGTATAATATTTATTTTACATAAGCGTACGCAGCCTACCATAATAGCCTGTGTTAAAGTTTACTTAGGCTCCGTCAGAAGAGGGTTTTAATCCCTAAGTGAACACGTTGCAGGAAGTATGTTGGATCGCGAGAAATTCGATCATGCGGTGTTGAGGAAGTTCGAATTTCCTGAAGATGAGTGGGTACTTTATGGTGTTAGGGCTCGTTGCTCGAAGGGCGGGGTCTAAGGTGCCCCAGTGTCCATGAGATAATAGACGTCCACCCTATTTCAATCTCGGCTTGTAATGTAACACTTGAATAACTATCCTGATCGTGTGTGTACGACAATTTCTTTGTTGAAGATGAAACTATAAAGTTATGGAAGTTATTTGATGACGTTTTCTTGGTCTCTCTTCGTGAAGGTGAAGTCAGCCACGGTTGTTCATTGAACCAAGTTCACAAAAATCACGGTACACCTAGCGCTTCTACTGCGGATTTTTATGGACCAATTTATAGAAATTGTAATTACATCTGTCAAATTTTAACAACGCAACTCGATTAAGTAGTTCGATATTTTACCATTGTATGTTTCGTATAGTGGAGACCATCGTTATGTTGGCCGGCTCTCGACACGGAGAAAGTTTCAAGGTCACGTTCGTGTCCCTATAGAATTTTGTACTCCCTTTCTTTTCTTAGGAATAAGTAGATGATTAACTCGAAGCCGTTCCAAGGCCGCTTAGCAGTCCGAAAGGAACATTGCGTTTCAGTCGTTCTGTCATGGTTGTTCCAAGGCCGATTGTATATTGTTTAATATTAATATCCCTTTTTAGAGCCGAATGAAAGATGCCACGGTTGTCTCGAGGTCATTTTCATGTTGCATTTCAATATGAAAATGGGCAGACACTCGTGGGACGTGAACAGAAAGCCGACATTGTGTTCTATAATTTATACCGTTTAATTGATGGGGCGATAATTAGCGTTGCTGGTCACACCGTCAAGCTTGAATAGAAAGGGCGGATCGGTGATCCATCGATCGTGGTCACTGAAAAGTGCAGACTCATAATAAATAGTACGAGTGGTTTGAGGGGCAAGTTGAAGGTTGAAAGGTTGCGTTTAGGCGACATCGGTCCACGAGGACCGACACTAGGCTTTTAGTTTAGGCGACGCGTCGGTCGATTCGGAGAGGTGACCTCTGTTTACAAAGGGTGTTAATTTGAAAACTTTCCAGCCGAATATCTCGAAAAGTATGAAAGATATTAAAAAAGTGTAAAACACGTGTCCAGGGATTTCGAGGGGGAAAGAGGGGGGTAGTATAAGTTTTGTATTTGGCGTTTTCAAGGTCAATTGAAGGTCAACTTTGTTTTTTCAAATGGAAACTTATGTTTTTATTATGGGGTCTTATTGTAGGTAAAAAGGCCAGCAATTTTCGTGGGATACTTTTTTTTATCTGCGCACCAGTTTTAATTTCTTTTTTAATATCTTTCATACTTTTCGATATATTCGGCTGGAAAGTTTCCAAATGAATGATACAAGCTCAAGGGTGAAGAGGCGTTCTAATCGTTATAGCCGTAAGAAAAATCGCATGGCGAGAGGCTAATATTGTTTTCGAGTTTTTCTATCAATTTTGTCTGGAACGTTTCGCGGTGCGATGCATGGTAACAAGTTCGAACGATCGGTTCCGTTTACCTGGCTCAATTACGAATTAGATCCGATAAAAACCTGCCGGTCGGGTATGCTGCTAACGGTACTCGAAATTAAGCTCGTGTTCGGTCAAAATGCTAACTAGCGCGAGCGATTCCGTGCGTCCCGAGCGAGAAACCACGCGCGATGCGCTTGAAATGCAAACGCGGCTGAAAACTAGTTCGTTAAGGAATTCACCCACAGGAAGTGCGTCGAGCAGCATGCAATACAGTTACAGGGACACAGTAGAAAAAAGCGCACGAACGAATCGGCGAATCACCGCATAGCGATTAGATTGAAAATAAAGGGTTTTTCCTCGGAACCGAGAAGAAACGTGTTCGCTAATCTCGCGCGTATCGGTCGACTATAATTCTTCTGCTCGTTGCGCGAGCAATGGCAAATAGATATGATTTCAATGAGTTTTCTCGGCGCATTTAATTACAAAGAAGCTCTTAGCAATTCAATTATTCATACTGTTCCGTGTATATCCCGATCTCCGATTACTTTTACATTGCAATTATTTCTTGCATTCTGCGAATTATATTAACCACTCGGCTTGTCACCTTGATAGGGATCAGGTTACTTAAAGTAATACAATTTTGTCACTTTTATACGTGGAACAGTCACGTGGGTGATTCAACTAAATGTTTTTCAATCGAGACGGTTCTATTCTGTTTTCGTTGCCTAAGGGAAATATCTATTTGCGAGTTTCGAGAGAATGTTGTTAACAGGAAGCAGCCAGAGTTGACACAATTTGCAATGTCTGAGAGATATGCACGGAGCAACGAACGAACGTCTTTAACATCTGTTATTGATACGCAACAATATAGAATGAAACATTTGCTAATTTTTAAATGGAAAGTAACGTTCGATTACGGGGCGGATAGTCAGCCGGGAGCCGTTATAATTGACGAACGCGACGATATTGGATAAAATCCGCTTCCTTTTTGCCTCGGGGGCATATCCATCCGGCGAAAATGCACGAAACGGCGAGCAACGTGAAAGCGTTGAATAGGATTTGCGACGGGGGCGGGGGTGTAATCTCATTCGCAATTATATCTGTCGCGCGAGAGAAACGTGCAACTCGATCAAGCAAAATCCTCTCTCGTTTCCGGATATCCCGGCTCGAGGGAACCGGAAGAAGATAGGGAGAAAAAAATTTTAAATACAGAGAGAGAGAGAGAGAGAGAGAGAGAGATGAAACGTTAAGCAGATCGTGAATGTTGCGAAAGGAAAAAACGAGCGTACGCCATCACGGCGAAGAAAATAAGAAAAGATCGTAATCGGGTTCCGTTGCACTCAGGTTCGCCAGCCCGACGCCTGCCACTGCGTCGGATGGGATAAGATAAGTCGAGAATAGATGGATCACCTGTATGTAGACCAGTCTTCGAAGACCAGTGTCTGACTGGGAGGAAGTATACTCGGAATTATTGATGCTCGGAAAAAGGTGAAGGATCGGAGGAGATGTAAGCTTAATGAAGACCTGATGGGTCTACGGGTATACTTTAAACCCATCGCAAGAACCGATACCGCGGGGATCTACGATGTTAACTTTGGGACTCCCGAGACCAGGGTCACTTGAAAGCCCCTGGCTCTCGGCGGGGTTCTCATACTTTCGAGAAAGTTTTATAACGTGGGGCTCCTCGTTTAATAAGTTTGGTTAACCGAGCAATTTATAATGAATATCATCGCGCATTGCTGTAGTAACAGTTAAAAACTCAGGTAGAACACTGACTGGGGAACAGTCTGGACAGATGATTGCAAGCTTGTTCAGTTTATTACGTAAATTGTGTACGCAACGTTAAGTTACAATAGACAGAACTTGCTGTGCCAGTTGAAAACTTTATGGCTAGACTTAGTGATTTAACATTAGGCGTTCGGGACGCTTTCTAACATTTTTCATTTACGACTAGTGAGATTGTAAAGATGCATCCATAAGGAATTATTCAACGAATTTACTTCTTTGGATATGTATTGTTAAAGAACGGCGAAAAATGTTGATAGACATTTTTCGATTTCCTCGTTATTTTTATAGAGTAACGTAAAATAGTCACTTTTGGTGGTGCGTAAACCCTAGTGTTCAGAACGAATAGGGTAAGCACTATTCGTTCGTCATCTCCAACGAAAAAGCAGACAGGTGAACGGCGAGGGAAGAACGCACGCGATTGGTCGTTCAAAAACTAGTCCGCGCGAATGTCCGCCTCTAGAGCCCCACGCTCCGTTGCTTATCGAGCGGTCATCGCAAAACGGATAAATAACGTATTAGACTTGTTTAGCTTGCACGAGGGATACCTATGTAATTCCTCCGACGAATTACGAACGGCTTTGCGATTTCTTCAGCAATTCTTCGGCGATTTCTTCAGCGATTTCTTCAGCAAATACATCGCCGACGAATGTTAGGAGGGATACGAAGGTTCGAATTTCAGCAAAGAGCAACAGTCGGCTCGAAGGCTGAATGTTAAACACCGTGGGAAAAGGTAACGAAACAAAGCGATCGACGGCATTACCTTCTCCGGAATTTCATTGTGCTCGTAACGTAACAGAGGACAGGTGAAATTCCGCGGGTGAATCCGGCCTGTTTCTTTGCCCAGCGTCAATTAGAAGTCCTCGGAAAAGGCAAGAAACCTTCGGCCCCGCGGACGCACTAAATTCCAACCGGGTTTCTGGGCCACGTTGAGGCTTTTCGTCTTTCGGAATACGACGCACTGCTGCGCCCGATTACTTCGACACTTCGCGTTTCCGATATCGCGGAGAAAAGCAGGCTGTGTTTCGAGTTCGATCCCTTGATACGGACCACGCTGCACTCTCCTAACACGAGCAAGATATTTGGGTCGTGCGCGATACGAATCCCTCCGAACTTCTTCCACTTTGAAGAAAGAGACGGAATTTGAGCCGCGGCAGACTGTATTGTGCTGGATGGATGGTACGAGCAGACCATCGTTCCAAAATCTGTTTGACTTTAACCCCCATATAGTTCCTTCACTCGTCCCATGTGTTAGATATGATTAAAGTTTTATTTATGACGATTAGACATTTATAAGAAGAATGAATAGGTAACTATAAAAGCCATTAGAGAGATTTGAGAACATTGTTACACTGTTTCCGACTTGTCAATGCTTTTAAAAGTAAGAATAAATTTTTGGTTAATTTCTGTGTCTGACAACCTGCAATTTTTACCGTCTTTAAACGTTTATAGCTCGATGCAACGTTGACCGATTTTTATGAAATTTTCAGAATACGTACAATCGATACGTACCTACAAAACGTATTTTTTAAACTTTCGATGTGGGCCCACGTAAGAACGTTGTAGAATACAACATTTAGTATTTTCTCTGTAATTCTGACCAATTTTTTCAAAATTTTGTTTTCACCTCGCGTAGTAAAGTGATTGTTCTAACTTCGCAAAACAGAATCCAAGTTGTATCAGCATTTCATCTGTGAGTTCGGTCACAAAAAGCGGATGGCCCACATCGGTTTCGCTATTTTTCCGTGCGCGCCTCTGTTCCTTGCGTTTCTCGATAAAAGAATTAGGAGTTCCGCGACCTGGTACTGACAGATCGGTTTCCAATGCGATCGTGCGGAAGGGACACGGAGAGCGGACCCGCGGAGCAAAGACACAAAGGCGGCTCGAGTGGCCTGAAATAGAGGGCTTTTAAATGTTTCTCGAAATTTATGCGGCCAGCAATGCGAGATATTCGACCGACCGGGAGCCAAGACCGTACAGTTACATCAGCGGGGCATTTCTTCTCCGGTTAGCAAAGTCCCGCAGCGCTGCGAACACACGCCGAACAGAAATTATGCAGAGACGAGATCTAACTTTAGAATTTCGCTCCCCGAGCTATCAACGATCGATCCTTGCTTCTTTCTTCCCGGCGAAATTGGTGCCGGGGATCATCCCCGCTCGCCTCGTACGGTATTCCATCATTTCTGACGAAGTGGAAAAATCTTTGTACGAATCGCGTTTTTAGCAATTCACGAGGAACCACCATACACTCTTCGGGGATGAATTTTTCAAAGTGAAAACAAAATTATTTAATGTTTCGCTCGATTGAAATATTATCAATGTTTCCATACGACGTATTTTTTGTTTTTATACCCCCACTTTAATTTTCTTCTTACTTGGAGTAATTTTCGTTTGAAAAACACTAGACGCACATAATGCACACATGCGCGTCTTTGAAATGGTCAACCCTCGGATTTGTTTCACGACTATTCAAATTTTTACTTACCAATTTTATATGACATATTTTTCAACTTACTTTTTCGAGATCAACGTTGATCTCGGTGCAAATAGCTAATGATACGAAAGACCCTTTTACTAATTAAAGGGGAAGAGTAAACGCCGTAAAAGCGGAACGAAACGTATATAAAGCTGAAGAGATTTTTCGTGCAAAATCATTCGCACGCTCGCAAGTCTCGCAAACCTGCGTATTATACTGCGGAGGATAGAGGTCTGTCCATGTGCACCGAGTAAAAATAGCAAAAGCTGAGCAGCGGTTGCAGCGTTTTCGGGTTCACCTAGAAACACAAAATCCCGCGGTTAACACGCAAGAAATACACCGAATTGTTGATAATTAAAAAGATCAATATTTTAAATAGATCGTATGGAAGAGAAATAATTATTATACATGTATTAGGGACACGAAAATCTCTGACAAAAATGTGTAGGTGTGATCTAAGACACAGTGAAAACATTAGAAGAATTTCAAAATACCATTATATTATTTTCAACCTATTGAACCATGTTAACTAAAAAAAAAACAAAAATTTCTATCTCACTCCAGCTTGTTGCAATTCAAGTAGAGCACTTCTATTTTTTGGCAAAGATCCGCCGTCTACAAATTATTAACAGATGGAATACGACGTTCACTCGAGACGGAGAACGGTTAATGAACAGTGCGCAAACTGTTCGTAATCTATGTCGAAGACGTGACACGAGATATCCGCGAGGTTTATAGCTAATCGAGCCATTAGATGATGAATGTTGCACCGTGGACGTTGGATCGGGAGATGAATAGATTTCTGGTCGAGGACACGAGCCTCTCCGGATCCGAGGTGGTATAAATCATCCTCCAGGCTGATAGTTCCGCGGCGAACGACGCGCGACGCGACGTCTCGCGATCTTCCGCGTGTCTCGATCGCCGTTTCGGCGTCCGGGAACTTTCGCGTAAGCATAACGAACAAACGCCGCGGCTGGAAACGCTTTCGGCGAGCCGGCTGCGCATTCTCACCGGGTAAATTTAATTGCGAGAGGCTGCGGCCGAAGAATGACCTTTACGACCGGCTCACCTTGACGGTAATCATGCCTTGAATTATTCAAGTTCTTCCGCTGATAAGTCACCGGCGATAATATATCGCTTCTAATTAGCGTTTGTCCGGACGATAAAAAAAAAAAGGCTGTGAGATTCGTATCGTTAGATTAATTACCTCGGCCGGGGGATCGTTAGACCCCGCGGACACGACGATCAGTTTTTTTCATTCGGCGTATCGTTGTACGACGATAATTAACGGCGGGGATCGTGTTCGATTTGAGCCGCGATCTCGCCGATTGATGTTACTGCGTTCTCGAACAAGCCGAGTGGTAATGGAACACTCGGGGAAAAGATTCTGTAATCGGAAGACCGGAGATTTCGTTTGGAGTCCGCAGTGCAGGCTTTCGTCTCGCGTGTATTGGGCTGGCTGCGTTCTGCGATTTCGGGATTACTGGCTGACGCGTTATTAGACCGCAATGCATTATTAGAATGCATTGTTCTCGTTAGATCGCGGTGTTTTTCTTTTTTACGAGAAATACGTGTTGGCGCTACTTAAAACGGTAGAAACGTTAAGTGAATTGTCTTCAAGTCGTTGAGATTGTTAAAGAAGAAAAGAACGTTCATTATAACAATTTCATTTCATTGATTAAAAGTTACTTTGAACGGGACAATATCGATGTCGATGATTAAATAACGAATTTCCAAGACAAAAATAATTCCCGTTTCTTTTTGAACATTACGAAATCAGATCTACAGAATAAAACAAAATTAAAGTTGATATAATGGTAGGTTAACTCTTTGCACTCGAGTGGTGACTCTGAAGCACCACTAGAAACTGTTGTGGCATCATTTCAAAGTAATTGCAAAAAATGTTACAAAATATTTGTTACATTACAAAATTTCTATTTAATAAAGTGCTAAACATTTAAACATTATATGTGGAAATCGCATCAGTTTCGTACGAATAAAATGAAAATATTCTGAGACGGAAGAAAAATTTAGCTTTAGAATGAAAATAGCGCCGAGTGCAAAGGGTTAATACTCTTTTATAGAGAATGACGAGCTACATCGGGTAGTGCATAAAAAAAACATGTTTCTATTAAAAAAATGAAGCTGACCTTGAAATCTCCGAATTTTTGTTGATAAAGTTTTTTCATGTTTTCAAAAACAGTGGAGACAACGATGTGCTAATATGCTTTTGCTGAAGAATATCCTTTTCTGAGTTGTCAGCTTTGCACCGAGGGCGTGACGTAGCATAATCGTTCCGCAATCGCGTATCGCATGATTCTCAGAAGTGCAAGTGCCGCCAGATGTTCGAACCACCTACATAGCACCCTGTACAACAGTCTCAAAGGCAGAGGTGATGTTAAGAGCCCGCACGACGTTCGTTGTAATCGAGGAGAAGCGGAAGCTTGAAACCGGAGCGTCCTCGGGGCAGAAGAAGCCGGGAGTCCCGGTGTATCGGTGCATCGGTGCATCGGTGCATCGGTGCATCGGGTGCATCCGTGGTTCCCGGTGAGAACGTGCACCCTGATGCGGAATTTCGCACGCGACCCTGTTCGTGATCGCTCGGTATTATCGACTAAACAGAGGCAACCGTGCACGCTCACCTTTGATTCGACCCGCGATCGGTTCGCGATTCAAAACAGCCGAGAAAAGGTGAAAAGAGCAGCGGGGGGGGGGGATAAGTTCATCCGCGTCTAAACCTGCCGCGAGAAACAATAGGTTCGCAGCTATTTGAACTTCCTGCACCGATGCGAAAATGCAAATTCCGATCCAATGGCGAATCGTAAAATCGTGTGCGCTATAGTCTCGCATGGTCGGACAAATTGCCACGCGTTATTGCAGCGTTATGCAAAAAAGTGTCTTCAACGCTTTGAGTACGTACTCTTTGCTCTGCGAGTGTCCTAAATTCATTTATTTACTATCCTATTCTCTTGAGACATCTCTGTTATTTTCTGTATAGTTTCCTACGTTTTGTTGAATTTCTATGAGAATTGGGTGTTTTAGGAATTTAGAAATGTTTTTTTAGTAGTAACAGATGCATGCCTGTACTACAAATACATTTCAGTTTTCATTGACAAGAAAATATTCGCTTAGAAACGGAACGTGACATTTATATATATATATATATATAGACTCGAGATGCGGCTAAAACTGACTGATAGATTGCTTCAAGAGTCTTGTATTTGACTATTCACTATTATTTATTTATCAAATTATATCCGATAGAAGTTCGTGTTCTTTTCAGTCTATCTCAATTATTAGCTTACGAAACGATCTAGTTTTAAGCTATTTCATGGCATGACAATTTTTGAACGAATTCCACCTGTTT
Source organism: Halictus rubicundus (assembly GCF_050948215.1). Taxonomy (NCBI): domain Eukaryota; kingdom Metazoa; phylum Arthropoda; class Insecta; order Hymenoptera; family Halictidae; genus Halictus; species Halictus rubicundus. Next base: position 17,544,276 of record NC_135152.1, on the reverse strand, counting down.
AGTAGAAACGGCCCATAGAATTGCACAGTGCGTCGCGTTAGCTGACCGTGCTCCTCGGAGCGGATTTTTATGAATGAACGTACGCCGCCGATTGCGACATTCCGCGGCTTGAATGGAAGGAGTTCAAGAATGAGCTGGCAGTGTCCTTTCCTTCTCTTTGATCCGGGGTGTGTCGCAATCGTTCGGCCGGCCAAGAGGTGTTTGCGGTCTTTCTTTTAAACGCGACGATGAAATATGCGACGTGGAAAGAGAGCCCGGCTCGGGTTTAATCGTTCACGACGGGGCATCGGTGACATTCTCGAAGATCGATTACCCCCGACGGTGGGAGGGGGAGGGACAGCGGTTTTGCATAGACAACGGCATGGCGTCGCCGGTGGGTGGTAACGCCGGATGACAATTTAAGCGTTGTGACTCATGAGTACGCTTTAAAAGGTGTAACGGTACCTGGACCGACCCGGTGTGCATCTCGTTCCGTGCGAGCGCGTTCTAACGTCTCTTCGGAACGCACTTCATGGCCACATTGTGTCGTGCCCATCGAGGAAATCGATGGGAACGACGAGGTGTATTGGAAAATAGAGAAACGACGGATAATAATCGGGGATATTCCGGACGAGAGGTATACACTCCGCGATGCTGAAGTACGGATGTAAAAGCGCCGTCGGGTAACGCGAGACGCGGTTGGTTTTATGCGTTACGGTATAACAGTTACGCCAACAACGTTCGGCGTCGTTTTATTTGCCCACGGACACGCGCAGTTTCGACTTTAACGGAGAACGTTACGAAATCGTTAGCCCCAGTACCGGTTAGCCCCCGTGCCAGCGATCGTTCTCGGTTTTTCGCTTGCACTACGATCGCAAAATTATGGTACGCCGACGATCGCTGGAATTATCGAGGAAAATGTCGATTTCGTGAAATCGGATCGCAGTCAGAGTCCAAGATAGCTCGTTCAGGATTCCAGCGTTCTGATAGAACGACAGAAGACTGGAGCAGTACGCGATAGTCATTCTTAGACACGAAGAGACCCATACGGTCGAGCCAAGACTCAAGAAACCTGATATAGACGACCCTGCACTTGAGGAACCTGGTCTGGTCGATCCGTGACTCAAGAAACTGGATGCAGTCGACCTTGAACTTGAATATACCGATATAATCGGGCTCCGACAGCGGTAGATGTGTCAGGTCTCGAGGAATACAATCCAATCGATTCGAAACTCGAGAAACTCGATACGCTCGGCCTAGGACTCAATCCTTCAACTCAAGACATCGCTTGTGAAACTTAGCATACGAAATTGTCGGTCTTGCGTCGGATTTCCTGGACTAGAATTGCTGCAACGGCTGTAGGTTTAAGTAAACTGCGCCAGTTTTCTTGAATCTCAGCTGAAATCTCGACTACATCGAGTACTTTGAGTGTTGGAGCTACAGGGACCTTGAGTTCTCCATAATCAATTTCTTTCCGTTTTTTGCGAGTTTCATAACGTGGTCATTTCAGTTGTAATTTAAAGAAAACTGCACTAGCTTTCTTGAATCCCAGCTCAATTATCTCGAGTGTCGACTGAATCCTTTAAGTCTTACAGCTGCAAGCAGCTCGAGTTCCGTGGAACCAATTTCTTTTTGTTCTTGCGAGTTTTATAACGCGGTCAATTAAGATTGCTCAAGCATTCGGTGGACTGTATTCGATTGAACGATTCCGGGCTGTTTGTTAGACACCAAACTGTGCTTCGTGGTGTCCGTGTCATTCCTATAAAACCATGAATCCACGCTAATTGGATCACCGAATACCCGGGTCCAGTGTAACACGATCTACAAACGCGTGTTGCAATCAAACTGTTGCAACATTGTGCGGACAACCTTATCCACCTCGCTGGTTCCCAGGACCTTCCTTGCGCTCCGTAAGCACGGGACGAATCGCAACTCCGTGGTTGTTAGCAAACTTCCCAACGGTCCCTTTTTGCCGATGTAATCCAGTTATCGCGAAAAATCGTGTTGACTGTCTCCGCAAACAACGGTTTTGTGTGCCATCCGAGCGAAAATGGCCATCCTCCTCATGGCTTTCCTGCTTTTGCGCGAAACACGCGGAGTCCTAGTCCGAGCACGCTCGACTTCCTCTTCGACGGTGTAAGAAATACTTGGAGCGTATTTTACGCGGTGTCTGTGAATGTTACATGATAGAAACAATATAAATATTTCTTTACAAGAAATGTTTAGACGGTTTAGTCTACTTCTCCATTTTCGCTCACCATTCGCGTTGCCATTAACTTTTTGTTCCTCTCTTCGGTAGAATTGATCTTGTTCTAAAATGCTCACCTCAACTCGGATAAAATCGATAACCGTTTCCATTCCGCGATTAACTCCGTTGCTTTCCGCCATTGTCGACGAAATTTAGGAGCGAGTTTCAGGGTATCGTAAAAACACCTTTCCCAGGCGTCTACGTTTCTTTCTTTTTTTTTCCCACCAATTTACGCGATTTCTTCGCAACCCCCTTCTCGTCTCGGCTGCGAACTTTCGACGAAATGCTCCAAGTTCCAGCATTCGTGTGCTCTTTGCGCTTTTTACGATCCTCCGCGGTACCGTAGCTACGGCTCGCGGCACGTTTTCTGCGAGAAATTGAATTATTGCGGCGCGGCGAAATGCATCGGGGGCCCCGTTTCGGCGCCTTTGTTCCGGTCGCGTTAGGGGAGACTTTTATTTCTTAATAATTGACATCGACGATGCCCCGACGAGATTTATCATTTCTGCTGTTTCTCCACGACTACCGTGTTCCTTCGTGCCTCCCGAGCTGCACCGCGGTGCACCGTGCTCTGCACCCGGTCCCGCGCTCGCTCGCTTCGATCCATTGAATTATTGCCCCGGTACAGGTGCAGTTGCAACCTGAAAACGCTCGCCGCATACACGGCTCCTCTGGTTCGCGTTCGGTGCTGCGTGCACGCGCGTTGCATCATTTCGGGCTATTGCCGAGCTCGAAAATGATTGCCGTGTTTTTCTGCGCAACAGATACCTTTCAAACCCGTTGCGGTCTCGTATCGGTAGATATCTCGATTCCAAGGGGGGCATAGCACGATTGAAATTTCAAAGTCTATTAGAGTAAGGAGTGGTAATGTGCCTTCCCCCTCCCCCCCGGTTTTATATTTCTTTCTAAAATCTGCTTCATCGATTGTCCGATCGAAATCAGGGTATCTAATCATAAACCTGTAAAAAAAAAAACTCTGGTCATTCTCTATATTGAAGTTCGAATGCTCAGACAGCGAACGCGTTGAGCTTGTACAAATGATAAGTTCAATAACGAATGGAACCTTTCGTTACAGTGTTTTCTCTATATATGTCCACAACACGGGTCTACCCAGGGACATACATCGGCTAGAAGATCGAATTGTGTTTACACTCCTGGGCGATCAAGGCTATTCGAGCTTTGGAGCACCTCACAATCCAAAAAATTGGACATTCCATTAAAAAAAAACGAAGGTGACCTCTATATCTTCTCTACGCCTTCACTTGCAAGAACATCATTTATACCATATCATGTAGTTTCGTAAACCCTACAACTTCTGTAAGTAACATCTTCTCGCATTGTATGAAATAACCAAGATATTCAAGTGGACAGAGTTCGTGGGACACACTGTATATCGGGAAGAGACTGTATATCGAATTTCATTGGATTAGTCTGTCAAGGGGTTTATAACAGGCTAGTAGCAAGCATGTAGAACACGCAGACGTGGGTCTATGAAGAACGAGACTGTTCATTATCTCTCATGAACAGTGTCTAATGAGACAAGATTCGGGAAAGAGCGTTTTCTGCTACCGAATGAAAAAAGATTGGCCGTTCCTGTCTGTTCATGGCTGGGGACCACCCTTCATCGACCACTTCGACCCCACGCACTACGAACCACGTAACCCTCGGTCTAATGGATGCTCTTGTCACATGGTGGGTAGTGGTCGTGTAGGTACCGACTGCATTTAGAAAGGTCGTTAAGGACTTATTATAGGAACGCGCCAAGCAACCCGTATCTGGAGGGTGAGAAGTAGCAGACCTCTCTCTCTCTCTCTTCTCTCTCTCTCTCTCTCTCTCTCTCTCTCTCTCTCTCTCTCTCTCTCTCCTCTCTCCACCCTCGAACACTTGAGCTGCCTTTGCGCGTTAAGCTCTGTCCACACGACACCTTTCTAGTCCACGCTGGAATGTCGTCTAAATGAGAATTCACATCGTGCTTTAAGTAGATTCGGTGCGTCGACAATTAACAGAGAGCGGGAGGGAGGGGGGAGGGGGGGGGGGGTTAAAGAAAGTGCCTTCAGTTGTTGGGTCGTCCTTGGGAATTACGTCCGAGGGTGTGTCCTTAATTGAAATTCTGCGTGCGCCGGTGCTCCTTGAGGACTGTGGTTATATGAAATTAGTGGGTTCGGGTTAGGGCTCCCGTTCGAACAAGCGTTAATTGAAGGATAAATAATGGCGTTAACCCCCGGAACGAAGACGTTCTCCGACACAGGCAATTTCTGTTTCGCATTCCACACGGGTCTTTCACGGGTATAATTTTTTTCATATTATTATGAACAACGAGAATGTTCATGGCGGGTCATAGTTGTCGATCCACCTTGTATGTATACGCACGGTGACCTCTATCGATCCGGTCTGTGAGCGGCTGTTGAAGTTGCTCGCGTTCGACGAGCGCGTGGTGCGTATGCTTCTCGCGCACTCGACGCACGAAAATATTCCCGCGATGCCGCGTAGTATTTATAGGCGTCACGCTGTTTGCTTCTGTATTAGCCCAATTTGCTCCGTAACCCCCGTGCCTCCGTGGGCCACCCTCCAATTACCAGATTAGTCGGAGCATAACGCCTCCGCCTTGTTGGCGCGATTCGCGGATTCCAGGCCTGCCATGATCACGCTCGATTTAACACCGGCGAAACCGCAAATTCGCGCAGGCCGTGAAAAGTTTTGTTTTCCTGTTGTCTCGCGATAGCAACAAGAGGAACTTTCGGGGCTCCAACGCTGTACATGGTTCCGGCCAATTTCGTGCGAGCTTGTCCCTTGCCCTTCAATTGCAAGTCATTAATCTACGTGCGAGAACAAGTTCAGTCGAAGGAATAACATTTTGTTGTTTAACGCCTGGCGATATCTTCAATGAAATATTTTTGATCGAATATAATCACTGCGAAGTAATTACTAGACACGTTGAGGTATTCTGCTGAGGTATCCAGACCAATACACGATTCCGAAGTCCTAAAATAGAAGGAAAGCGATATTACGAAGCAAACAGGAAGTGAAGTTTGATCGCCATTTTCCTCGGGAGCAAAGAGGTATACTGGACGAAGGTGTAAAAAAACTGCGAAAGGTTAAGGGTGGTTCTAAATGCGCGCCGTGAAAAAGCGGAATGCGCACGAAATGTTAAAAGGGGTTTCTCGGCACGGGGAGGACAAATGCTTTCAGGGAACGCGGGAGATGTTTTGATTTTTCTTGCGCGAGTACTCGACGAAATTGCGGTCGGTGTGACGACGCGACGCCCGACGTCCGAAAAGAAACCACAATGTGCTCCCGGAGGGAGCTGACATGACGGCGTTACGAGGAACATTTTCTACGGAGAAATTTATTTCGGATAACGAGCGGGTCCTTGACAAATTTCAGATGCAACCGGCGTGGAACCGGCCGTCGCAGGAAACACGATGACAAATACTTCCTGGGAGCCGGGTAATAATATTACCTTTGTTGGACCGTCGAAAGTGTCGCGACGACGCTGTTGGCAACTGTTTCCACCGCTCGCGCCGAATTGAATAACATGAATACCAAAACGTTCCGCATAACGCGCACCTTCTTATTATTTTTATCGTTATCGACTCGATCCAATTCCCTTTTTATTGACCCTGACGCGACCGAAATGGTTCTCCAGAATATTCCTTTAGATGTAGTGGGACCTCATTCATTATTCTGTAAACACGTCTCGCCACTGTATAATTAACGCGACGCACGTTAATCGCAGAACCAGTAGCTGTTTATCGCAGCCGATCGAAGCAACAAGCCCTTCCCCGTTAAATAATGTAAATACTTACTCTGGATTTATACGTTTCATCCCTTCGAGACTTAGGACACCCTCGGCGAACGGTGTTGGCGTTCCGCCTCGCCAAAGGACATACCGTGTAAACATTTACATAAATATTACTCGACAAATGAGTTTGGATAGCTCGGTCCCTCTTGTCCGGACAGTTGTACGAAGCGTGTAGTACTTCGTAGAGGCGGCGACCTTACAAGCGCAGCTTCCTCCGAGAAATCCATGGGGGGATGTTTAAGGGAAACACACGGGGGGAATATAAGAGAGGGAGAAGGAGAGAACGAGAGGAAGAGAGAGATGCACTTGGCTGCCTCTACGCCTTTCCTCGTTCCCCACTTTCGTGTTCCTCTGCTCCCGAGGCGGAACTAATAACCCCTAAATGACCCGTTACTCTTTCTCTACAAATTGCTTTTGTCTTCTGACTCACGAAACAAACGGAAGCCATCGGCGAGATTTTGGAGCTCGCGATAAGAAGTACACGGCTTCGGGAGCCGAGAAGGTCGTGCCATTGTTACGGGAAGATCGCCGGATAACCATTTTTTTACACCGTTGATTTATGTTCTCAGAATAAAAGATTCTTTAACCGTTCAGGGACGACGCCCGTGCATCATACTATAACGACAATTTTATGACGCGAAGCAAGATTATTGAGTATGGTACATGCGTATCCATTATCGATAACGTTATCAATAGTACAACTCGGTCAACGGAATTTTTAATATTTTTCGAATTTTCTCTCGCCAGGACAAACGAAGTGCCAATCAAATTTGACCGACTCCAATGGCAATGACTGGTATAATAAATGCGTAGTCTCTCGAGTTTCTAACTATTGTTGGAATAATTATACCGAACTTTTGACAGTCGAACAAGTTTCAGTCTGACTGCGCCAGTAGTTTCGAGCAGCTCATAATCAAGTTAACTAGTTAACTAGTAGTGACCGACGTATTCCTATGTAGGTCATAGAACCTCCGAGCCAAATGCACAATTGATCCCTGTTCTGAGATATTAAACTAGAGCTAAATGTCAACGCGCTATAATTATTGCTGCAATTCAATCTGTGCGATTTCCTTCTTCCTATTTTTCGCGCTAACATTAAATAAATACAGTACGCTTTGACTGTCAATCCTCAGCCTCAAAAATCCCATAAAATGAATCTAATTTATTTAATGCAATCGAAATTCAAGATTTAAGATACACGACCCCGAGTACTCTTCTAACCGTTTGCAGTCGAAGCTATTTTCTTTCCAGAATTCGAACGACTCATCCGATCTAAAATATTTTCGTTACTAGACTACGGATCTTTGTGCGAAATAAAAATTTCCTACGTCAATTACAAGGTACTGGAATCAATTAAAAAATTCTTTCCGCCCTTAATAGTTTAATTGATGATAATGTATCGATGCTCTTAAATCCCTTTTATTTTTTCCTGTTTCATGCTACATACACTCATTTTTACCATAAATGTATAAAATTAGCAGTCTGCCTTGAAAATTAGCAATTGTATAAACACGAAGCTGTTTGGTAATGTACGACTGAATTTCGTAGTTTTTAGTGCCTCAAAGGAGATAGTTCAACAAAATCTGGTGCATCGAATATATTGAATGCACCGTGTTAAAAAATGCTGTAGAATTGCACGGGTTTTAGCAGTTTGCCCGAGTGGAGAAATTTCCTGGAGTTTTCGTAGAATTTCGTCCGACGTTGAACCACTTCAAATAATTTGCTGTCGAATGCTTTGGTAGACACGGGGTCTTAACACACGCCGGAAAAGGGTGCAGCTGGCTAACGAGGAAAATCAATTTCCTCCTTCGAAGCTACTTAAGGAGCCGAGCAATCCGGAGCACCTGTAATTGCCCATCCTCTCCTTCGTTCCGCCGATTTATCTACACAATTCTAGTTTAACGAAACCCGGCTTTGCACCAGCTGCCCGGGACGTGCACAGGATATGCATTTCTACGGTTTTGAACGGCTCTATTTTTAAAGGCAGACAATAATGCCGTCTGCTTTGGCGAAAGATCTTCGGGCTGGCCCCGAGACCCGCTTTTGTCCGAGATCACTTCTATACGTTCACAACTCGCGCGCGTGCTCTGCCCTTAATAAAAACTCGTAAAAATTGTGCAGCTTTGGCCGCGCGTCACGTGCAAATTTAGTGTCGTCGTGCCAGAGGCATAGAAGCATCGGTGGGGGTTGGAAAGGGGTGGGAGGGGGAAAGGGGAGGCCGACTTGCGGCGAAGTCGTAAAATTCAAATTTCGTTCCCTTTTTCGTTTCCTTCTTCCTCTCTCTTTTTCCATTTATTTTACTCCGTTCTCCTCTCTTCTTTCCGCTCGCGTCTCTGTCCGCGGAGTTTTTGGCACTGACACGGAGGATAACGAACCCTTGGCCTGACGCATCACGCCGAAAAATATTGCCGATAAAATTTGAAACGGTGCGACACGTTTTACGAGGTCGTATCCACCGGGATGAAAGTCGGCACTGTTATCTTTTTCGCGAGGTGTTTTATCGCTGATAACTGGCCGTCCCTTTTAAAACCCTCGTCGGAGTTGAAAGGGGGACGACGAGTCCGATGGCTCTTTCCGGGGGCGAGGTTCAACAGTCTCGTGGTTGCGATCGTTTTTGCGTTATGCTGACAGTCTCGTCGATTAGCGAAATATGTCGGGATCGAGGTTGCATTTTGGTGGTAGTAAAACTGAAATATTTACGACTTCAGCTCGCGAAGAATGCGCATACAGCATTCCGTCGGGCCACTTTAGTTTGATCTTGTTTTTTCATGTCTGCAGTCCGTTGCTTCCTCCGCGTTTGAAGACAAAGTTTATTTGGGTAATAAAATACTCACGGTAATAAGGAGTACTATTTTTATAGTTGTTCAACACTACCACCTTTCTTTTAAAGTGGTCGACCGATGTTTTCTAAAACTTGCTTTATTAAAAAATACATAACTCGTGTAATTTTGATTACTTTTCCTTGAGAAAAAATCACACATGCACACGAAATACCGATAAATATGTGCGTAAAATCGGATTGCAAAAGGTCGAATGGTTTTTCAGAAAAAAAAATACCAGAATATATCCTCGGTCCCCAAAACTGATGCAGTAGATTCAAAACGGATCGCGTTGCCGAAAGAATGTTTCAACATCGAATCCTACTTTGTGTATCGCGAAGGGGTTACGGGTTTATCTCGTCGAGGATCGTGAATATGGCGTCTCTCGCAAACGTTCCTGGTGGTCCCACGCAACGTGCGTTTGCAAAGTTTCCGCGGCGAGGCAAGGGCAAGGGCTCGGTTGTCACGGGAGATATCATCTTTTCCCATCGGACCGGGGCGAAGTTTAAAGCCCATTCTGGCGGAAGCGGTTAGACGGCGAAGCCACTTCCGGCCAGCAGCGGAGACAATCGGCTTTCTGGCCCGTTCACGTGTTTTAAAGAGCAGTCTACCGATGAAAACCGAACGGGCGGAGGCAAAGCGGAAAGGAAGTTGCACGGTCGCTCGGCCGATATTGATTTCTTTCTTCCGTCGAACGAACACAATGGTTTATCTTGGTCGGATTAAAGACAGCCGGCGAAGTCTAATGACTTCCATCCGACCGGCGAACAATGGTCGGCGCAGTTCGATTCTGTTGTTCTGCTCCTTTCACGGAGTGAAAAGTTTTTCCGAAAAAGGGCTCTAGCGAGAAGTCGTGGACGCGTTTGCTTCGAATTCTGTACATAAGAGACGTACAGGTAAGATGATTAGGGACACTCTACTCTCTCTCTCTCTTTCTATCTCCGGTGATCTAATTCGTTGATATTTCCGTTTCAGCTAACGATCAAACAACACGTGTCCAATAGACAATCATATTGGAACGAGACCTTCTAGGAGACAGCCGAATCAATTGGACTTGATTGCTTCATGCTTTTATGAAAATGTTGCATATGAAATGTCCGATTTTCAAAATGAAAATTTTACGAAGTGTTTTAATCAAGAAATAATATTACAATCTGCAGGTTTGCTGTGTATCTATGTCTGTTGAATAATTTCAAATGGAAGCATCTTTGTAATTTCAATAAGTGCAAAATAAAAATGGCGTTGTCGTTTGTACTCTAGCCGATCAAATCCGCATTTTCTTTACCGAGACGCCTCCTCATTTCTGCATAGTAGTTACGGCACACCTGCTGGAATCTTTTAGCGACTTTCGAGGGGTCTGCCCCGGCTTTCAAATTTGAATTCGAGCGGTCTTTACGATCCCATCGCGCCGTCAACTTCCGCTCGTCCCCTTTCAATATTCATACGACGGCGAACGCTCGGTAATAGGATGCTTTTAGGGTATTGACCCCGAGGATGCGGTGCTGGGTCCGTTCTAACCCGCGCGCACAGCCACTCGTTCGCGTTGAATCGATAAATCGTTCAACAAGTGTATATTACTGAAAATTGAACAGTAGGTCAGTTTTATGCCACAAACTTTGTTTTAAATCGTTACGCGAGCAAAGATACCGAAGGATCTTGATCATTGAAATGGATCTTGCTCTGGAGTTATTCCGTGGATGATTTTGGACCTTCGGAATTTCTAAACTTGAATCCTCATCGCGGAACTTTGCAAACGGTCATTGGCAGGTACAGTCTAAAACAGCATTTTCGATAAAAACACAAATTTTTCTTCACCTTTGCAATGTTACTTCCGTGTCGATATTTCTGTAACGTGTAATACCGCAATAGTCTTTATCAACCATCATGTGTAGCGTATACTACTGCGAAATCGATGTACACAGCCGTAAACGTCTATTATTTTCTTTAGTATACCTAGTAGCGGTAAAGATAGGTAATCGGGAAATGCAATTCCATACTGGCATCAGCTCTTGCAGGATTATTAATTTATGATTATTAATTTGTTAATTATTTATTATTCGATAGATCCGATCTTTTCCGAGACTCGAAAATTGGATAAAGTTCAACTATTCGCCCGTCTTTCACTGTCTAGGGTTCGCACTATGGTTACGGTGGCCATGTTTCCCCGGAAAAAATAAAAGACAAATCATGAGTTGTTTCACGTTCAAACAAAATTCCATTTTGATACTTTTCACAAGAACGAACCTTTTCTCGAATCGGGTTTATGTTTTAAAAATGCACAAAACTGTGTACAAATCAAACCGAAAGTTGCAGTTGGTACGTTTTCAATGTTTTGATTTTGAATTGGGTTTCTTCGCTGGTCCACATATCGTTCACTAATGAAAATACCCGTTCAATGGCGGCATTATATCCAGGTAGACACAAGCACAATTCAACGATTTTTAAAATGTTTTTAAATGTTACGTTTTCGCGCACAATGGGCCCTGTGGCGATATTAAATTTCATTTCGATTCGCAGAACAGAGGATGAAATGTTTCAGAAAGAAAAAAATAAATCGAAAGAATACAACAGTGAAACAGAGGACTGGTCTCTTGAATAAAGGACGTACTATGGCCGTAACTATGGCGCACTTGCCATCGCAAATTCCGCGGTTGACCCGGAGCTCTGGCGATCGATACCTGCAGAGATGTACTGCGAGAAATTTGATACTTGTTCGGCCTGAAGATTACTGCCGCGAAACGAAGCGATAATTCAAATACTCTGGCGCCGGTAGTGTACCCTGCACAGCCTGTCGGGAGTATCGAGCTCGCTTGCCTCTTCTTATCGGGCTGCGCATTAGCGCAATTATCGCAATTATCGTCCGAGAAAATTATAGAGCGGACAGACCTCTCCGGTCAAGTTTCGTTTTCGTTTTCCAGCTCGATAATGCGTTCGGTCGAGCCTCGTTTATTAACAGTTAAGCCGTGTACACACCGTTGGGCATGTCGCGCGACTCGTTGTGCAACTTGTCCAGCCTCGGCCCGGTCGAGTCCACAGGTTTTCTATCCTCAATCAATATAAACATCGTTAGCGTTATCGTTAGCGATATCTCCGTCTTGGTCTATCAGCATATCGCGGAATTAAGGAGACCGTGTCTACAGACAGAACACACTGTCTTTACACAGCTACACCTTGCTTCCCGTTACCGGTCCCCGCGATTTCGAAGAATGATCAACAGTGGGCGACCTTTAACGAAGGTGGTGGACCCAGCTTAGGCGCTTCTACAATTTTCGGTTTTGTTATGGTCATTCGGAATCTGTAGAGAACACGCGAAAACAATTCGACGAAAGACAATAAAGATCCTTCCGTTTCAAGGGGTGACCAACGCACACTAGGGTTCAGACCAGGTGTACGGCGCGACGGAGAGCACCTCGTTATGCCGTCGGTTGCTCCGGTCGTTTGCTCTCGCTTATTTTTCCGTTATTAACGAGATGCTTCACGAGCGTGTAGCCGATACTTATTAATTCTCGCGCTGGCTCGGGCCGCGCGCGGGCCTCTCGTAATGCTCTCGCGTGCACGCTCGCCGAGTACGTCGCTATTAAGTACAGCATCCTAGAGAAAGATTATAGGCGAACGGTTTATGAATAGCTCGATAAATCTCGGGGCTGATACCGTTGCCAGTTTATGTGTTGGTTTTAAATGCTCGTTTAGCGCTCGCGGCGATTTATTGCGAGATTATCGCGGCCGGGCCTCTCGTTCGCGCAACCTCCCCCTGGAAGAACTTCGCTCGTCCGCGGACTTTTCCGCCCGAAAAGAAACCGAAGACCGTGGGACTCGCGAACCGATTGTTCCACCACCGTCGGATCGTGATTTATTTTTTTTTTCTCTTGATTTCTTTTTCTTTTTCTTTCGCGATCGGTTACGCTTGTTCGAGCACCGACGACGGCGGCAGATCGCGAGGAAAGTGAGAGGAATCGTAAAATATCGGTTATTTATCGACGCGGCCGGACCACGGATCGGTATTAATTGAGACGTTGGTAACCGCGATCGATCTGTTCCGCTTGTGCAATCTCGGACCACCGGGTGAATAATGGAATCGACCTTTCGCGAGACCGCCGCGGCCTGTATTGTCTTGTTCGATTCTTGTGAAACGGTGTGGAAGGGCTTTATTTTATATCGGGACGCGATAAAATTGCACCGTGTTCATTGAAACACGGTACAAGTTACTTAAGTTATAGCGGCTTCATTCGGAGATTCATTGTTTCCTCGGTCTCGGATTCTGTTCAATTTTTCTTTCGGCTTACGGGTGGGAGGTACGAATTACCGCCAAGATTTCGCCACTGATTAGCGCTGTTAGAGTCATTTGTACCAATCTCTTCGCTGTCTGCAGCTCTGTGTTCTGTGGACCTCGGTATACAGGGTACAACGCAACACTATGACAGTGAACAGAGTTGATATCCAGAAATGATACCTACCAATAATTGTACGCATAATCTTATTTTCTTTTTTCATGTTTCATTTCAAATGTGTCCCAACGAAATTTTAGCGTTTTAAACCAGGTTATCGATAGGAGTCACTTTCTTTTCTCACGATTCCATTCTGCTTCGTGCGCTTTCACTGTTTCAGATTTTCATCGGAACGAACGTCGTCTCGGAAGATGCAATCTGCTCACGAGACACAGCAGTATCTCAAAGTATCGATTAAACATTTTTACGCATTTTAATGCCGAGATCTGCAAGTGGAAGTACAACTTGTCCCCGGTTACTCGAAACGGCATGTTTCTGTCAGCTGTTTAGAAGCAGTTGAAAACGTTGGATTAAGCATTAATTACAGGAAGAGAGCGGTTACACTAAGTTCTTCGATTTTTCCTCTTCCGAGATGACATATGGGGTTGTTCGCCACTCGTCTGCGTAGCGCGGAGAACTCGTCGACTGCCTGACAATTTCGTAAACGAAAGAACAAGACTAAACAGATCTTAATAAGTACGTGCGGGTTCAGGGACAACTATTTTTTGTCCTCGCCGAGTCTCTCTTTTCTTTTACGATGTATTTATAGAGAGGTATTAGAAACTAGTTGTACGATTTACATAAACGCATTCGCAGTCTTATACACTTAATTGACAATCATTATTATGAACATACGCTTGCCGACGGAGAATTGCTATCTTATTCGGATCTTATATGTAAATTGTTAATCGTTTGATTTTTACCTTCCGCCGTAGATGATATCGACGTTAACGTTCTTAATTACCCGATGTTACGGAAAATATAAACATAGTTAATTCGTAATGCGGAATAATAAGGCACGTTAAATGCAGCGATTTTTAATGACAACATTACACAAACACCATTTTTTACCAAATCGAGTTTATCATATTATCAATATCATTCCTCCAGGATAGAAATGACACATTAACATTCACATTACTGTTCTACTCATACAAGACGTCTATACGAAAATCGCATTGACCGATACTCAAAATCTCTATTAAAAAATATGATTAGCTGTCTAGATGAAAATTGGATCTTGGATTAAATTTTGGACTTTAAAACGGCAAATAGCTGCAGACGTAGTGATATTTTGTTAATTAAGTCGCCTGGTAACATCGGCGCTATAAAATCGGACACTTCAACGTTTGACGATCCATTAATACAATTTCATTGAATCGCGTGACCTAATTCGTTGAAAGCAAATATCTTCGTTGACATATTTAAATGGCTTGTTAGGAGCTGTTCTAGATTTGTCATCCGAGCGACCTTTGAACATTTAATTATCTGACAGCGTGTATCTCGACGACCCGAAGAGTCCATAAGGACCATTGTACGTTGTCTCATTATATGCTACGCTTATATTGTATGCGCACCTCGCTCGCAATTTGCTGCAGTCTCCCCAGAGAGCTTTTGGAGGTCAATCTATTCTTACCTGGCTTTGCTCATGCTTCCGTCTACCGAAATACGATTCATGAAACTGAAACACATAGCACCCTGCGCGAATATCGAAACTTTTTCTCTTAGAAATTTCCTTGGTGCATAATAATTGCAATGCACGCCTTTCAAGTTTTCTTACATGTTTCTGCCAAAACGCTCGATTGGCGTTTAAATTTTTGCATTACATATTTCTAGATTTTCTCATGGAACACGCTAATAAAATTATTTATCGCATCGCATCAATAACTGCATTTTCGGTATTTCAATTTACAATACGCATTTAGTGGTATTGCAATGTATAATATATGCACTGAGTGTGTACAACATTGTGCAATGTGTGCAATTTCTTGCAGAATAAACTCGACCGTATATGCACTACATTTTAAATACATGCCACACCGAACGGTATAAAAGTCTTTATCTAGCAAACATATGTGCACACATACTTTAGCTTTTATATACAGGCTGTATCTAGTAACTAAGCTGAGTTATAACTCGATCGTTATTGAGGATGGAAAAAATTGTAGACAAAAATTTTGCGCAGCTTAACAAACCAATGTCGTTGTGCAATGTGGCTTTGTACACAAGTGCATCGGTGCGATTGCAATGTGATGTCCTACACGTTTCTAAAAAAGAAAAAGTATTAGGGTAGAATCATAAAAAGCTGATTACTTTTCGAAACACTTACGTGTTTCAGTAAACGTTCGAACGCTTGTAATTACGAAGACTACATTTCACTTTGCAATTGCACCGATGCATTTCCGAAATAAAGTCTTGATACGGACGGCACAGCTTGTTGTGATTATTCTTATTAACAATCGAGTGTAATTCGGCCCAGAGTTGCCAGACGCAGCTCGTACACAAACCAAACGAACTGCGTCTACAAATATTGTCCGCGGAACAATCAAGTGAGCCTCGACTTACAAAGAGGACGCGCACGTTTCTCGTCGTTCCCATCGAATTGAGAGTCGTATTCAGATGCTCATAGGCCTGATCAGTGCTCGCGGAATCTTTTCATCGAATGGCCTAAATCGCGTGTCTCGCAGCCATCGATAGGCGGAAGTCGCATTCTGGAAAGAGGATTGACTCGGAGCCGATCCCGGCTGGAAACGGAGCGTTAAGGAGGTCACCTGGGTGGTGGGCTTCCAGGTGCGGGGGTGGACGAGTATTTATGGTTGGAACATACAAGAACCGTTCGTCTTCCCTCGGGCCAGGGTGGAACGAAAGACGCGGAGCACCGGGAAACTAGATTCTACGCGGCCGTGAACCGGGTGAACATTGTTGCCGGTACACAGGCGAGTCTGCGAAAACTGTACCGAATAAATAAGATTCTACTCCCGTGGGGCCGATCCGCTGAATATTTCGAGAGCTCCATTACTTCCGGGGCGACGCGGAAAGAATTTCACCCGGCCCGACCCGGCCCGACCCGGTGCTACACGGCCGGAGATAGCTCGCCGGGGACATGTATTTTCTTGTTACGATTTCGCCGGATTAAAGACGAGATTGGAGGAACTGTAGCCCGGGACCTTTGCCGCGATTAAATTTCGGATCAGACTGGAACGCTTCGAGTTCACCGAGCGCGGCGAGAGACGTCCCGAGCAGTAAACTGTGTTACAAACTCGAAGAAAATAGCAGAGGACTCGTTTGCTCGCCTGATGAAGACGTACCAAAGACCTGTTTATTTATGAAGGAGCTGCAGCTGCGCCGACGTAATGATATGATAAAATATTCTCGGCTTCAGTTTCGGAGACGGGGAAACACAGGGAAAAGTAACATGGAAAAGGGAAAACAGAGAGACGTGCAATAGTCACTCGAATAGAACGGCGAGGATGGAAATAATCGACGCGCGAAGAAGGCAAGGAGTGAACTGATTAAATTGCTTTTGTGAAAATTAACATCAATGTAAAACAGATTACTGTTTTTCACCCTAGAACTACCGAGCGCCAAATGCGACTGAAGGTAATGCTGACGAGATTGCATTTATTCAGACTCCGCGCAATTTTTATTGCAATTTCTGCTGCAATGAATAAGTTCATTCGGAAATTTCTATCAGGTCATCCCATAAGTAGTGTCGTTTTTTAAATCTATTTTCAACGAGAAAGTTAGTGTTCTTACAGTCACTTAAAAAAAAAAAAATATATTAACTTTCACGTTGACAAATAGACAACGACATTCGTTTGAGACGACCTTCAGTCATTTGTACTGGTTCGGTAGTTGCAGTGTTCAGATCCGTAGAGATTGGCAGCAGCAAAACCACGCCCGAGGATTTTGCGCCACTCAGGGTTACCAAATTCGCAAAACCGAAGATGCTCTAGCCTCCGAACGGCTTTGACGTCATTTGCCCCGAAGCTTTGCTCCTGCACCTGGGGGCAAGTCGATCGGCTGATAGAGCAAATAATGCTCGTCACCTTTGCTTAGCGTAAATCGAGTCGCTCTATGCGGGGTGTCCAAAAAATGTTGCACTGCCTTGAACAGGCGTGATTCCCGGGCGTATTTGAAGTAAATTTTTCCTTTGCGAAAATGTTCTCCGCAGCTCCGTTAAGGAGTTATTACCGAAAATCACGGACCAATCAGAGCTCGGCTTCAGCGGACGCATTCCGGTTCAACCAATGCCAACGCCACGTTGAGCGGGGCCAGTCGCTGAATTGAAATTCGTCCGCTGTAGCCGCGCTCTGATTGGTCCCTGTTTTCCGTCAATAACTCTTGAACAAAGCCACGGAGAACCTTTTGCGCAAAGGAGAAAGTTACTTCGAATGACCTCAGGAATCACCCCTTTCGAGTACAACATTTTTGAAACAGCCCGTACTTGAGAAGTAAACGAAAGAAAAGAAAGCAGAATGAACGAAGAAAAATAGAAGGTACGAAAATGATCGAATAGAAAATTTGTAATTCGATGCCTAATAGAGGTTTGTACCATATTCGTCGCAGGTGCACAGAGGGAGCTTCGTAATTACTGCAAACGGGAAGACGCATTCCGTTCGAGACGCGACTCGAACGAGAGTAATATTGTCAGACCGGTTTTCCTTGTTCATATCGCGGCTATTGAATTTATTTTTATCGTTGCATGTTTAATCACATAATGACGGTGCTCGCGAACGTTTCTCATACTCGCTCGTTTCGACGCATTCCCCGGGCACCAATTGAAATAGACGACGACCTTAGAGATTCCAAGTTGAAAAGAACGTCTTCAGATCTGGGCTCTGATAAGTGCAACTCTCCAAGGCCGTGGAAGGTCTTTAGCCACGCTATAGGTAAAAGAAAGCGAACGCGTTATAACTGGACAAAGAATTTCGAGTCACCGAATATACTCTTATAATCCTAGCGGTGTTTTTTAAACTGAACATCCGCGACTAAGTTACATTAATTTTGTGCGACTTTTCGACCTGTTAAGGGCCAGATTATACTAGACAGGTCAGTCGCTGAGGGTCTATGAACGCTAGATACAAAAACAGGGTAAACAAATTCTGCCTGACCTGCCTAGTATAATCTGACCAAAGAAAAAATCAATTTCTCAGCGTCCTCGTTCGGTGGAACACGTTCCATCAGGGGTGTGTTTCCTTTTCGCCGGAGCCGAACATCGATATTCCAATCTTCTGCGCTCGATGAGGAAGACAATGGATGTCCCATTCTAACAAGAAAAGAGACGTTTTCTGTTTCTCGGATTTTCTCCGTTAGTTGCCGCGCGACAGGGTCGAACTCGTGACCGAATCTGAATGTCGTCCGGCGGTGGAGGTTTATTGATTGGTGAAGCTCTCGGGCTGCCCCACCCTGTTTTCCGACCGCGAATATAGTTCACCAGCCCGGCCCAGCCTCGGCATTACTGACCTACTACCACAGAAGCGTTCCTCGCAAGGTGAGGGCTGTGTGGAGAGAGACAGAGAGAGAGAGAGAGAGAGAGAGAGAGAGAGAGAGAGAGAGAGAGATACGAAATTCGAGCGCGCACACAAGCAGCAATACCATCAGCTGTCGTGAAAAGCTTCCTGCCGTTTTTACGGACAGTGTACGCCCGGTTGCCTCGTATACAGGGTGTGACACAGTGCCGGATCAAGACTTTTGGAGGCCCTACGGATTTAAAAGATTTTCAGGCCCCCTTGCACGGGACCACTTCGACGCAATATAGGGTGGACCTGCACGATTTCTTAGACATTGTCGATAATTAGGGTGATCCAGTGAATGAACATAATTCGTATTAAACGAAAAAAACAAAAGACGTGTTGAAATTTATGCAGTAATTGTATGGTGAGTTTACAGATGTCTCGGTACAATGATTTAATTTCTTTTTATAACCTATTCACCACTACATTAATTTATTTAGCAGTTCGAACGACATCCCACGTATTTAACGTAAGTATTGTCGTGGGACTAGCAATTTGTATTTTGAGGTGGTTCAATGGTCCTGTGGCAAGTTTGTTCGGATAACTTTCATTTCTTAGGGTACCTCTATTTTTTCGTGTAGATCCAGCTCTTTGTACCACCAGACCGGTGACACCTTGTATGACGATAACTCCACTGAATCCAGCACGCTGCACTCGGAGAAGAGAGTTTACGCGAACATATGTATCGCGTGACCCTATTTCCGAGCTATAACAGCTGTTTCTGTGCTTCAGCAATTTTTTTCTGCAAAGATCTCTGCCATCAATTGTTTGCAAGTGGCATTTGATATTATGACGTTGGCGATCTGTTATTGACACAATTTTTCCTAGTATAGTCTCTATTGTACCAACATATGTACTTCACATGTGAACAAGCTCATTCTATGGCGATCCATATACTCGATTTAATAACGAGTTGTTAAATTTTACCGCGAATCTATCCCCTACTGCAAAGGGGATGATGAAAACGATAGACAAAAAGGGATCGTACAATAGAGGAAATATAAATATGGCAATAGGAACGACTCCCGAAGTTAGTAGAGTGTTAGGAGACCGTTTGATACGGGAATGCATAATTGTGTATTCGAGTTCGTGATTTTCTATTTTCGAGGCTCTGTTTACCATCTGGAAAGCTGAATTATCTTTGCAAAGGCGCGTTAGCTTGTTCGAGCGTGCACGCTTTGGCAAGATTAACATGATTCCGTGTGTAACATAGCGACAAACGTTCCTCGTTAGCCGTATTCGTCCACTTCCGCTTTGATGTCGCTGAAACAATTAATGAGAGCGTTAATGCACTCATGAAAGTCGGTGTTTTGTACCGGTGGCCATGGCTTGTAACTGGATATTCGTGGCGCGCGTGTTTTCCGGAACGGTTCCCCGTGTCCGTGTGTGTTCTTCGCGGCGTATGGTTGAACGGGAATGCATCGTGTGCATTTAAGCACTCGCGGGAGATCAATCGACTTTGATCGTGGAGCTTTTACAGAAAAAAAGAAAAAGGAAACGCGTCTCGCTCTCTGCACGCGGAATAGTGATAAAAAAGAAACAACATTCTCGTCATCGACCCTCCTTTGTCCGGTGATTTTGTGCTTCGAAGAGTAATGCTCCTCTTCAAGTACAATTTATTAAATTTGGACCTTCCTTTCGGAGAGAAAATTGGCGTATTCGAAGAAATGACCATTTTGTTTTATTTGTGAAATTCAGTCGAAAATTCTGGATCTGACACACTGTTAGCAGTAATTACGAAACCTGTAGTGTACTCGCAATATACAAACGGTTGTTCAAAAGCTCTACAAAATCCATTTTTATTTGAATGTTGCAGGTAGGATTCCTCAACGTGAAGTAGTAAAGAATGCTCAAAACACAGTGTCGCTGTAAGTATTCTGTAGTTTCGATTATGCTGGTGCAATAATGTATTCCACTTTTCTTCCGTGGACTCACAATCATTACAGTGATACGGAACACGGGGTTACAATCGTTCTTGTCGAATGCCATGATAAATGTTTGTTGCGTAAGCAATAGGTGTACCGACCATAATCTACGATCTTCTGCTTATCGTGACTATTGCACGTGGAATAATAATCATATCGTAAATTAGTGATAACAGAACTCGTGTGTAGAAAGTGTGTGTCTGGCAGTACAAGCCACGGCGTGACTATAAATCCGCACGTGATTTTAAAATTCTAGAAATCACGAAGTTCGGGTCGCCAGTGTCCTATTCATTGCGTAATAATAATGTCTTTTCTTGGGAACGCGATTCATTTCCGACACGAAAAAGACACTTTAGAATTGTATTCTTTACGGAGAATATCATGTTCGTAGAATTTAGCATGTACAGTATATTCTCGTAATGGAGAAGTTTTTAAATTTACAAGGAACACGTTGAGTAATCAAAGATTCCAGTAGAATTTCTTTCGTCCTTTATTCATTTTAATATGTTGAAGATCTCTCTACTGTTCGAAATATCACACATCTATTTTATAATGAAGTTTTTAAAATACGCTAAATAGCAAAAAAGTGCGGTAGAATTTTTGTCTTTCGTTAAGAATTTGAATACGTTGAAAATCATCTATAACGAAGAGCTTTTGCGAAGTACTAGGAATGCGTTAAAGAACAGAAAACCTAGTAGAACGTTTTTATTTTATGACTCGATTGGTCTGCATGTGGGAAAAAAGGTTTTGGAGCAGGTGGCAATTAGCCGAACAACGAAATCGCGAATGGAAAAATATACTTAGATTAAGGCCTCGCACTGATTCCTCCGAGAGGGTCTTAAACGATTAAGACCGACCCATTACAGGGATCTCTTTGTTCTTCCATTCATCCTACCGCACTATAAAAATCGCTCAAACTGTAATTCGGGACTACCATCCTCCCTCGAGGCATTAAACTGGATTCATACGAGCAAGAAGCGTGTAGAGGTTACCTTTTCGTACACCTTCATCCTATTAAACCCAAGACATGCTGCATGAAACTTTTATGCAGTTTGGGAGTCTCTAGGCCAAACCTAGGATCGTGAACCTTGGTTCTTGAAGTCGTTTTCTCAGGCCCCTGGTCGTGGAGGTCTTCTGATTCTATTTGAAAGGGTTCGTCTAATCTTGGTGCTTGAATTTACTCGTGTAAATCTTTGGATCTAAATTTTTCAGTTGGTTTTCATTTCGTTTCAGATCGATCTCTTAAGTACGGCGCGCTCGTCCGTGACTCTGTCTCTCAGGGACGGCGCCCCTGGCCGCGGATGGTACAAAAGCCACTATAGTGGTTCGTACCGTTGAAACTGATACTTCCCACGGAAACCACTATAGTGGCGTATCGCTCAAATTGATGCTTCCCACGGAAACCACTATAGTGGCGTACAGTACTTAAGAGGTTAAGTTGAGTGTCTTGATGTTAAGTTAGTCACGCAGTTCTGTCAAATACTTCAGTCCTGAGTGTCGTTAGGGTTTATCAATTTTGACAGTGTATAGTTCCAATGTTCTCGATTTTTCGAACGAAGATTCGCAAGATTAGACCCTTGGCGATCGTCAAAATTTAAAATAAAAAGTTGTACCATCTGTACCGTCTGTAGGAAACAGAAGTCACTTAAAAATGTGTTTGTTCGTTTAGTAATTTTAGTACGTCCGAAAATAATGAATTCTTCAATTCTCCTAACGTCTTCACTCTTTTGGGTTTGCATTTCCTTCGCTCACTCCTCCCTGTACGTCAGTGTATATAAAACATTGCGAACACAGCTTAAGCGAAGAAGTGGTCGATTACTTTATCCCAAATGTCTATAAAGTCATGTTAAAGGATGTCCGAGGAAATCGTGTAGAAGTTGTTCGAAGGTTTAGTACTGATTACAAACGGATCGCACGACGAGTTTACGTCTGACAATCCGACAATAAGTTACGCAAATTGTTTAAAAATACCCGAGTCCATATATTCGGTACTTTCTGCGTCGGGCATCCCATTCCCGCTAATCTTACCTCACAACGACCCACGATCCGCGGTGTACGTATTCTTAGTCGACACCTGTTCACCTTCAACCGTATCTTGTGCGGCTGCAATTTTTACTGCTCCGAAAAAGCGATAAGTGAGTAACGATTCTGCAAGGTGTCGGCCGCTAAAGGGCTGCCTTATCGTTTCATGGACATTTCACGAGGATCCCGAAGGTAAATGCACCATATCTGCTGCTCTCGAAGAAGGTAGAAGGAGGACGCTCCTCCGACCACACGAGGCTGTAAGGTGCTCGATATCGAGGTCCTTCCTGGACTCTTATTGCTTTCAGTTTTTCTTTTACGGTTATTCCTTTTATTCGCGCGCAGTCTCTGTAAAATTCGGGATCTGCGTTGCTGCCATTGAATGTCCTGAAATAATTCTCGTACATTATAGACTACGGATATTATCCGTTTCTGAAAAGAACTGTGGCGAGTCAAATACAAAACGGTAAAAAGAACTCCGATTTCTTGATATCGGGTTGTCCCAAAACTTGGCTGTTTACTCTTGTTGTCTAAAAATATTAAGCGAAAAGACCTTTCGGGACAGCCCAGCAAATCATACTTGGCACCGAAAGTTTACATGCAGAGCTCTGCTAAATCGTACGAATTGAATACACTAAATTTTGATGGAAATGAGGGTGCCTCTCGGCGTGAAATTACGTTTCCGACGGAATTGTCTCGAGTCTCGTGAAAAACGAGAAAGGCTGCTTTGCCATTCGAGCGGTATTAATGCGAAACGCTCAGACTGCTAGGCTATTCGATTAGTCATCGATTTTCATACGGCAGACTGTGTGGGAATGACGAAAGTGGTCTTTAAAACGGCACGAATATTACGTAACGTTATCGTAGGAACGTCAATGGTGGAACTGCAACAGTGACGTTGAGGCTTGACGTTCCGGCGAGATTAAAGTGGATCGAATTTTTGTGGTCCCAGCACGCTCGCCGAGCGCGAAAAGTCCCGAAGAATTAAAACAAGAATCCAGGCACCGGCATAATAAAATATCAGCCGCTATTAACGCGTCCATTACGCCTTATCACTGCCCTATCGGGACCGTGTAATAAATCTTCTAATGGAGAAATATACTCACAATATGGGGCCCGGTAAAACGAATCGAACGACCAGCAATTTATTCTAATTTCGAGTAAGTGTCGATATTCGAATGGAAACTATAAAACGTGCAGATTTAGTGAGCGGTAGGTGTTCGAAAGCCTTCGGTCCGTTCTTATCGTTGTTTGAAATTGCGGTGTCCCTAATGTTACAAATATCTCGACTTATTCCCCCATGGAAATGTCAACGCGTCGCGATGTTGACCGTAAGAATTCGTCGAATTATTTATACGCATTGTTCCGATGTAAAGTCGCATTAATTTCCTGCCACGATTTCACGCGTGAAGTTTACACGCGGCGCGTACGCACGCGATGTCTGTTCGATGAACAATGCGATGACCTGATTGGAAGACCGTTAATTGATGGCGCTTAATTAATATGCACAACCGATGACCCTGTAGTGTTCGCTCCGGTACCCCATAGACATAATTTCTTCTTCTGTCTGCAGATCCGCTTTGCCTTTATGGTTATATCGTTGCGCACAGGTGCGCGCTCGAAACGATAATGTTCTTGAAATCGTGTTTTACGATGTGTTGTTTCATTGTCGCCATCGAATACTGAAATTTACATCCTATGGCACTCACCTAATTTCGTACCATTACATAGCCTTATGAATCATCTTCCTCTTTACTTCTTCGGACGTTCGCCAGCGTTCACATTTTTCGTTAATCTGTAAGCTTCTTATGACACATCTAAATTAATTCACAGCACTAACAGGTAACCTGAAACTTAGTGTATTAAAATTGTCTTCGATCCAACATTTAATAAAAATCTGTATTATGTTTGATAGATAATGAGAAGCAGGAGCCAAATAGTAATATCGTCTTTTTTAAATAATTTTAATATCCGTTTCTGTTATAAATGCATCAAATCCGCAGTATAATAATGACGTTGTATCATATTTGTTGTATATGGGGTTCGTTATAAATTCAGAAAATTGGCAGATTAATTATCACTCGTATAAATTAAGCAAAGAGATGATATATGTATACGTAAATGTAAAGTCTTTTCGGTTTCCATGGCTACGAATGCATTCGGAAATCTATGAATATCCATTAAGCGAGTCTGAGAGTTGGTTTGTCCTTTAGAAGGGCTCGGAATCTGTAATAGTGCACGGATCATTGACGTTCCACGGGAGAAAGGATTGAAAGGACTGTAAAGTCGGGGAATTTATTACATTTTTCACCGAGTCCTTCAACTATCCAGAAAGTCAATACGTTCCGGATTTATTCAAGCCCCGGCCATTGTGTGTACCATCGAAATTTAATTACGCACGCAATCGGGGCCTTTGTTTGCACTCACTCCCGTGGAATTTCATATGATCCATAGGTTCGATCATTTACGCAGACAGGGTGCACACGGAGCTATAGTATCGTCAAAAGAGGGTAATTCCTTTGACGGGAATACCTTGGAAATTTTGAACAATGTTTGCCCACGCAAGAATTCGTTTCTAGAAAATTGACTACGAAAAATTGATTTTGTACCCGTGCAGTCGAGTTTACGGTCAATATAAAATACCTGTGCGTCGACTTTTTAATGACGCGAGCACTCGACGAATATTTGAAATTATTTCCTGCAGCGGAAATGAAATATCGCCTAGCTTGACAACGAATTCCTATATGTATGAAATATTTCACCAAACTGAATTTTACGAGTCATTGATAGCCAGACTGTCAATTTTACGTATTTATCAAAAATAATGTATACTCGAAATGCGAGAGGAATTTGAAAACATATTATTCTCCAAGTATCGAAACTGTCGAGAGACGGAATAAAACATCAATGCATCGACTCTCGAACGGCACGCCTACTCGACGAATATTTAGAATTATTTCCTGCGGAGGAAATAAAATATCTCGCAGCTGGGCAATCGATTTTTATATCAATTTTTCTGAATATCCCCCAAATAAAATTTTCAAGACATTTACAGCCAGACAGCGAATTTTATGTATTTATGACAAAAACGGGGAGATGAAATACAAAATAGAAAAATTTGAGAGGAATGTAAAAAGGCGTTCCGAATTTATTGAAATTGCTGAAAGAGAATATAAATTTTTATTTGGCCCCTGTTTCTTGGCGTGGAAGATTTTGCGTAAATTCTAAACTTGTTTTGTTTTATTGCATTCGGGAATGGTATAAATCCGCACATAGAAAACTCCGGTCTCTCTCCTCTTCAACTTTTCATGGGGAACCACCGTGCGTCCGGTTGTGCCATTATTTTCGCGTGCACGGTGTGCATCAGGAAGGAAAGCTCTCAGCCGAGAGGATGAGAGTTCATCGTCGACTGTGAAACGAGCCGAATTTTCTCGTTTCCGCGACGAATACGTTACGCAGAACGGGAACGCGCGTTCCACCCTTCGCGCCGATACGCCTTTCGGGAGCCCTTTGTGGTGGACGAGAATCGCTTGCGGGTCTTTTGAAAATTTTAACGCGTTCGAAGAAAGAAGAATTGCTCGGGATATCGTGGGGGAAAAACCGTGGAGGAAAGGATATTAGAATCGTTCCCCTCGTCGTGGCATTTTTTAGCAGCGTCTGGATTGAAGAAAGCTTCCCTGCAACGGGCACAGAAGAACCGCTCGGATACGGTGGGTGTTTAAAGAACGCACTGATCGCTCGAGGATTATCGACGCTGTGCCGTTAGAATTTTAAATTTGAATTTCGCTGTTTATCCGTGGCCGCGTTCAAATCCAGGCGATCGATAATGCAGACGTTCGGGACACAAGTGTCGAATGTGTTTGGAATATTTTCGGGAAAACGACCCTACCAACAACGCGTTAAGGGTTGCTTTTCAGGGTGCTTGAGAAAAAGCAGTTAGTCAATTTATGTGCAGATGTCTGAAACATTCGAGAAATTCCGCTCAATGTAAAGATTAAAGTGGTGTAGAGTTTTAGGATTAAGATTCTAATATTTTTGTAACTTATTTTATTTTACAAAAATCGAAGCATGGAAACATTTCTGTAACTGGCACATTTCGAAATTCTTTCATTTTCTTTTTACTTCAATAAATAACTCTTCCGCGTCACGGTGACCGTATTGGTACAAACTGTATTGCATTTACGCATCTTTATGGTCAAATCTTTGGAAGAGTGTTGATAATTGAAAAATCAAAGAGTTCAAAGGTTAACACTAAAATACCACGAGTTACCAAATAGAAAACGTTCAAGGTCGTCGGCCGTCAACGTGATCGAAATGCTTCCAACGAAATTAGGGAAAGAAATGGGAATCGAATGTAATGGCGATCGAATCGATTCCTGGGTCCACCCACGAAATTGTGAATGGTGTCGCCCTGCATAATGACGCAATCAACGGGTACCATAACTTTGTGGGAACTGCGTTCCTCGCGAGGCAACAACGCGTCGAACCACCGCGGCACGGCGGCGCTTTCGCGGAAATTTATCGGCAAACGAATGCTCGTCATAAAATATCGTATGCACGAAATATTCTTGACTTCCTTCGGCATTCGCCATAAATCTGTTTTACGGCCGAGCCGGCTGGGTAGTTTCCCATTGGTAGCTGTTCCAGGTGTCACGCCGTCGATCTTGAACGGACTAACATAACGGCGTGGAATCCTAGGGGATCATTCACCACCATGGATTTTTTCCTGACGTTTCTGTGCCTCTGGAGTCCTGCTACTGTGAAATGCGCGTAAACTTATTTTTCTGGCGCAGCCGAAGCTGGAGAAACAATTCTCGATCTTTCGAAAACCTCCTATTACATTTTTTTCATTTTAAATATTTTTTAATCGATTATTCGACATTCTCCGTTGACGGCTGCATTGTTCCACCCTGGTAAATAAATTGTATCTACTTTCTACGTTTATCGTATGGGTATGGTAGTTGTAGAAGAGAAGTGTAACTATAAAATTTGTTAAGTAACTCTGAAATAGAATAATATAAGAAGGTACATGTTTTTATAGTGTTTATTGGATTGCGAAAAATTTGTATATTGCTCGAGGGAAACATCTTCATATTAAGTTTTAAAATACAGGTATTCCGTTGGCAATATCGATGGTTAATAGGGCCCCATATAGAACCTCATGAAAATTTTCACGATTAATCAAGGATTATAGCATCCTGGCCGTCCTCTCATCATTAATACCATAACGCTGTTGACCGATAATTCATCGAGGCTTTCGGCTCGGGGCTTATCTTAAGCACTCGCGTTCTCGCAATTACTCCATTCAGTGCTCGGTGTTCATGGATCAATGAAAAATCACCGGAAGATCTAGCCGGGAGCACCGGATGGAATATTGCATTCTCCGCGGATTACGTAGTTTCATTCGAACAAATTTATCCCATTAATTTTCTAATGATATCTCTTCAAAAAAGAAGAAATCCCCGAATAACCGCTCTTCGGTAGGATTCAGCAGGTTTTGCAATGCACTGCATTTTTCATGCAGAAAGTCTGCTTTTTAGTGTGCTAGGAAAACAACTTGGAAAATTTTTATCGTTCAACTTCGTTAATTAAACGCATCAGAAAACTGCATTAAACGACTTTCGATCGTTCGAAGATTTCTGTGCGCGACAAACGAAGTCTGGCAAGGAATTCTTCCGCGACGCATCGACGAATCGATAATTGTTCTTCGCGTTCACGCAGAGCAATAATTAACGCGATTCCAGGGCCTCGTTAGGAATCGTCCGCCGTGCCGAGTACTGCGATGTAGTACTGGTTAACGAGATCGGCGGGAAAATTAGTAGTATGCGAGATTCGAATTCAGGAGTCTTGCCAATCTCGCATTTAGAATTCAAGGGGGTACGGGGGAGGGGAGGCATTATGCGGCCATTCAGGCTCGCTGTATCGATTGATAAGTATTATAGCGGTCAGGGAGTTGTGCAAACCAGAAGTTCGACTCTCGAGCCAACCCGGGTTATTTAGTTGAAATTGCGACGTTAGTTGACTCTTGCGTGCGGCTCGTTCGAGTTCGCAAATGTAAAACCTTCTTGACGTATTGTTTCGCTTCGACGACCGATGCGAAACGATACGCGATAACGAGTCGATACCGGGGGGTGGCGGGGTGGGGGGAGAGCTGGGAATTGGTCGAGAGTTTACTCGAACGCGGAATCGAATTGATACTCGTTCGACGAATTGAAAAATATGCGAAACGGCTGCCGTTCTTGACGATTTTCCACGAGCTTTCCGCTCGTTTGTTCGACGGTCGTTCAAACAGCGAACGAAACATTTTGATTAGATCAACTGTTCGAGTGTCAATGTATTTTCCATTTTTTAACATATTAAACGCCCTATCGGCGCTTACGAAGATCGCGTATAGTTAAAGGAATCTGTAGGATTAAGTAGAAACTTTTCTGGATTTGTTCATACAGTGACACTTATTAATATTCGGACACTCTTAAAAAGACGATAACTTTTTAAATATTGGACCATACGACTTGGAGTTTCTGGAAACGTTAGAACAATTAGTTTACTACATGATTTGAAAAAAGAATTTATAGGAAGAATTAAATGAGAAAATAAAAGACACTTTTTGAAACTTTATTATATGGGCTTATATTGAAAATTTAATAAATACATTTTGTAGATCTGTATCAATTATACGTATTCAGAAAATTTCATCAAAATCGGTTGATGCGGAAAAATACGACGGACATCGATGTAAGAATCCTTAGATTTAAAATGACTATTTTCACCATCTTTACACGTTTATAGCTGATTGTAACGTTGACCGATCCAATGTAAAATCCAGCATAAATGTTGAAAGCGGAGCGGGAAAAGTAGGGAAATAAATTGTTTGGACTCCGAGAACGATCGAGCATTTTTTCTGCGGTCCGATTAGGGGCCGATCGGCTTAAGTGAAAAGTTGGATGGCATTACACTGTCGCCTAACCGTGGACGGTATAGTCCATCGTCGCCGGATATACGAGGATTCAAAAGCGAATAGCCAGGATACGCGGATCGAACTCGGGAACCTGGCCAACCGCAGATTTAGAATCGACTCGAGCCGAAATAATCGTTCAGATTCGACGATAGCGAACGATCTTAGCCGCTGTAGAACCCAGAAGTTTCACAATACAATATAATTATCGAACGGGAAACCCGAGTCGAGCGAAATCTTGCAAAGATCGGATCGGCCGACGAGCATTGCGAGGATATAATTGATCCCGTTGATTGTTGCGCAACCGAAGTTTCTTATTCGATTCGTGCCCGCATCGACGGGATATTAATAAAGGTAATTCATCAAACGAGCGTTCGATTCAATTCCGGCCGGCCGATTGGAAAAATTGGGTCAAACAATTTATCCAAGGAATACGCGATGCTCACTGAAAGGAATGATAAATGTCGCGGGAGATACGATCGATTAAATTGAATTTATTCAATTAAATTAGTTTGTTGTGTACAGGTTCATTCACCGTGCCATGCATTACGTCACTCTTTAGACACAAAGAAATCCTCTGGAGTAAGATGACGATTCTCGTATATGCAGAAGACTGTCTTTCTCATTTTCAGATGTTTTTCGTAGCACCGAAGCCCACTTTGTTGATCTTCGCGGATCACTCTTAAATCTATAGTCGGCATAGTGTACGGATGTCGTCACTGACGGGTTAAGGTGTTTTCGCGTTCAGGGACCGAGGCATCGCGTTCTGGAAGCAAATCTGGAGGCGACGGTCCCGTTCGACCAGAAAGCGACAGCACTGCAGTCGGACGTAACGAGATTGAAGAGCAAATTGCCAGGGTGTGCTGATCGGGATCTGCAATTTCGCCGATTGCTCCCTCTCCCCGGGAAAGATTGAAGAGCCGTGTCGCCTTTCGGGGTTCGCGGCCATTGAAAACAACCGATCACCGGCGCGTTTACGCGCGACCGGCCCTCCCTGACGTATCGGGAACATTTATCGGTCCATCAGGCTAAACAGCGACAACGCCGACTTAGGTGATGGATGGTAGCATTCCATCGGATCCCCCGGCATCATACAGGAGTGTCGGGATTCCCTGCATAATGTATGGCCGAGAGGGGAGTCTTCGGGGCGATCAGACGTTTTGGGGTCAATCGGTGCTTTCGTCTAACCGTGAAGCAGCCAGTTTAGGGGGCGTTTCCCTCAATTATGATAATGCGAACGGTTCTCGATGGGGTTACGTCTAGATTACTGGATGGTTGCAACTATCGTGACCGGAGCTCCTCGAAGAGAACCGAGTTTTTCAGCTTCCAGGCTATGAATTTGCTCGTCTATCCGTAGACCTGTGTTTGTGAATTATCGAGAGCACTGCTGTGACCCATATCTCTGGGTCATGACGATTTCCTGAGGATGATCCAGATGACATCTGGGTGCAAATGTTACGCATGCCGATGAACTCTTGCGCACCTTTGTCTTGGTCCCTTATTCCGTCTTTTGTCCATTATTAGTTTTATCACGTCGACTGCCACGTTGGCGACACCATTCTTCGTCTATCTTTAACACCTTCCCGTACTTTAACGAGTCTGACTCCTGATGAAGATTTTGGCCCAAACGTAAACATCACGAGTACGACTCGTGGACTGAAAATCTGCCAAACGTAAACATCCACGAGTCAGAGTCGTGGAATGATTTACAAAGGACTGTATCACGGGTATTTACATTTCGGCTAGTATTGCAACTGTTTTCGAGCATCTCTCTGGTCTGTTTACCGCGCATTGACCCCTACCGTTTGGGCCCGGATTTTTGTTCATAATACGATTGCTTAACCCGTAAAAGTTCTCTGCGAGCACGCAAAATTTTGACGCACAAAAACGACATTAACACGTTGAACGCCACGTCAGCCATATGTGGCTGACGGAATTATTCGTGCAGGTTTTAAAATGAATTTGTACGTTGATATATTCATTACACTAAACTTAATTAGGATCTGTAACATGCAAGAAAGTCGGAGGATTACTCAGTATCGTACATTTAATTTTTTGCAATTTTTATTTCATTAAATAACTTAGTTTGATTTTATGGAATTTTTCGGGTTTCTAGTTGGGCGTTCAAAGTGTTCACAGTCGCAGACCGCCATAGACTTCCCAATACGAGATCAAGGACACATTCGATAGAATTACATTCTAGCCAGTGCACTCTACTTTGTGAAGTTTCGAAGGCTGCACCATAGCCCTAAGCACCTCTTCAACTGTACTATCCAGAATTTTCTCGGAAGAATTCCGGTATATTCCGGAGCAGCCTCGTTCTCAAAGCTTTCCGTTCCGATAACTTGCTCCGGATATAATAGAAAATTGTTTGAATCGATACTGGCTGCCGCTGAACTCCGTCGAAGAAATATTCCTCGGATCTGCATCTCGAACCTTTTGCAAACATCCTCGTTCGTCAATGCATCCGGGGATCCTCGAGGGAACTTCTTCTACCTGATTTACCAAGCAGTCGCGACTCGCGCCGCCATTATGCGACGATCATTCGCGTAAAATTAGTATTTTATGGTTTTCCGCTACCTAGAGGTTTCATTTCGTCGGATCGAGTTTTAGTTTTGTCCTTCTTCCTCTTCCTTTCTTTATGGATAATTAGGTTATCAGTTTGTTTTCTTTTGCGCACAGCTCTGTTGTGTTGTTTTTCTTGGAAATTCGTTTATATGAAACGCGAATAGACTGTGCTGGTACATTCGATTCCAGATCATGGCATGGGCCTTAAATATGTAATTTATGCACAGCGTAATAAATGTAGCTCCGAGCTACGTGATGTGAAATGTCTCGAGCAATCGTTCATTCGTGCACCGTGTTTAACACCAAACCTACCGAGCCTTAAAAGTAACCGATACACGTTGTCTTAGAAAAATGACGAGACTGAATTTATTTCGATTTTGTGCGGTTCGTATTATAATACATGCTCTACTAAATACAGTGTGTCCCACGAATTCTGTCCACTCGAATATCTTGGTTATTTCAAACAATACGTCCATACACATACGTGAATACATCCATAAAGAAATAGAATGAAAACAGTCACATATCTCAGCAACGGTAAGTTCTAGGACAAATTGCAGTTTAGTACATTTATACTCAGAATACGTCAATCTATCGAAATCGAGGATAAAAAATTGGAAATTCCATTTAAGAAAACAAAGGTGACGCTCTGGTATATCATACACAAGTGGACAGAGTTCGTGGAACACACAGTATGTATTTAATCATTTCCCACGAAAGCATCTTATAGTTTCAGTAATTGTAGAATAAAAAATCTGGAACCGGTGATTTCGACCGGCGGCGGTGGTTCATTTTGGACGGAACAGCCTGTATACGCTTTTCATAGCGAACGGGTTAAGAGGGGGTGGTGTTGGTTGAAAAATGGCGGGCCGGAAGGAGCCGGTCTAATTGCATTTTCGCGAGGATGCCGGCTCGGCGTTTCCGCTTGTAATGACGCGTCGTTGAATGCGGGCGGGCTCGGGACGAGACGAGGCCGCGCGGTTCGAAGTGAGGAAGCTGCGCGCGGCGTGTTCCTCGTTTTAGGAAAAATGAGCTTCGACGTGCGTTTCCACCGGTTGAAAAATGAATATCCGCCGGCAGAAGCTCGGCGGCTCTATCGCCGAGGAATCGGAAGCGATGGATCAACGACAGCGAGCCGACCGCCCGGTGGTCGGGCTCTCTTTCCATCGGGTCGGACAGCTTGCCAATTTATGGCCGATTGATTAAGGCTTCGATAAACTGGTAATCTGGAGGAAGCGAAGAAGCCTTCTTGCTCTTCGATGTCGCAGTCGCGAGGGTCCCTGCCGTTCTCTGCCCCTGTGTGCCAGTTGCTTTTTCCTTTTTTTTCTTCTTCTTTCTTTTTGATCCTTTCGTCTTACGGGTCGGTTCCATTTATCGTTTCGTTGGCGAGCCCACGGCCGGCCGAGCATCCCCGCGGATTTTGATTCAGCTCCAGATACATTCGATTCATTGATCCACGTCGCGAAAAACATTCACAGTACATCCGTTCTACCGAGCGTTCTCGATTTATGACTGTCCTTTCCGTGTGACTCGTTTTTGCGTGTGCGTTTCATTGAATTCGTGCCTCGTCCTCCGTTTGAAATTCGCGACCACAATCAACGGGCCAGCCTTTCCACTTTTATTATACCACTCTAGACTCGAAATTCGTGCGACGAAAGCTGCGTGGGTATCGGTCGTTGTTGCCCGCTTTCAATTTCTTCTTTTTTTTCTTTCAAATCTGTCACTGCAATTTTTTCCCTTTATTTTTTACAACGGTTTTGTAGTGCAGCGCGGTCCGGGGTCTGCTTGCTAAATCTAAATTTTGTACTAATGGATGTTTACCCCTCCAGTGCACGAGTCAAGAGCACCTAATACCGCGATTGTTTTAGTTGTAAATGTTTACGTACACTGCGCAAACATATTTCGTCGAAAGTTCTCAACGTGTTTGCGCGGATACATTGATCCAAGACATGAGCCACTCGAGGTCAAGACCATCGATTAATGGCACTTATTACTACGGTGCGTACTGTGGAGCATAAACGCAAACATTGCTCGAAACACGTCGTAGTCAGTCTATTTGGCATGGTAAACATGACAAGGTTAAATCCACTATCAGTAAATCGTTCAATCGAGGTCAAACTGCGAAACTTAGCGTATCTCAAAACCGTCTGACTAATCCCCAGAACGATTCGCTTCTTGTTGCTGTTTACTGTCGCTGGAAAGGGATCATAGCAAAGTGGGAATCGTCGAATTCCACGAAACGTCACGCAGAGATGTTAAAAAATACTTCAAACACATGTCATTTACCAATCAAAGTTTACCCTGAAGTGGTGAAACATCCCCCGAAAATAAGATGCTGTATCTTGTGGAGCAAATATTTAGATATATTATTATACTTCAGGTTAAATTGTACCTACACTGAATGAGAAAAATGCGTACAGGAAACTCGAAACAGAAACATTAGAAGTATTTGAGAATATCGACGTGTACGTTTCCACTTTATAAAATTATTAAAGAAAGAATAAAATTCGTATATGATCTCTACGTCTTGCAATTGATGCAGACAATTTTTATTCTGTATAAAGACCGTCGTTTAATTATTACATTTTATTTGAGGAACACATTTTCATAGTTTTACACAGTTAAATGTGTAAACGCAGTTTAACATTTTTACGAGGACTACATTTTCATTTAACTTCTGTTCCCCGAACTGTAGAAAATGTTTTCTTTGCATAAAGATCCGCAGTCTAGTAATAAATTTTTGATACACTGCCTTATCTTCTAATTCTCCAGATAATTGAGGACGATTATTATTCGAGGGTCTCGATAAAGGATTAAAATATATGAAGTTCACTTAGTTAAACGGTACCAGAGTATTCCGATTCGAAAGACCGTCGAACGGAACGACAGTGGAACGCGAACCGGGAATCGCGTATCGACTGGACCCGACATTAATTAATAGGAACGAAACGAGCAATCATGGTGCCGACAGGCATGTGGCCGAGAACATGGCTTCGGTTTTCAATGAAAACCCTGTCCAGCGGGGTGCAGTGTTCCGCTTAAACATCCCTGGCACAATTTCCGTTGGAACGGGAACGGCGGATACATCAGAATTTCAATTTAATTTCCTTGGTACGCGTTATGCGGATCCTCCCTTTGTGTTCGGCTACTCTGTATCATGGGAACGCACACAATCGTGAATCTGGGGTATTCTTTGACCACAAACGTGCATACGCGCGTGTGTCGGCGTGACTGTCGGAATTGGGAACTCGGCGAGTTAAAGATAGTAATTAGTTCCTTCCGTTTGATTAGAATCTAATAAGACCTTGATTTAGAATGCGATGCCTATCGATCGTCGATCCAGTGTCCTCGTTGATTTCATCAGTTCAGAATTGTCTACATACAATGAACAACCATTATTATTACTAGACTGCGAACTTTTTTGACTTGCAAAATAAAAATGTTCTTCTCTTAACAGTTTTATGAAATTGAAAATACTGTCAGAACACTTTCAAATTCTTCGAAAACTTTTACCGTTTTATATTTCACTGAACTATTTCAAAATCTGCGGTCTAAGATAAGCTTAAACTTGTTTTCGAAATTTGTATTTATTTATAATTTGATTTTTATGTTCGTAGCGGTGTGTCAACTGTTCTGCTTCATTTATGGTTATTGTCTGATTGCGAGATACATTCTGACCTTGTTTCCCGGTCGTAGTGATTATACGAACTGCGCGTAAATCATTTCGAGCTAGCTCTTTATCTTTCAGTCACCTCTTACGACGTTATAAGGACCATTACGTAGTACTGCACAACGCGCACTGTTACGTTCGATAGAACGCTGGGAAACAGGATGCTATTGTGCTGCTACAATGTTCGGTATCGCGAAGTAATTCTTGCCGCAAAACGTTTTCAACACTGACAATCCCGACGCACGCGAAAATACGATATCCGACGTGAAAGCAGCACGGTGTTTTCCCCCGCAAAGGGGGTCATTTTCGACAATCCTTCTGACAGCGCTTTTGTTACCTGAAACACATGTATTTTGCCGAGTATCCTAACGGGCCTGGGGTATATCATTTCGCGGACAAGCGAAATGCTAAACGATCCTCAAAGGATCCATGCACAGGGGTTCAAACTATGATTTTCATTTCGTGGAAACTCTCCTGCGCCGTCGACGTTATTACCGCGGCGAGTATTGGTACGAGAGACTCGGTGTTTTGCGATCAGGCGCGTTTAACGTTTCCGAATTCGTGTGTTTGTTCGACACGGGAATATTATATTGCGTCACGGCCTTTGAAATATGTATATCCCGGGACGGAGCGCACCGGCGCAAAATACGTATTGTGCGCGAGGGGCTGTTGACCTCTCTCTGTTGCGGATGCATCTGGAAATTGGCATACATACCGCGGCGTACTATCTCGCATCCTGCATTATAGTAATCCAACCAGAGACGTGTGTTCTGTTTAGTGTCCGTCGTTGATTTATTAGACCGGTTGCATATAGGTGGCCTTCGGTCGCCCTTATTAATTTACGGACGCTATCGATCACTTAACGCGCGAATCTTCCGGTTTGCGGAATCCCGATAGCTAATCGCACACCTTTGTCACCTGTGATACTCCATTAACGCTCTGCTGCATTCAAAGTGTGCAAGGACTGGTTAAATCTACGTTAGAATTTGCTAGTATTATTAATTTCTCCGTGTATACAGGTTGTTTCGTAAATGGTGGGCAAAACTTTGGAAATAGATTTTTAATGCTTAGAGAAGGAAAACAGTTATATCAACATAGGTCCGGAAGAAATTAGTTTCCGAGTTAGTCAAGTTTTTGTGCCACAATTCTCGACTCAGAAACTAATCGTTTCCGGACCTATGTTAACCCTTTGCACTCGGCGCTATTTTAATTCTAAAACGAAATTTTTCTTCCGTCTTAGAATATTAACATTTCATTCATACGAAACTGATCCGATTTCCACATATATTATTTAAATGTTTAGTAATCTATTAAATACAAATTTTGTAATGTAACAAATATTTTGTAATATTTTTTGTAATTTCTTTGAGATAATGCCACAACAATTTTTAATGGCGCTTCAGAGTCGCCGCTCGAGTGCAAAGGGTTAATATAACTCTTTTGTCTTGTCTAAGCATTCCTTCTCTTGCATCTATTCCTAAAGTTTTGCCCACCATGTATTGAACACCCTGTATACAGTCGGAGACAAGAATAAGTGGACAGTTAGGGGAACAGGTAAAAATGAAGTTTAGATGAAATTTTGACAAATAGCTGACATTTTCGTTATGGTACGTGTTTACAAAAAGATGTAAATCTATACACTATAAGGATATATAATAAATGAAAGTTAAGTTTATAACAGTCATGTTCATTCGACTAAACTTCATTTTTACCTATTTCCACTAACTGTTCACTAACTGGACCAGGGCAAGTTGATGCGACGCAATTATCTGGACACCGAGTATACTCGTGCTACGATCGTTACTTTGATAGTTCCTCTGAAAATACCCGACACCGTTGACCCGCGGCCCAATTCGAACAAAGAGCGGACGAACGTCAAGGTATTCCCTGATTTACAAATCATAAAGCGCGCTCGCGGTCTTTATCGGAGACAA
Source organism: Halictus rubicundus (assembly GCF_050948215.1). Taxonomy (NCBI): domain Eukaryota; kingdom Metazoa; phylum Arthropoda; class Insecta; order Hymenoptera; family Halictidae; genus Halictus; species Halictus rubicundus. The sequence continues at coordinate 17,506,573 of NC_135152.1, read as the reverse complement.
ATGTCCCGTCTAGTCAACGATGTTTTCTATTGGATTGATAGTCATCGCGCGTGCCTTGTTGATGGTCGCCGGCGTCTCGACAATAATGTCCCGCGGTTTCCTGGTTGTAAGCCGGCGGCAAATGCTAAGTTCAACTACCGTCCGCGCGTGAGCCGTGTCAAAGGCGACGCTGAAACGTAAAACAGAATGAAACGAGGCAATGGCTACGAGACTCTACCCGTGTAGAGGATGGGTACCTCGGGATTAAATTGCACCGGACGGAACGCGGATAATCAGCTTAACCGTTTGTATTTCACTTTGGTTACGGACGCTGTTCGCCCGCCGAACAACCGAAGTTATAATTGTACCCTCCGATTCGTTTGTTGTCGAAAGAGTTGTTTCGCCTCCTCTTTTACTGCTTGCTCTATCGTTTCGTTAGCTGCAGAGCAACTTTCTCGGGCATGGAAAGCTTCCTAGCTCGGCGGTTCTAGTGTTACAGTGTTTTCTCGATATATGTCAACAACATGCATATATCTTCTCTACGCCTTCACTTGCAAGAATATCATTTATACCATATTATGTAGTTTCTTAAACCCTACAATTTCTGTAAGTAACATTTTCTCGTGTTGTTCGAAATAACCAAGATATTCAAGTGGACCGAGTTCGTGGGACACACTGTATGCCAACAACATTGGTCTTGCCAGCGACATATATCATCCAGAAGATATATACAGGGTGATTCACCTAATGTTGCCACCTCAAATATCTTTGTTGTTTTTAAAGATACGTCAAATGTCTGAAGGACAAAGTTGAATGGTTCAGTGGGGCTCACACTGTACCAAAAATATTTCTGTTTTTATGTGATTTTTCTTTATATCAAGGTCACCTTCGTTTTTTAAAATGGAAGCACCCTCTTTTAAACACCTACAATGATAGTCCCTTTCATTGGGAATTCGGTGACTATAATTATTCAAGGTCATTCAAGGTCACGGCCAGAAAAAATCGTATAAAGCGAAAATATATGAATGAATAATGTATATATGAATATATGGATTCTCGATGTATGTAAAAAACGCGAGTCTTGCCAGCGTCTTGTATCGTCCAGGAGACGTACCCGACTCGTGTTATGTTTCCAAGGTCTCTCGAGCTTCGCGACCCCTTACGGGGTATAACCCGCGGTGGTGGGGATAGTTCCGCGACGTTTATCGTCCAGGCCTTGCCGACGTATATAGAGAAATCGCAGTACTTCTTCTACAATTTTACATTTCATCAACTTATTTACTTGGAACAATTACTTTCGTAACCTCCTCGTAGATCCTACGAAGGGTTCATAAAAATTAATTTTCGAGCACGGTGAAAAACTTGTCGCCCATCTGTGGGCAGTGAAAGCGTTCAATGCTTTACGCCGTATTCAACGGAGTCGTCATTCGTAATCCCGTGACGGTGAAATTCCAGTAATTACGAGCTCGGTAGAAGGATGAAAGTACTATCGCGGTATCACAAAGCCCCGTCGAGGGGCTCGAAGGAAATGGGAACGACAGAACGATGGCGGCTGATAAAAGCCGAGACAAGGGAACTCGCGGCGTGCGAAAGGCCGGTAATTGAAGAATCCGAGGAGAAGTGGCAGGCAACACCTTTCTCGCGGTCTCTCGCGATACGCAAAACGGCCGGAATAATTTGAAAAGGTGCCACGGCGGGAAAGCGGATCGCAGCCTGAACGACGCCGGAGCAAATGAAAACGGAATGGGATTAAACGCGAACATCTGCATTATCCATGGATAACAGGGAAGCCGCGCATCGTCGGGTCGGAGCGAAACAAGAATATGAGGCGCACGGTTTCGTCACATCAAGTATTCTGTGGCGAATGCGACGACGCCGCGTAGCAGGGCGAAAGAAGAGGACGCTGAAGAGGGGGGCCGAGGAGAGCTCGAGGAGGAAGAAGCCAAGATGAGTTTCGAGCGTGAAACGCGCTGCGCAGACTGGTCGGCGTCCTCGTCTCGTTCGCGAGCTGCATTTCAATCGAAGCTTATATTAACCATCCCAGTTGCATTCTTTGACCTTCGCCAGTGCGGTGGTCGGGAGGTACATGCGCAGTGCCGTAGGCACGCCGGGTGAAGCGGGGGCGTTACTTTCTGCCGTTCGTTTTAAAGGGACGCTGTTGCTGTTACGTAAGAATCGCGAACGACCCGCGACATCGTCCCGCGATTCAATGAACTCGAAACGCGTACGTTACTCCATCAAACCGCAAAACGAACACCGAGTTGTAACCGAAAAACCGTCGAGCTTCAATTTCTGTAACTTCGTGTGAAACGATGTAACAACGTTCTGCCTGCGCCCGCTTCAAAGGATTTAGGTTTAACGAATTCTCCACACCCACGTCTCTGATCTAAATTTTTATCAAAATTTTCTGTTTTCTTTATAAAACCGAGGGAAGTGCTGAAGATTTCTTCGCTTCACGTGCATGGTAATTACGTAGGTGTAGAGGTATGGTAATTTTGCTCCAGTAGTCAATCGTTCAAGGCCAGTAGTCGACCATCTTTAGCGTTGTTATTAATAGGTAGACTGCAGATTCTGTGTGCAAAGTAAAAAGTTTCTGTATCGATAGCAGGAAGCAGGAGTCCAATATAAAATGATTTTATCTCTCAGTCGTTTTAATAAGCTGCAATTAATGTAACACTGCTCTTAACACTAAAGCTACCACCACCGGTCAAAATAACCGGTTCCAGATGTTTTATTTCACAATTACTGAAATTGTGAAGATACTTTCGTGGGAAATGGTTGAATAAATCATCGACATATTGAATCGAAAGACATCGAATGCGACATCGAATGTCGTTTTCATCGACATTCCGTTCTCACCGACATACATACATATGGTCAATTCGCGTGGTTTGAAAAGCGCTGGATTTGAAAAAAAAAAAACAGCTCACGCATTTGTGACTCGCTCTAGTATTGGACGATACGTATATGTCCAGTGAGAACAGAATGTTGATAGAAACTGATGCCGGCGAAAACAGCATGTCGATGAAAGCATGTATAGGCGATACGTATGCGTGCGTCGATGTAAACGTTGTCGAGGAAGTCAGTGTCGGCCAAGTAGAACGGGCGACGTCTTCTTCCTTCCGTTTATTTTCAGGAAGGCTGACTGCTGGGTAAGGGCCGAAATAAGGTACAACTACCAAACCCTTTTCACACATACTCCCACAAAACAATCACCGACCCGTCCAGTGTATTCCACATTCAGAACCAGTCGAAAGTTGTCCGCCGATCCCCGATTGTTCAGGATCCGTTCACAAAGATCCGACAGATGCGTTTGACCGGACGAAAACGAGAGTCGCGTGTGCCGGGCGGAACCTCTTTAAGCGACAGAGACCAAAAAAAAAAAAAAGAAAAAAATTGCGAAAAGAGAAAAGAAAAAATATTCTATCCGTCTGAAAGGGTAGGCGACTCTTTGTCCGTCGTTTCCAGCGTCTTCAAACATTTTCGCGAGACAAAGAGCTGCTTTGCACCTTCCCGGTGCCGAGGGTTGCGACGCCAATGCATTTGTCGAGGATACCGGAGGAAGTCGAACGAACGTGAATCGAAGCGAGTCCCATTGAAAGAGAGGAGGGTCGCAGACGTCCGTGGAAGAAACGGGCTGTGTTCTTTTACGTCATACCGAAGTCAACGCACCTCTTTTTAGTCCGGCCCGAGACCGGCCCGCGACGGCCCGTGCATTTCTGATCGGAGCTCGACGTGGGTCCAGCGACCGGACCTGGAAACTCGTAGCAACGAACTCGATCGTCGCGGTGTTGGATTTCTAGTCGAGGAATCGAGCGCAACAGTTTTACTTCAAAATCTCGGAAACGGTTTCTACATATTGGCATTGTGCTTAAACAAACTTTTTCCTTGATAAAGCGTACCGATCAAAGCTTACCTAAGGTAATAAAGTAGAAATAAGTCAGGCTTTAAAGTTAAAATATGAAGTGTACGTAAATGTATGGCCGCCACTGTAAACTGTGAACGAATTCCAAATTGTGGTATGGTAGAAATTGAATTTTCTGTTTGTTCACGCTCTTCATTTACAAAACTGTCACATCCAGTTTGGAGTTCTTTCTACCATCGGTGAATAGTGTCATCATTCTCCAGCGTATTTTGATCAAATATTGCATAATGATATCGTGAATTTATTTATTTTTCCACTCGTGCGAAAAGTGTTTTGATGGGTAAAGGAAGAGACTAATGGTTTGTCCCGATGGCCAACTTATTTTGTACTTCTGACCGACTAATCATCGGAGTTCGCTATAACTAAGATCACTAAGTTCTGGCTGACGTTTAATGGACGAATCTCTTTGCAGAGTCACGTGTCGCAGCTCTTCCTTCTTGCCTGCCTCGGAATTATTCGGACCCGTTCCCGTTTACGTGCCGCTTTAATTACCGCCAGCCTGCCGCGTTAATCGCTCGGCCTCTCTTTTTTACCTGGTTGCAACCCTGATTAACCTTGCGCCGATTATCTCGGATGGAAAGGCTATTGGGTAATTTACAATTAGAGCGCGTGGCGGACAAAGCCGATGGAATTTCGACCGAGAGAAAAGGTTGTGGGGCGAAAAATGGCCACCGCGGTTCGGCCTCTGCAACCTTCAATTAGGATTGCCGGGTGAATAGGTCCAACGTCGAGTTTCTGTAGGATATTAGAAATTTATAAAATACGCCGAATTTTTACTCCGTTTTTACTGACAGGAAATTTTAGATCAACGAAATGGAACAGTTCCGTTGTTCTCGTATTTCATCTCCTATTTTTCTGTCTAGGGTAAGGGACCTAATTACTGTGAGGGTACCAATTACTGCGCTTATATTAATTATACTTATTCTTAACGCATAATGAATATTGAAAAAGAGGTATTCAATTTGTTCATTCAAATCAGTCAATATATATGTTATATATCTCTTTCTTTAATATTTATTATGCTTTACAAGTAAGTATAATTAATATAGGCACAGTAATTGGTACCCCCATAGTAATTGGGTCCCCATAAAATATTCAATTTAGTAATATATGGGAAAATAGAATATAATTTGTAATAAATATTTGCTGCTTGGTAGAGATTCATTCTTGTTTTGCTCTATACTCTTGCTACCAACGTTTATTATTATTACATATCTGAGCAACTTGCATTTACGAAGATTTACGTTTATTTTTATTTTCATCATCAAGATTTAGGTTTATTTTTATTCTATGAACACAATTATTCCACTTTTAAAAAATTGGAATTCAGTTTAATAAATACTTAATTTAAGAAGAACTATACTATACTACTATATTATTACATTTACTATACTATCGAGCGGACGGATTCCGGCTCGGCCAATGCCAACGCCACTTTCTGCCGTAGCTGCGCCCTGATTGGTCTTAACGAAGCGGCGGAGAACATTCTCGCAAAGGAAAAAGATACTTCAAATAATCTCAGGAATCACCCCTTTCAAGGAAGATCAAAATTTTTGGCACATCCTTAATATCGACAACAACAAAATAGGATTTTCTCGAATTAAAGGAGATTGATAATAAACATATTTAGTGGATTGTGACTCGATGTTATAGTGTAAGGGGTTAACGCTGAATCTTGATACACGAAAGTAACTTTAAATTGTTCGAGAGAAATCGATTCGTTTTCTTCACTGTCAATCTTTCTACCGTCTGCTCGTACGGATCCCGGTATCGGGACAAGGCAGCAATCAACAGAGGCCCGTTACAATAATCGGACCCTGTTTCACTGTCACGCGACTCACCAATCCGGATCGTCCTACATTTTCCGTCGTTGCGTTTATCGGTAGAGCGCATTATGGAAATGAGCGCCGGTGTTCGCGCTTCCAGCATATCGATTAACTCGCGGTCAGAATAAATCAGTCTCGGGGCTCGATCGAGCCCGGTCAACGTTTTTCTAATTAATTTCACAATGCGCCGGCACGATGCGATGCGGAACAGGCCAGTCACGAAGGAACCGTTCGTGACGAAGTCGGATCATGCGGAGCCAGACCTTTTGTTGCGCGACCTTGCCGCTGGTAGTGTCACGGCCATGATCGTACGTTCCTCTTTTTTTTTTCGGGCCGTTCTATGCACCGTCACGTACATGCCACTATAGTTCTTCAACCCTTTGCCTAGCAAATTTAGACGACGAAAGTCGCGGAATTCTCGAGTCCCAGTTGCAAAGACGATCGGAACAAGATTTCACTTACATATATATGTTAACCCCTACCTAACAGGATACGTTCCATTGCGTTGAAATTATTCATTTTTGCACTTTAAAGCATTGCTTCGGAGTGGATTTATGTACACGTATATTAAAGCCGATAGCACTAGTATATTAAAATGAGTTGTGTCGTTAGAATTACACGTGTATGTACTAGATGTAGCTGAGAATGAAGGTAGACTAATGTTTCACACGATTTAATACTCCACCTCGGTGATCGGAGATTGTACAGAACCATTAAACATACCTCAACAATTTATTGTTTAATGCTACTTAATACATACCCTATTCATTTGTATTTCATCGTGATCGTTTAACGTCACTTCTTACAGTCAGCCATTTGCCCATCGTTTTTTCGCGATTTACGATTCAATTAAACTATTCATGCAAATTCACCTTTTTACGCGTCACACGATGGAAACAGTGATTAAATAGAAGCCCATTACTGCAATGAATAGTTACATGCTGGATAAACAAGAAAAACTGCGCTCCACATCCGCGGACTAGTCATAATTATGATATCTGCGTGATATTACATTGTCCATGTAAAAACACAGAAGGCATCATACAATTAACAAGAACCAGCTTCTTGGCTCTCGAATAAATTATTCGTCTTTACAGACGCAATCGGCTACCGTTCGATTACAATGTCAGGCGTTCGGAGTCGCAATAATTGTCAGTTGGGGGGAGGGCTGGATTAATTAATTATTACCGGGAAGGTAGAGCGGAACGCGGCCGATTCAGTCGTTTTCCTTCGATGATTAATGAATAATCGATAAACCGTGGCCGGAAAGTTCACACGGAGCAGTGGCTCCTTTCCCCGCTGGCTTCGCGACGGCGATTAATTGGGTCAGAGAGTCGATTGTACCGTGGCGTAGATAATTAACGGATGTTACGTAAGTCGCCAGAAGAAAATGTCAATGCTCTCGAGTGATCGATGATAGGATACACGCCGTGGCGTGCCACGTCGTGTCCCCGTGTAACAACCGTTTCGTTGTAATCACTATTACTATTATTGCGGTGTCCCGCGAGCCTCTGTTATTAGTTGAAACAGACCGCGATCGTTCGAGCGATGACCAGAAAGGTTCGTGTTTTTTTTTTTAATTTTTATGAGACTAAAAAGAAAAACGAGTCCCCTCGTTGCCCGCGGAATAATCTTTTGTGTGTCACGATCGATTGACCGAGGCGACGAGATCGTGCCAATAAATCTCGACGCTAAAAACTCGTTCTCACGGGAATATGTATTTTGTAATAAACTCTGCCGGGATATTTATTGCGGGCAAATGTAACACACCTTGCGCCGTTCTCGTTGTTATCGTTCGAGTAATGCTCGCGGAGTTGCGAAACCGTTTTGATCTATGGATCGAACGCGCCTGTCGATGCGAGCTCACGCCATCGACTGTTTATTGTATGGAAAGCACCGCGTGCTGGCCCATTACATCGTTTATGGTTTTTGGCCGAGAGATTCCGTTGCTCTGTGGTATAGCTCTTCCCTCTGCTTCATAAACAAAGGTTTGTACCTTGGGAATAAATTCTGGAATTTAACAATAGAACCTCCGAGTAATAAAGACAACTGATGTATATTGCTCTGTAATAATGACAAAGCTACATCTATTCAAACTTCATACCATTTTAACCTGTGCTTCAATAAAGAAGTTCATTAAAAAAATTTGGATAGAAACATTTTTATAATTTCAGTGACAGAAACAATTAGGAACCAGTCATTTTGACTGGTTCGGTGGTGTTAGTGTTAAAAGAATGTTCGCGACGGAATTGTGGATTCGCAGGTGAATGAAAGTCGACGCTAACAAAAGCGGTTTCGCTGACGAGTATAGCTGGAAAAGTGGCGAGGGAACCGAGAGATTGCCGTTGGCAGAGAAAGGGCTTAGGGTCTACGAATACTATGATGTTCTTCTGATATAGGTACTTGCGAAGTTTGCGTCAGCATCGGTCTTTTAATATCTTGAAGTTTTGCCGAAACGCTGAGTCGTAGGAGATTATTGTATTTTTACAATTTATTAGATGATATATTGAATCCTTTATTATTGTACGTCGTATCGGAGACGAAGGGAACAATGGAAAAAGTGGTCGAAGAAGAAGGACTGGAAGAAAACGCATCGGACACCAATCTTGTCGAGTTATTTTCTTTAAATCTTCGATCCGCTTCGAAGAAACAGATGAACGACTCTTGTGGAACAATATTTGAGGACTTTGCAGGGTTTTTAAATTTTTATCGAGTTTGCAGCCGTGCAATCGTATTGCTGTAAGTAGAAACTTGTTTACTGAAATTCCTCCGATAGTATTTCTCTTTATGAGTTGCAGTTGAGTACAATTTCTCAAGAAATACCGCAGCTTTATTAATTTCAGTTCTTTGCCGTTCGACTTTCTCTTATCGGGTTATTTTTCTGCAAGATATCGACAGAACCAAACACTGTTTCGTTATAATACTAGGCTTCCGGAGCACTTGAAGCGAGCATTTCACATTACTTTATAAAAGTAAGACGAATGTGTCTGTCCAAGTTTCTAGCCATTTTTAAATAATATATACCTAACGAAATAATTTGTCGAGTAATTCCACAACGTTTATTTCTTTAACACTAGGTTTACGGAGCACTAAAAATGACGATTTTACATTACTTCATCAAAATAACATGAATGTATCGATCAAAGTTTGTAGCCATTTTTTTAATAATATATACCCAAAGAAATCAATTTGTTAAATAATTGCTCATGGATGCATTTTTACAATCTCAATATTCGCAGATTAAAAATATTAGAATCCGTCATTTTGACGGGTCCCGTAAATCTAGTGTTAAAGAACACGTGGAATTTGTAATTGCAACGATTTGTATGCATTTATAGCGTGCAAGGATGTTAAAAAGGATACGACAAAGATTTAAGTAAAAGTTTATATTTCCTCTGATAGTTGCATAAAGATCCGCCGTCTAGGCCATC